>NC_133458.1:64470176-65103926 GCF_048565385.1 Saimiri boliviensis | reverse complement strand
CTTATGCCAAATGCACCTTTCCTGCCCAGATAACACAGAAAAAGGAAGAACTTTTCCTTGAAATCAAGACTTTCCTACTACCTTTAAATAAAGTAATTCTGCTTATGTCTCTTTTGTCTGGCTCCTAGAATTTCCTTTGAACAAAGGATATCATAGCTTTCAAAATAAAACAACCAACACCTGAAATACAATGGTCAAACATTCGTGAGTTGTTTCCAAACAGGGGAGTAAGAAATTTTGAGTTTGTGGTTACTTCCTTGCCTCATAAAACACAGCACTTATAAAGATCAGATATTAAATCCTAGGGCTAGCCTTATATTCATGACTTCATGAAGAATTTAGAATTTCACGAACCTAAATTTGTCTTACAATCAGATCATATGCTGTATTCCAGTTACTATGTATTTGGTCTACTTCTAAGAACTTCAGACTCAGTGATGCTTATGTACTATATAAATCCACCCAAGGGCACTCCTTATGAATATTTTAGCTCAATTATAATTTCTCTTTAACTATGCTTTTTTACCTGCTCTATTCCTTGTGGAAGACTGGTTTGCTCTATCATTTTCAGGGGTGGTATGCACGCTGATGATCACAGAGATTGAAACAGAGTATGATTTACGAAAACAACAACAACAACAACAACAACAAATCTACAGTAAAATGACCTACTATTGGAAGAGACACATAAAGAAGATGTAGTTCTTTTTAGTACTCTTCGTTTATAACACAATTTCACAAATCTTGTTTCAATGATAGGAGAGCAAATCATCAGTGATGGTCACCAAAGAGTCTCCCAGGAATATTACACAGACTTCCTAAATGTATAAAATGTAGAACATGAATATTGAAAAAACATTGAATGTGGTTTAAAATAAATGATCAATTCTTTAAATCTATTTAAATCAGCATCGTTTGGGCTTTATCTACAATATTTTTGGGAATAACCCTGTTTCCATAGTGACAAAAACTTGTATTTTATCTTCAGACATGCTTGTGAAAGTATAACAACTTTTGTAATGAAGTTTACATATTATTTGTACATAAACTTCATTTTTGTGAGAAGTCCAAGCTGTGGCTTTCTTTTCTTAATCATTTATTGTTGTCTCACCACTAAATACATAATTCACGTCTCCTCTCAAATAATGAAAACTCAAGAAAGGACCATTCCTAGCCACTTGCAAGAGTTCTAAATTCACGTGATGATCAGATCTTTGAATGGTGACATGTAATTTTAAGGAAAAGATAATGAAATACTTCATAGATGTCACCCTTAATATAATCTGTGTGTTTTGTTAGCATAAATCATTTCATTTTTGCCTAATCAGTATTCTCTTATTTATTTCTTTTAAATGGTTAGTAAGTTTGCTTTGGCCTGTCAAACTGAAAGAGAAAAGTGAAGTAACAGAGACATTGTCCAGTTACCTATCCACACCCAGAAATGAGGGCTTCTTTCAATAGTTTGCTGTCAGTTCAGCTGCAAATATGTGTGTTCTTTACTAAAATTCCTTTTAATATTAATTTTTAAAATAGAGCCTCCAGAGCCTGTACTGTTCTCTGTCTACATTCATAGCATCAAAAAGCTGTACACATATGATTCATGACAATTTATAGATTATTTTCTTCTTTAATACAAAAGTTAAAAAATAACTTTCCATTTATTTGCCACTATGTCTAGTATGGAATTTTTTTTTAATTTTATGAAATTATAGCTATTACTTCAATTCATACATCACATTTTATTTAAAACGAATGCCATTTTTCCCCTAAGAATTTTGTGGATTCCTAGGGGAAAAATAGCATTAAGTGGAAGACTAAAAAACCAAAGAGAAAGCCTTAAGATATGTCTTTAAAATGATTTTATTTGTCTGTTTACCCTCTGGATACAGGATGTAGATGATATGAAAGGGAAACATCTGGGTAAAGTATGTAATATTTAAAAATATGAACAGTATTTTTCTTAATATATGATAGTGTTATACTGAGTTTACCACCTTATCAAGACTATAAGAACCATTAGTATATTATATTTCAAACCTACGTAGTAAAGCATTTTGAGTTGCATAAATTTCAATTTATAAGGAAATAATGCAAGTGATATACATGGCATAGGATGTTCTTTGTTCTCACAAATGTTTCAGTCCTTTTTATGTCTTAACAGTGAAATTTACCAGCTGTTTCTGACTATTTAAAGGGATACTATGTTTAACAGAAAGCTCTTCTTGTTTCCCTACACTCTTGCTTCAAAAAGGCACACTGAAGTCCAGTGAGTAAAACAAAGAAGGAGGAAGGGGCATTTGGGTAGAGACAGGAGACCTGACATTAATTCATTAGTCTCACAGGAGAAGTCACCTTCATAAGCAGAGAACTGCACCACTGGAAACAGTCACCCATGTTAAGGTTAAGTGTGGTTGAATTAACAGATTTACTGGCTTAATGCAACATCAATTTATTATCTTAGGTGAGAAGATCCACTGGGCACAAATAGGGATGTTAGTAAATCCTCCAGGTGAGGAGCTCCACTGGGCACAGATGTTAGTAAGGATGTGATTTTTTCTGAGGCCCTATGAGATAATCCATTTACCTGCCCTTTCCAAATTCAAGAAGTCACTTGCATTCCTTGGCTTGTGGCTTCTTCCTCTAACTTCAGAGTCAGAAGTGTAACATCCCCAAAGCTTTCTGTCTGACATTCATATTTCCCTCTTACGACCCTTGTGATTACATTGGACCCCACTGTGTGATCTAGGATAACCATCTCAGCCTCTTTAACTCAATAATAACTGGAAAGTCCCTTTTGTCATGTAATATACTGGATTTGTGGGTTTTGGAGATTAAAATACAAACATCTTAGGGAGATCACTAATCTGCCTACCATAGTGACATATTTAAAATACAGAATGGTAGGCTAATCTAGATTGCTAAGGGTCTTTCCAACGTTTATATTCTATAAATAAGGCAAAGAAATTAACTATGTATTAACAACTGATAAAATGTTTATTTGTATTAAGAAAGTGACCATACAAAAATATAGATTATCTTCACTCCTAAAAGTGTTACTATCTTTCTATATGTCCACCCTAGATGACTAAATATTTTAGATAAAATTTATTGTTCAGAAGGCCAAGCTTCTCTTATAGAGTATACCCCTGACTGGTCTGAGAAGGGACAAGTGCTAACAAAACATGGAAATTGGAGATTCTTAACAATTATGCAACAACCACCCTGCGGCTTTTTCAGGGTGTTGCTATCTCAGAGGCTGAAATGGTCACTGGTCAGGGAATTATTGCTTCTCTTTCAAAAAAAGAAAAAGATTAAAAAACATGATTTTTCCTCCTTATTATGTACCTAGTGTAAACTCCTAAATAGGAAAGGAATGATCAAGTTCCTAACTTGTAATTCATTTCTCAGAAACTATTAAATACCTGCCAATGAAAAAATATGGCTTAACTAACTCATGTACAAATTACGTCAATTTATATATACCAGTCTTCAGTTTCTTGTGGCCTTCAGCAAAAGATGTTCTGAAATGCCATATAGAATAAAGCACTCTGCAATTTGGATTAATAGGAGGCACTAAATTATACCTAAAGCAATTGACCAAATGATTCTGCTAGATCTTAAAGTGAGAAACATTGCCATGAACACGGTGACCGCCTAATCCATTAGTAGAACCATCTGCATTCTAAAAAATCTAACTGGGGAAAAACTTCTCTATGAAGAAATATTCTTTGTGGACCTACCACCAGGACCAAAGGGAATATATTTATACCAGTTAAATTTCCATTGAAATCTATTTATTTTCTACTGAAATCATTAAATTAACTAAGACAAGGAAAATTAAACTTGTCTTAATTTGACAAAACTTGTTGGAAGTTTTACCCCACTCCAACATCAGGTATATATATGCATGCACACATATCAATGCACACAATCTGAGTAATAGTCATTGTTTATGTTTACTGAACACTCAATGAATGTCAAGCACTTACACCATATTAGGAACCATTGTTCCTCATTTTGAAGAAGTTAAAACTGAAGTCAAGAGAAGTTATAAAACTCCTGCCAATGGCAAAACTAGAATTTGAAAATGGGCCCTTTAACTCCAGGGCCTTCATTTTTGATCCTCCTGTAATATTGTCCTTCCATCAGTGGCCAAAAGTAATAACCAAACAGAGAAATATATTTAGGTATAATATATCATAGAAACTGAAAACATAAAAATCAATATTTGCAAATTCTTTTTTTTTTTTGTTTTTGTTTTTGTTTTTTTTTTGAGACAGAGTCTCACTCTGTCGCCCAGGCTGGAGTGCAGTGGCATGATCTTGGCTCACTGCAACTTCTCCCTCCTGGGTTCAAGCAATTCTTCTGCCTCAGCCTCCTGAGTAGCTGGGATTAGAGGCACATGCTAACAATACCAAGCTAATTTTTTGTATTTTTAGTAGAGATTGTTTTTGCCATCTTGCCCGGGCTGTTCTCAAACTCCTGAGCCCAGGCAATCTGCTGCCTCGGCCTCACAAAGTACTAGGATTGCAGGCATGAGCCACTGTGCTCAGACCAATATTTGTAAGTTAATGTTCTTAATCCCTAAACACATACATAAGATTTCCTCAAATTTCACTAATTTCAAAATAAATACATACCTAAACTACAGAGCTAGCCCCAATTTTTTAGATAATTCTTGCGGCAAAGTTGCGTAAGGTATTCACAGCAATTTGTTAAGTTTAAGTAGTTTTTAAATCATAATATAAACATTAAAGTCAACGATGGGATAACTTTATGCACCTACACTTAATATACCACTCAAAGATTTTGAATGTTTTTAGATAGCATGAATGCAACTAATATGGCCACCTCCATGCCTCTTCATTTTATATGGAAATTTTCAGTATTCCTAATACCAGCTACAGTGTTGTCAAAGATATCAGTGGCAATGTCCTGAATGATGAAGACTCTTATAATACATTGTTCATCATTCATTTTTAGTCACATGTCCATTGATTAATTCAACAAGTATTTATTGAATAAATAAAGCAGAAGCTTTGCAGACATAAGGATGACAGCAGACTTACCCCAAGGATTTCAGTGGATATGATGGCAATTGATGGATGTAATGGCAGGCTATAAGGGATGTACTTGACCTGTAAAAGGAAACTCAAGACTGAACTCCTTAGTTAAGACTGTAAGAACATATAAGATATGGACCAAAAAATGAAGGGTAATTTTTTTCTTCTATTGCAGAGGGATGGCAGAAAGGTCTGCAAATATGTCATGATCAAGAACTCTTCATATAACTGGACATAGTATAATCATGTGGAAGAATAAACAGTGAAAGCTAAAAATGTAGCTACAGGTTGGGTCATGCACCTACACTTAAAATACCACTCAAAGATTTTGAACATTTTTAGATAGTGTGAATGCAACTAATATGGCCACCTCCATGCCTCTTCATTTTATATTCAGATGAAGCAAATCAACAGGACAAGGCTAACTTAAGGCATGCCTCCATCCTCTGTCACTTAAAAAAGAGGCCTTATGGTTATTTTTGTTTAGACTATGGCATTTATTTCAATCACAAAAAGAAAATGCATATAGCCTTTGCTTGCCAAGGAAGACGTTAGAGAATATAATTATTCACAGCAAAATAAAGAACTGGAAGGGACATACATGAGTGGAAAGTGGGGAGCTGACTGTATTTGTCTGGTGCTGAGGAGTACACAGGGCAAGTGAAGTGCTGAGTAATAGCTGTGGGAAGAAGGGCAGTGGAAAAACACTGGTAGGTGGGTTTTGAATGGAGATATGGGGAAAGCTGTAAATTCTGAACTAAAGATGAAAGTTATGTGTGAATGGTGAATAGGGAAGAAACTTATAAGGTTGGATGAGTGTACAAAATAGAGTAGTTCTTACCATTTGCGAGGGCTAGTATCTCTGGATTTAGAAGTATATGCCAACATTTATGTGTGAGCCAAAAAAGATATTGAAAAACTTGATAATTATGTGAATGAAGTGAATAAGGATTGATGGCAATAAGAATAGAGAGGAAGAAGATTGTTTAAGAAAAGAAAAAGCTGGCAATATCCGCTTCAAAATAAGCTATATTCTGCCTCTTACACCCACACAAAAGTGAAATAAAATTTGCCAAAAGGAAATTGCCAATTGTCAAAGAAAAAAAGAAAACTGGCAGTCCTAATTATACTTGCTAGAAATGAACAAACTGAATAATCCCTATGAATCATTCTCATTGCTGTCCAGTACAAAATCCTGCATGGCATCCTTAATTTGGGTACTCAATATTTTATTATTGATTTGCCACCCAACTTGTTTTCACAACAGATCTAAGTTATCTGAAAGAAACTTTATACATTAAAATAGCAAAATATAAATGTAAAAATAATGAGAGCCATCGGAAACAAAATCAGAGCTGGACTAGGAATAGCAGAGGAGCAGAGATGGGTATATTGTTTTGCTATTAAGGCCAACATCAATCCCTAACATTTTGCTAAGCCACAGATTTGTCTCTTCCAGCCAAAGAAGAAAAGAAAATGATGCAACTATATAGTTCTTCTTTTCTGTTAAAAGAAAAACATATTATCAGTTCTTCAGAAGCATATGTTTAGAATTTAGACATCAAATTTGAATCAAAACAGATTACCTGAATACATGTTATCTGAGAGCCATCTCAGGAAAATTAGTATCACTAGTGAATATTTTAATAAAAGCAAATCAAAATCCCCTTTTCTGTTTTATTTTATTTATTTATTAATATTTGAGACAAGGTTTCCCTCTATTGCCTGGGCTGGAGTGCAGTGGTCTTATGGTTCACTGCAGCCTCCAGCTCCTGGGCTCAAGTGATCTTCCTTCCTCAGCCTTCCAAGTGGCTATGACTATGGGCATGAACCACGACACACAGCTAATTTTTTTTCTTTTTGGTAGAAATAGTTTTGCTGCCCAAGGTGGTCTAGAATACCTGGTTTCAAGCTCTGGCTTCAAGGGACCCTCACACCTCAGCCTCCCGAAATGCTGGGATTACAGGTTCTTCTCCCTTTTGAACACCATAATATTGTTTTGTATTTTTTGTCTTCAGTAAGTTTAGGGTGTTTTAGTTACAACTGAAAACGCTGTCTAAGGTAGGAAATAATTCATCTTTTCAGAATTTCCTTCCAAGTTTAGTAAATACTTCCAAAGCAAGAGAGACTACGTAACTTAAGAATTGGTATATAGCTATTATCACTATAACTATACTTTTCTTGGAAACATATCAAATATTTAATTTTTCTCTCCAGATCTTATTCTCTAATTAAACCTAATTTGTAAAATCTATCTACAAAAGGCTTTTTCAGCTGTCATTTTATAAGGGTTACTTGAATTTTTATGAAAAACTACATTTGTTACAACCCAAAGGCATTTTCAATCAAAGCAGCATTTTTATTTCAATTTTTATTAAAATTATTTTCTACAAAATATGTTCATGTATACCAAAGAATTATGACAATGTGTATTTTGAACAAACCAACTTCACACTGAAATGCACTTGACAGTTATTTGAAATATATATTATTTTTCTTGCTCTTTGCTTCCAACACAGCCTTAAACCAACTGACATTTCAAGCTCTGCTATTACTTAACACATACAAATATATATTTTAGTACATACGAGTTATACAGCAAAAATCTCGCAGTACAACTAACATTACATTTTCTTTTAAGTCACAAAGAGTTCTATGTTAAATGCCATGCTCATTTAGCCTACACATGATACCAACGTGTTCATTTTTATTTCAGTTCCAAATTATGGAGCAGAAAGCTAAAATAGAGAGTTCACCTTAGTCATATAGCTAAAAGAAACCAATCAAGGGATCTGAGCCCTCAAATTTTAATTATGAAATAAACGTAGTATAACCTAATAAAAGCCAAAAATGATTGCACTCAAGTACCTATTTTAGTCTTCTGACTATGGAAACTTTCCTAAGTCAAATAAACACCAATTTGTTCTGGAAACTACCAACAAGCATAGGTGCGAATCACAAAGTCCTTGAAATCAGTTAGAGGAAAGGAAATTGTTGAAAAGGCAATGAGAAGAAAGGAGGTTGCTTTATATAACATTTGACATAAAAAAGAAAACATGTATTATAAAAATTGTAACTAAGTCATCTTTATTGAAAACAACTGAAAGTTCCAACAACAAGAAAGGCAGTATTATGTATTCACAAATTCAAGAAGAGGATGCAGGTGACTTCTCTACAGGAGGGCGGGTCTTCATAATTATATTTGGCACTTGAAAAGTGCATCACTTTGAAAGCATTTTTGAATGTCTTTAACATGTATTTATGAAGCATAAATGAAAATATACACAATCAGATATTACACAAATTAGAAAAAAAGGACAAGAGTTTAACTGAACTCATTTCCTCATTTAAGAATTTCTCTGGATGGATCCACCTTCAAGGTAGTTCATCTCTTCTAGAACTTCTTTCATTTATAGATATACATTTGTAATTTATTAACAGGATTTTGTAGAAGACTTTTAGTCTAATTAAAATTCTTGTTTATTTATATCCTAACTCCTTCTATTAGGCCATTTAATCAGATATATATCTTGAGATCAAATAAAAAAAATCCAGCGACCCTGATTTTCTACTTTAATGACAATTCTCAAAATTTCCTTTATGCCCAATACATTAAAACAATAGGCATTCCCAGAAAAAGATATTTCTTGATGTCTAACTATGGTGCTCCCAGGAATAAGCCCTTCTTAAGAAATATAAGCTTAGCTAAACTTCAAAACAGTAATAATAAGCTAAATGTGTAACACAGATAAAATATATACCTACCATTATTATTAACTTGTAATCAATAGGTATCCTGAATGATAGTCTCACTATTAACTACACCACATTCAAATCTAAACTTGTTATTTTAGATTACATAACTAAGAATCAAGTCAAATATATTTTTCTTGTTACATAGAAGATATTTGCTTTATTGAATTCAAACACAGTGATAGAACTTAGAAGTTCAAGAACACGGAATTCATCTATAGACTGTTTTCTCAATTAATAGTTTAATTATTGATTATTATGATATTAAAGTTAATTATTAAGTTGAACAGCCACTTTTTCCGAGCAGCATATGCTGGCTGGCTTACTGGGTCCCCTAAGAGCTCCCAGTTATTAAAACAAAGTTTTACCATTAATATAATTGATGATAGAAGACTGTATAATATAATATGTAAATAACTTCTTTAGCTTGAGTATAGACAGCAATGTGTATCTATCTATAATATGTATATGTGTATCTCATACTGATTTTTAAAGTCATCATGCAGTCAAATTATTTTAGAGTTTAGATAGAGTAGTGGATAAGTATCATGAATTGTGGTAGAATTTAGAAAATGGGCATTTTCTAAAAATAGACTTTTGCCATTAAGTGCCATAAAACACTCGCTCATTTTCTTTTCTTTTACTTTCCTTAATATATCCCTGGATTTAAAGTAGTATAAACTATTTCCAATCAATTATTCATATTTTAATTAGGTTTAAAAAGCAGTATGCTATTTTTTCACACACAGTTTCTAAAAAGAAGAGAGATGCAATAGATAAAAGACATTTCCATGTTCTCACTCTGAAGACAGAAGCTGAATTTCACTGTGGGATTTTCAGTTTACTGATCTGCAAAAAATCGTTTGGAAGTAAAATGCTTTCTTTCTCACATAACTCATTAAGAATTTATTATAACAATCCCATATAATGATTAAACATGTTTTCTAAATGAAATCCTTTGAAATAAATATAATCGCTTTTTTACTTTTAGCTTAATATTATATGTTCAGATTTTATAGACATGATTTGAACATAAATGTATACAACTACTTTACCTATATAATTAAATAATTATGACTATAGGAAGGCAAAATGTTTTATCCATATTATCCATGTATATTTATATCAGAACTACAAAAGAAGAAACTCTTATTATGTCAAAAAAGGATTGTAGCTTTCTCCTTTCTATAGCAGAGTTAGAAAGCAGTCTTAACCAATAATTGTTTTATAAAATATTAAGACCATGTTCTACATGTAAACAGCTCTAATCAAACAGAAAAAAAAATGTGGAACAAAATTAATAGGAAAGACACATAGATTAAAAAGGCGAGGACCAAAGTTGAAGTATTAGAAAACTTAGTGAAAGTTAAGTCAACTAAGAGTACCTCTATCCTAAATACACCGAGTTTCAGTGAGTGGAAATAATTAAAGTAATTGATGTAGAGGTCAATTTTAGGTCATTCGTGGCACTAAATGTGGAAAAAATAATAATGTCAGAGTAGCTATATTTTTTAAAATACATGAATATATTTTATAGATCTCTGAGTTTAACATTTATACTAAAGGAAAAAAAATCAGTAAAGTTATATCAACCTGAAAATAACTGGGGAATGTGTATTACTGAATTTAAAAATGATCTATAACTATAGTTTACAGTTTCATACTTGCAACTAATTAATAATGAAGGCAAACACACATTTATCCTAGATTAGGAAAGTTTTCAAATGCATGAGAGTCTAAGATCCAGAAGGTAGTAATCCATTTCTACTTAGGGAGAAAGACTAAGTGTTATGTAATGGGAAGAGGACTTTGACTTGTTGGAACACTCATCTCAACAACTTGCCAATGACAGAGAATGAATAAACATAAATTTTCACACGCTGCCCAGCTCACATGAGAAACTATTCAAATTTTGAAAAAGCCATGCAAATTCCATAATAAAATGTAAAAGAAGGCCAAGTAAATCAAATAGTTTTGAGAAAGTACCTATACTATCTAATTTAGACATTTTTAAATGATGCATATGTAATTTAAGTACATCCAAGTGTGTAAATACTGGATAGAATCTTCCAGCAAGTCAAACTGTAAATCCTAGATAACAAAGTAAATGAACTTGTACTGTAGTAAAAAACAGTCCAGCAGTGAATAAATATAGTGCCTTGTGGATGGAGAGTACCTGGTGAACCCTGGTCAACCCACACAACCATGCGGTCAATGGGCTGTCTTCTCTCATCCATATTCACATATCCAGTCTCTATAGGGTCAGTCAGGCTCTTGGGGGATGAGTGACCAAAGTGGGAGAGAAAGGACACTTTTCAACCAGGCAACAGAAATTCCTCTGCAAGCCCTAGAGATTTGGGAAGATGAACACCACAGTCTAACCAACTTGAATAGAAAGAACTAGACTGTGTAAGATTATGAAGCAATTCTCCTTTAATACTGAGAAATCTTAAGGCACAAACACTACAATGCACTACCCAATTTAGTTTTCTATAACCAAAAGGAGGGTAAGAGAGACAGGCATGGAGATTATCAAAGTGTTGGAAAATAATACCGAGGAGAAAGGCAGAACATTCTAGGTTTTCTAGATGAAATGGGCTTAAAGAGGAATTTCAAAGATTTAAGTTTGCTGTACGAAAGATTCTCTTGGTACTATGAGTTGTTGTTAAACATTAAAGTGGTTTGCTGAGACTGCAGAAATGCCAATTCTGAGAATCTTTAAAAATGGGAAAGATTCAGACCTGCTACTTAGAGGGACTGAATGTGAGCTTTATTCAACTAGAATTCTCCAAGTGCCTGCTAATCCTGTGAGTTTAATTGTTAAGTACATATATAAAAAGTGTTTTCCATGTAACAGCTCTGACTCAATACTATATACAGTAGTTGGGGGGAGCAGTTGCAACACCCCACTTTTTATAGTTCATAAAAGCATGTGAAGGAATAGTTTGTCATGAGGAATCCTAGTGATATCTCTGGGCACTTGAACTTTCTGATTTTAGATTTCTCATGCAAACTACATAAAGCATTTATTAATAATCAAATATTTTTATAATATGTTGCAGTTTTGAATAATTCATGCCAATGAAGCATTAAACCATGATGAAAAGTATCAAACATAAAAAAATTAAAATTGGACAATTTCAGCTTTTCCTCTCAATATAATATAGACTTACATACTGTTTTTTATATTAAACTACAAAATTTGGTCTTTAAGTTTGGATAGTTACTAGTAGTCCAAAACTAATATACATATAAATTACACACACATACACAGACACACACATATACATTCACACATATTTTCTTGAAACACATTTGGAGCCTTAAAATATTAGTTTATAGTATGTATCAAGAAATGAATTAAAAATGTACTTAAGGCATATAATTTGGACAAAATTACTTCATAAAAAGAATGTGAATAAATTGAATAGTAACTAAATTGAGTAGTTTACTAAGTTAAATAGCAATCACTCTAATTGCATGTTAATATATTTGTATATTATACAGTCAACTATCCAACTCATATTTCCATAAAGAATTATTTTGCTTCCCCTTAAAGAATGTGCATATTAAGCATTAGATATAACCAAGTTTTCACGCCCTATACCTTTCCTTTTGCAGCATTATTAAGCTAATATCAACTGACGACTTCACAAAAGCACATTATAACGTGCACTCAAACTTTCTACACTGCCCAAATCAGGAGACTGATAAGCTGACATAGCACAGAGGAGCTACCTTCAGAGCCCGGCAGTTAGCTGCATTCAGTAAATATTTACATCCATAGCACTATAGATCCTACTGACTGGATTGAAAATACACATGTAAATACACACCCCTCTCTGTGTCACAGTCTGTCAATGAATTGTATAAAGGGACACGATGTACCTTCATACCTATGGAGAAGGTTTACGTTTTAGATGTCCACCACCTACTCATTGTATCAGGATACTATGTCTCAATATCTTTCGGTGTTAATTTGGAACGTTTGTGTATGTGTGTGTGCGCGCGCACATTACCGGAGAGGGAGATCCGTTCTTGCAGAGGGGTCCTCTGAAGACTCCTTTAATGCCCCGGTAGTGCCCATTGCTGAGATGTCTCGAACTGATGACCAGGTAACAAGCCATGTGGGTCCGGGCGGAGGCGCAGTCTGAACTCCTCACCAGGCGGCCAGCGGTGGAGAGCGGGCGGGTTTCTCAGCAGCAACAGCGACTGCCACCTCCCGAGAAGAAGCGGCCAGCAGGACGCGCGGGGAGGCAGTGGCCGCGCGCCCCTGCTCCGCGCCCCGTGCGGGGCTCCTGCTGCCGACAGCTGCTGTTCTGACAGAGGCGGCGGCAGCAACAGCACAGAGCACGGAGGGGACCCCGCGAGCCAGTCCACATGCTGCTCTGACGAGGTGGCTGCTCAACTGCGGGCCGGCGATATATTTATTTAAGGACAACTTCCAGGGTCTGCCAGGGAATCAGGAATTCCCCCGCCCCTTTCCTCCCGCCCCCTGCCTTCGCGCCTGGCGCCCGCCCTGAAGGATGCTCAGGCGCGGGTCCCCATGGTCCGGCCGGGGGCGTCCTGGGCTGCGGGCTGCGCGCGGGGATCCAGCAGCCGCCGCCGTGCGTGCGGGGAGAGTGGCGGGGAGTCCTTGGGAGCGCCAAGCGCGGCCCCGCTGCAGCCGGGAGAGGGCGGAGGCGACGGGCGGGCCGGGGTGAGGACAGGGAGCTGGGGACCCCACGACCTGTGCTTGGGGAGAGCAGTTAGCGCCGCTGCTGCTGGGAGCCGTGGGCCCGGGTTGTCCGGGAGCTCCGAGCTCCGGTGCGCTGGGCGGCGAGGCCAGGAGGTGACAGCTGCTGCTGCGGCCGGCCGCGGGGGGCTCCCGGGGCTGCAGGACCCGCCTCTCCTGGCCCCGGCCTCAGCCGCCCAGCGCCCCACCTCCCCGTGCGTCCGCCCTATCTCTGGGCCAACTTTCTACTGTGTTTGGGAGTCACCTGGGAGGACTGTGGAGGCCGTGGCGAAGGAGATGGGCAGGAGGAGAGCGTTTCCTTTACTCGTGCGTTGCCTGCTGGCCTTCAGCATTTATTCAGCGCTCTGGCTGACGGCGGCGTTGGCGGAAGCAACAGCACCCCAGCCGGCTGCAGGAACGAGCTGTGCAGCCGCAAATAGGGCAGACAGATTAGATGCGCCATGGTAGGGAACGCACGGACGAGGAAAGTTTTGGACAGAAAACTTACATAAGGTATAGAAACTAAACGTGCATACCTACACGTGCATGTACACGCACGTACCCAGAGATATATTCACTTACAAACCTTTCTGTATCTTTAACTAGGCACATATTTTTGGTCTGTGTAAGACCTCTGTGTTTTCAAAGACCCCCAACAATCACCCCCTCAGAAGTGGCTTTTAACGGACGTTATTTCGTTTACCGTAATTTAAGCCACCAGGGAGTGAGCTGCAGTGAGAATAAAAAGACCTGTGCAGAAATGTGCTCTGAAAAAAGAAGATAGCCCTCCCACCTCCCAGGGCTTGGAGACAGCCTGCGCTCTCCTTCACCCGGAGGTTTTTTAATGGGGTTCTGCAGTCCATCTCCGCCTACCTAGCCCTGTCTGTGCCTGGGAGAAGGTAAATCTTCACCTCCTCTCAGACTGTTGCTTCGCGCTGGAATTGAAAGGTTACCCTCAATGCTTCCAGTCCTCTCCCCAGGATTCTCCTCTCCTGTCTCCCACAATGCCCCATTTGCATCCTAGTTGACATTGAGAACCTCTCACAAAAGCAGAAACAGGTAAAACAAACAAACAAACAGTTAATTTCATTTTTCCTATTTTGGCTATTCATAAAACTCTTAAGAAAAAAAGGAACAAAGAACGAATCTAATTAGAGCTTTTGTAACTACCCAATAAAAGCTTGACTTTTTATTTACATCATTAAAATGGCTTAATATCCTTAATATTTTATTAATACATAGATGTACTTCTCGTTTTAAAGGATTTTAAAGGTTTTAGATAATCTTTTAAATTGTTTGCAAAGCTTCTGAGTATGTAAGGTAAAAATGCCAATTCCCTGCAAACCTTCAGAACCAAAATTACTGAAACTGAAATAGTGCATTGTCAATCTTGTAGGAATTGTTTATTTTTAAATAAACTGCTGGTAAGAACTTTTAAAATAAAAACAAATTTATAGAGCACTGGTTGTAGATGCAACAGATCCGTCTTCTCCTTTCTATGGATATATTTAACATAATGGCGTGTTTAACAATGTAGTGTTTATTCAGTTAGACCTGTAAGATGTTTCCTGAAGTTGAAAAGTAATATTACTCGTGTATAGACCTTAGATATATTTTGTAAAAAGAAAACAATGTATTTGCAAATAGTGAAACTTCAAAAATAGCTGAAATCTCGACCAAAAAATGAATAAAGTTGAATTTTTAAAGAAGATAGTGTGGCTCAGTTGATAGCTACTATTTTACTCTGGATAAATGTAAGTAGCAAACAGCACTGAGGGTCAAGGCATAAGCATCCTAGAATGGATTAGAAAGATGAACGATGTCACTTCTGTAAATAACAGCCCAACGATACTATGTCTTCTTCATTGAGCAAATATACTTCCTAATACTGCTTAATTATTTTTAAGAATCAGCCATATTTTTATAAAATGAATGGATTGATAAATCAAAATATAAAATTCAAACACACTATTCTATTTTATATCTTATTCAAAGTATTTATTAGCTATTCTAACATTCTTGTTCATTAGACCATTCTCCTGTGTCTCTGTGAGATTTTCCCAGGGGAAACAAAGTCATCATTGTTTATAGTAATGTTTCAAAGACTATTGTAATTTTGCTGAACTTCTACGAAGTTTTACATTTTGAAGTCTTTTTTCTTTAGAAATGGATAATACAGAATTTGTTGATTTGCCATATTTTAAATGTTATGGTTCTCCTTTGCTTTCTAATTTTTGCCACTCATTTTAAAATATGGAGGGAAAAAATGGCACATTTGTCACATTTAGCTAGTTTTAAGAATAATTCCAAAAACAAACAGAAAATGAAAACAACTCCCTTCTTTTCCTTGCCAGATTGTGACATATCAGTGTGATGTCAACATATTTAACAAATCCTCACCTTTGCAAGCATATGTTTTAGATGTGGCTCTCGAAATGTAAATAAAAGAAAGATGTGTATATTCATTGATATAGTTGCTGGAGATATCAAGTTGCTCAGTTGTATTAACTTTTCTCTCTATTAAAAGATGCTTTCTTTCCAACTCCAGTAATTAAAAATTTTCAGTGAAAAGTGAAAGAGAATTTGAAATGTGTCTAAGCTAAGTGAGTTTTAGACATGAGTCAAATTCTATTACAACAAACATTATGAAAAGCAAATATGTGCCATTTTTCAAGGTCCATTTATTTAAAGCAGTATTTTATCTGATGAGTCCGCATTCCATGGAAGAGGATGTGAATGGCAAAGGGAATGGACTTCAGCCTGTATCCAATTTGCTATTTCCATGTATTTCCAGATTCACAGCTGTGTCACAGATGATTAACACAGTGAGAAGTCCTCTCTTCATTACTTTTATCAACATATCTTAAATACACCCCACACCTGTGTATCCCATGCCTCCACCTTAGTCCACACCAGTATTATCTCCTACCTGGACCATTGTAATATTCTCCTAACCAGTCTTCCTGCCTCCAATGTTGCCTCCCTACACATCTTATTCTTTATATCCAAAGTCTGTAGTGATATTTTTAAAATATATTATACCTAGTACTTCCCTATTTAACCATCTAATGATTTCATATCAGAATAAAATCCAAACTATACTCTCTTTTAAAAGTCCCATTTGATCACATCCCTGTCTGCCTCTTTCTTCTGCTTCCCCTCCCACTCTGCTCCTCACGGTGTCCCTGAGGCCCATGCAGCTTGTTTCCACTGCAGTCTCTTTTCCAGCTCTTCTTTGTACTAGAAATGCTGTTAACTGTATGTCACAAAGGAAACATCTTCTTGTCCTTCAGGTCAGATGTAAAGATTGTCTCTTCAGAGGGGCCCTTCCTTTTGACCACCCAAGCTAATGGAGCTACTCAGAATCTGGAACTTTTTGTTGTTTTTGTTGTTAAATATTTAATTGACTTTATTTTTTAAAGTAGTTTTAGGTTTGTGGAAAAATTGAACAGAAAGTACAGAGAGATCCCATATATCCCCTTACCTCCCCAGCACACAGGTTTTTCTGTTATTAACATCTTGCATTTCTGTAGTACATTGTTACAGTTGAAGACCCAATGTTGATATAATATTATGAATTAAGGTTTATGGTTTACATTAGGGTTCACTCTTTTTGTTGCAGAGTCTACAGGCTTCGACAAATGTATAACAACATGTATTGACCATTACAGTATCATACAGGATAGTTTCACAGCACTAACATTCCCTGTGCCCCATCTGTTCGTCCTTCTTTGTCTCCCTCTGAATCCCTGGCAACCAGTAATCTTTTTATTCTTTCCTTAATTTTACCTGTTCAAGAATATCATGTAGGTGGAATTATACAATAGGCATTCTGTCAGACTGATGCCTTTCATTCAGCAATAGACATTTACATTTCCTCCATATCTTTTTATTGGCTTGATATTAACTTTTGTTAATGAATAATATTCCACTATGTTAAGGGTTGTAATTCTGCTCCCCCGACCCAAAATGGCAAAGTCCTAATCACCTGCAAATATTACCTTATTTGGAAATAAGGTTTTTGCAGATGATCAAGTTGAGGTGATGTCATTGGGATAGACCCTAGTCCAGTATGATCCTTGTCTTATACAAAAAAATTAAAAAGGTGTTGGAAGGCATTTGAATGCAGAGACAGAGGCACAGAGAGAATGCCATGTGAAGACTGTAGTCACTATGCCATGAGCTAATGTCATGAACTTAAGAATGGCAAAGATTGACAGACTCCTACTCCACCAGATGTTAGAAAAGAGACAAGGAACAAATTATACTTTATGGTCCTCAGAAGAAACCAACCCTGCCAATACCTTGATTTCAGACTTCCAGACTCCAGAATTGTGTACAATTAATTTCTGTTGTTTAACCACCCACTTTGTGATACTTTGTTACAGCATCCCTAAGAAACTAATGCACCACAGCTTATCTATTTATCTACTGATGAATATTTTGGTCGCTTCAAAGTTATGGCAATTATGAATAAAGCTGCTATAAACATTCGTATGCTAGTTTTTGTATGGACATAAGTTTTCAACTTATTTGGCCAAATACTAAGAAATACAATTGCTGAATCTTATGTTTAGTTTTATTATTGTGAATGTTTTGGATTTTAGCCATTTAAATGGATATGTAATAGCATTTCCCTGTTGTTTTAACTTACAATTTCTTAATGACATATGATGTTGAACATCTCTTTATATGCTTATTTGCCATCTATATGTCTTTTTTGCTAAGTTATCTGCTCACATCATTTGCCCATTTTTAATTAAATTGTTTCATTGTTAACTTTTAAGAGTTCTTATATTTTAGATACCAATCCTTTATCAGATATTATTTTGCAATTATTTTCTCCAAGTCCATAGTTTATCTTTTCATTCTCTCAACCTTGTCTTTTGCAGAGCAAATGTTTTTAATTTGACTTCAACTTATCATTTTTTTCTTTCATGGATCATGCTTTCAGTGTTCTATTTAAAAAGTTATTACCAAATCCAAAGCCAACTAGATTTTCCTCTGTACTTTCTTCTAGGGTCTTATGGTTTTGCCCTTAAATGTAAAGGGCAGAGTCTATTATCCTTTTTGAGTTAATTTTTATGAATGTGGAAGGTCTGTGTCTAGATTCTTTTTTATTTGATTTTTTCATGTTGATCCAGTACCATTTGTTGAAAAGAACTATACTTTCTCAACTAAACCGCCTTTGCTCTTTTGTCAGAGATCAATGGACTACATTTGTGTGAGCTATTTCTGGGGTCTATTCAATTCAGTTGATCTATTTGTCTATTCTTTCAACAATATCACACTGTCTTGATTTCTACAAAAACGTTTAGCAGCTTAAACTATTCTATATTTTAATATTTTGCTTGCACATTCATATATTGATTTATTATTTTTGAATTACAAGTCTGTGAAAGCAGAGAACTTTTCTTTTATGTCCACTTCTATGGTTCTAAAATTTAAAGCAATGCGGGATACCTGGCAAGTGCAGTTCTTAATTGAAATTTGGAGAGTGAATGAAAAAGTCTTTTCAGTTTTAACCTCATAAGAGAGATAAATTATTTTCCTTTGTGTGTGCGCACATGTGTGTATGTACACACATACATATGACAAATTCTGAAATTTAGGTTATGATATTTTTGACTTTTTACATTTGCATCCTATGAAATATCTAATCAAATTCTACTTATTCTACTATTTAAACTCTGTTTAAGCTAATTCCACTACTATTAAATTCTCATTTTCTCTGTTTAAAATCTCAGCTTCTCCTCCCAGATATGATGCTTTATATCTTGCCACTTGAAAAATGAATTACTGTAGAAACTATGCATTTAATTACATTAAAGTTTTTGTTACTTGATAGCCAGAGATTTGGCATTCTTAAGTATGTGTCATCCAAAACGGACCTCCATGGTCCCTTAAACTATTGAACCTGTCAGGCAAAAAACTCTGGTTAGTAGAGCTCATAAATTTTAAAAAGGGAACTCCTAGAGCAGGCTCTCACACTAGGCACCAACAGAACTGGGCTGGTATTATGAACCTGTGAAGTAGATTGGTATAGGAAGCAATAGAGACCATAGCAGGCATTTCATGTGGGTAGCTGCTATGCAGCCTAAGGAATATGAGATCTCAACCAAAATGTTGCAGGATCCTCCTACTACTTTAAGAGAAATTAGGAATCCAGATTTTTATATAAAACCTTCTAATATTTAAATACTGGTAACTAACAGAGTATCTTTTTTTTATTACTGTGGTTTTTCTTTTAATCACAAATGAAAAAGCAAACTGCACTGGGAGAACATGCAGACTATATAGAGATACAATAAAGAATTTATGTCTTGAATAAAAGAACTTATATCTTAAATATAAATATAAAGAACTCCTACAAGTCAAAATAAGGAAAAAATATTTTAAAAGAAGAGAAGAACGTCAAAGGCATTTCACCAAAGAGGCATTTCACCAAATTTAGTGTTTCAAAGATATTGAAACACTAAATATGAAACATAAGAAAAGATGCTCAATATATTTTTTTCATCAGAAATGCAGATTTAAAAGCCAACAACAAATCTCTACCCACCCTTCAGAATGATTAAACTTAAAAAGACAAAAGTACAAAATGATGACCAAGATCTGGAATTACTCACATTGCTGATGAGAGTTTAAATTGGAAAAACATGCTGTATGAAAGATCTTTTGAAGTTATTCCTCATATCTAAAACTCTATACCTTGACCAACATCTCACCAACTGCCCACCACTACCACCCCTCCAGCCACTGTTCACCACTATTCTACTCTCTACTTTTATGTCAGTTTAAATTAAATAAAATTAAGAACAAAATTTTGAAAATAAACTGAAATCTTTCTAGTTGCCTTTTCTCAATAAATTAATTGAAATTATAGAAAAAAATACATAAGTTGGGAAAACTAATTTGGGAAACTGCTTGGTGCGATCTAGTAAAGCTAAACTTATATTATCTATTCTAGGACCAGCAATCTTTTTCCTAGATAAACATAAGTGAATGTTTATAGCCACCAAGAGCACACCCAGGAATATTTACAGCTGCTTTATTCCTAATAGCCAAAACTTGGAACAATGCAAGTGACCATGATCAAGAGAGGGGATAAATAAAATGTAATATATCCATCAAGGGAATATTACACAGCAATACAAAATAAAACATGCTTGCAATGTTCATCTCTTAACACATATTAATATCATAGATGTAAAAATGAGCAAAAGAATTGAGACACAAATGGCTACAGATTTCATTTATATGCAATTCAAAAACAGACAAAAATAATTTATGGTGACAGAAGTCAAGACAGTTGTTGTTTCTTGGGTGGGGTATATTGACTAGGAAGAGATAGGGGCATATTGACTAGAAAGATACATAAGAAAGTGGTCTTGAGTGTTGTCAGTGTTCTGTATGTTTATCTTGGGGTGTGTGTGTGTGTGTGTGTGTGTGTGTGTGTGTGTGTGTGTTTGTGCTTGTATGTGTGTATAAAACTCTTTGGTACACTGAAGAGTCAATGAGATACCAAGATACACCCAACAGAATGGCTACAATTAAAGAGACTAACATTACCAAGTGTTGACCCAGCAATCCCATTACTGGGTATATATCCAAAGGATTATAAATTGTTCTACTATAAGGACACATGCACATGAATGTTTATTGCAGCATTGTTTACAATAGCAAAGACCTGGAACCAACCCAAATGCCCATCGATGATAGACTGGACAGGGAAAATGTGGCACATAGACATCATGGAATATTATGCAGCCATAAAAAACGATGAGTTCGTGTCCTTTGTAGGGACATAGATGAACCTGGAAACCATCATTCTCAGCAAACTAATGCAAGAACAGAAAATCAGATGCCACATGTTTGCACTCATAGGTGGGTGTTGAACAATGAGAACACATGGACACAGGGAGGGGAGCATCACACACTGGGGTCTGTCAGGGGGAAATAGGGGAGGGACAGTGGGGAGTGGGGAGTTGGGGAGAGATAGCATGGGGAGAAATGCCAGATATAAGTGATGGGGAGGAAGGCAGCAAATCACACTGCCATGTGTGTCCCTATGCAACAATCTTGCATGTTCTTCACATGTACCCCAAAACCTAAAATGCAATAATAAAAAAAGATCCTTAAAAAAGACTACCAAGTGTTGGCAGGATGACAAATAATTTAAACTTTCATATAGCAGGTACTGATATTAGTGCAAGTATTCTAGAAAACTGTTGACAACATCTCCTAGACATGAGTACTCAAATACTCTAGGACCCATCAATTCCAGGCCACATGTGCATGCAGGTAATCACCAAAATACACAGACAAGAATGTTTATTGAAGAAATATTCATAGAAATCTCAAAATGGAAACAACCCAAATGTTCTTCAGACATAGCATGGATAAAACCTGTGGTATATTCATATAACCAAATATTAGACAACAATAAAAGCAGGCAACTGCTACACAAAAGAATGAATTTCATTTACATCAAATTGAACAAGACAAACCGGGCACAAAGAAGTATATAATGTATGATTCCATTAATATAAATTTCAAAAATGTAAAAACTAATCCATGGTATTAGAAATCAGGTTAGTTATTTCCTTTAGTAGATGGTAAAGGAAGGTAAATAAAAGTGAAGTCTGGGGGCAAATATTCATGATATGATTTACTTATTTCCTTAACATGTCACAAATCAATTTTTAAGTATATTTTAAAAATTAACCTCATTTTAAAGATAAAATAACTAGGGCCTGGGAATCTTAACAATGAGCTTCAAGCCACTCAAGCTTGAGAATAGAGTTGTTCTCCCACTACCTGATTCTCTGTTGCTTTGTTTTATTTCCTTATGACCAATCTAAGCTTATGTTTTGCAATTGCCTAATGTCTAACTCAGTTTAGGTTCCAAAAAGAGAAAGAATGAAAGAAGGGAGAGAGGGAGGGATTGAGAAAAAAGAGAAAGCATTTTTTAGCAGCATTTTAAACATTCTTAAGATAGTGATGTGTACTCCTGAAATCAACCCTACAGGATTAAACAGTGGAGTGAGAATGACTGAAGAGTTCTGAGGTACCCAGGCAAAAGGTGCAATGTTTTCAGTACTGCCTCCTAGCAAATCAGGTAACAAAGACAGGGATGATGATTTAATCAACATCAAGAAAAGAATTTAAGATGAAGTTTCCACAGACTTAGATTTAATTACTTATTGTGCAAAGGTCTATCAGTTAAATCAGACAGCTAAAGTTGCATAGTGACAGCTGAGAACGCATGGCAAAGGATAAGAAACAAAACTGATATCACGAGTTTATATGTTTTGAAATTTTAAAAGTTTCAGTTCAATGATTTGGATTCATTAAGGACACACCATTAAATGGCCATTGATACTGACTTATGTTGCTCTGAGTCATCAAGAGAAAGACGTTTTCTTCTCACATTAATTCATGGATTCACACCAACCAGATAAGACCTAACTATAAATTTCCAATAGTAGAATGCCCAATCCCATTATACATGTCTCCCTCTCCTCAAAGAAGTGTTCCATGAGCACAGGAGGTAGACAAAGACTTCAGATGGTAGAATTATAAAGAAAGAAAAACAAGAGTCCCTGCTGTTTATATAGTACTTCTGTGTTCTCATTTCACTGTTCCCAAAGTTATGGTGCCAGCTTGACAAAACCATGGAGAGAGAAGAGGGCCCAGCTTCCAGAAAATGCCAAGCAATATGTTCACCACTGTGTCTGCTGGCTCAGAGAATACCAGTGATGTCTGGAAAAATGGAGATGGCATTCACTGTGGTTTGGACCCTCTTCTGCTTTTCCCGAACCCTTCCCATGTCATATTCAAGGCAAGGAACCATTCAGTTAAAGGACAAAGTGAATTTTCCAAATTTACCATTTCTGATTTCCAGGTGCCACACTTATTTTACAATACAACCTATTGAATACACTTTTCACATTTAAAATAAATCTCAGTATACTGAGGCTATTATACAATCTGTTCTTATTACCTTGGAGATAATACAAGACATAAAGGTTCTTAAGACTAGAAGACAGAAAATTTTCTTTTTTGTCTTTCCCTGAATTCCACACACTATATTGGAGAAAAAGAAAATATACCTACCTTCATCAAGCTTAACATCCTCTTGAGGAGAAATCATAAGCATAGATATTTTTATTAAATTAGAGACATGTGAAGCAAAGCTAATGCATAATTCTGGGTTGGATCCTAGATGCCTTTTAAATCAATAAAAAATAGGGAATAATTAGAGAAATTTGAATTAAAATTATATTAGATATATATTATCAAGTTTAAATATTTTAGATGGCCTTGAGGACATGCAGGAAAATTTTCTTAAGAGATGCAAGCTGAAGTATTTTGGAATACTTGTAATTTATTTTCAAATGATTCAGAAGAAAAATGTGTCTGTGCGTGTCAGAGAGAGAGAGACAGAGAGAATATATACAGAGAGACAAAGCAAGTGGTAGAAAATGTTAACAATCACTGAATACGGGTGAAGGGAATAAAAGTACTTACTATATTATTTCTTTTTTGTCAATGGAAGGAAATATGAGGCCACATAATAAAGCTTGCAGTTGTAACAGCATTTACGTTATCTTATTAATACATTTTTAAAACCAAGAAAATTGCAAGAGTTGCAGCCTAAAACCTAAAGTCATTTGATGAGAAAAATAAAACAATTCACACATGCCAGTATTCCCCTAAATGACTTCTCTTTTTGAACTTTAAGGGCAAAATAGTACACATAAAAAAAGAAGAAAACCCCCAAAATATCAGAGGATTGTAATCTCCTAGATAAAGGGAATTGTAACACAAGAGGGTCTTGAAAATAGTATATGGTTACAGACAGGACAAGCTATATAATTTTCAGGGCCCAGTGAAAAATAAAAATGAAGGTATTTTTGTTCAAACATTATTAAGAATTTCCAGAAAACAACAGCAGAACACTGAAGTGTGGGTCCCCTTAAAGTCTGGATTCCTGTGCAACCACATTGGCGGCATGCCCACAAAGCCTGCCCTTATCACAAGTAAAAATACTGAATATGCCACAATTCCAGTCCCATAATTATAAAAAATCCATAGCCACTCAACCAAAATAAAGACTGTATTGAACCACTGTACCTGTGTCGAGAACTAAAATTGAAATAAATGAGCTCTATAATACACTCATTCCATATATAAGTTCTATAATTTTAGTAATATTATTTTGAGTTAATAGTATTTACTATCCTATCTTTTGTATTCTAAATATAAACTCAAATATTAACTATTCATATCACATGACCCAAGGCTCTTATATTTTATATTATATGGGAGACTCATAAAAACATTTATGCTGGCAGCCACATAAAACATTCTGTATGAGTCGTAAAACGGATTTGATTTTCTCAAAAGGATTCACCCTTTCAAAGTAAAGAAACTGAGATTGTAATTTAGCAATTTAATAACAACATAACATGAATTTTTACTATGTTTAGTTTCATATATCAATTACTTATAGATGAACTGGTTTGTAACATTTCCCTTTTTCTTGCCTTGTGCTGAACTGGTAATTTTTCTCATGACCTTGCGTAGTTTCTAGAAAGAAGTGGAACTTTGAGCCTTTGTCCAAGAAAACTCAAGCCTGGGGTAAACAAACTAATAAACACTGACTAATAAGTTCATCTTATTACTAGTTCACATAGTTGTTTTATGTCACAAAATTGCAATGAATCATTTTTTAATGTTGAAATGCCTACCCTGTGAAGTGTTATTTTATGAGGACAATTTTTCATCTTCTACCTGGTAAAATTATTTCCTTAGTTATCATTAATCATGCTTCATGCAAATCAACTGCACAGGAAAATCACCAACACAAAAACATCCTAATGAAAATTTAAAGATTTAAGTTTTTTGCAACATACTTTCATTATGAATTAGATCATATTGGTTATGTCACAACATCTAATTAACTTCCAGATATAAATGTAGTTCCATTCCTCCAAAACAAAGCTGTATTTCCTGACTTCTTGCAATATAGAACATTTCCCTTTAACTCTTGAGCTTTGTTAGATAATTTATCTAGTGTTTTAGGTCTCTAGACTCCCATGTTAAAGGCAGAATATATAAAACCCACGCAATTTTCAGGGATGATAGGCTGACATCCAGTGATATTTCATGTAAGGCAAAATTCCTACAAAATAACTGTATATTTGAATTTAAAAACAAAAAAATCACCCGTGATATAGTACAGTAATATTTATTTTCATTTTATTTTAACCTATAATCACATATTTCTTAGTTTCCATTTAAAAATAAATGATTTAGTATGCAAAATATTCCTTGAATATTTTATCATTCTTCCATAATGCAAATATTGACTACTGACTAATATTTTTCAAAAGGTACTCTCACATAAGTTGCTCTGTGGGGTTGGCACACTACCCATAAAAACAGTCCTTTATTATTTTCTTTCCATTTCACAAAAATTTTTTAAAATGTAAAAAATAATAGGAAAGATTTTTTTTTAATGTTTAATAGCACACTGTGAAGTGGGGCTGCCAACTCTGCTAAATATCAAGTCACATTTTAAAACAGTGATAATGAGGACAGCATGCTATTAGAACAAAAATAAGTGTGACAATTAATAGAACTTAGTGAAAATGCCTAAACAAAACTATATAACAAAATTTTGTAGATATAGGCAACATAATAGAGAAGGACTATTAATAAATAAATATTAATTAGCAATCTGTGGAAATTGACTTTATATCAATTTAAATTCCTTACAGACTACTGGATGAAGCAAAAACAAATCATAGGAAATTTAAATAGATATAGATCACTAGATGGATGATCCATCTGCAATTAAAACACAATTTATTCAAATTAAACCCCCCAAAAATAAGTAGACAAATATAATTTACATTAAATAAATTTACACCTATTTAGGAACTCATAAACTTCGATTTTGAGACAGATGCAATGCAATTAAACTAATCTTGAGGTAGAATTTTATTACTTTTGTATTGAAAATACTGATATTAATATCAAAATACAATGATAATGAACTTGGGGCAAAACTAGCTTACTCTTATACTCTGATGAAACTATCTTCATATAATCCTTATAAAAGGCAAACTACAGTCTGTATGAAGACTAGATTTATTCCCACTGTTTCTCTGAATACCCATATTTCTGGGAAATTTATGTAAGAAAATAATTTAGCCACAGAGAAAACAATATGTATAAATATAACAAAAAATAGAAAATATATATAAGGATTAATGATGGAATTATGCTTAGGTTAATAATTTTGCAATCATTACAGGCTTAACATTATTTGTATCCATTATAGCCTTAACAATCTCCCTTAACACTTTTTAGGAAAATCAGCAACATAAATACAATGTTCATGTTGAAGAATAAATGTAAGACAATCTCTAGAAAGTATTGTCAGACTTTTTCAAATAAACATTAAAATTTGTAACATTGTATTCTAAGATTGTCATTATAATCTTGGTTAAGAAGCAGTAGAGATAGCATTAGTACTTAGACTTTGAGAAATTTCATTTAACAATATGTTTCAAAACTTACAAAAACAAGTATATTGATTCACAGAACAGGCTGCAGTACTTTTTTAACACCACAAAATATGCAATAATTCAAAAACAAAAGAAGTTTATTTTTTAGTCAACTAGCTCCTGAGATTGGGTTATAATCAAAACTATAAATAAATATAGATACAACTACAGGTATAGATTCATACAAACATGAAGATATAATTAAATGAAAAAATACAGAGGCCAGGTTCAGTGGCTCATGCCTGTAATCCCAGCACTTTGGGAGGCCAAGACAGGCAGATCACAAGGTCAGGAGATGGAGACCATTCTGGCCAACACCGTGCAACCCCATCTCTACTAAAAATACAAAAATTAGCTGAGTCTGGTAGCGCGTGCCTGTAATCCCAGCTACTCGGGAGGTTGAGGCAGGAGAATCGCTTGAACCTGAAAGGCAGAGATTGCAGTGAGCCAAGATTGCACCACTGCACTCGAGCCTGGCAACAGAGAGAAACACCATCTCAAAAAAAAAAAAAAAAAAGGAAAAAACAGATATATGTGTCTCCAGATTGGTTTTCTCTCTCTCTCTCTTTTTTTTTTTTTTTTTTTTTTTTGAGACGGAGTTTCGCTCTTGTTGTCCAGGCTGGAGTGCAATGGCGAGATCTTGGCTCACCGCAACCTCCGCCTCCTGGGTTCAGGCAATTCTCCTGCCTCAGCCTCCGGAGTAGCTGGGATTACAGGCACGCGCCACCATGCCCAGCTAATGTTTTGTATTTTTAGTAGAGACGGTGTTTCACCATGTTGACCAGGATGGTCTCCGTCTCTTGACCTCGTGATCCACCCGCCTCCGCCTCCCAAAGTGCTGGGATTACAGGCTTGAGCCACCGCGCCCGGCCGATTGGTTTTCTTTTATAAAGGAACTTCAGGTAATTCATTTTTCTTCTGGTTTATTTGTATTTTCCACAATAACTAATAATTTCTTAAATCATTAAGATTAAAAATTAAAAAGTGATAAATTAAAATATATGTTAAAACATTGAAAAAGCTTATTATACTATGCTAAGATTAAACACAATCTGCAGTTAAGTACACCATGATTACAAGTATGCATTTATACATTCACATGTATATATACACATATATACACAAAGATTATAAAGGCATTTGTATAAACATGTAGTTAAGTTATTGATATTACAATTATTTTTGCATATTTTAAAATATTAGGTCCTTTTACAAATTTTTAAAGAAAAATCATTAAAATGAGAAGAAAAACATTCTTTTAAATCTAACCGTACTTTGCTCTAAGAAGTGGGCTGCAGAATTATTCTGAGGAACAGAAATACTGTTTTTATTTTTATTTTATTTTATTATGGTACTTTAGGTTCTGGGGTACATGTGCAGATCATGCAGAATTGTTGCATAGCTACATGCATGGCTAGGTGGTTTGCTGCCTCCAGCCCCCTATCACCTATATCTGGCCTTCCCAACCTCCCCACACCCCTCTGTCCCTCCCCTAGTTCCCCGCTACAACAGACTCCAGTGTGTGATGCTCCCCTCCGTGTGTCCATGTGTTCTCATTGTTCGACACCTACCTATAAGTGAGAACATATGGTGTTTGGTTTTCATGTAGTGGGTTCAGTGATGGCTCCTCAAAAAATATATCTAAATCCTAATTCCCAGAACCCATGAATGTGACCTTACTTGCATAAGGGATCTTTATAGATGCAATTAAATTAGGGGTCTTGGCATGAGATCATCCTGATACGAGTGGGCCCTGAATGCAATGAAGTGTCCTTGTAAGAGAAAGAAAAAGACATGCAGAGGAACGGCCACATAAATACAGAAGCAGTAATCAGTGATGCAGCCACAAGCTGAGGAGAATCAAGAGATGACTGGAGCCACAAGAAGCTGGAAAGAGGCAGAAAAATGAACATGCTCTAGAGCCTGTGAAAAGAGCATGATCTTGCTGACACCTTGATTTCAGATTTCTGGCCTCCAAAACTGTGAAAAATAAATTTCTATTGCTTTAAGCCACCCAGTTTGTAGTAAGTTGTTAGGGCAGCCACGGGAAACACACACAGAATGGTTATACAAAATGAAATGAATTACTCTCCACAATGAAGGATTAAGAATAGAAAATATTTTCTGGTCACTGAAGAATAAGCTTGAGGGTCCCTGAATGGGGAGGAGAGGTGTGGGAAACAGTCACTAGAAAAAAAATAATCTGGCACAAATCGGCAAGCAGGACTAAGGAGGGTCTGGCCAAGAAGCTGTGAAACTGACTCAGTTTCACTTGTGCATTTTCTCCGCTGTGCTGTTCTGAGCTTACTCTCCATCTTTTTTTCCCCCATTCTTCAGTAAAAGTTTATTCTTAAAAGAACAGTGCTTTAGAGATTGAATAACCAGCATCTGTGTTTCATGCTAGGGAGAGACAGGATAGAGAAGAGTAAACAATGTTGAAAAGGCTAGAAACAGAGAAGGAGAGCAGAAATGGGCAGTGAGCAGAAGCAAACATCTTAAAGGATTTGGAGGAAGCAGCCGATGGGGCTTCAACAAATGCTTATGGTTAATTAAGGAAAGGGGGACTCCAAAGAATACTGAACCTGGCCACACACAAGTAACAGAGGTTTAGATTGAATTACAGAAGAGGTCAGTTTTACCCAAAGGAAAATTCCAAGTTCCTTTTAATATCAGCTATGTAAGGCCACATTTACGACCTTTTGCGTTCTCTTCTTCCATCTCTTCCTCGTTATGGTACAGATTTTTATTACCATGATATAAGATTGGAATAGTCAAGTTAAACTCCAAGAACTTGCTACCCAACCCCAGGGTTGTTAATGAAAACAAATTATTGAAACAGAGATCATGAGGACTCAAAGTGAGAAAAAAAAATAATTAACACAACAATCTTTAAAACATCAACAAGATTGTCTTTTTGTGCCTGACTAATTTCACTCAACATAATAACCTCCAGTTTCATCTGTGTTGTTGCAAATGACTGAAGGATAGTTATCAGAGGCAGGAAAGGGTAGTAGAGGGCTGAGGGGAAAGTGGGAATGGTTAATGGGTACAAAAAAATAGAATGAATTAATAAGTCCTAGTATTTGATAGCACAACAGGGTGACTCTAGTCAATAATAATTTCATTGTGTATTTTTAAATAACTGAAAGAGTATAATTGGATTGTTTGTAACACAAAGGATAAATGCTTAAGGAGATGAATATACCATTTATTCTGATGTTTACTCTTTGCATGCCTGTATCAAAACAGCTCATGTACCCCATAAATATTTACACATACTATGTACCCATGAAAATTAAAAATAAAATATTATAACATTTAAAAATATCAGCAAGGGTGAGCAAAAGGAGAGCGATGCAAGTGAGAAAGAAAGACAAGATGGTGAAAACGGTCAGAAGGGTGAAAAGATAGGAAGATAAAATAAAATAGTGCTGAGTGTGTTTCAATCTAATTAATAATGAGGTAAGAAAAAGGTGAAAGAGATGATGAAAGAATTTAACAGGAAATGCAGGTAGAAAAAGCTTTAAATGCAGAACCCAATATCACCATGACAAGGCAGATTATATTAAACCTGAGTACTTTTAGAGCATTTATAAAATCATTTCAACTTTCTGGCTTTTAATGAGAGGTGTAATCAATTTAAATTTAAATTTAAATGATACTTTTCAAAGATCATAAAATTTTAGAGTCAACAAGGATTTATTACTCTCTGGAAAAAGGCAGAAATTTGGAAATGCATTAATTCTCTTATGACATTTGGATTTGTTACAAAGCCAGTTGTTTCGTAAATAACTCTATGACCTAAAAGAGCTCATTTATTTTTCAAAGTGAATATTCACTCTAAGAGAGCATGTTTCATAAAAGGAGGCTCCAGTTCAGGTTTTGTGAAGAAAGGCTAATGATGAAACAGCACTTTAACGCTTCTATTTTGAATAAATTATTAGCCTTTTCCAGTTCCAATATTAATTTTGTTATTTATGTGAATTAATACAAATGCTGAAGAAACACTAATGTCATTAAATTTGAAAAATGTAGCTTTGGAAAACTTATAGTCATCCATTTTCGTTTTATAGGAAAGAAGTTCTCAAAAAGATGAAATGTGAAGGTGATGAATATGTAATAATGTTTTCATACACTTGCCAATTTAATGTGTTTGCATAAATATTTAATACATCAATCTTTTCAAGAAGAACATGTTCTGCATTTCAATGTGTCTTTTCATTTTCGTTAGATTGGCCTATTTCTAAAGTCCCCAGAGAAAACTGTATTATTTGGTGGACATTTCCAAAACAGTGATCAAACCTCCTTATTTTGTGAGTACATAAGAAAATGTAATTTTTATTTGGACTCCATGAAGTATCATTATTATACATATGTGTACATGATTTATAAAGGTAAAATCTGCTTTAGTTGATTTGGTAATATATAAAATTATGAAAAATGTAATTCGGATCAAATATTAAGAATGAAGCAAGTATGTTGAAAGTATTTTAAATTTCAGTCAAAGTAGAAATGTTTGTGGCTAATTCCTGACATGACATCTATGTCCAGATTTGAGGTACTTGCATAAAATATGTAAACTTTTATCTTCAAATTTAGTTTAACTCTATTAAATTGTCCTCCTTTTAAGGTTCTGTTCAGCTAAACACAATTCTTTATGAAACTGCTCTCTTTAAATCTCATTCAAATTTAATTACTTTTCCAATATGTCTTCTCAGGTCATAAATATGACTGATTACTCCATACATAGTTCCTCTCAATGACACCTTGAATCTGTTAGTTTTTCTTTTTCTTTCTTTTTTCTTTCTCTCCTTTCCTTCCTTCCTACCTACCTTCCTTCCTTCTTTATTTCCTTTCTCTGTTTCTTTCTTTCTTTCCTTCTTTCTTTCTCTCTCTTTTTTTCTTTCTATTGTTCTTTCTTTTTATTTTGAGACAGTGTCCTGTTTTATTTCCCATGCTGGCATACAGTGGTGTGATCTTAGCTCACTGTAGCCACGAACTCCTGGGCTCAAGCAGTCCTCCCACCCCAACCTTCTGAGTATCTGGAACTACAGGTGTGCACCAAAAGACTCGGCTAATTTTTAAAAATTTTTGTAAGGACAAGGTCTTGTTATGTTTTGTAGGCTGGTCGAAAACGCCTAGCCTCAAGCAATCCTCCTGCCTGGGCCTTCCAAAGTTTCTTTCTTTACATGTGCTCTTTGAGGTGATATTTTACATATATGTGTTTGCTGCATTAGAAAAACCATGTTATTTACCTCTGATGCTACTATTCTTGTCTCATTGTTCTCCATACATCTTTTACTGGTGTACATATTTTGAAGCAATATCCAAAATTTTTAAAAACGAAACTGCCGACCAGGAATCAACCACTGAGGACTTGCGTAGGGCTCACCAAGCTTAAGAGGGAGTACTCTTTCAGCTTTCAACTTTCCTGGAAGTCCTTAAGGTCTAGCAAGGCATAGTTGACCTTCCCAGGACTCTGTACAAGCAGGTTAGGGTGACTTTTCTCCAGCAGGGAAATACCAAGTACACAAGAACTAATTCCCTCTGAAAATGGCAGAGAATATGTGCTGTCTCTTTAGACAGACAGGTGATTGGGAGTTGAAGAGTTGATAAACATTCAGGCCGTCATTTTCTTTAAAATCCCCTAGCAAAAGTCTTAAGTGAGTAGTTGTAAAATTTGAAGACATGAGGCACTTCAGGTGTAGAACATAAGTTCCTCTGGGGATGAAGCATTTTGTCTAGTTTACTATTCCTCTGTGGTTAGAAAAAGGCTCCTCCTGCATGCTAAGTGCTCAATAGTTAACTGTAAAATAAATACATCAGTGGAGGACAATAATTTTAAAAGGAAAAACATGACCAGTTTTTTAGTGTTTCATTTACAAAGTCAAATAATGAAATGAACTGCTCAATGAATGAAGCACATCAGGATTGGACCGGCCTAACCACAGAGCACATTTAGCAAATCTCTGGAAAATTGCTCTTCTCTGAGAATGTGCTACCAAACAACAATCTCCTATTCCCTTATACTCTTACAGCCTTGGTTTTCCATCACTGTAGTTAATAAATATTTCAATGTGAAATTGGAAGAAAACATAAAATATGGAAGTTTCTCAAAAAAAAATAATCTGGAGACAACAGATGCTGGAGAGGATGTGGAGAAATAGGAACACTTTTACACTGTTGGTGGGAGTGAAAAGTAGTACAACCATCGTGGAAGACAGTGTGGCAATTCCTCAAGGACCTAGCAATAGAAATACCATTTGACCCAGCAAACCTGTTACTGGGTATATACCCAAAGAATTATAAATTGTTCTGTTACAAAGACACATGCACACATATGTTCACTGTGGCACTGTTTACAACAGCAAAGACCTGGAACCAACCCAAATGTCTGTCAACAATAGACTGGATAAAGAAAATGTGGCACATATACACCATGGAATACTACACAGCCATAAAAAATGATGAGTTTGTGTCCTTCAGAGGGACATGGATGAATCTGGAAATCATCATTCTCAGCAAACTGACACAAGAACAGAAAATCAAACACCACATGGTATCACTCATAAGCAGGTGTTGAACAATTAGAAGACGTGGACACAGGGAGGGGAGCATCACACACTGTAGTCAGTTGTGGGGAACTAGGGAAGGGACAGGGAATGTGGAGGGTGGGGAGGGATAACATGGGGAGAAATACCAGATACAGGTGATAGGGGGAGGAAGGCAGCAAACCACCTTGCCATGTATGTACGTATGCAACAACCCTGCATGATCTGCACATGTACCTCAGAACCTAAAGTACAATAAAAAAATAGAAGTAGAATTACCACTACTGTATGATCCAGCAACCCCACTTCTGAATATCCATCCAAAAGCATTGGAAAGGATCTTGAAGAGATATCTGCAGCCCCATCAATATTCACAATAGCCAAGATATAGAAACAACACAAATGTCTATAAACAGATTAATGGATAATTGTAAGCTCAATTTATTTTAGATTCAGGGATACATGTGCAGGTTTGTTATGCAGGTATATTGTGTGACGCTGAGGTTTGGGGTATAAATCATCACTCAGGTAGTGAGAATAGTACTCAACCCTTAGCCTCCTCCCTCCCTCCCAATTCTAGAAACTCCCAGTGTCTATTGTTGCCATATTTATATCTATAAATACTCAGTGTTTAGCTCCCACTTATAATTGAAAAGATGTGGCATTTGGTTTTCTGTTTCTGTGTTAATTTCCTTAGGATAATGACTTCCAGCTACATGCATGTTGCTGCAAAGGACATGATTTTATTCTTTTTTATGGCTACTTAGTAATTCATGGTGTATAGGTACTACATTTTCTTCATTAATTCCACCAACGACACCTAGGTTGACTTCATGTCTTTACTATTGGGATAAATGTATGAGTGCATGTGTCATTTTAGTAGAATAATGTATTTTCCTTTGGATATATAACCAGTAATGGGATTGCTGGGTCAGATAGTAATTCTGTTGTAAGCTTTTTGAGAAATCTCCAAATTGTTTTCCAGAGTGGTGGAACCAATTTACATTTCCACCAACAGTATATAAGCATTCCCTTTTCTCCAGAGCCTGGCCAGCAACTGTTTTTTGACTTTTTGATAGTAGCCATTCTGACTAGTGTGAGATGATATCTCACTGTGATTTTTGAAATGCATTTATCTGATGATCAGTGATGTTGGGCATGTTTTATATGTTTATTGGCCACTTGTCAATCTTGTTTTGGAAAGTGTTTGTTTATGTCTATTGCCCAATTTTTAATGGGATTGTTTTTTGCTTGTTCAATTGCTTAATCTCTATACAGACTGGATATTGGTTCTTTGCTGACGCATAGTTTGTGAATATTTTCTCTCAGTCTTTAGGGTATACTTTTACTTTGTTAATAGTTTCTTTTGCTGTGCAGGAGCTCTTGAGTTTAATTAGGTTGCATTTGTCAGTTTTAATTTTTATTACAATTGCTTTTGAGGACTTAGTCATAAACTATTTCCCAAGGCCCATGTCTAGAATGATGTTTACTAGGTGTTTTTCTAAGATTCTTGTAGTTTGAGGTCTTACATTTAAATCTTTAATCCCTCTTAAGTTAATGTTCGTATGTGTTGAAAGGCAAAGGTCCAGTTTTGTTCTGTTGCTTCTGGTCTTTATTGCAACTACTGAATTCTGCTGCAGGGTAAAAGGAGCCTTAGACAATGCATAGAAGAATGAGTGCAGCTGTATTTTAATAAAACTATTTACAAAAACAAGCAGCCATCCAGAATAAGGCCATGGGTTACTGTTTGCCAAATCCTATATAATAACACATAAAAATTCAAAATATAACAATATTTTCTATTGTAACTTCACATTTGAAATACATGGAGCTACCTCTAAGTTACTACTCACTCATATTTTCTCCCCCTCCTTTCTTTCCTTCCTCTCCAAATCTCCTTCTCTCTCCCTCTGTTCTAATCTCAACTGCCTCTCTCTCTCTCTCTCTCTCTCTCTCTCTCTCTCTCTCTCTCTTCCTCACTCTATTCCCAAGAACTATGAGAACACCCTACCCCAGTGAGGAGAAGTATTTTATGGCTGATGTTTTTTAAATTGCCAGCTTATGATCCTAATAAAAAGAAGACTGACTTTTAGTTGGTTTTATTAGGCGTTGAAATTCTAAATCATTTTTCTTGCCCGCAGTGTCTGAACCCAAGGCAAGGACTGCTCCCACCATTGACCCTCTGTTGTCTACCACTGTCCTTTTGTTTCTTAAAGAGAAAATGTAACTGCATATGCTGTACTTTTTAAGAGATAATAATATTTTAAGACTATTATGTAGAGGTAGTTGAACACATGACACTTTATTTCATGAATCCTATTAATGAACATTTGTGCTATTTCCAATGTCCTTTGCTAAATGTACATGAACACTTATCTTTGCATATTTGTGAAAGTGTTTTGTTTGTATACATTCCTAGAACTAAATCAATGACACACTTAAAATTTTAATAAATACTGCCACATTGCTTTTCAAAAATTCTGTCAATTTAAACACTACCTGGGACTGAATGACAGTGTCTTTTCTCTATACTCTCCAAAGAATACAATGATATTCTTAATTTTTGCCAAACCATTCTTCCCAGAATGATAATATTTTATTTAAATAACACTTCTTTTCACAAATCATCAACCATTTCTATTGTTTTTCCTTTGAAAATTTTCTTCATTATATAATGGTGCATGATTTGGGTTCAGGTGGAGTGAATATGCACAAAGGCACATAACATTTACTATATTCAGGTAGAGTCTTTTAAAATTGCATAGCTTGTTAAGTTGGATGAGTCTTGTCGGAAGTATTGATTATTTAGTCTCTTTAGTTGAATACTTTCAGATATTTCTGTCCACCCAAAAATCTCTCATGGTATCATCAGCAAATTATTTGTATTTTTGTCAATAAGAAATAATTCTAAATATCTTTGTTTGAAGTGTAGTGCCAATCATTTCATTTTAATTTGAATATATTTTCTGAAGACATACCTCGTCCCCAGGAAACTATATTTCTCTTATCTAGGAGTGACAATGGGGTATATTTATCCACAATCACCCATACTATTTAATAATAAAATCAACCATTTCTAATCTAACTTCCTACATATATCATTTACCCTATGTATTTCACGTCTCTATTTTCCTCACATACCTTTATTCAATCCATCAAAATGGATTTCGAATTCATCACAGAATATTGACTACTATTACTGATTTCTATTAAAAACTTGAAATACATGAGATATGTTTTCTTAAAAAATGTATTTTGTTTAAAATGACAATGTTAGGGAATATAATAATGTTGAAATCATTTTGGATATTAATTGTTATAGGGAAAATATTTAAGATGTTTAAGCTTTAAAGTATCAACTAAATAAGATATGTGCACCCAGCCTTCCTACTTTTTGACAGAGCTGCAGCCCTCATCCTCCTTTCCTTCCATGGATCCTCCCCCTTAGTCTCTAACTACCACTGAACCCTCTCCCCTCAAAGTGCAAAACTTTCTATTTCTCTCTATATTCCTTTCCAATTCCAATTTAAAGAATCAGAATCTAAGAGTAATTATTATCCTAAGTACTATATTGAAAAGGATAACATTTTACACTAGAATGTTTTATCTGACTGTATTATACCAACTGGGCAAAATTTTTATGCACAAATACTGTACTCCTTATTCTCCCCTGTTAGAATGAATGAACTTAATTTTCTTATCTAAACTCAGGTGTCCCTGAGTTTACATGACACCATGCACTATTCACTGGATATCATCCACTTATTGTCTACTCAGAGATACACTCCTGCATTTGTCTGCTTTCGTTCTCTCTTTCCTCATTATCTGCAACGTTGATATGCCCTAGAACTCTTTTCTGTATTAGTCTCCTCTTTATCTATGTTCACTCCCTAAGAGATCTCCTATAAACTTATAACCTACAAATAATGTCAGTCTCCTGAAAAATTGCTAACGTGCATCTCCAAGCCAAAAGCTGACTTGTGAACTAATGTGTTCAAATTGTTTTCTTAACATCTGCAGCTAGGCAACTAAGAGGCAACTTAGTTGCCTCTTTAACCTATTTAAGACTGACTCTTGGCCAGGCACCATGGCTCATGCCTATAATTCTAGCACTTTGGTAGACTGAGGTGGGTGGATCATGAGGTCAAGAGATCGAGACTATCCTGGCCAAAATGGTGAAACCCCATCCCTACTAAAAATACAAAAATTAGCTGGGTGTGGTGGTGTGCACCTGTAGTACCAGCTACTTGGGAGGCTGAAGCAGGAGAATCGCTTGAGCCTGGGAAGCAGAGGTTGCAGTGAGCCAAGATCGCACCATTGCACTCCAGCTGGGTAACAGAACAAGATCCAGTCTCAAAACAAAACAAAACAAAGAAAACTGACTCTCGATCTCTCCCATATTTTTCCCTCTCATAGTCTCACATCAGCAAATGGCAATTCCTTTTCTTCTAAATGCTGAGATCAAAACATTTGTAGGCATAACTTAATTCTTGCTTTTCCTCATAACTACATGCAACTAACTACAAATACTCTCAACTTTTTCTTCAAATATCCAGAATCTAATAGTTCTAGACAATCGAATTCTAGTTACCCCCATAGCTACTGCTCTAGTCTAAGCTACTGCCATGATCCACTTCAACTATCTGGGCTGCTTTGTTTACCTTTGTTTCAATGTAGTGTGATATATTAACCATAGTTTTACTTTTAAAACAAAATTCAGATGATGTCATGTTTGCTTTAAAACCTTCAATGGCTTTCTAGCATCCTCTGAGTGAAAACCAAAGTACAAGACCCTACATGATCTAGACAAATAAAAACTCTTTCTGATCTCATCTCTTATCACCTCCTCCTTGTTCATTTCTAGCCACACTAACAAATTTTCTATTGCCCAGAACACATCTAGCCATCTCCATCTCAGGAGTTTGTATTCTTTTTGCCTCTCCTTTCTATGTAGATAACTTTGCAGGCACCTCCACTTTCTTCAATTTTGCTGTCATAGAGGCCTGACATGAAATATGATATAAGCATTAATATTAATTACAATAATTAAAATGTTAATATTAATGCAATATCATAATAATGACTAGTATGTCCATAATAGCAAATGCATGTATGAGTAACTAGATAAACATAGTTTCAATGTGTAACTGAAATCCAGTCAATTACAAAACAGAGTATCTTCCAAGTAACTATGAAAGATAAATACTGATAGCTAACACTTAATAACTATTATTCTTTTGCACTGTGTTCTGTGTGTATAGTGCATATTAATTCACTTAATCATCAAATCAGCCTTAGGGATCAGGTAATACTATTCTCATTTTACAGATGAGACACTGAGGCAAGACAGGTTAAATAACTTGCCCCATTTCACATAAGTAGTAAGTAGGAGCTAAGACTTAAATCTAAATGATGGCTCTAAAATTATGCCCTTGATCATCATACTTCAAACTATCTTCATAATATAAAGTTTTTTAATAAAGTAAAATTTCTTTAGGAAAAAATTTAAGAGGCCTGAATACATTGTAAAGTAAGATTACAAAAGTAAAGACAATTGTGCTAGGCATAATTCTAAAACGTCCCCATTGTTCCCACCTCTGTGTGCACCTCTGTATAAATCCCTCCACTGAGGGTTGGCAAGCTTTGTGAATGGGATGGGATAGTCTCGTCCATGATTAGGGTATGATACCCAGCACAGCTGACCTTAATAAAGGCAGATTATCCTCAGTGGGTGTAACCCAGCTAGGTGAGCTCTGTTCATAAAGAACAGTTTCAAATTTGAGAATGGGTGTTTGATATGCAAGAAGTTCCCCATAGCTGGTTCTGAAGAGGAAGAGGGCCATATAGCAAGGAACCTAGAGGACCCTTAAGAGACAAGAGCGACACCTTGGCAGTTACACATTAGGGAAATGAGCTCTGCCAACAATGTGAATGAGTTTGGGGGAGTACCCTGATCTTCAAATGAAACCACAGCCAGCTGGACATATGAACAGAGAATTCAGTCACCCCATTCCTGACCTTATTACCTACATAACAGTGCCATTATGTGTGCAGTAATTTGTTACTCAGTGGCTGAAAACTGTACAACAGGAATCTCAGTTATATAAATGAATTTGATTCATTTAAATTTATTTAAAAATTGATTTATCTGATTTGGTTTAAAGATTAAAGAAATAGGAGAGGGAGGTGGAGCAAGACTTCTGGATAGAAGATTCCACCTATCATTCTCCTCACAGAAACACCAAATTGAACAACTACCTACACACAAAAATACCACCTGTATGAGAACCAAAAATCAGGTGATTGATCACAGTACCCAGTTTTGACTTCATATCACCAAAAAAGGCACTGAAGAGGATAGAAAAGATAGTCTTAAATTGCTGACATTACCCCTCCCTGCTCCCCTGGCAGCAGCCATGTGGTGCAGAGAGAGAATCTGTGCACTTAGTGGAGGGAGAGTCTAGGGATTATGGGACTTTGCCTTGAAACTTAATGCTGCCCTGTCAGGGTGGAAAGCAACTCCAGGCAGAACTCAGCTGGTTCCCACAGAGTAAGCATTTAGAACAGCCTGGTCAGAGGAGAATCACCCACCCCAGCAATAGGAACCCGACTTCTAGCAAGCCTTGCCAGGGAAAGTGCTCTTGAGTCCAAAATAAACTTGAGGGGCAATCTAGGCCAGAAAGACTGCAACTCCTGGGCAAGTCTTGGTACTGTGCTCAACTTGAAGCCAGTGAAGTTGCGGGGCACATGACCCTGTGAAACACCAGCTGGGGTGGCCAAAGAAGTGCTTGCATCACCCTTCCCCTAACCTCAGGGAAGTAGCTCAGGGCTCTGAGAGAGACTCCTTCCCACTGCTCGAGGAAAGGAGGGGGAACAGTAAAGGGGACTTTGTCTTGCAACCTGGATACCAGCTTAGCCACAGTAGAAGAGGGCTCCAGGCAGAGTCCCAAGGCTCTCATTCCAGGCCCTTGCTTCTGGACATTTGTAGACACACCCTGGGTCAGAAGGGAACCCCTCTGCCTTGAAGGGAAGGATCCAGTCTTGGCAGGATTAGTCACCTGATAACTGGAGAGCCCTTGGACTCTAAATAATCAGCAGTGGTAGCCAGGCAATACTCATCCCGGGCCTTGGGTGAGACTGGAGATGTGCTAGCTCCAGGTATGAACCAGCACAATCCCAGCTATGGTGGATATGCAGAGATACTTTTTCTGCTTGAGAAAAACAGAGGAAGAGTAAAAGGGACTTTGTCTTGCAGCTTAGGTACCCAGTGCAGCCGCAGTGGTATAAGGCGTCAAGCAGGTTCTTGGGGTCCCCAGTTCCAGGTCTTGGCTCTTGTATGGCATTTGAGGACCTGCTCTGGGTCAGAGGGGAGCCCACTTTTCTGAAGAGAGAGTCCCAGGCAGAGAAGCATTCACTAAAATCTGGCTGACGAGTGAACATCAGTGATAGCTAGGCAGTTTTTGCCACAGGCTTTGGGGAATAGCAGCCACAAGACTAAGACTCCTTAGCTTGTGGAAATGGGAGGGAAGCATCACAAGAAATTTATCTTGAGGTTTTTATGGCAGCTGAGCCACAGTAGATTAGAACAGCAGGTAGATCCCTAAGGTTTCCAACCCCAGGCACTAGCTCCAAGATGGCACTCCTAGACCTGTGTTGAGAGAGACTCCATTTGTTTGGAAGAAAGTAAGAAAAGAAAGCAAAACCCTCTGCGTGGTAATCGAGATAATTCTTCTACATCTTTTCCCCCTTCCCCCTAGAGCCTATAAGAACCACAGTGTTACTTAAGGTAACATGAGGCTTAGGGTGCTCCCTCATGCAAACATGGCTGCAATGGCAAAAAACTTAGGTCACAACATCCAGGTTCCTAGAATTACCTGGAGAGTCTTGCCATGAAGGATGCTTACAAACAAACCCAGACTGCAAAGACTATAATAAATACTTAACTCTTCAATGCCCAGATGCTAATGAATATTCAAAAGAAAAATATGGCCTTACCAAATAAAGAAAACCAGGAACTTCCTGGAGAAACAAAGATCTGTGACCTTCCAGACAGCGAATTCAAAATAGTCGCTTTAAGGAAACTCAAAGAAATTCAAGATAACACAGAGAAGAAATTCAGATTGGTATTAGATACATTTAACAAGATTGAAATAATTTAGAAGAATCAAGAAGAAATTCTGAAGTTGAAAAGTGCAACTGACATATTAAGGAATGCATCAGAGTCTCTTAACAGAATTAATCAAGCAGAATAAAGTATCAGTGAGCTTGAAGACAGGTTATTTGAACACATACAGCCAGAAGACACAAAAGAAAAAAGGATAAAAAGAATGAAACATAAATATAACATCTAAAAAATAGCCTCAAAAGGTGAAATTTAGGAGGAATTAGCCTTAAAGAGCAGAGAGAAAGAGAGAGAGAGAGAGAGGGAGCAATTTTATTCAAAGGGACAAAAAAAAAACTTCCCAAAGCCAGAGAAAGATATAACTTTTAAGTACAAGAAGGTTACAGACCACCAAGCAGATTGAAATTATAGAAGACTACATCAAGACATTTAATAGTCAAACTCCCAAAGGTCAAGGATAAAGAAAAGATCCTAAAAGCAACAAGAGAAAGGAAACAAATAACATACAATGGAGCTCTAATATGGCTGGGAGCAAACATTTCAGTAGAAACCGTACAGACCAGAAGAGAGAGAAGCATGGCATATTTAAAGTACTGAAAAATAACAACTGTTGTCCTAGAATAGCATGTCTAGCAAAAATATCCTTGAGACATGAAAGAAAAATAAGGTTTTTTCCAAACAAAAGCTGAGGGCTGTTATCAACACCAGACCTGTCCTAAAAAAATGCAGAAAGGAGTTCTTCAATCTGAAAGAAAGGGATGTTAATGAACAGTAAGGAACCATCTGAATATATAAAACTCACTGGCAAGAGTAAGTACAGAGAAAAATGCAGAATATTATAGCATGGTAATTTTAGTAATATAAACAGAACATTATAATACAGTAATTGCAGTGTGTAAACTACTTATATCTTGAGTACAAATACTAAAATATTAGCCTATCAAAAAATAACTATAGCAATTCTTCAACACATACTAAGTATAATAAAATATAAATACAAACAATAAAGAGTTTTTTAAAAAGCAGCAGAACCAAGTTAAAGTCTAGAGTTTTTATTAGTTGTCTCTTTGCTTGTTTTTAATTTGCTTATATGTTCATGCAATCATTGTTGTCATCAGTATAAAATAATGGCTTATAAGATATTACTTGCCAACATCACAGTAACTTCAAATAAAAAATCAGACAACAGATGCAAAAAAGAAGTAAAAAGCAAAAAATTAAAATATACAACTAGAGCAGATCACCTTCACTCAAAGAAAGACGGGAAGGAATGAGTGAAGGAGAAGCAGACCACAAAGCAATCAAAAAGCAAATTACAAAATGGCAAGAATAAGTCCTTACTTATCAATAACAATATTGAATGTAAATGGACTAAACTCTTCTATCAAAAGTCATGGAATGAATAAATGGATACAAACACAAGACCTAACAATTTGTTGCCTAAAAAAACACACTCCACCTATAAAGATACACAGAGACTGAAAATAATGGAATGGAAAAAGATATTCCATGCCAAGGGGAAACAATAAATGAGCTGTAGAAGCTATATTTATATCAGACAAATAGATTAAAAAAAAATATAAGAGAAGACAAAGAAAGTCACTATATAATGATAAAGGAATTAATTCAGCAAGACGACATAGCAATTTAAATATATATGCATCCAACAGTGGAAAACCCAGATGTATAAAGCAAATATTGTTAGAGCTAAAGAGGGATATAGATCTCAATACAATAATGGCTGAAAATTTCAACACACCATTTATGGCATTACACAGATCATCCAGACAGGAAATAAACAAGAAAACATCAGACTTAGTCTGCACTATAGGCCAAATGGACCTAATAGATACTTACAGAACATTTCATCAACACCTGCAGAGCACACATGCTTTTCCTCAGTACATGGATCATTCTCAAGGATAAATCATATGTTAGGACACAAAGTAAGTCTTAAAAAATTTAAAAAAATTGAAATTACATCCAATTTTGAAAACAATAACAAGAGTAATTTTGGAAATTATACAAACACATGGACATTAAACAATATGCTCCTAAATGACCAGTGGGTCAATGAAGAAATTAAGAAGGAAATTGAAAATTTTCTTAAAACCAATGATATTGGAAACACAACACACCAAAACCTATGAGATACAGCAAAGGCAGTAGTAAGAGGAAAGTTTATAACTACAAATGCTTATATCAGAAAAGAAGAATAACTTCAAATAAACCAAACAACCATGCACCTTAAAGAACTAGAAAAGCAAAAGCAATTAAAACCAAAAATTAGTAAAGAAATAATAAAAATTAGAATAGAAATAAATCAATTAGAAATGAAGAAAAAATACAAAAGATCAATGAAACATGAAGTTGTTTTTAAAAAAATAAAATAAAATTGACAAACTTCTAGGCAGACTAAAAAAAAAGAAGATCAAAATAAATAAAATCAGAGCTGAAAAAGGAGATATTATAATACAACTGATGCTGTAGAAATCCAAAGGATCATTAGAGACTTCTATGAGCAACTACATTCCAATAAACTGGAAAATCTAGGAGAAATGGATAATTTCCTAGACATATACAACCTACAAAGATTGAACCATGAAGAAATCCAAAAACTAACTGGACCAATAACAAAATCAAACCCATAATAAAAAGTTTCACAGGAGAGAAAAGCCCAGGATCTGATGGCTTCACTGAAAAATTTTATCAAGCCTTTATAAAATACAGAAGGAGGGAATACTCCAAAACTCACTTGATGAGTCTAGTATTACCCAAATATCAAAACCAAACGAAGAGCATCAAACACAGTTTAAAAAACTAATTCTGGGTGAATATTGGCACAAAAATCCTCAACAAAATATTTTCAAACCAAATTCAAAAATACATTAAAAAGATCATTCATTGTGACCAAGTGGGATTTATATTAGGATGCAAGGATGGTTCAACGTATGTAAATTAATCAATGTGATACATCATATCAATGGAATGAAAGACAAAACCCATACCATCATTTCAATTGATGCTGAAAATCATTTGATAAGATTCAACATCCCTTCAGGATGAAAACACTAAAAAATTTGGCTAAAGAAGGAACATACACTAACACAATAAAATCCATACACAACAGACCCATAATTAGTATCATACTGAATAGGTAAAAATTGAAAGCCTCTCCCCTAAGATCTGGAACATGACAAGGATGCCCACTTTCACCACTGTTATTTAACATAGTTCTGGAAGTCCTAGCTAGAGCAATCAGATAAAAGAAACAAATAAAGGATATCCAAATTGGAAAGGAAGACATAAAATTATTCTTGTTTGTAGATGATATAATATTATATTTGGAAAAACCTAAAGTCTCCACCAAAAAACTATGAGAGCTGATAACAAATTCAGTAAATTTGCAGAATAAGAACCAACAAACACAAATCAATAGCATGTCAGTAGCCAACAACAAACAATATGAAAAAGAAATCAAGAAAGTAATCCTATTTACACATAAAATAAAATAGCTGGGAATTAACTAAAGTGAAAAATATCTACAATGAAAACTATAAAACATTGATAAAAAGAAATTGAACATGACACCATGTTCATGGATTAAAACAATCAATATTGTCAAAATGTCCATACTATCCAAAGCCATCTACAGATTCAATACAATCTCTATTAAAATACCAATTACATTATTCATGGATATAGAAAAAAAAAATCCTAAAATTTATATGGAAACACAAAAACCCAGAATAGTCAAATTTATCTTGAGCAAAAAGCAAAGCAAACAAAAAAACAAACTGGAGGAATCACATTACCTGTCCTGAAATTATTCTATATAGCTATAGTAACTAAAACAGCATGGTATTAACATAAAAACAGCAAATTGCTATCCAACAGAATGGATAATGTTTACTGTAGATGTGTGGATTTGTTTCTGGGTTCTCTTTTCTGTTCCAATGGTCTTTTAACATATTTTTGAATTTGGTTTGCAAATATTTTGTTGAGAATTTTTGTGCCAGTATTCATCTAGTAGTAGAAACAAATCCATCATCTACAGTGAACCCAGAAACAAATCCATCATCTACAGTGAACTCATTTTTGACAAAAATGCCAAGAACATACACTAGGGAAATGACAGTCTCTTAAATAAATGGTGCTGGGAAAACTGGATATCCATATGAAGAAAAATGAAACTAGACCTCTGTCTCTCAACATATACAAAAATCAAAATAGACTAAAGACCTAAGTAAAAGACCTCAAGCTGTAAAACTACTAAAAGAAAACATTAAGGAACCTCTCCATTATATTGGACTGAGCAAAGATTTGTTGAGTAATTATGGTTACAGGCAACCAAAGCAAAAAATGGACAAATAGGATCACATCAATTTGAAAAGCTTCTGTGCTGCAAAGGAAACTGCAAAGTGATAAGACAACTCACAGAGTGGGAGAAAATATATGCAAACTATCCATCTGACAAGGAATAAGTAACCAGAATATATGAGTTCAAGCAACCTTACAGGAAAAAGATCTAAAAATCTGATTAAAAAGGGAAAAAATATTTGAATATACATTTCTTTAAAAATAATATAAAAGTGCCAAACAGGCATAGGAAAATGTGCTCTGCATTGTTGATCACCAGAAAAACGCAAATCAAAACTACAGTAAGATACCATCTCACCCCAATTAAAATGCCTTACCCAAAAAGCAAGCAATAAAAAATGCTGGAGAGCATGTGGAGATAAGTGAACCCTTGTACACTGTTGGTTCAAACACTGTAATGTAAATTAGTCCAACCATTATGGAGAACAGTTTGGAGGTTCCTCAAAATAACTAAAAATAGAGCTACCATATAATCCAGACATCTCAGTCATATCCCAAAGAAAGGAAAGCAGTATGTCAAAGAGAAATCTTCACTCTCATGTTTACTGCAACACTGTTCATAATAGTGAAGATTTCAGAGTAACCCAAGTATCCATCAACAGATGAATGGATAAAGAAAATGTGGTACATATTTACAATGAACCTTAGAATGAGATTCTATCATTTGCAAAAACATGGATGGAGTTGAAGATCATTATATTAAATGTAATAAGCCAGGCACATAAAGACAAACACAGAATGTTCTCATTTATTTGTGGAAGATAAAAATTAAAACAATTGAATTCACGGTAACAGAGAGTAGAATGATAGTTACCTAAGGCTGTGAAGGGTAATTGTGGAGAGGGAAATGGGGATGGTTAATGGGCACAAAAATATAGCTAGATAGAATGAATAAGGTTTAGTGTTTTATAACACAACAGGGTGACTACCATCAACAATAATTTACTGTACATTTTTAAGTAACTAAAAGAGTATAATCGGATTGTTTGTAACACAAAGAAAAGTTAAATGCCTGAGGTGATGGATACCCCATTTGCCCTGATGTGATTATTACACATTGAATACCTGCATCAAAATACCTCATGTATTCCATAAATACATACACTCATAAATATATATCTCTACTGTATGCCAACAAAAATTAAAAATTTAAAAAATATAATTCTGCCTAGAAGAGATATATGTTAAAAACTTCTGCATAAATGTTAAAAATATATAAAAGTTTACCAAATAAAAACCAGCATAAAAGGTAGAAGTATTCATATTAGCTGAGTGGACAGAAAAATTGCAGCTGCAATGAGGACTGTTTCTATTGACAAAAGGGTTAGACATTACCATTTTACTATGTGATAGTTAATTTCATGGGTCAACTTGACTGGGGTATCAAATTTCCATATAGCTCTGGGAAAATATAATTTCTGGGTGTGTCTGTGAGGGTGTTCTCATAGGAGATTAATATTTGAACTAGTAGAATGAGTAAAGAAGATCACTCTAGCCCATGTGAGCAGGCATCATCTGATTTATTAAGGGCCTGTATAGAACAAAAAGGCAGAAAAAAATTATTCTGCTTGATCTGAGACATTTTCTCTTGCCCTTGGACTTCAGTGCTCCTGGTTCTCAGCTTTTTGGACTCAGACCATCTCTAACACCATCACCAAGCTCAACTACATTCTCCTCAGACCAAATTACTCCATTTGCTTTCCTGGTTCTCCAGCTTGCAGACAGCAGATTGTGGGGCTTCCATAATAATATGAGCCAACCCTAGTAATAAATCTGCTCTTATATACCCCTCTGTATATCCTGTTGGTTCTTTTTGTTTTCTGGAGAACCCTAGCTGACACAAATTTTAACAGCCATTCACTTCTATGACATAAATAATATGTGTCTGTACTTTCTAAAGAACTAACACCACAAAAACCCTAGAAGAAATCCTAGGCAACACGATTTAGGACATATGCACAGGTAAGGACTTCATGACCAAAACACCAAAAGCATTGGCAACAAAAGCCAAAATAGACAAATGGGACCTAAAACTCCACAGCTTCTGCACAGCAAAAGAAACTGTCATTAGAGTGAACCGGCAACCAACAAAATGGGAAAAAAATTTTGCAATCTACCCATCTGATAAAGTGCTAATACCCAGAATCTACAATGAACTAAAACAGATTTACAAGAAACAAACAAACAAACCTATTCAAAAGTGGGTTAAGGATATGAACAGACACTTTTCAAAAGAAGATGTATATGTGGCCAACAAACATAAAAAATGCCATCAACACTGGTCATTAGAGAAATGCAAATCAAAACCACATTGAGATACCATCCCATGCCAGTTAGAATGGTGATCATTAAAAAATCTGGAGACAACAGATGCTGATGAGATGTGGAGAAACAGGAATTCTTTTACACTGTTGGTGGGAGTGTAAATTAGTTCATCCATTATGGAAGATAGTGTGGCAATTCCTCAAGGATCTAGAAATAGAGATTCCATTTGACCCAGCAATCCCATTACTGGGCATATACCCAAAGGACTATAAATCGTTCTGTTATAAAGACACATGCACATGTATGTTCGTTGTGGTGCTGTTTATGATAGAAAAAACCTGGAACCAACCCAAATGCCCATCAATGATATACTGGACAAAGAAAATGTGACACATATACCCATGGAATACTATGCAGCCAAAAAAAAGATGAGTTTGTGTCCTTTGTAGAGATACGGATGAATCTAGAAACCATCATTATCAGTAAACTAACACAAGAACAGAAAACCTAACACTGCATGTTTTCACTCATAAGCAGGTGATGAACAATGAGAACACTTGGGCACAGGGAAGGGAACAACACTCACAGGGCTAGGTGGGAGAGAGGGTAGAGGGGAGGGGAGAGGAGGGACAGTGGGGGAGGGCAGGAAGGATGGGGAAGGATAACACCAGGAGAAATGCCTGATGTAGGCGATGGGGGTGGGAGAGAATGGAGATAGCAAACTACCATGGCATATATGTACCTATGCAACAACCCTGCAGGATGCAGGATGTGCACATGTACTCTAGAGCCCAAAGTACAATTTTTTTAAAAAAGCATCAAATTATTATTATATTTAGATTCAACTGGAGACTTTTAACTGAGTGATCTATATCTATAACTGACTAGCCCATAAATTGGTACCAGTATCTTCATATTTTCTACTGCAGCTAGCATGGTACCTAACCTATGGTACTAGTCAGTAAATTTGTTGATTTTATTTCAAATAATCTGCTTTATCCATAATAATTCTTGTAGAAAAAAATGTCGTGGGTTATAAAAGACAGTTCTGGTCCCTGACCAACATCTGAAGACATGAATGTTATTAAAATAGGTTCGTTTTCTTTTTTAAGCCAGTTTGCCTCCCACCTAGATTAATTCATTAACCACAAAGAGAATCTCTGAACTTCACATATATTACCATGTATCATAAAACATGCTTGTCATTAAAAATAAGAAGTCATATTTAATAAGAAAGAACATGATTATGTTTTCTTTGGGAATATTAGTCTGACCTTATAAAATGGCACAGAAATATACTTATTTCCTGGAATTAACATATTCTATTATGGTTAGCGATATTTCTATCCAGAATTTTTTTAATCCTAAGGCGGAAGTCAAAAATGATTATGTCTTTGTGTTTGACAGTGAAGTTAGCATTAACTGATGAATGTCATGTGTCAGTAATCTTTAAATAAATATGAGCAAAGAAAGATTGCAAATTTATCAGAAATACAAACAAACTTCAGGTTACAGAGTTTCAGCAGGTCCTTAAAACTGATAAACCGCCAGTGAGAGGCAAACCATGCTTCTCTGAATTTTATCTCTCAACTAAGAAAGGAGAACAAAGAAATTAGTAATCCTCAGAAGTGAATTATTAGGAGCCAAATCTATGGCCCAAAGGACTAAGACGTATACATAAACAATGGCATACCTATCTAATAATGGTTTTGATCATAACTATCAACTATAATTTATTATCCTCTGTAAATTAGGGTGCTCTGTAAATTAATTCATCTAAAATAGCCTCCAGGAAATGGTTCATAGATTAGTTTTCTGATTCATCATGACAGCTGAATGTTCTGTGTCTATTCTTGACTTTCATAGAGTGAATTTTTAAATCTTTCTGGTTGGATGGTCTCTTGGCAAATAGGAAGGAGTTAAATATGTACAATTGTGTCTTAAACCAACAAAAGACTGCTCCTATACCTACCTCATGCAAATAAACCTTTTACAAAACTATTCACCATCCTTTTAAAGTTTCTCTTTTAAATGTAGACAAATAAAATTGGGCTAGAACTGTGAAGTTAAATATTTGAAAGTCTATGTGTGTATATATATATATATATATGTATATATAATGTATATTTATAATAAACCTATCTAAATATGACTCAGTCTTAGGAAAATTAAAATATGGTTATGTATCTTTTATTTAATCATCTTTACTCTAATCTCTTTAATATCCCTAGTCTTTAGAATCTTTATTAGAACTGATTTTGCAAAAGCAATCTTTCAAGACTAAGCACTGGTAATGGTGAGTCAAGTAAGCCATTCAGTACTAGTAAAATGTTTAATTCCCAAAGATTCTACAACATTCATTTTCATGAAAAGATATAAAATATACGTTAGCATATACATTCTGCCTTCTTTTATGCACATTGTGTGTTCTAATTATAACAACCTAATTTATAAACAATACATGCTGTGGTTCTGAGAGTGAGATTGTGATGAAACACAGAGTACCAGTTTTAATTACATACAGTTCTAATACAGTGAGCACTGCAGCATTTCTGTCATCTTTGAAATGGTAACAGAATGAAAAAAAGATTTTTGAAATATGAGCATGAAGGTAATGAGATCAATAAATGTCAGCTAGAAAAAGTAATCACAACTCCTGAGACTCACTGACCTTTCTACAAATTCCAGAAGTAATAGAGTAGCTGGGGATGAGGAATTCTTTAACAATGAGAAACTGATACAATTATATGAAGAAAGGGATGCAGAGATTGCTCTATGGCATCAAAAACACTGCCTATGAAGGTAATTTTGACTCAAAAATTTATTCCCTTGATTTTTCTTCTATGATTACCACCAACTTAGATCACAAACCTTTGGTCTTCACAGAAACGAAATTCCCACTGAAGCCTTTTGAATACTGAAAAAGCTGCTTTATAAACTTTTAGATTGCTTCATAATGTTTAGCATCCTAATAGAGTGTGATAATACACTTAGTTAATTTAAATGCTCAAAATGAAAAATATTCTGGTTTGGTACTTGTGAAATCACTCTATCAGTATTTGAGTATAATTTAGAAAAATTCAATTTTGGAAAGTGTCTAAAGGAATCTTTGGAAAGATTTAATTAAATATAAAATGAAATTATGATATTGTAAAACTCTAAGTTATGATATTAAAACATTTTTAAAGCCCACAACATTTTAGACAGTACTGCAAAATAAGGCTTCCAGTAAGGCTAAGATTCTACAGGGCCAAAAGGGACTAGAATGGGGTGCATTTTCAGTTTTTATGGTTTTTCCCCTATGGGCAAAACTGAAGTTGGAACCATAAAATATCCTAAAATTTCAGCAGAAAAAGCCAGTCTTTCTATTCTAGAAAGTCAGAGAAAAGTTCAAGTAAATTAGAGATATTAATGAATAAGGGAGGAATCAGGGAAATGAAAAGGCACAGAATTCAGCCCCAAATTCTCCTTAGAAACTCTGTCCATGTATTTGACCCCTCAAACTACAAATGAACTAGGCAAATTCAGATCAGCATAGGTTAAAGATGAAAAAACTGAACCGAGATCTGAGTTGCCAGTTAAGAGGCAGAGTTTGCAATTTGCCTCCAACCAAATTAATTACATAGCAAAACAATCAGCATACTTCAGAGAAATACAGCAAAATTCAGTCTCTACAATATAATATTCATAATGCCCCAGACACAAGTAACTGACACATGAAGAATCAGAAATGTCTAGCCTAGATCAAGAGAAAATACAATCAACTAAGACATATCATAAGAAAAATCAAGTAGCAAAATTATCAGAAAAGGATTTTAAAAGATTGTCATAATTATTCTCAATAAAAATATGATCGCAATGAGAACTTATTTTAAAAAACAATCCTGGAGAAGAATTAAAAAGCTATTTTTATACCCCAAATACAAATTTAAGAACTGAAAAGGACAATATCTGAGATTTCTTAAGTTGAATTTACTTAAAAGCAGAATGGAAATGATGGGAAAATCAATGAGCCTTAAAATGGATCAATACAAGTTACCTAATATCAATACAGAACAAAAATGATAGATAAAAGGTGAATAGTAACTCAGGGAACTTTTGGACAAAAGAAACAGTGCTAACTAAAATTACTGTAGTCCCAGAAGAATAAGTATGTTTTTATGTTTGTTTATTTATTTATTTATTTATTTATTTATTTATTTTTGAGATGGAGTTTCGCTCTTGTTACCCAGGCTGGAGTGCAATGGCACGATCTCGGCTCACCGCAACCTCCGCCTCCTGGGTTCAGGCAATTCTCCTGCCTCAGCCTCCTGAGTAGCTGGGATTACAGGCACGTGCCACCATGCCCAGCTAATGTTTTGTATTTTTAGTAGAGACGTGGTTTCACCATGTTGACCAGGATGGTCTCGATCTCTCGACCTCGTGATCCACCCGCCTCGGCCTCCCAAAGTGCTGGGATTACAGGCTTGAGCCACCGCGCCCGGCCGTTTATTTATTTATTTAGAGACAAAGTCTCAGTCACCCAAGCTGGAGTGCAGCAGCGCAATCTCGTTTCACTGCAACCTCCGCCTCCCTGACTCAAGCCATTCTCCTGGCTCAACCGTCCAAGCAGCTGGGATTACAGGTGCCCGCCACCACACCCAGTTAATTTTTGTATTTTTAGTAGAAACAGGATTTCACCATGTTGGCCAGGCTGGGCTTGAATTCTTGACCTCACGTGATCCGCTCACCTTGGCTTCCCAAAGTGCTGGGATTACAGGTGTGATCCACTGTGCCTGGCCAGAAGTAATTTTTAAAAAGTGCAAAAATATTTGAACAAATAGTGACTAAAACTTTCCCAAATTTGGCAAAAAAAAAAATTAATGTACATATTCAAGAAGCTCACTGAACCCCAAGCAGAATAAATATGAAGAGAACAAACCTAAACACATCACAGCCAAATTTCTGAGTGATAAAATCATGAAAGCAGTCAGAGAAAAATGATAAGGAAACAACAACTTGAATGGCCAATAACTCTGCATGAGAAACTGCTAAGTCTGAAAAATAGTGGAAAAGTATCACTTGAAGTACTGAAACAAACAAACAAAAAAATCAAAAATCCTATATTCAGTGAAAATATTCTATAAGAATAAAAGTAAAACTATCTTATTCTAAAAGTAAAACTAAGAAAATTCATTGTCAATGGAAAGTCACTACTATAACAAATTATGTGGAAATCAGTTTGGAAATTTTTCAAAGAACTTAAAAGAACTACCAATTGAACCAGCAAACCCATTACTGGGTATATAAAATGTAAATTATTCTACCAAAAGACAACAGTTACTCATATGTTTATCACAGCATCATTCACAATAGCAAAGACATGGAAGCAACCTAGGTGCTCATCAACAGTGCATTGGATTTTAAATGTGGTACATGTAACACTAAGAAATACGACACAGCCACAACAAAGAATGAAATCATGTCCTTTGGGGCAACATGGATGCAGCTGGAGGTTATTACCCTAAATGAATTAGTGAAGAAACAAAAAAATTGTATGTTCTCACTTATAAGTAGTAGCTAAACATTAGGTACACATGACCATAAAGATGGGAACAATAGACACTGAGGACTACTAGAGGAGAAGGGCCAAAATCTACTTATTGGGTGTTATGCTGACTACTTGGGTGAAGGGATCATTCATATACCAAATCTCAGAATCACATACATACCTACGTAACAAACATGCACATGTACCACCTGAATCTAAAATAAAAGTTGAAAATTTTTAAAAGTCTCAAATTGGATTAAAAAGTAAATGCCAATGTATGTCATTTACAAAAAAACTATACATTTAAAACTAATGGCCCAGAAATAACAAAAACAAGAAATATGAATGGAGAAAAATAAAAATAAATGATAAAGGAAGTTCCACAGGCTGAAGATAAACCATATAAAAATCTAGATGTATAGGAAGAAATAAAATGCCTTAAAAATGGTTTTGTAAAAAGTGGGGAGGCAAATGTGAAAAGCTGAATTTGCTTTTAATTTCATTAAAATCCGTAAGACTTTTTAAAGAAAATGTTACAGTATCATCCTGTGAGGTTGTAAAATATATGTAAATGTAATAAATATAACTGCCTAGCATAGAGGATTATAGGAAGAAGACTGAGATCTATATTGTTACAAGTTTTACTGCACATTACATTAAGTGACAAGTACTGTTTCTAAGTAGGTGCATAAGATAATTTGTAAAGAAAGCACAATAATGAGTACAAGAGATATAGCTACAAAGTCAATAGTTACATTAAAATCATATGCAAAAATTACTGAAGTAATCCAAGAGATGGCGGGAAAAGAAGAACAAAGCAACAGAAACAGATGGGACAAACAGAACCAAATTTAAAAAATGGTACAGAAGCCTAAAGCCAATCCTTCCACAATAATTAATTGTTAATAAACTAAACATGCCAATTTTAAGACAGATATTATCAGAATAGGTTAAAAAGAACAGCAGACTCAACTATGTATTAGCTAGAAGAGACACTTTAGTATAAAAATGCAACTAGGTTAAAGGTAAATACATTGTAAAAGATCATGCAAACAGTAAGGGTAAAAAAGCTTGTGTGGTTATATAAATATTAGAAAAAATAGACTACAAGCTAGAGTATTACCAGCGATAAAGTGCTACATTTCATTACAATGGGCAGGTCAATTCATCAGGAAGACATAATGATCATAAATATGTATTTGCCTAATAACAGAGCTTCAAAATACATGAAGTCAAAAAAAGAGACAAAACTCAAAAGAGAAGTATATAATTCTACAATCATAATAATTTTATCACCCCCTGTCAGCAACTGATAGTATAATAAAACTAAATTCATAGTCTGAAAAACATTATCAACCACTTTAACATAACTTTTGTTTACAGATTACCACACCTAACCTACCCTGCAAAGTTTACATTCTTTTTAAGTGCATATAGAATATTCACTGAGATGAACTCTGTTCTGTGCCATTTTAAAAGGTCTCAGATTTTGCAAAATGATTGCATTTGTCTGTTCTCATACTACTAATAAAGACACCCAAGACTGGGTAATTTATAAAGGAAAGAGGTGTAATTGACTCACAGTTTCACATTGCTGGGGAGGCCTCACAATAATGGTAGAAAGCAAAAGAGGAGTAAAGTCACATCTTACATGGCAGCAGGCAAGAGAGCATATGCAGAGAAATTCCCCTTTATAAAATCATCGGAACTTGTGATACTTATTCACTATCACAAGAACAACATAGGAAAGACACACCCCCACGATTTAATTACCTCCCTCTAGGTCCCTCCCATGACATGTGGGAATTATGGGAGCTACAATTCAAGATGAGATTTGGGTGGGGACACAGCCAAACCATATCAATGATGAGTTATTGAAGTGGTAGTTAAGACACTTGAATGCAGTCACTTACCAGCTAATTGACCTTGAGAAGTTTACATTATTGCTCTGAGAAGTAGTTTATTAATCTTACAGATAAAAATACTATCTATCAGCAAGGTTTATTTTGAGGAGTGGAAGATAATAAAAGTTGAAAGACCCGGAATAGTCTCTAGTACCCAAATGGAATTTAAGAAATGTTTATCACCTTTTTTTTGGACTTGAATTTTTACTGTTCTTATCAGTGCCTAACCCCAGGCGAGAAATGAACACTTGAGAAACAGTAAGTAGCATGATAAGCAAAAAATATTGGTCGTATTTAATAGTATTATTAAGGAAGCAGTGTGGGTGGCCCTTTGCATCTACTCCTCAGCTAAAATTCCAACTCAAAAGGGATTTTTCTCAAGAAAAGGGTCTTCCTGTGAATAAAAAGCCAATACAAGAGCATGCATTCAAGTTCAAATAAAAGCTGCAGAGCCTGACAGACAGAAGTTAATGCTGGGATTAACCAACAAACCAGGCAGCCAGCATTCTGTACAGCATATTAGCATATTAGCAAAGAGCAAAATTGCTGCAGAAGTTACTAAGTTAAAGTATTAGACTCAAGTTTGACTACTTGTTGATGTAAAAACTGAAAATTTGGGGCAACTAATAATACAAATAATGACTATCCCAGTATCAAAATGTGGTACAAAAATGACATGGGATACATATAAGTGGAATGAAGAGAACAGAATAACACAAGACGTGCCATCTAAAAACAAAATGAGTTTACTGCCCTGGGAGTACCATATTTGAAAGATAAGAAGATAACTAGGTATTGGTGTCAGAAATCATTCTATTATATTCTAGCTTTTATATATGTTTACATATGTATCATGAATACTAAAAATATATAGTTTTATTCCTAAATAAATGCTCATTCCCAATTACTATTTTTATTCTGCTATTAAATGCCTAAGATAGAAAATCCAGCCTACTATAAATACATCTGGATACTCAGCTCTGGCAAAAATCTAAATCCTTAAAACAGTAGATAGCAGTCTGATACTCAGAGTGGTTAGGAACAGAACAGAGCATCTTCACAACGTGTCTTTCTTTCTGGGGGTACTACATAGGCCAACTGCATTTTCTGAAAAGGATATTGCTAACACAAGGCTATATGTTCCTATTCCAGAGTCATGTCTGATATTTCCTACTTGAGTAAAGTTACTAAAATTTAGCATTAATGGCAAGACACTGAAGATTACACATAAACCAAAATTTCCTCATGTTTCCAGAAACTTAAAAGTTTTTATAAGGCAATCTTTACTTTGCCATATAAAAGATAATTACCTGACATATATGCAGCCTCTGAAAGACCTCAGGAAAGAAACACATGCATCAACTTGTCATACTTTGATTTTTTGATAGATCAAATTTCATTCCCAATGGTTTGCAAAATGATGAGCATATTACAACCTGCTATATAAGTGTAAAATAATATTACCTTCAGTAATAACTCAGGCGTTACCTATGACTCTGCAAGAAATCAAGCCCATGACAACTTTTTCATGAATTAGAGTTACTTATTCATTTAGAAAATTACAATTATACCATAAATAATTTTAAAATATAAATGCATATATATCATTAATGACTTAACTCCTGGTAATTACACATGTTAAAGTGAATATTCATCAGCAAAAGAATTCATTTCTGTATTCATGCCTATTTTGCATATCTCCCATATGTCAGCACCAAATTGCCCTTAAAAACAGTCAGTACATTTACATCTAATATAAGTGTAGGCCATCATGATTTGCGTGCACATATAGGACAATGTGACTACACTGACTATTTTTAATACATATACAGCATGGAATATTACATATGGAATATTCTGTGTGTAATATTCCATATGTAAATTACATATACACCATGGAATATTACACAGCCATAAAAAAGGATATCATATTCTTTGCAGCAAAATGAACAAAGCTGGAGGATATAACTCTGAGCAAATTAATTCAGAAACAGAAAACCAAATATCTCATGTTTTCACTTATAAGTATGAGCTAAACATTGAGCACACATGGACATAAACATGGGAACAATAGACACTGCAGACTTTGGTGGGGGTTGTTGGGAGGAAGGCATCGAAAAGCTGCCTACTGGGTGACAGAATCCATACACCAAACTTCAGCATCACACAATATACCCATCAACAAACCTACACATGTACCCCCTACATCTAAAACAAAAGGTGAAATTTTTTAAAAAATTACAAAAATGTTTTAGATATATTAATGGAAGGCAAAAGAACTATAATGTGCTGCCATTCACCTGCTGAGTGGCAAATCAAAGAGGATTGTCCTAAATGTGGGAAATGTGAGAAAATTTGTATTTCTGCTTGAGCTTAAAAGTCCACAAAAAAATCACTTGATCTGACTGATACAGCTGCTAAAAGTATCTTACATGTGGCACCTATAGACCACACTAACAAGAGGAAAGCATAGAGAGGGTAATTGTGTTTGAGTGTAAATATCAGGCAGCTTGAAGGGCAGAGTCAGCACGTTGTTAATAAGGGACTCCACAGGTAAGAGTAACATTCACTAAGTGGAGAGCTAGATTATAGGTCACTCACTGAGCATGTTAGACAGATCTGCAGGAAGTACCATTAGTTGGGATATTTTTGTATAGAATCGCAAAGTATGTGCATAGATAAAATACCATGGAGTTTTATAATTGCCATTTATGATTTGATGGAAGAAAGTGAAGAAGGGTTAAATGACTTGTCCAATTTCACACAGCAAGGCAGTTATAAAGCTAAAACCATAACCCATGGAAGAGAAAATTTTCAGCTTTCAAATACCTGAAATGTATCTGATGTTGTATATAATAGTGGTCTCATGCTGAGCTGCCATTTTATTCTTATCATGTGACAGAAGAAGTAAAAAATGCACACCAGATGCATTACAGCCTTAGGATTTCCTTAGAGTCTGCAAATACATATTTCAGCAATAAAGAAGGCATTTTTCTCCCATGTTCCCACTGCTTTTGTTTAAAAAAAAAAAAGTCATACATTTTTACCATGGATGAGTCCCTAAATGAAGAAAAATGTACACATTTTCTTTACATGCTTTAGTTCAAGTGGCATTAGTACTCACTCAAAAATACAGTTTTTGCACACTCTCCACTAAGTGCTCTCTTAATAGTGGCTTGAGAAAAGACTTAATATAGCATTTTATACTTCAAAAATAAAAGTAATGTGAGTTTTTTATTTTTTTAGAAAGTCAACCAATAGTCTTTTGTCTATAATTAAAATGGTCAAACCACTAGATTTATAACTTGATTATACTACTCTAATGCTCTAAGTTCACCTTTATGTTGTTTTAATTCACTACATTTTTAAAATAAGGTAGCCAAAAGAAACCTGATTAGAAAACAGAAGGAAAAGGCTGGGCACAGTGGCTCATGCCTATAATCCCAGCACTTTGGGAGGCCAAGACAGGCAGAGGTCAGGAATTTGAGACCACCCTGGCCAACATGGTAAAACCCCATCTCTACTAAAAATACAAAAAGTTAGCTGGGTATGGTGGTGCATGCCTGTAGTCCCAGCTACTCACTTCAACCTTGGAGGATCACTTGAACCTGGGAGGCGGAGATTGTAGTGAGCTGAGATTTCACCACTGCACTCCAGCCTGGGTAACAGAACAAGACTATGTCTCAAAAAAAAAAAAAAAAGGAAAAATTATTATATTGTAGTAGTAGCATTGTCTTAAATTATATTACTTTAGGCATAAAATCAGGAGTATATGCCCATTGCCTCCATCTACCAGCCACAGACATTTATGATTGCTATCCTTTAATGCAGTATTTGATACAGCATCCCATCATAGCACTTTCTCTTTTACTTAGTATCTTGATGAAAATTATTTGTAATTTTTGATCTTCTCTGTTGTAGTAAATGCCAATATTTTATCAACAGGCAAAATGGAAATTCATTGACTCCTTTTAAAAAAAATCACTTTCATCAATGTAAATAATAAAAGCATGCACTGTTGTATTTGTGAGTATCCACTTAAAATATTTTTAATTATCAGCAATTATTTATTATATATAGATACGTATGCTATCCATCTTGAATATGTAACATAGATCCTCAAAAAGTTGGTCATTGACTTCGTATCTCTAAAATCATACTTAGATCATAAGAAATAATTGGCCAGATATACTGGCTCAAGTCTGCAATCCCAGCATTTTAGAAGGCCAAGGTGGAATTATCACTCAAAGCCAGCAGTTCTAGACCAACCAGGACAACACAGTGAGATCCAGTCTCCAAAACAATTTTTGAATTAATTGGGTGTGGCAGTATAAGCTCATAGTTCTAGCCACTCAGGAAGCCGAGGTGGGGAGATCCCTTGAGCCCAGGAGTTTCAGGAGCTATGATTGTGCCACCGCACTTTAGCCTGATAATTGATGAGTAATTAACTATGTACATATTATAAATAGCTCATAGAAATATGCTCAACATTTACAAACCATTAGCAGTAAACTTCGGTGTACTAAGAAATTAAAATAAGACAGGTTGATGCACATTGCTGTTTCTTGGGTCTCTGGCAGATATTTCTTTATTATAATTAAGTAAATGCTATTTATGACTGATCCATGTAGTATACTATATATACTTTCCCATTCTTACACAAGATATTATTTTTATGGATCTAATTTTTATGTAATTATTATTCTTTATCCCTAAAAATTATCCCAGTTATATAAATCTTTATTCAATATATCCCAACACATCAGGAATCCTAACAATTCTGTCTTCACAGGGACATCTTTTCCAGATACCTCTTACTTGCTTAGCCTGGTCAGGTTGCTTTCTAGTTATCTTCCTCACATTCTCCTTTGCTATTATCCTAGGAATTCTCTTTACCTTTCCCTTATACTAAATGTTCCATTTCCTAGATACCATATATTCTCTTTTTTTTTTTGGTTTACTCCCTGCATTGGAGGAGCATATGCTTCAGCAGCTTCCTAGGAAAGGATAGATGTAAGACTGTTTCCACATCTTGTGTGTCTGAAAATATTTTTATGTTTACATTTGATTTATAGTACAGAATTCTAGATTGGAAATCAGTTCCACTGGGCAATGTCATTACAGCCTTCTAACTTTCAGTACTACTAAGAAGTCTAATATCACTCTTATTATTGATCTTTTAAAGGAAATTTTGTTTTTGTTTCTGTTCTTATTTTTGTTTTTCCCCTCTCTGAAAACTTGTACAATCTCGTCGGGGCTCAGGTATTCTTGCTTTGACCTTATGTTTTATCAATGGTCCTTAGCTCATATTATTTACATTTTGGCCTGCTCAAACCGTTTGTGTACTTAAGGGAGAAGTCAAAGGAGTTCATTCATATCTTAAACATAACATTAAAAAAAAAAAGCAGTGGTCTCAGAAGCAATATTTCCTGATTAGAGATCTAAAAAGTATTTATACCAGCTCTCCTAACCATTAAAACCAGGTCATATTCTTTCTTGGTCCACCTCTTACTGAGTTGTTGCCTTAGGAGTAAGGACTTCATTTTCATTGGCTCATTTAATTTAAGATACAATCAGAGAGTAGTGGTCTATTTGTTTGTGACTGAACATTTCATTATGCCTAAAGACATTAAGCTCAATAATACTAGAAACTACTATTTTATTTAGATGGCCAGGTCACGGTAGAAAATAAAAACTTATCTTTTAGTCATCATAATCACCATATGCTGATGATGACTTTCAATGCCACTTTTCCCAAAGAGAAATATTTTTTAAAATACTTTTAAAAGAAAACTCAGAGTAAATTATAAAAGAAGGTCACATAGATCTTTATCCTTTATACCATCCTTTCCTCAATTATATCTTAAAAATTATAGATTTTATACAGCTTCAGAAGCTCTGAGAAGTCACTCAATGCTCAGGATAATGAATTAGAAGGAAAGCTAAGGATCTCTTTGAGATTCAGTATACTTTATTACCTTGATTACAATTTTCTTTTTAAAATTTCAGACTAGAGTTTTGGTAATGCATCTTAGAACTTTTCATCCATTGTTGTCTCCATTATCTAGCACAATTTAAAGATATTAAACCATTTTATCTCTGTATATATTATCAAGGTGCCCTCTTGGGGCAAAACAGTAAACTTCACTCTCCATGTTCTTAGCAGATTTTTCTATATACTTGATTTTCCTATGCTTCAAGGACATCTTTATGTTCATGAAGCAACAATAAGAAAGTCACTTTTAGAAACTTATCTAGTTATCCAAAGGAGAGCATTTTTTTAAAAAAAGGTGAACAAGTACTAGATAGTAGGCACTATAGTAGTCATCTTCATTTGTCTATCTCAGTATTTAATTCTTACTTGACCATTGCATAGTAAATATTCATATCCACTTTTAAAAATGTTTTAAAAACTGAGGCTCAGAAGGAATAATTTTCTTCACCTTCCAAAGTTATAAGTAGCAACATCAAAATTTGCATACAAGTTTTCTTCTAACTGAAAAACCTATGTTTTTCTAATTTTGATGAGTAGGTTTAAGTAGAAAATGATGATGTTTGCTTGTCTACCAGGAATAAAACATTCAAGAGTTTAAAACATTTTTTCTCTTAGGAGAAAAAAGGTATAAGCTTTAAAAAGATTGCTTTTAAAAACTTCACAATTATTAAAATTTAGAAAAGTATTTAACATATTAAATGGCTAGATATATCACTTTTATGATGGAAAGCATTTCTTCTTCAGCTTCTGCTTCTGAAACCAGTAGATCAGGTAATTCAAATAAGACCCTGGCTGAAGATCCAGATTGAAAAAAGCAACTGTCTCCATACATTCTAATGAAATAAAAATACAGACATAACCATCAGAAATATGCTTGTGGAGTGTCACTAGTATGTCAAGAAGTTCAGCAAATTTTTGGAAGATGGAAAGATAATGGAGTATTTCTTGATAAAAACAGGAAAGAATACACTGTATAAGAACTATAAGGCCAAAGTTGCCTAATCTGTTCACAGAAACCCAAAAGCAGCAGGTGTAATGGAGGCTAGGAGTGAGATATGGGTTTGAAAATAGCAAAATTAACTGAAGATGTGTGCAGAAAAACTGGAGTAGATGTCCCTCTATTCTTCCTCATTTCAACTCAGACATAGGCATCAGGCTTTTATCTGAGCCTTATACCAATCCTAAATGGTTCTTCTCTAAATAAATTATCAGGAAAACTACTGCAAATGACCTGATTTCTAGTTCCCTACCGTCTCATTGTGTCTGTCTGATGTCAATACCGAAACAAAAACTACTATGGGTTTTTTTTTTTTTTTAGAGCAACTCAAGATTAAACAAAGGGAATTAGGTGATTATAAAATCAATGGAAGTGATGGAGCAGCAGGATCTACAATTGCCTTTCAGAAATGATTTCCAGAGCAGTACAGAACTGATCCACAAGAGCAATTGCTACTTCTGTAACAAGCAGAACTATGGAAACTATGGAGCTCATGAACTCACAGATCAAAATACAGGACTCAGTAAAGAGTGCCTGCCTACACTCTGACAAACAGAAAGCTGGAGATTGGAGATTGGAACATTCCTGCAGAGATACATCTCTGACACCTTTATTGCCAGCTGAAAAGGACAAAAAGACAGCAGAAAGATGGGTTTTTTTCTCTCTTCTACTTTACAAATACGATACAATTGTATCTAATGCACAGAACCTACTTTACTCCCAAAATCATGGCTGTTATGGAGTCTAGGGAATATGTAGTTATTAGATTTTCAGCCAGTGCTAAATAAATCAATAAATAAGACTTACTAGAAAGAAGTGAATCCTGATGCTGAGAGCAATCAGAATACATCCACCAAACTCTGACTAAGGAAAAAAAATAGTCATGCACTGGCACTCCCATGCCTCATTCCATAGAGAGATCCTAGTCAGAATACCAATTAAGGCCAAGAACTAAAAGAAAAACACACCTGTTTACATAACAACAAAGAACCCCCAAACCACCCACTCACCCCTTCACCTAATCGTCATTCCAACCAAGGATCATTAGGTATCAGAAGAGAAGCTTTGCAGGATCGTAGCCAATGAGGTTTATCCGAGGCGCAATTATTGCTAATTGAGAACTTTTCCCAATACCCCACCGTGACGACTTGCAATACAGTCGGCACTGGCAATTTTTGACAGTCTCTACGGAGACTGATAATTTTTAAGAAAGGAAAAGAAAAGAAAAGAAAGGAAAGGAAAGGAAAGAATCAAATCATGAAAGAGAATAATGACCAAAATAAGAAAATAGAAAATTTAACATCAGAGAAAAACAGAACACTAGGGAAGCAGAAGAGAAATTTCTGATATGATCAGAGAGATCAGACAAAGCTAGAATTCTTGAGAAAAGTATCAACTGGAGTATGTGAATGCATTGTTAGGGATTTATACTAAATATTGCTAAAATGAAAGAGCAATAATATATTTTAAAGTGTAGGAAAGAAAGTGTGGTAGAAAATATGAATGAGAAGAGACAAAAGAACATTCCAGAGGATACAGCCTCCAAATAGTAGAAATTTCAGAAAACTGGAGCATCCTCAAATGCAGCAGACCTGGATAGTATCTAATCCAGACTGGAGCAAGAAATACAAGAATAGAAGGAAAAAATTCTGGGAGAAGGGGAATTTTGCATGCTAGTATTACAATGCAAAGGGTATAAAGATACTAGAAACATTTCTCCTAGGAGCAACCCAAGTATGGTGACATTGTTCCCATGGAAATCTAATCCTAGCACATTATTTGACAATAAAGAAACAGTGTAAATACTGTTCACTTGCCCTTTAAGAGTCAACCTAAAATCATGTAGCTTTTAAATATTGGTTCAAAGGTATAAAATATTATCTATGCCAAATAAAAAATCTACAAGGTGAGTCCAGGCCACAGTCCTCAGCTGACAACTCAGCAGATGCTATTTAGCTGCCAGAACCTCTGCGACAGTAGTCTTAAACCATTGGTTTCAAAAGTTTCATTTATTTGAACAGTTTGTAGCCATTATTACATTTGATCCTGAGACACAAGGGAGGAAAAGCATGGTTGTGGTTTCAGAAATGAAATATAAATGTCAACAAATTTAATAATATAAAAGTAAAGCTAGAGAAGATAGCTATTTGGAAGCAGAAGGCAGAGAAAGGTAAAGGAAAAAAGAGGTACATAGGAGTCTTTATTCCATGATTCGGGGGCAAGTGATGCTGCTAGTAGTTAATGACACATACAATTTTTAAAAAAAGATGTAAACATAGCATTTGAATTAGAGAAGAGATCAATAGACAAATTAAAAATAATAATTAAGCCATAAATATTTGAGAGCAGAAGGGAAAAAGCTAAGCCAAATTCTCATGTCTCACAGAAGTCAATAAATATTTATTAAATGCCTTCCCTGCTCCTTGTGCCAGGCAGTAATCGGACACTGAGGATGAAATAATGCACATAAAAGAAGTGGAAAACTGATGCTTAAAATGCATCTCATTGTTGTTCACTGTATTAGTCCCTTTTCATGCTGCTGATAAAGACATACCTCAGACTGGGCAATTTACAATGAAAAGAAGGTTTAATGGAGAACTCACAGATCCACGTGGCTGGGGAAGCCTCACAATCATGGCAGAAGGCAAAGAGGAGCAAGTTACATCTTACATGGATGATAGCAGGCAAAGAGAGAGCTTGTGCAGGGAAACTCTACCCTACAGAGCCATCAGATCCCATGAGAGCCATTCCCTATCACAAGAACAGCACAGGAAAGACCCGCCCCCAAGATTCAGTCATCTCCCACCAGGTCCCTCTCATAACACGTTGGAATTATGGGCCATACAAGATGAGATTTGAGTAGGGACACAGAAACAAACCATATCATTCACCCTCTCTCTTTTGCCTAGAATGTTTTATCATTTTGATGTTCTGGTAAACTTTCATTCCTCCAACATAAACTCATGCTTATAAGCATGGAATCTGATCATTACTGAAGAAATAGAGGTAAAGATATATAATTTAGTACACAAGGAATGACCACTAGAAAATATCAAAACAGAAATCATAGAATAAGATTGGCTATGGATGTCAACACTGGTAATGGAGAAATGAGGATAAGGAGACTATGTCTTTTTCTGAAATGTTATTTCTGTTATCTGATAGGCCACTATGGTGGGAATGGATGTGTGACCCCTTCAGCAACAAACTTGTTGCCCTGGCTGCTGGAAGTGCTGTCTCTTCAGGAATTGCATAAGATGCAGAAATTCATTTCTCCCAAAGTAAAGCAGCTTTCCAGGCAGCTCACATTTAATGACTAACTGATGCTGAAGATGGGTTTGGCCATCACAACCAAACTTGAAACAGATGACTCTTAAGTTCCATTCCAGCTCCTGAGAACTCTTTGGGGTCAGCAGACATTGTCATTGGACCTGTGTCATAGCCTGACTTCTTCTTCTCCATTTCTGCTTTCTTCCATTCCTTTTCAAATGGTTCATCCCACAGTTTCTCACTTATCAAATTGTTAATTCCACAATTTCTCACTAATACCACAATTTTCTCACTAACAGTAAATACTGCTTGCAAGTATTACATTGATTAATATAAGTTTAAATGCTAGGAAAGAGTCAGTGATGAATTATTCAGTTATGCAGAACACAAGAATAATTAGACAGTAAAGCAAACAATTCATGTGGCAATAAAATTCACTTTCACTTTTTATTGATGTAAGTTCCTCTTTATTTTATTCCATTTTGTTGTTTTCTTAATTTTGTATGTTTGCCAAGGATGGATAGCTTTCTACTCAATATCTATCCCTGAACATAAAATTTTATGTTGCTTTTGTATATACACAAAATATTGCTAGTTGTTTGTTGCTGTGTTTCCTTTCTAGTGTACAGACACTTCAGTCTCATCAATACTCATATCATGGCAAGACAGTGTAACTGACTAGCCAAAAAAAAGACACATTTCTATTGATTTCTGTGCATTTTTGTTACTTTCTCACCAAATGATACTAAATTCTATATACTTACCTTATTAAAAAGATAATGATTTCCAGCATGCAAATATCATAATAAATAATGGTAATTTTATTGGTGTAAAACATGGTAAAATGCCATTAATTTTTAATGCAGATGTATGTCAACAGAGATAATTGCTTGATTTTATTATCTAGGTAACAGCTTACTTTCATTTTTAGAAATGCTGTCAATAAATGCAGTAATTTCTGTGACTTTACTCTTCAAAGATATTGCTTAAAATACTTAAAGTATGTGTCTCTAAAGCAGAGTCTAGCTCCATTATTTATATATTTCTGATTCTTAAATATTTTGTATAAGGCAAATGGTCAATACATTTTTAAAGAATGTATGAATAAATGAATGAATGAATGAGCTTGCTTCATACAACATTTTATTCAGAAATCTTTATTCATTTAATATTGTATACTGACCTCTTTATATTTTTTCAGTCATGTTCTAAGTTCTGTATATGTTAGCTTCCTTATGGCCCCTGGGCACTCCAAGTCTCCACTTTTCATTTATTAAAGTCACAAGTATTTATTAAATATCTACTTGTGCCAAGCAGCATACCAGATGCTAAGGATATAATAATGTACATGAAGTGGGAAAACAGATGTTTTAAATGCTTTTTATTGTTTTTCACCCTCTCTTTTCCACCTGGGATGCTTCATTACTTTTATTTTCTAACAAACATCTATTTCTCCAAAATAAAGTCATGTGTAAGTACATAGAGTCAGTCTGCCAAACTCTGGCTCTGCAGTTACTAGTTATATAACTTTGGATAAATTTCTAAGCCTGTGAATTTTCCATTTTCTCATATTTAGAATGGTATCTAACTCATATAGTTGTCAGAATTAAGTGATTAAAATGTATGTAAAAGCCTCAGCTTAGTGCCTGGTACATACTTATTCGATAATTGTTAGCTTTTATTCCAGCATCACTATGCCCTGCTGTTAGAAAAATAGTTAAATCCTGACAACAAATTCCAAATATAACAGCTGCCACCAAAATAGAGTGACTTTAGATATCAAAAAAGTCCTTTTATGGCCATACTGCCCAAAATAATTTATAGATTCAATGCTATCCTCATCAAGCTACCAATTACCTTCTTCACCGAACTGGAAAAAAACCACCTTAAACTTCATATGGAACCAAAAGAGAGCCCACATCGCCAAGTCAATTCTAAGCAAAAAGAGCAAAGCTGGAGGCATCACACTACTGGACTTCAAACTATACTACAAGGCTACAGTAATCAAAACAGCATGGTACTGGTACCAAAACAGAGATATAAACCAGTGGAATAGAACAGAGTCAATGCCACATATCTACAACCACCTGATCTTTAACAAACCTGACAAAAAGAAGCAACCGAAAAAAGATACCCTGTTTAATAAATGGTGTTGGGAAAACTGGCTAGCCATGTGCAGAAAGTGGAAACTGGACCCTTCCTGACACCTTACATTAAAATTAACTCCAGAAGAATTAAAGACTTAAACATAAGACCTAACACCATAAAAACCTTAGAAGAAAACCTAGGCAAAACCATTCAGGACATAGGCATAGGCAAGTACTTCATGATCAAAATACCAGAAGCATTGGCAACAAAAGCCAAAATAGACAAATGGGATCTAATTAAACTCCAGAGCTTCTGCACAGCAAAAGAAACAATCATTAGAGTGAACTGGCAACCAACAGAATGGGATAAAATTTTTGCAATCTACCCATCTGACAAAGGACTTATATCCAAAATCTACAAAGAACTAAAACAGATTTACAAGAAAAAAAACAAACAAACCCATTCAAAAGTGGGCAAAGGACATGAACAGACATTTTTCAAAAGAAGACATATATGAGGCCAACAAACATATGGAAAAGTGCTCATCATCACTGATCATTACAGAAATGCAAATTAAAACCACATTGAGATACCATCTCATACCAGTTAGAATGGTGATCATTTAAAAATCAGGAGACAACAGATGCTGGAGAGGATGTGGAGAAATAGGAACACTTATACACTGTGGGTGGGAGTGTAAATTAGTTCAACCATTGTGGAAGACGATGTGGTGATTCCTCAAGGACCTAGAAATAGAAATTCCATTTGACCCAGCAATCCCATTACTGAGCATATATCCAAAGGATAATAAATCATTCTATTATAAGGACACATGCACAGGTATGTTCATTGCAGCACTGTTCACAATAGCAAAGACCTGGAACCAACCCAAATGCCCTGGACAGGGAAAATGTGGCACATATACACCATGGAATACTATGTAGCCATAAAAAATGATGAGTTCATGTCCTTTGTAGGGACATGAATGAACCTGGACACCATCATTCTCAGTAAACTGACACAAGAACAGAAAATCAAACACCGCATGTTCTCACTCATAAGCAGGTGTTGAACAATGAGAACACATGGACACAGGGAGGGGAGCATCACACACTGAGCTCTGTTGGGGGGACTAAGGGAGGGACAGTGGGGGGTAGAGAGTTCGGGAGGGATAACATGGGGAGAAATGCCAGATATAGGTGATAGGGATGGAAGCAGCAAACCACATTGCCGTGTATGTACCTATGCAACAATCCTGCATGTTCTTTACATGTACTCCAGAACCTAAAAAGCAATGATATATATATATATATATACTCTTTTATTCACTATTTTTAATAGAAAATTTAAAGGTTCTATTAAAAATAAAATATTATTCATGTTGTTGCATGTTGCAGAATTTCCTTCTTTTTAAAGGTTACATAATGTTCAATTTTATGTATAAATTATGTTTTCTTTATACATTTATCTGTTAATAAACATTTAGGTTATTTCCTTGAGTACATTATGCTAAGTGAAGTAAGCCAGTAACAGGAAGACAAACACTGCATGATCCCACTTGTATGAGGTAACTAAGCTACTTAAATTGTTAGCATTTAAGTATTCTACTCTTTGGAATTAGAAAGCATAATTCTACTCTTTAGAATTAGAGTAAAATATTGGTTACTAGGGGATGGAAGGAGGGGAAAATAAGGAGTTACTCATCAATGGCATAAAATTTCAGTCAAGAAAGATAAATAAGAAGTGAAGCAAGATGGCAGAATAGAAGACTCCACCGATCATTCCTCCAGCAAGAACACCACGTTAACAACTATCTACATAGAAAAAACACCTTCATCAGAACCAAAAATCCAGTAATCACTCATAGTACCTAGTTTTAACTTCATATTCACTAAAAGAGGTACTGGAAGAGATAGATAAAACAGTCCTGAATCACCAATGCCACCCCACCCCTTCCCTGGCAGTGGTGGCTTGGTGCAGAGGGCATCTCTGGGTACTCAGGGAGGGAGAGCACAGCAATTGTGAGGCAGTGAACTCAGTACTGTCCTGTTAAAGCAGAAAGAAAAACCTGGCCTAATCAGCTAATGTCCACCCACAGAGGGAGCAAAAAAACAGCCTTAGCCAGAGGGGAATCGAAGATCCCAGTGGTCGGAACTTGAGGGCCTGCAAACCTTGCCAACACGGGCTACAGTACTCTGAATCTCCAAGTAAATTTGAAAAGCAGTATAGGCCATAATGACTGTAACTCTTAAGCAAGTCCTGATGTTGAACTGGGCCCATAAACATTAGACCGAGGGGGCAGGCAACATACTGAGACACAAGCTGGGGCAGCCAAGGGAGTGCTGGCATCATCCCTCCTGTAACCTCAGGCAGCACAGACTGCAGCCCCAAAATGATCCCTTCCTTCTGCATGAAGAGAGGAGAGTGAAGAGTTGGGAGGACTCTTCCTTGCACATTGTATACCAGCTCAGACACAACAGGATTGGGTAAGAGTCGTGAGGTCCTCCATTTCAGGCCCTGGCTCCAGACATTTCTAGACACACCCTGGCCAGATGGGAACCCACTTCCTTGAAGGAAGGATCCAGTCTTGACAGCATTCATCACCTGCTAACTAAAGAGGCATTGGGCCCTAAATAACCAGCAGTGATGCACAGGGGCTACATCAAGGGCCTGCAGTGAGCCTCTGAGATTTGTTGGCTTCAGGTAATACTTAGCACATTACGACCTGTGGTGGTAATAGGGCAAAACTCCTTGTGCTTGATATTAGGAGAGGTAATAGTAAAGGAGACTTTGTCTTGTACCATAGTTAACAGCATGACCACAGTGAAGCAGAGCACCAAGCAGGCTCTTGGGGTTCTCAACTCTAGGACTTGATTCTTGGATGGCATTTCTGTACCTGCCCTGGGGTGAGTCCCAGGCCAGAAAGAATTCACCACAAGCTACCTTAAGAACCCATGGGCCTTAAGGAAACATTGACTGGTAGTCTGGCAGTACTCCTCATGGCCTTGGGTGGTGGTAGCTATAAGATGAAGCTCTCTGCCTTTGAAAATGGAAGGCAAGAGTGGGAAGAACTGCATCTTGTGGTTTGAGTGCAAGCTCAGCCCAATACAACAGAACACCAGGTAGTCTTTTAACATTCTAGACTCTAGTCCTTGACTCCTGGACAGCAACTCTGGACCCAGCTGGAGCCTGGGGCACCTCACCATCCTGAAAGGAAAGACACGGATCTGGCTGACTTTGCTATCTGCTGATTGTAGAGCCCCAGAGCCTTGAGTGAACACAGGCAGTAGCCAGGAGTGGTTACAGTAGGCCTTGCATGAAACCCAGTGCTGTGATGGATTCAGGTGTGACCCAGAGCAGTCATAGTGTTGGTGGCCACAGGGGTGCTTGTGTCACTCCATTCCAAACTTTAGGTGGCTCAGGACCAAGAGAGAGACCCTGTTTGTTTGGGAAAAAGTAAGGGAAGAAAACAAGAACCTCTTCTTAGTAATCCAGAGAATTCTCCCAGATCTTGTAAAAGATTATCAAGGCAGTACCTCTACAAGTCTGCAAGAACCACAATGTGTTATTGGGCTTTGTGTGCCCCCCTAAAATAGAGACAGCTTAGATCACAACACCAAAGTCCTTTCAAATATCTGGAAAACCTTCCCAAGAAGGACAGCTACGAATAAGCCCAGACAGTGAACCCTACAATAAATACCTAACTCTTCAATGTCCAGACACTGAAGAACATCTACTAGCATAAATACCATACAGGAAAGCATGACCTCGTCAGATGAACTAAACATGGCACTAGGAACCAACTGTGAAGAAACAGAGATATGAAACCTTTCAGACAGAGAATTCAAAATAGCTATTTTAAGGAAACTTAAAGAAATTCAAGATAACACAGAGAAAGAATTTAGAATTCTAGCAGATAAATTTAACGAAGGGATTGAAGTAATTTTTTAAAAATTTAAGGTGAAATTCTTGAGCTGAAAAAATGCAACTGACTTACTAAACTGTTCATTGAAGTCCTTTAGTAGTGGAATTAAATAAGCAGAAGAAAGAATTAGTGAATTTTAAGGCAGCCTATTTGAGAATTTCCTCTGACTGCCTATTTGAAAATACACAGTCAGAGGAAACAAAAGAAGAACGAATAAACAAAGAATGAAGCACAGCTATAGGATATAGAAAATAGGCACCAAAGGACAAATCTGAGTTGCTGGGCATAAAGAGGAGGAAGAGAAAGAGATAAAGGTAGAAAGTTTATTCAAAAAGATAGTAACAGATAACTTCCCAAACCTAGAGAAAGACATTAATATCCAACATAAGAAGGTTATAGAACACCAAGCAGATTTAACCCAGATAATATCTCAAGGTATTTAATAATTAAACTCCCAAAGATTAAGCATAAAGATAGGATCCTAAAAGCAGCAAAAGAAAAGAAGCAAATAACATACAATGGAGCTCCAATACATTTGGCAGCAGGCTTTTCAGTGCAAATCTTACAGGCCAGGAGAGAGTGGCATGGCATATTTAAAGTGCTTAAGGAAAAAAAAAATCTACCCTAGAATAATAATATATCTAGTGAAAATATCCTTCAAACATGAAGGAGAAATAAAGACTTTCCCAGAAAAATAAGAGCTGAGTGTTTTCAGCAATACCAGACCTATCCTAGAGGAAATATTAAAGAGGATACTTCAATCAGAAAAAAAAGGACATTAATGAGCAATAAATAATCATCTGAAGGTACAAAACCAGCAATAAATAATCACATGAAGGTACAAAACTCACTTTTAACAGTACACAGAAAAATACATTACATTGTAACACATAACTATGGCATGTAAACTACTCTTATCCTAAGTAGAAAGACTAAACAATGTACCAATCAAAAATAATATCTACAACAGCTTTTTAAGACATAGTCAGTACAATAAGATATAAATAGAAACAAGAAAAAGTTAAAAAGTGGGGAGATGAAGTTAAGACAGTACTTTTATCAGTTTTATTTTTGCTTGTTTCTTTGTTTATGCAAATAGTGGTGAGTTGTTATCAGTTTAAATAATGTGTTGCAAGATAGGATTTGCAAGCCTCATGGTAACATCAAACCAGAAAACACACAATGGATACACAAAAAAATAAAAAGCAAGGAATTAAATTATATCACCTGAGAAAACTACCTTTACTAGAGGAAGACAGAAAGGAAAGAAAGGAGGGAGATGAGATCACAAAACAACAAGAAAACAATCACAAAATGGAAAAAACAAATCACAAAGTAAGGACTTACTTATCACTAATAACATTGAATGTAAATGGACTTAACTCTCCAATCAAAAACATACAGTGGCCAAATGGATTAAAAAAAAAAAAAGCAAGACTCAATGATCTCTTGCCTACAAGAAACACACTTCACTTATAAAGGCACACAGACTGAAAATAAAGAGAGGGAAAATATTCTATTCCAATGGAGGCCAAAAAAGAGCAGGAGTAGCTATACTGATATCAGACAAAATAAATTTCAAGACAAAAATTATAAGAAGAAACAAAGAAGGTCACTATATAGTAATAAAAAGGTGAATTCAGAAAGAGGATATAATAATTTTGAACATATATGCTCCCAAGACTGGAGCACCCAGATATAAATAGGTGCTCCTTTTTATAGAGCTAAAGAGAGAGATAACTCATAACAAAATAATAGCTGGTGACTTACACATCACACTTTCAGCCTTGGACAGAAAATTTTTTTAAAAAGAATAGACTAAATCTGCATTATAAATCAAATGGATATAATAGATATTACAGAACATTTCATCCAGGAACTGCAGAATTCATGTTCTTTTCCTACACACGTGGATCATTCTCAGTATAGAACATATGTTAGGTCACAAAACAAGTCTTAAAAAATTCAAAGTTGAAATAATATCAAACATCTCTCTGACCACAGTACAATAAAACTAGAAATTAATAATGAGGAATTTTGGAAACTACACAAATACATGAAATTAAACAAGATGCTATTGAATGACCAGTGGGCCAATGAAGAAATAAGAAAGAAAATTTAAAAATTTATTGAAACAAATGGTAATGGAAACACAACATATCAAAACCTATGGAATACAGCAAAGGCAGTAATAATAGGAAAGTTTATAGCTGTAAGTGCCGACATCACAAAAGAGAAAAAACTTCAAATAAACAATCTAATGATGCATCTTAAAGAATTAAAAAAGCAAGAACTAATGAAATCAAAAATTAGTAGAAGAAAAGAAATAAAGTTCAGAGCAGAAATAAATAAACATTTAAAAATACAAAAGATCAATGTAACAAAAAGTTGGGGGCTTTTTTTTTTTTGAAAAGTTAAACAAATTTGACAAACCTTTAGCTAGACAGAGAAAAATAAAGAAAATTTAAATAAATAAAATCAGAAATGATAAAGGAAACATTAAAATTGATACTGCAGAAATTTAAACCATCATTAGTGGCTACTGTGAGCAACTACATGACAATAAATTGAAAAATCTAGACAAAATGGACAAATTCCTAGATACAGACAACCTACTAAGATTGAAACAGGAAGAAATCCAAAATCTGAACAGATTAGTAACAAGTAATGAGATCAAACCCATAATAAAAAGTCTCCTAGTAAAGAAAAGTCTCGAACCCAATGGTTTCATTACTGAATTTTACCAGTCATTTGAAGAATGAAAACCAATTATACTAAAACTATCCCAAACAGTAGAGGAGAAGGGAATACTTACAAACTAATTTTACAAAGCCAGACAAAGACCCATCAAAAAAAAAAAAAAAAAAAAAAAAAACAAGAAAGAAAGAAAAGAAAAGAAAACTACAGGCCAATATTTCTGATAAGTATTGATGCAAAAATCCTCAACAGAATACTAGCAAACGAAATTTAACAATACATTAGAAAGATCATTCATCATGACCAAGTGGGATTTATCCCAGGGATTCAAGGATGGTTCAGCATATGTAAATCAATCAATGTGATAGATACATCATATCAACAGAATGAAGGATAAAAAGCATATAATCATTTCAATTGATGCTGAAAAATCATTTGATAAAATTCAACATCCCCTTAAGATAAAAATCCTAAAAAAAATGGAGAATGGAAGGAACATATATCGCATGTATGATAGAAGCCATATATGACAGACCTACATGGGCGTCTTTGTCTTGTTCCAGATCTTAGTATTCTAGCTGTAAAGGGAAAAACTGAAAGCCATTTCCCTAAGACATGGAACAAGATAAGAATGCCCAGAGTCACCAGTTATTACACATAGTACTGGAAGTTCTAGCTAGAGCAACCAGACAAGAGAAAGGTATAAAGGACATGAAAACTGGAAAGAAAGACATCAACTTATTCTCGTTTTCAGATGATATGATCTTATATTTAGAAAAACATTAAAGACTCCACCAAAAAACTATTAGAACGGGTAAATTCTGTAAAGTTGCAGGATACAAAATCAATAAACAAAATCAATAGTATTTCTATATGCCAACAGTAAACAATGTGAAAAAGAAATAAAAAATAATCCCATTAAGATATTCACATATAAAATTAAATGCCTAGAAGTTAAACAAAGAAGTAAAAGATCTCTCCAATGAAAACTATAAAATATTTATGCAAGAAATTGAAGATGACACCAAAAAATGGATATTTCATGTTCTTGTATTAGAATAATCAATGTTGTTCAAATGTCCAAACTACCCAAAGAAATATACAAATTCAATGCAATCCCCATCAAAATACCAGTGATGTTATTCACAGAAATAGATTTAAAAAATTCTAAAATTTATATGTACACACAGAAGTCCCAGAATAAACAAAGCTCTCTGAGCAAAAAGAATAAAACTGGAGGAATCAGATTAACTGACTTCAAATTATTCTACAACGTGACATGGGCATAAAACGAGATACACAACCAAAGGAACAGAATGGAGAACCAGAAACAAATCCGCACACATACAGCGAATTCATTTTTGACAAAGGTGCCAAGAACATACACTGACATATTGAAGACAATCTCTTCAATAAATGGAACTGGGAAAATTGGATATTCATATGCAGAAGAATGCAGCTAGACCCCTATCTCTTGCCATACACAAAAATCAAATCAAAGTGAATTAAAGATGAAAATCTAAGACTTCAAACTACGCAACTACTAAAAGAAAACATTGGGGAAAATATTCAGGACATTTGTCTGAGCAAAAATTTCTTGAGCAATATTCTACAAGCATAGACAAGACAACCAAAGCCAAAATGGACAAATACAGGCAGGTGGGGGAGCTCATGCCTGTAATCTCAGCACTTTGGGAGCCCAAAGTGAGTGTATCATCTGAGGTCAGGTGTTCTAGACCAGTCGTAGACCAATGTGGGTGTATCACCTGCGGTCAGAATTCTAGACCATGGCAAACCCCCGTCTCTACTAAAAATGCAAAAAAATTAGATGGATGTAGGGGGATGTGCTGGCAAGGATATGCAGAAAAGAAAATCCTCATATACTCTTGATGGGAATGTAAATTAGTAAATCCACTATGGAGAACAGTTTGGAGGCAACTCAAAAAACCTAAAAATTAAGCTACCATATGATCTAGCAATCCCACTGCTAGCGATATACTCCAAAGAAAGAAAATCATTATACTGAGGAGATAACTGCACTTCTGTTTTTTGCAGTACTGTTTACAATAACCAAGACTTAGAAGCAACGTAAGTATCCATCAACAGATTAATAGAAAAGGAAAAAGTGGTATGTATACACAATGGAGTACTATTCAGCCATAAAAAATGACATCCAGTCATTTGCCACAACTTTGATGGAACTGTAAGATAATTGTTTTAAGTAAAATAAGCCAACATTTGTTACTGCCTGTCTTTTAGATATAAGACATTTTAACTGGGATAAGAGGATATCTCATTGTAGTTTTGATTTGCATTTTTCTGATGATCAGTGATGTTGAGCACCTTTTCTTATGCTTGTTTTGCCATTTTATGTCTTCTTTTGAGAAATGTCTATTAAGGTCTTTTGATGATTTAAAAAATTGGATTAAATTTTTACTACAGAGTTGTTCAAGCTCTTTATATATTCTCATTATTAATCCCTTGTCAGATTGGTGATTTGCAAATATTTTACGGACACTTATACTAAAAATTTATCTGTTGTTTATCTTGAAATTCAGATTGGGCATCCTGTATTTTATTTGGCAACTGTAAAAAAACATTTTGAATGGTATTGAAAGAGAATATCAAAGAGCAATACCTTAAGTGTCATCTGTTTTTCATAAACACATATCTAACAACTATAATAACTGAATGAGTTGGTAGACTCAAGGACTATAAAGTGGAGAACCTTTATTGAAATGCAAGCAGTCAAACTGACTTTGGGCATTAGGAGAAATGGGAGCTACTTAAGATTTGAGTAGAAAAGTGAATTACCAAACCTCATGAAAGTGGCAACAGAATTATAATTTCAGTTATTTACCAGAATTTATGGCATGTAGAAGATATTTGACAAAAGTTTGATGTATGAAAAATTGGTGAATGATTAAACAAATGAATAGACAATGAACAAATAAATATGTAAATGGATCAACTATTTAAGAATGGTAAATTACAAATGATAAGGTATATGAAAGGAATCATAGGTTCAGGGAAATAAACTAGGAATGACTTATGGTAATCTAATTATAGGTAATGAGAAACAACCTAGAACAAATGAAGTTGAAATGGAGAGGAGAGAGAAAATCCTAAAAACATGTCAAGACAAAAGTCACAGCATAGGAAGACTGTGCACAAACTAATATTACCCTCATTCAGCTGTGAATACTCCTTAGAAATGGCTAGGTTTGGTATCCTCAGACTTTCTACAAAACATAGTCTGGAGGGAATCACTTCAAGTAAATCCATCAAGTCTTTTCATTTTAAGGAATCTGGGTAGACTGTAATACCATCAAAAGAGGAAAGAGGAGGAGGAAGATGAGGAGGAGTGAAAAGAAAGTTTCTGCTATTGTTGTTTCTTCTTCCTTTTTTTTTTGAAAGCACAAAAGAAGAGAGCTAACTTATAATCTAAAGTAAATATTTATTAGACAATGAAGAATTACATTGTCTCCAAGAGGATGTCTAAAAGTAAAAGGATCTGTATGAAAGTTTTTGAGAGTCTCAATATAAAAAACTTTATCTAAGATTGCTCCAGTATCTTGAGCTCTACACACAACAGAACACTTTCAAACACTCTTTCCTCTTGAACATAATAAAAAATAACAATATAATTCAGCCTATTCAAAGTAGTAAATCACAAAAGACCTTATCTTCCAACAGGTACACAAGTAGTGCTTAGTATTATTGCTCTACCATCTCAATTGCTGATGCACGAACCAACAAAGGAATAAAAAGAAATGAAATAAGTCATAAGATTTATTTATATAAATGAAGTATATCTTTAATAAGTAAAGAGAGGTGTTGAATTTTTCAAATTAGTCAGAAATATGTGTAACTTTTCCTTAAACTTTATAACCATAGATAATCTGCAGTGAGGAAAATTTTTATTTTTATTCAAAATAAGTATCATTAATATAATTGAGTCTTTCAGAACTCAAGAAGTAAGTGCAGTCATTTATTTTTTAAAACATTTGATTGTTTTGGCGCATCATAAAACAATTTTGCAGGTATTGTTCTATAATTTTCAAACTCATTTATTTCAAAAGAAATATAATCATATTTTTATGATATAATTAACCTAAGCTCAAATTTTTGAACCCTTATTGATCTCATTAACATGTTTTTTTCTATAACTCAAAGGGGAACAAAGTGTTTTCCAAAAATCTCCAAAACAATCAGAGTTAAACTTTGAAATTTTCTTTGTGGAAGTTCTAAAAGGAAAACAGTTTGCCTAAAACCACACATTTAGTTGGATGGTATAAAGCAATGATGTTAACAATCCTAAAATGATCAGGTTTTTCATTTACTTTCATTCTCCTCAAGGTTTTGCCAAAAATATATATATATATATATATTGTTCTTCTCTCATTGCCTCATAACTAGAAATCTGGTCTCATATTTTCTGGATGGTCTATAATCCAACACTTTAAGAATGTAATTGCAATAAGGTTAGAACAGAATTAGGGCGGAGAACCAAAATCCAGATACGAACAAGAAAGTATACCACTACTAATTCTCCTTCAAAATTCAGACCAAATTAAAAGTTTCTATTAAGGACATGAAAGATTCAAACTCAACCTCTATTCTATAATAAAATTGAATATTGGATATTAATATCACCCTATTCACTTTTTTTTTAATTGTACTTTAGGTTCTGGGGTACATGTGCAGATCATTGCAGTATTGTTGCATAGCTACACACATGGCAATGTGGTTTGCTGCCTCCATCCCCCGTCACCTATATCTGGCATTTCTCCCCATGTTATCCCTCCCTGACCTCCCCACCCCTGCCCCCACTGTGGGAAAGTACCTAATATCTAAATAGTAATAATCCAAGATAGAATATAATTAAACACCATAAAAGAGGACCAGAGTATGAGACGACAGTTCAAAGAAGGAAGAGAAGATATCCAGCTGAATAATCTCACCTAATCCATTGAAGAGAAAGTATTTGAGTTGTGTGTTGAAGTATCTGATAGGATTAGGACCCATGGAACTCAGAAGAATATTCTAGAAAGAGGAAACATCATAAGCAAAGTTGCAGGAGTGAAAATTCCTGAAACATATAAAATATCCAGAGAATAGTCCCATTGGTAAAACATGCTGTATATGAAGGGCAGCCTCGATTGATAATACTGAGAGAATGGTGAGAGCATGTGGGAAGTGTGGGAAGATAAAACTTCCCTGGATTTCTCAGTGCTTCTGTAAAAAAAAAAAAAAAAAAAAAAGAGCCATCTGAGATACATAAATGTCTAAAACATAAAAATAATGTTTGTTTTCCCTTTCCCTAGAAGCATTTAACTATCCACATACTATGAGGATTAGATCTGCAGTCATGTGAATTAATCATGCTGACCCAAGGGTATGATAAAACCTCTCTCTCCTAAAGGAAGAATTGATTATAGCCTGGATTAGGCCCTTAGATTAAGCAACCAAGATGTCAAGAAGATTGTCTTCTTAGGAATTTATATTTCAAAAGAGATGAAGTCCAAACCTTGGGGATATCTTTAGGACATAAAAGACATAAAGCTTACTTACCATAGACATTAGGGCTTACTTGTTCCTTTGGAAAGGTATATTTACATATCAAAAAGAGTAAGTGCAATCTAGGATCCTATCTATCCCTATTTCAGAAGGGAACAGTGACAGCTGATAAATCCATTGTTGTTTCTGCTATCATCTCTTCTCTACCAGTGAAACTTAACCACGTGTCTTGAAAGTTTTCACTAGAACTCATCATGTTGCCTATAGGTCTAGGCCTGGGGAACCAATGCAGAACTGTTACTGTTGATGTGGTTGTGAGTATCAATACAGAATGCTTTTCTCTACCCAAATGTTTTGTGTTTCTGCAGTATGCAGATAAATAGATAAGTAGGTACATACATCCATGAATGAGATGGGTAACATCTCAGAAACCTCAAGGTTCATGACAAAACAGAGTCATAGCATGTAGAACTTTAATTGGCAAGTGTCTGGTTTTCATTTTAAAATGTCTCCTTTTGAACTGTGTCAATACCCTTCAAAAGCTTCTCTGGATTTCTCAGTGCTCTTGTAAAAAGGAAAGTGATACATTAACCCCACAAACATTACAAATGCTTCCAGAGAAACAGCTCAGTCAAATAACAACTCTATAAAATGTTGCTGCGGCTCACAATAGAGAAAGTAGAAGGTGATGAAAATCACAACAAGGGTTGAAATCTGGGACAGTTCAGTTCAACAGAACTTAATTCTATGAAATTAACCTCCATTTGGGAATTGGGGCATACAAAAGAAATATACTGTCATGTGTCACTTAACAACATGCCTAGGTTCTGAGAAATGCATCCTTAGGCATTTCCTTAATACATAGGTATCACAGAATATACTTCTCAAAACCTAGTTGCTATACTACATGCCTTGGATATGTGCTATAGCCTATTGCTCCTAGGCTGCAAACATGTACAGTATTATCATTCTAGTGAATACACAGTGGTAGGTATCTATGTATCTAAACACATCACACATCTAAACCTGGAAAATTTATAGTAAAAAATACAATATAATCTTATGTGATCACTGTCAAATATGTAGTCTGTTGTTGATTAAAACATTGCTATATGGTGCACAACTGTATATATCAAGACTGCTGCCTTAGAAAAATTTCTCTGGTAAAACAAAACAAATACATATTTTAACTAGATTGGTGCTGAAATTTTAGTTCAGATAATAGTTATTAGAGATGATTAGGAAGGGAAAATTCAATGTGGTTAGAATATTGTATTTCTGAAGGAAAGATGAGTGTTCACAACGACTCTCTTCCTTCTCACTTTGTAATTAGAATTTTGCTATTTTGCAATCTTCCAAATGGAACTGATAATTCTATACCTAGTTACCCACCCTCAACACTTTCTCAAAGTCTCTGATGTCAAAGATCATAAGGGTAGGAAAGGCTGGGTTAATCAGATTTAGAAATAATTTAGAAGAGCATTCAGAATTTTCTTGCTTTTTTTACTCCATGTTCTTGCACTACTTGGCTTTGGATTAAGATAAGCTCGAGTTTGATCTTGGAAAGCTTACCTAACCTCTTTGAAACACAATGTTGTCTTCTGTGAGATAGTGAGATGAAATTAGATGGCAGGTATAAAATGTCCATCACATCTGACTCTTAGATACTCAATATGGTTCTCTGACCTATTCAAGCCACTTCTCCCATATACCCTGGTTATAGAAAGTCTTTGAAGTAAAACCAGAGATGCGGGACAATACGGTGTCACTGTGTTGGGCACAGGTGGACAGTTAGCAGCATGTATGAATATAAAATTCAACTTAAGCCATAAATATGGAAAGTGATAAACATAGGAAAAAAATACTGAGAGGGTTCCCTAAGGTATGACAAAGCTGCCAAGTCAGTGAACAGATGAATTGTTTCTCCTCAATGAAGTAATAGCAAGGCTAAACATACGAGGACAGAAATCTACTTGAATTTTTAAAATATGTACACAAATAGGAATGTATTCAGTTACAGAAAAAGTATCATTACCTCATAGGCTAATTGAAATGTTTCTAGGTTAAAAGACAAAAAATATATATAATAATTCCAAGGTCTCTTTGATATATTTTTTGAAAAATGCAACAACTTAATTGGCTCTAATTTTCAATAAATTTCATTTTTTTTTCCAAGGGTAAAGAACAAATAATAGAAATTAACCAGATGCTAAAAGTGAAAAATGCCCTTAGTTGAACAACAGAATTGAAACTGAAAGCATTCTGGAAACTCAGGGAAGTTTGATTCACAGTCAAATAATTGCACCTGGGTTAATAAGCCAGATTAATATCTGCAAATTAATAAAGATACTCCATGTGTCTTTGTATTTTGGGGGTGTGGGATCACACACAGTGGGATAACCGTCATCATTCGATGGAGAGAAAGTTTTAAGTACTAATTCAGCATGTTTTCATGCTGCTGCCTGGTTGCAAATCTGGGATGACATAAGGCACCAGCTTTCTTTACAAACCTTAAAGTTTGGAGGAGGTACGAATCAAATTTGGTCTGAATATTGTAGTTTTGTTTTACAGGAGACACTATTTCTGTTTAAGAGTTTTACAGATTTATCCACTGTTATTCCTTTAGCCACACTGATTTGAGGCCAAATTATTGCTTTCCAAATAGGAACTTTTTAAATTTCTTATCTGATTATTTTTACCTGTTGAGGATAGGTGTTTTGTGCCTCACAATTTTCTCCTCCATAATGACTTATACTTGAATAATTTTCAAGATTCTTGGTGAATTTCCCTTTGAAGGTTTCAAGTCCCCTTAATGCCAGAATGAACTTATTAATTTATTGGTTTACAAATAGAGGGAAGACTCTATTGGGAATATTGTTTTATTTTTCTAAAGTATACCCACCAATATTGGTGTATTCGCTTCTCAGGAAATTAAATTTTCTATTAGTCAAATATGTTTGGAATGTTTCGATTAAAAAGAATTTTTCAAAAATGGTACCAGGCTTCTTTTAAATGGTGGTGTTAAAATATGAAGTTCATATTCTTATAGATTACCCAAGGTTACTGAGTACAGATTTACCTAAGTTCTTGTTTGTTATTATCTGTTTTCCTGTAGTCTTGCTTGGTTCTGGAGGGACAGTTCGGTTGAATGTCAAATACTTAATTCATACTATTTTTTCTCCTTAAGCATTTTTTTTTAAAGTACTGCTTTGAAATTTGATAATCAAAAGACTGATGTCAATCCAATGTATCTGTTCTTGAAAGTTACGTATTTGTTTATTTAGGCCTTGAGGTCATGAGAATTTTTCTTTTAACTCTGAAACCTAATGGTTATTAGGATATGTCTTAAAGTTTATCAGTTTGGGTTAATGATAAACTAAATTTTCTCATAAAATGTATTTCCCAAGTACCCAGTGGGCTCTTCTAAGTTTTATGTTCCAACTTTTTATTAAATGTCTGGGAAGTTTTCTGTGATTGTGATTGTAATTTCAATTATTAGTAATTTTCCCATGTTTACAGTAACATTTTCTAATGCCTAATGTCTTAAATTAGACATTAGACAATATTTGCTTTTCATTCTTTGTTTTGTTCAAGGATTGCAATAATACAAATAGTATTCCTTCTCTTTCTTTGTATCATATTCACTGCTTCACTCATTTTTATTCTCACAATTATTTTTCTGCTTTTCTTCAATGCTCCTTATTTAGTTGTTTTAAATCGACTCTCTCGTGGACATCTTAAAATTCATTCTTCATTTCTATATTAACTTTTTCATTTAATTCCATTTTTTTTGAGTCAATCAATTTCCTCTTAATTTTTACTGGTTTTGTTCATTGCTAATTTTAGATTTTGAATTTCTAATTTGGATAATTTTTTTTCATTTCTTAATTTATTTGTGAGAATATCTTATTTCATTTAGAGTGTTTACTTGGAGTTTTCTTCTGCTTCATGGCTGTTATTGTGAGGGAAAATTTCCTCAGTTAATATGTGTTAAATTTTGTTTTCAGATTTCTTTCAACAGCTCATGTTGAATCTGTTGATTTTTTCTTGCCTATTTTTTTTATCTGTGGTATTTCAGTGTTTTACAAGACTTTTAATTTAATGATACCCTTGCCTCACGGTATGTCAAAACTCAAAAAATTTAATGGTTTTGTTTGTTTGCTTTCGTGATAGGCAGTGGGATTGTGAATTATCTAATTTTGTGTTCCCCTTTTGTCTTGAAGCGTTCAAAAACCTCTTTCACTTTCTTCACTATGCCATTGCCCAGAGGTGTCTCCTTTATGGTTTCTTTCTCCTCAAAGAAGCTATGTGTTTTAAATTGTGAAACTCTTAAATATCTTCTCTGTGGCCCATGCTCTGACTTACCTGGCATTATATTAGTATTTTTAGGTAAGAATGGACTTAGTTTTTCTGGCAGAGATTTTAGACTTTATGCCTCATCGTTTATTTCTTCATCCCTTTCCTGTAGTTTTTCTAGGTCTGTATTTTCTTTCCAGAAATGTCTTGTGGTGGGGTTGGAGTAGGACAACAGTGTAAGAAACAACACACTAAAACATCTTACAGCTATTCAGAATGTGGGCATTCTCTGTACACAAATTAAGCCTTGGAAGTAGTTTATTTCCATAATTTAATTTGTTCCTTTTATTTTCTGTATTATTAATATATAGAAAATGTTGGAATGAAATACTGGAGACAAGAACACAGGCAAAAGCTAGCATTGTGTTTGTACATAAATACAACTTTAACCTATCAATATATTTATATTTAAAATGTGGTATTTAGGCTGCGTGCAGTGGCACTCACCTGTAATCTCAGCATGCTGGGAGGCTGAGACTGACATATCACTTGAGAGCAGGAGTTCAAGACCTGCCTGGACAACATGGTGAAACTCCATTTCTACTAAAAAATACAAAAATCAGCTGGACATGGTGGTGGGTGCCTGTAATCCCAGCTACGTGAGAGGCTGAGGCAGGAGAATTGCTTGAACCCAGGAGACAGAAGTCATAGTGAATTGAGATTACATCACTGCACTCCAGCCTGGGCAACAGAGAGAGGCTCCACCTCAAAAACAAAAAATAAAATAAAATAAAATAAAATGTGTTTTTTTTGTAGACAGACTAAAGTTAGGTGTAGCTTTTTAAACACATTATAAAAATCTCTGTATTTTATTAATTTTTAGATCATTTATATTTAATGCAATTTTAATATGAAAGGGTTAAAATCCATTATATTGTTTGTTGTTCTATACTTGTTTCATATATTCTTTGTTCACTTTTTTCTTTTTACTGCCTACTTTTGTATTAATTGAATGTTTGTTACAATGGCATTTAATTTTTACTACTGTCTTATTAATAATACTTCATTGGCCGGGTGCAGTGGCTCAAGCCTGTAATCCCAGCACTTTGGGAGGCCAAGGTGGGTGGATCACGAGGTCGAGAGATCGAGACCATCCTGGTCAACATGGTGAAACCCCGTCTCTACTAAAAGTGCAAAAAAAAATTAGCTGGGCATGGTGGCACGTGCCTGTAATCCCAGCTACTCAGGAGGTTGAGGCAGGAGAATTGCCTGATCCCAGGAGGCAGACGTTGCGGGGAGCCGAGATCGCGCCATTGCACTCCAGCCTGGGTAACAAGGGCGAAACTCCGTCTCAAAAAAAAATAAAAATAAAAATAAAAAATAAAAAAATAAAAAATAAAAAATAAATAATACTTCATTGTAAAAACAGTTGCATTAAAGTTTACAATTTATATCTTGATTTTATCACAATCTATCTTTAAATATAAATAATGTTAGAACCTAACAATTATATCTTTTCAATTCTTACCTCAAATTCATTGTACTATTATGCATTTTATTTCACCTTTAAATATCACAATACAGTATATTTTTGTTTTAAATATTTATAAACAGTTTAGAGATACCGTAAATTGGGGAAAATGTTTATATTCACTTTTACCACTTCTAGAGCTCTTAATTTTTGTGGGTAGATTCAAGTTTGTATCTGGTCTCATAATCCTTTTGCCTGAAAAACTTCCTTGATCATATCTTGTAGCATTGGTCCATTGTCAACATTGGCAACAAATATGCTTGCCTGTTGGTTTTTTTTCTGAAAGCCAAATCTTCATTTAGACTTTACTTTTGAAAGATATTTTCACTGTGAATAGAATTCTAGGTTTACTTTTATTTTTGTTTTGATACTTTAAAGATGCCACTTCATCGCCTTTCTGAATTGTGCAGTTTTTGACAATAACTCTGCTACAATTCTTATCTTTTATTCTTTCTATGTAGTGTTCCTTTTTCCCTAGCTGCCTTTAGTGATTCTGCTTTATCTTTGCTCTTCAGCTGTTTCCACTGTTATAAATCCAGCATTGTGAAAAATTACAAAGAACTCTTTGCTGATAAGTCTCTACATAATATTTACTCTAAAATATGTGTCAGTATTTGAAATAACTTAACTTTTAGTAAGTACATTCAGTCTCAGAATAAAATTGATTAATTTAGAAATAATATGAAGATTTTCATAGCTATGATGGCATTTTCATTTAACAATATTAAGAATTAAGTATCCCTTTTGAGTTTAGGACACTTTTTAATTTGTCTCTGCTCAAAGATACAATCTAATAAGAAACTGTACATGATACTAAAACACTCTAATAACAAGGAATGACTTTAAATATTCTAGAAAGGCATGTATGCAAAAGAAATGTAAAAAGAACTAAACTATACATTGAGAACAAAAAATAAACAATTTTCATTAGAAAGTATTCATTTTATTATCACATGACTACTCTTTGTAGAATGATTTATAACATGCTAGAACAACAGTACTCATATCATTAACTCTAACCTCATATTTCAGAATTGCAGATAGTGTAGTTGTGATTTCAGGGTCTTACAATGTCCTGATATCTAGTTTTCTTTTTTTAATTAACTTCTCTAACACAACTGAATCTTCATTAAGTGGGAACAAAGTTTTCCTTTCCACAAAGAGCTAAAAATAATTTTTAACTCCTAAATTTTAAGAGAGAAAACACAACTGAACATCCATTTCAATATGTGATCTTGAAAAATTTGTTGATAAATTGAGGGTTTATGTTGTGATTTCTTTTTAAATTAAGAATATAATGTAGTTCTAGGCACCTGAAACTAAGATAGGGAAATAAAGATCAGAATAGGTTATAAAAGCATAATGAGTAGAAAGACAGGGAGCACCCTGAGAAAAGTTTAACTACAAATAATTTTGCTTGGCATTAGTTTTGATTTTTGGTATCACTAAAAAAGACTTAGGAAATTAGAGATGTATTTATTTCATTAGTAGCCTCACATCTAATTTTATATACAAAAATAAAGTTTTTTTTATATTTAACTGAGAAACACCATATGCTTTCTAAAACACAACTTAATAAAAGGCTATATGTATTTGCTAGAGCTACCATAACAAAAATACTACAAACTGAGTGGCTTACACAACAGAAATGGATTATTTTACCGTTCTGGGGGCTAGAAGTGTGAGATCAAGAAGTCAATAGGATTCATTCCTTCTGAGGGCTTCTGGAGGTAGACTGGCAATCCTTAGCAACCCCAATCTCTGCCTATCTTCACATGGCACTTTCCCTATGTACTTATCTGTGTTCAAATTGTCCCCTTTTTTGTAAGAACTGTGGTCATATTGAATTAGGAGCATGTCTTACTAGTATATGCTTATCCAAACTTAACTAATTACATCTTCAGAAACCCTATTTCCAAACAGGTTTACAGTGTGAGATACTGAGATTAGAGCTGAAACATATCAACCTATAACAAAACTATTTGTTTCACATTTAGAACAGTTTTCTTCAAGTTTTACCAAATATATTACTTGCAGGATGATTGCTAACTCATGGATGTAAATTTGGTTTTGCATCCATGAGTTAGCAGTTTTAGTTCTTTATTAACCACAAATTAAACCTGGGCTTACATTTTGTTATATTTTTGCTTTGAAAATATTTAAAGTCTAAAATTAAGGGATCAACTTGATTTGTAAATCTTATAAAAATATGTTGATTTGCACTCATGATTTTGGAGATATGGAGATAAGGCTTAAGGTTTAGCTTTACCTAAAATATATTCTCATCAAATACATATATAACAGCTAACCAGGCATCCTGAGTTAAAAATAAATATTAAGTACATATAACTAATTTTAAATTGTAATATAAATATTACTTTAACATAAATATCAAATAAACCATAGTACATGGAATTAAACTGAATTAGTATTAAATTTTGACAAATTGTTATTTGAATGAATACTAATTAAATAATACATATTATAAATCAATATTATTAAGAAATTATTTGATATTCTACATTGCCTGTAAGTATCTGGAAAGGGGACCTGAGAATCAATATGATTTGCTGGGTTTTCACCAAATAATGGGTGAAAAACTTAGGTAGAAATGCCCAAATTGCACTCTCTTGTCAAGGAAGAGTGAAGCTGTATCACGTAAAGGTCTGTTCTGTCTTGGTAGTCTGTAATATGTATTTATCCAGGCCACTGTTTCTTAAGTAAGTAAAAAGTCAGGATGCAAATTATTCACCGTATGTTCTCCTGTCTCAAAAGTGTCATATACATATATGCATATATGCTCTATTGCTCCATAGTTTTTCTTGTACAAATCATAAGTTCATGTATCAGTGACATGTAGAAAATTTTAAAAATTAAAATTCCACTATGGAGAATAGTTTAGAGGTTCTTCAAAAAACTAAAAATGGGGATACTATAGAATCCAGCAATGCCATTGCTAGGTATACACCCCCCCACCCCCGCCAAAAAAAAAAAGGAAGTCAGGGTATCAAACAGATATCTACACATCTACACTCCCTTGTTTATTTCAGCACTATTCACAATATCAAAGATTTGGAAGCAATCTAGATGCTTGGATCCATCGAGATTTGGTATCCATCAAGAGAAGAATGGATAAAGAAAATGTGGCACATATATACAACGGAGTACTATTCAGCCACGTAAAAGAATGAGATCCTGTCATTAGCAACAACATGGACGGAACCGGAGTGAAATAAGCCAGGCACAGAAAGACAAACATCACATGTTCTCACTTACTTGTGGGAACTAAAAATTAAAACAGTTGAACTCATGGAGATAAAGAGTAGAAATGTTGGTTACCAAAAGCTAGGAAGGGTAGTAGAGGATGGGAGAAAAGTGGGGATGGTTAATGGGTGCCAAATAGTTACAAAGAATGAATAAAATCTAGTATTTAATAGTATAACAGGGTGACTACAGTCAATAATAATTTAATTGTACATTTTAAAATAACTAAAAGAGTGTAATTGAACTGTCTATAATGCAAAGGATGACGGTTTAAGGTGATTGACCCCCATTTACCCTGATGTGATTATTACACACTATATGACTGTATAAAAGTGTCCCATATGTCCCATATTCATATATGTACTATATACCCACAGAATTTAAAATTAAGAAAATTAAAAAGAAAAAATAGAAGTTAATTTTTTTAGAATAAGTTCAACTCCATCTCAAAAAAATTTAAAAAAAAGAATTTCAAGATGGCAATGGTGATTCATTCAGTCAAGCCAAGCATAGGGACTTTCTGACTGCAGAGATCTGTGTGGCTTCTTAGGTCATGTTTCTATGAAGTCATCTCTACTCCCAAGTCAGCTGTCCCTTCATCCTTATAACACACCTTCAGGAAAGTGCTCCTGTCACACCAGGAATTTTGTGTGAGGAGCAGCAGTTTAAAGGACCTCACACTGCTGCTGGTACACTTGGGCTGTGGCTTCTTAACAAGAACACATGTGATTCTTGCCATGTGTACACATAACTGCTTCCCACAGCTGCTTAGACCTATCCTCACCCAACATGTCTACCAGAAGCTCAGGACTATGACCTTTGACTGGGGAGTTATAGAAGCGTGATCTCTCCAGAACCTTGCATTTTCCTTCCTTTTCCACCGGGAGTTTGTTAGTCTGGTTTTCCAAGCACACCTACTTTCAAACTGACTTACAAGTCTGTCCATATGCACCTGAACATTAAAGAATGCATATTGCCCATTTGTTTCATTAAAGTACGCATTTGCTGTTTTTCCGTTTTGGGACTTGGACTGGCTCTCCTTGCTCCTCAGCTTGAAGAAAGCCTATTGTGGGACCTTGTGATTGTGTTATGTTAATACTTAATAAACTCCCCCATATATATATTCTGTCCCTCTAAGAGAACCCTGACTAATAGAGCTTGTCACGTGTTTCATCCTCTGCATCACCTTATCAACCTGGGAAGTTAGAAAAGAGCCGACACATTCAGAAATTGAGCATGTAACTGTTGAGCATGTAACTGACATGTAATTGAGCATATAATCCATCTGTTCTCCTGATTTGTGTGATGCAAGGATTGGTGGTGGGGTGGGGGTGGAGGTGGGCTCCTGGCTCTTAGGTCCTGGCCACACAGCCTAGAGTCCAACACCAGATCTACATCAGTGCTGCAGGCTCTCATGCCAAAGGGCTCCAGTGTTCATCAGTAGACTTCTTTGGGGCCTACAACTACAGTCTAAACTGAAGAGGGCTATAGGATTTTCCACCAAGCTGTGAGCTCCTGGAAGGCAATGTACCATGGTCACTGTGAGGGATCTGTTGAGTGAGGGGGGGTTCTGGACGTCTCATTGCCAATGCCGAAAGAAGGTATGAGAACAGAGCCGCCCCGCAGCGGGAATGAGCAGTAGTCCTCTGTTGGCTTGCTCTCCCACGGCCTTTGTGAATTTTAACAGCCCCCTGAAGCCTCCACTTCACTTCCTAGGCTTCTTCTGAACCTAGGTAGCTGACCTAGGCAGCTGACCTGAGAAAGACCCTTGCAAGCTCTTCCCTCCATGGGACTGGGTTTTGATTCTGGCTCCCACACTTTCTTGATGTAGGGACCTGGGCAACCTTTCTTCTCTCATGGATCCCGGTTTCTAAACTACAAGGTGGCCTGTGCTCAACCCAGTCAAGGAGTAATAAAATCATAAAGAAATACATAAATAAATACTGTTTTTAATCAGAGGTAAAAGCAGTAAAAAAGGGTCAACTCTGCTGTTAATGTAGGGAAGATAGGACAATCAGAACTAGAAAGGCAAATGACAAGCTGGAAAAAAATTAGGATATTTACAATGGAAGGGAAATTAGTAAGTTCATATAATGATTGTTAAATAAAAATCCTGAGAAACCATTGTTTTAGACTGAGCTCCTGAACTGGACCCCAGCAGACCAAACCAAACTGATATGTAGTCACTCACGTTGGATGCCACGTCATCAAAGTGAAAAAGCAGACTCCCCAAACACCAATTTTTTCTTTGAAAACAGGAGATTCCAATCTACCTGAGTCAGCATAATAAAGATTCCTCTCCTTTAGTTCTTACAAAAAACTAACCTGAAGTAACCTGATATTACAAAGTCAGTTATTTTTTCCTGTTGTTCTGTTTCTCTGTTCCCACCTTACAAAACCCACTGTTCTGCCATTGCCCAGTGGGAATTCTCATTCTATTTTGTAGAATGGGGCCTGCACCAATTCATGAATTTTAAATAAGAGTCAACTAAATTTGTTGAAAAAATTAAATTAAAATGTTCTTAAATTATGCAGAGATAATAATCTATCACTAGAGGGAACTTTCCAAAACTTTAGCCTTCAAAATCTCTAAAATAGTCTATCAATATCTTTATTACAGAAAAAATAGCATTTATGAAAGAAGCAGTAGATTTCGTATGGGTAATAAGTTCAGATATAATGCAACAAATTTTGGAAATTTTCATTACTCATTATTATTTAGCATTCTCCATTGTTGAAATGGCAAATTTCATGTTAATATCAAAATACATTAACAGCTTCGTAGACCATTTTCATCCATTTTTCCACAAAAGCTATTGAAATAACTATAATAGAAAAAGAAATACTGTTCAAGGTTAAGGAGAAAAAAATGTGGGGCAAGGATAAAATCTTTATGTCACTAAGTTATATGGCTGATAGCAGCAGGAAAACTACTGTGCAGACCTTCTCAAACTGGCATCTCAGAAATCCTTTGTGTATGACTAACTGCCTTGATAAACTGCAATTACATTTTGTAGCAAAAGGTCCTAGAAAGGAAAGGTATTGACCCAGAGAAAATGAAAAAATCCCAAGGCATTCTTCGAAGGCCATTTGTGGCTGAACTTAAATAATTACAGTGTGAGCCCAACTCCTTTAACCATATAACTCTTGAATTTATTTGTGAAGCAACAAGTGCATAAGGTAGGCTAATGTTTCTTTAGTAAGAGTATAGCAAACAATGCAGTGAAAGAAAAATCAATCTGTAATACAGAAATATTACACAACTGCAAAGTGCATGGTCGGCTAGACAATGCTAAAGAGCTACTTTTCTTTTGTGATAATGGAGTTTACCGGCAGTCATTTAAACATTTAAATTGTGTTTATGTTTATCAAAGTTACACCGGTACAAAGTCTCCAGAGTCAAATAGATATGTAAGCCTTCTCATAAGAAACCATTTTCTGAATTACTTCATCCCTGTTTCCCAATCTTGAAACAACCAAATTCAATTATTTTAGGTACTACTTCAGTATATAGTTCTGATAACTTTTCATATATCTATATGTATTTATTTTATTACGGTAAACATTAGTTTTCTACATCAGAGGCAAAACTATTATTTACCTATAGAATATCTTGCTTTCTTTCTTCACACCCCATTATTCACACACCAGGTGAAAAGAAGATGGAGAATGTCACTTGTACAATCCAGGAGATCTGTGTTACAGTAGAGGACCCATGAAATTACAAAAATGGGATATTATTTAGGAGCTGTCATGTTCATTCCTCCTGTTCTCCAGAAAGAGAGAGAACAGAAGAGCACAGCTTTTTGGCAGGTGCAGGAAAAGATCTCCATCTTAAATGTAAGCATTAGGCTCTGGGGGAGACAAGAAAGGTTTTGTTACCTTGTTACCCTTTGAATGGGAGCAGATGGCTTCACAATGAAGCAGACAAGTGGTTAGGGTGTAAAGAGCAAATGGAGAGGGAAGGGGGAAAAAAAAGACATTATGTTTATCACATGTTAATTTCCATTGTTCAGAAAGCCTTGACCATGCAGAAACGTGAAAATGTTCCTGATGTATTCAACATTTCTAAATGATACACTTATGTTGTTACTTCTTAACTTTAAAATTTTTAGTCATTGTCTATTGACACCTCACTCTTTCACCCTCCACCCACAATTGCATACTCAGTGTATCACAATTTTTAGCTCATTATTCAAAATGTATATCATTACTACCTTGTAAATGATATTTGCTATTGAGGCATGAAAGAAACTATGACAATTTCTCATTATTGCTCAGTAAATTTTTTCCTCAGAGTTAATAATGTTCTTTTTTCCTTATTCCATAGTATTCTGTTTACTTATCTCAAATTCATGCCCACATTCTCCCCTCAGTTGTGTGTGACATCACTTATTACGTTAAAAAGTCAAGATAGCCCATTTATTTCAATTTGAAGGATTCTTTTGAAGAATTAGGACTTGCTTTTATCACAGATAGCAGCTTGGTGGGCCTGAACTTATGGACCTATAGTAGCCACCCTTGCTGTCTCACCTTGTATTCTCTCATGTCTCTGATTTCAGCTGTCGCTGGGGTAGACTGTGCCCTGCAATCTCAGACTAACGCCATCATCCCACCTCAAGTTCTCTTTGTAGGCCTTTCTACTCTGCCTCACCTACTCCAGAATGCCGCCCAGAAGTAAGGAGGAGTTAACAATTCGGTGTTAATTTTGAACAATGGGGTAAGTGGCCACTGGATTGATATTTCAGCCTCCTCTCTTACAAAGGAATAATTCTTCAGGCAATTACAAATGTTCCTCACAGAGGTCCTCTGTAATTGAATCATGTTTACTTACAATCTGAGACCAGTAGAAGTATTCTTTTTAAATTTTTTTAAATTATTATTTTGATAGGTTTTTGGGGAACAGGTGGTGTTTGGTTACCTGAATAAGTTATTTAGTGGTGATTTCTGAGATTTTGGTACACTCATCACCCGAGCAGTAAATACTGTGCCCACTGTGCAGTCTTTTAACCCACAACCCTCTCTTACCCTTCCTCCAAGTGACCAAAGTCCACTGTGTCATTCTTAGGCCTCTGTGTCCTCATAGCATAGTTCTCACTTATGAATGAGAACATACGATGTTTGGTTTTCCATTCCTGAGTTACTTCACTTAGAGTAATGGTCCCCAATTTCATCCAGGTTGTTGTGAATGCCATTATTTGGTCCCTTTTTATGACTGACTAGTATTCCATCACAAATATACCACATTTTCTTTATCCACTTGTTGATTGATGGGCATTTCGGCTGGTTCCATGTTTTTGCAATTGCAAATTGTGCTGCTATAAATATGCATATGCAAGTATCTTTTCCGTATAATGACTGTTTTCCTCTGGGTAGATACCCAGGTGTGGGATTGCTGGATCAAATGATTGAACTACTTCTAGCTCTTTAAGGAATCTCCACACCATTTTCTATAGTGGTTGTTTACCTTCCCACCATTAGTGTAAAAATGTTCCTTTTTCATCACATGTATGCCAACATCTACTGTTTTTTTATTTTTAAATCATGGCCATTCTCACAGGAATTAGGTGATATTGCATTGTGGTTTTGATTTGTATTTCACTGATAATTAGTTATGTTGAGCATTTTTTCATCACTCGTATATCTTCTTTTGAGAATGGTCTAGTCGTGTCCTCAGCCCACTTTTTGATAAGATTGTTTTTCTTCTTCCTGACTTGTTTGAGTTTCCTGCAGATTCTGGGTATTAGTCCTTTGTCAGATGTATAGATTGTGAAGATTTTCTCCCATTTTGTGGAATGTCTGTTTACTCTGCTAATTGTTTCTTTTGCTGTGCAGAATCATTTCAGTTTAATTAAGTCCTATCTATTTAAGTATTTGTTGCATTTGCTTTTGGGTTCTTGGTCATGAAGTCTTTGCCTAAGCCAGTGTCTAAAGGGTTCTTCCAATGTTATCTTCTACAATTTTTATGGTTTTGGGACTTAGAATTAAGTCTTTGATCCACCTTAAGTTGGTTTTTGTATAGGGTGAAAGATGAAGATCCAGTTGTATTCTTCTACCTGTGACTCTTTAATTATCCCAGAACCATTTGTTGAATAGGGTGTGTTTTCCCCAGTTTATATTTTTGTTTGCTTTGTCAATGATCACGTGACTGCAAGTATTTCGTGTTGTTTCTGGATTCTCTATTCTGTTCCACTGGCTTTTATTTCTGGATTCTCTATTCTGTTCCATGCCTATTTTTATACCGGTACCATACTGTTTTGGTGACTATTCTTTATAGAATACTTTAAAGTCAGGTGATACAATGCCTCCATATTTGTTTGTTTGTTTTTGCTTAGTCTTGCTTTGACAATGTGGGCTCTTTTTTGGTTCCATGTGAATTTTAGGATTGTTTTTTCTAGCTCTGTGAAGAATGATGGTGGCATTTAGATGGGAATTGCATTGAATTTGTAGATTGCTTTTGGCAGTATGGTCATTTTCACAATATTGATTCTGCCCATTCATGAGCATAGGATGTGTTTCCATTTGTTTGTGTCATCTATGATTTCTTTCAGCAGTATTTTGTGTTTTTTTTTTCTTTGAGCTGTCTTTCAGTCCTTGGTTAAATATATTTCTACCTATTTTATTTTTATTTTCATTTTTTGGAACTATTGTAAAAGAGGTTGAGTTCTTGATTTGATTCTCAGCTTGGTTGCTGTTGGTTTATAGCAGAGCTACTGATTTGTGAACATTAATTTTGTATTCTGAAACTTTGCTGAATTCATTTACCAGCTCTAGAAGCTTTTTGGACGAGTCTTTAGGATTTTTGGGGTATACAATTATGTCATCAGCAAACAGTGACATTTTGACTTCCTCATTACCAATTTGAATGCCCTTTATTTCTTTTTCTTGTCTGATTGCTCTGCCTAGGACTTCCAATACTATGCTGAATAGAAGTGGTGAAAATGGGCATCCTTGTGATGTTCCAGTTTTCAGAGGAAATGCTTTCAACTTTTCCCCATTCAGTATAATGCTCGCTGTGGCATTGTCATTGATGGCTTTTATTACCTTAAGGTATGTCCCCTCTATGCTGATTTTGCTGAGAGTTTTTTAATAACAAAGGGATGCTAGATTTTGTCAAATGCATTTTTCTGTGTCTATTGAGGTGATCATGTGATTTTTGTTTTTAATGCTCTTTATATGGTGTATCACATTTACTGACTTACTGATGTTAAACCATCCCTGCATCCCTGGTATAAATCCCACTTGATTATGGTGGATTATTTTTCTGATTTGCTATTCAATTTGGTCAGCGTGTTTTATTCAGGATTTTTGTATCCATGCTCATCAGAAACATTGGTGTATAGTTTTCTTTTTTTATTATGTCCTTTCCTGGTTTTGCGATTAGGGTGATACTGGCTTCATAGAATGAGTTAGGGAGGATTTCCTTTCTCTATCTTTTGTAATAGTATCAACAGCATTGGTACTAATTATTTTTTAATGTCTGATAGATGTCAGCTGTGAATCCTTCTGGTCCTGAGCTTCTTTTTGTTGGAACTTTTTAATTACCATTTCAATCTTGTTGCTTGTTATTGTTCTCTTCGGGGTTTCTGTTTCCTCTTGGTTCAATCTGGGAGGGTTGTATATTTCCAGAAATGTATCCATTCTCTATTGGTTTTCTAGGTTATATGCATAAAGGTATTCATAGTAGCCTTGAATGATACTTTGTATTTCTGTGTATGTGTTGTAATAGCTCCCATTTTATTTGTAATTGAGCTTATTTGGATCTTCTGTCTTCTTTTCTTGGTTAATCTCACAAATGATCTAATAATTTTATTTATCTTTTCAAAGAACAAGCTTACCATTTATCTTTTGGGTTTTTTTTGTTTGTTTCAGCTTCATTTAGTTCTGCTCTGATCTTGGTTATCTATTTTCTTCTGAGTTTGGATTTTGTTTTTTAGTGTCTCTAGTTTTCTTTTGGTGTGACTTGACATAGTCTATTTGTGTTCTTTCAGACTTTTTGATGTAGGTAATTAAGACTATGAACTTTTCTCTTAGCACTCCTTTTTGCCATAACCCAGAAGTTTTCATAGGTTGTGTCACTATTATTGTTCGGTTCAAAGAAGTTTTTAGTTTTCATTTTGATTTCATTGTTAACCCAACAATTATTCAGGAACAGATTATTTAATTTCCATATATTTACATAATTTTGAGGGTTCCTTTTGGAGTTGATTTCCAACTTTATTCCACTCTGGTCTGAGAAAGTACTTGCTGTAATTTTGATATTCTTAAATTTGTTGAGACTTGTTTTGTGGTCTATCATATGGTCTGTCTTGGAGAATGTTCCAAATGCTGATGAATGGAATATATATTGTATAGTTATTGAGTAGAATGTTCTCTAAATATCCGTGAAGTCCATTTGTTGTAGGGTATAGTTTAAGTCCACTGTTTCTTTGTTGACTTTCTGTCTCAATGACTTGTCTAGTGCTGTCCATAGAGTATTGAAGTCCCCCTCTATTATTGTGCTGCCATCTATCTTATTTCTTAGTTCTAGTAGTAATTGTGTTTATAAATTTGGGATCTCCAGTGTTATATGCATATATATTTAGGATTGTGACATTTTCCTTTTGGACTAGTCTTTTTATCATTATATAATATCATTCTTTGACTTTTTTAACTGCTGTTGCTTTAAAGTTTGCTTTTTCTGATGTAAGAATTGCTGCTCCTACTCACTTCTGCAGTCCACTTGCATGAAATATCTTTTTCCCCCCTTTACCTTAAGTTTATGTGAGTCCTTATATGTTAAATGAGTCTTTTAAAGACAGCAGGTACTTGGTTGGTGAGTTCTTAATCATTCTGCCATTCTGTATCTTTTAAGTGGAGCATTTAGTCCATTTACATTCAATGTCAGTATTGATATGTGAGGTACTATTCTATTCATTGTGCTATTTGTTGCCTGAACACCTTTTTTTATTGTATTTTTGTTTTATAGGTCCTATAAAATATATACTCTAAAGAGATTCTATTTTGGTGTATCGTGAAGATTTGTTTCAAGATTTAGAGCTCCTTTTAGCAGTTCTTGTAGTGCTGGCTTGGTAGCAGTAAATTCTCTCAGCATTTGTGATAAAAAAAAAAAAAAAAAAAAAAAAAAAAAAAAAAAACTATCTTTCCTTCATTTATGATTTATGAAGCATAGTTTCACTAGGTAAAAATTCTTAGCTGATAATTGTTTTGTTTAAGGAGGCTGAAGGTAGGACCCCAATCTCTTCTAGCTTGTAGGGTTTCTGCTGATAAATCTGCTGTTAATCAGATTTTCCTTTATAGGTTGCTTTTGTCTCACAGCTCTCAAGATTCTTTCCTTTCTCTTGACTTTAGATAACCTGATGACTATGTGCCTAGGCAATTATCTTTTTGCAGTGTATTTCCTAGGTGTTCTTTGAGCTTCTTGTATTTGAATGTCTATATCTCTAGCAAGGCCAAGGAAGTTTCCTTGATTATTCCCTCATGTATTTTTCCAAACTTCTAGATTTCTCTTCTTCCTCAGGAACACCAAGTATTCTTAGGTTTGATCATTTAACATAATCACAAACTTCTTGGAGTCTTCGTTGATGTCTTTTAAAGTTCTTTTCTCTTTGTGTTCAATGGATTGGGCTAATTCAAAAGCCGTATCTTCAAGATCTGAAGTTCTTTCTTCTACTTAGTTTGATTCTATTGCTGAGACTTTCCAGGATGTTTTTTACTTCTCTAAGTATGTCCTTGATTTCTGTAAGTTTTTTTGTTTTTTTTTTTTAATTTATGCCATCTGTTTCACTAGAGATTCTTCCATTCATATCCTGTATAATGTTTTCGATTTCTTTAAGATGGACTTCACCTTTCTCTGGTGCCTCCTTAATTGGCTTAATAATCAACCTTGTGAATTTTTTTTTTTGGAAATTCAGAGATTTCTTCTTGGTTGGATTCATTGTTGGTGAGCTACTGGGATCTTTTGGGGGAGTTAAAGAGCCTCGTTTTGTCGTATTACCAGAATTCTTTTTCTGGTTTCTTCTCATTTGAGCAAACTACGTCAAAGGGAAGCTCTGGGACTCCAGGGCTGCTGTCCAGATTCTTTTGTTCCACGGAGGCGTTCCCTTGATGTAGTGCTCTTTGTTTTCCCTTAGGAATAGACGTTGCTAGGAGCCAAACTGCAGTAATTGTGATTTCTCTTCTGGATCTAGCCACCCTGCAGAGCTACTGGGCTTCAGGCTGGTACTGGAGAGTGTCTGCAAAAAGCCCTGTGATGTGATTCGTCTTCAGGTCTCTCAGCCGTGGATACCAGCGCTTGCTCTGGTGGAGGTAGCAAGGGAGTAACGTGGACTCTGTGAAGGTGCTTGGTTGTGTTTTTGTGAAGTGCTCTGCGTTTGTGTTAATTGGCCTCCATCTAGGAGGTGGCACTTTGAAGAGTACATCAGCTGTGATTGTATAGGGAGGATACAAGCTTGCCCAACATTGGCTTTGAATAAGTATTCAGGTTTCTCCGGTGGTGGGCAGGGCCATAGAGCTCCCATGAGATTATGACATTTGTCTTTAGCTACCAGGGTGGGTAGACCATCAGGTGGAGGCAGGGTTAGTTGTTCCTGAGTTCAGACTCGCCTTGGGTGAAGCTTGCTGTGTCTGCTGTGAGGGTCGGGAATGTGGTTCCCAGGCCAATGGATTTATGTTCCCAGAAGGATTGTGGGCATCCCTGCTGCATCACATAGGTTTCCAGAAAAGTGGGGGAAAGTGGCAACCACAGGCCTCACCTACCTCCCATGCAGCCTGCCCCTGCAACAGCACTGAGTTTATTTCCAGGCATCCGGTGAGCAGAGCTGAGAACTTACTCCAGGTTCCAAGCCTTGCAGATGAGAAAGCAGACCAACTCACAGTTCCCTGGCTGCCCCATGGAGCCTGCAGAAGCAATCCACCTTCTTCAAAGGGTCTGTGGATTCTCTCAGCTTTCCTGGTATGTTCCTGCAGTAGTTCTTGGAGAGTAAGTTCACAGTGTGGGTCTCCACACACTGCTCTTTCGCTCCAAGTGAGAAGTTCAAGTTAGTGCTGTCTCCAATCTGCCATTTACCATAACGTCTTCCCCCAGTAAAGGTATTCTTATACTGATTTTTCCTCTTTCTTTTTCTCACTCAACCTTTCCTTCACTCCTGCCTGCTGAGATTATCTCCCACATAAACCATACCCAAGTCCTTGTTGCAGCGTCTGCTTTGAGGGAAACTAATCTGAAATTTCCCTCCACCATGGTCATCCACCGTCATCTCTGCCTGGGAGGTATAAGCCTGGCTGCCAATGCTAGAGACTGGAGTAGAGGAAGAAAACTAGAGAATTCATTTGAATTATGCAGAAATCCTCAGGAGATGTTCTCCCCTCTTCCCTTGGGTTGAGTCCCAACTTTATGAATCACTTGTTTTTCTCTTTCTTGGTTTTTTTCTTTTTGTGTGTGCGTGGAGCACATCCTTCAATAGTGTCCTGAGTCACTATTTACCTTAGAATTTTGAAGACATTCTCCAGTATGTACTAGCTTCTAGTAATGTTTCTAAGACATACTATGCCATTCTAATATGTGATACTTTGTATCACACTGATTTTTGTTTCAGAATCATCTCATTTTCTTCCATGTTCTGAAATATATCAGTGATGTGCTTGGTCAGTTATTTTTATCCACTCAGGGAATTTATAGAAAACTGTGGAATCTCATATCCCTGTTCTAGAACATTTACTCAAGTCATTTTTTTAATAATTTCTTTTCCTTCATTTACTTTTCTTTCTTTCTAGAACTCCTAATTTTTAGATGTTGGACTTCCTGGAATAGCCTTCTAATTTCTTTACATTTTCTTTTCTATTTCTCTTCTCTGTTTTAGAAAGTATTTTACTGTCTAAAAGATTTCTTCTATTTTTATCTTAAAATTCTTTTATTGAGGTTTTTAGTTTTTTATTGCATATTTTAAATTTCCAAGAGCTCTTTCTGATCTTAGAATAATTCTTCTTTTTAACATCAGAGTATTATTCACAGACTTTCTATATAATGTAGAATTACATATAATTTATAGATTATGCATATAATAGTAATTGAGGTAGAGATGTTTTTTACCTACATAAATTTGCTTCCTTAAAGCTGTCATTATTGATTTAACTTCGAAGCACTAGAAAACTGATTGGGGCTTTTGTTTACTGACCATGGAATTTTCTATATGGTAACCCATTTTGGTCAGTTTGCAGAAGCACGATCCATCTGACTGTTCAGTCTACATAGAATAGTCAGCCATCTCTGCCTGGGAGGTATGAGCCTGGCTGCCAATGCTAGAGACTGGAGGAAAGGAAGAAACTAGAGATCTCATTTAAATTATGCAGAAACCCTCAGTAGCTCAATTTTACCATTTAAAAAATGTAAGACCAATCTTTTTTGCTAGTATGAGAAGAGTAGTGACCAAGTTAGGTAGAATAGAAGAAGGGAGCTTGTGTATGCAATTGTTTCTTAAAGAGTCTTTCAACCAATTATTTTGGTTTTAGCCCTTCCCTCATCTCTATGACCAGAGGTAACAAGTGCCACCAAACTTCTGGTGAGCCTTGGAGAAAATTTGTTTGCAAGTCAGGTGTCTTCTAAAGAAGTCGTTTAAAATCCAGCTTTCTTCAGTCTGCTGCGTCAGTTAGCACTTGCCTGTTTTCCAGTTAACAAGATTTTGTTGCATCCCTATTCTTTGCTCCCAACTCTTTGTCCACGTTTCTTATACCTTTTAAAAAAAAATATCATCACTATCATGTTAGTGGTATTTCAGCAGGATGTGATATAAATTTGTGTGCTCAATGTTACAGTTTTCACTATAGATACCGTATGTTTTCCAAGTTAGTATACTTATGCTATTTGGCAGAAACCTTAATTCTCTTTTGTTTATTTTCTTAGACAGTGTTTATCATAAAATGACTTTACCATTGTTGAGGCTTCATGGCATTTGATTTATTAATTATAGTATTTTGGTGCAGTAGATGATATCCTCAAGATTTTATTTTTTAACGTGAGACTACTTTAAATAACCCTCAATTTCTATCTTTTCTAAAATGTTATACTTCTATTCTGCAATTCTTTGGTTTATTTTTAATAAACTTCTATATCCTGTTGTTGACAGATGAATTTGTGGCTTCTATTCTGCTTTATTTTACAAATAATTTTGAAGGTTATGGTGGCTCTATTTTAGAAAGTAATGAAATATGAAAGCTTTTTGATAGCTATTTCTTTGGAGGCCCATAGCCCTCAAGTTTTTCTCTGTTACTTATGGATTGATAACTATTTTAAAAATGATTTATATTATTAAAATATAATATTTGAATTAATGTACCTTAATAACAAAAATAAAAATGATGATAATGGTAGCACTAATGATAATGGAAGCAATAATAATAATTTCTGAAACTTATTGAGGAGCCACTGAGTGTCAAGCACTGTTTTACGTGTCTTATATGCATGGCTTATTACAACCCTATAAAATAGTTAACATAATTATTTGTACTATTACATAGAAAAAGAAGAGTACTGGAGGAATGATGTTGCCTGTTCCTAGAATATGAATCTGGTATTTTACTTCCAGTTCAACTGACTCCAAAGTCTCTGTTTTCTCATTACCATGCTATACTGACTCTGCAGAATATTGCAGTAGATGCCATGAATGGACAATGTATATCATGAATTCACTTTTATATAATTTATAAAGTTTGGCTCAATTATTTAGGTTTCAGGCTAAGATTAAATCAGTGTCAGTAAGTTCAATAAAATTAGACTCTTGAGGTCACAAGCATGAATGCATATGTAGTGGCTGTCATACCCAATCTTGTAAGTCACAAGCCTGCTCCCAAGCATAGCATGGAATTTGATATAAGATGTCTAATACCCTCTGTGATACTTCTTAAATCTAATCAAATTAATATGTGCTTATCAACAAGTCTCCGTATGCTCAACTATGCGTAGTAACTGAGAAAAACTGGGAATAAAAAGAAAACAAGATATGTATCTTATTTTTTCCCAGGACTTACTGTCTAGTTGGAAATATAAAACACATATGAAAATTCTAAGAACTTAACTATTTAACTTTTAAAGGTTTGAAATGAACTTAATATAGTATTACTTCAAAGGAAAGAGATTCATAAGGGATAGCCTGAGATGGCTGGTGTTCTGCAGCAGGTGATTCTTAAATACGAAGTCTGAAAGGTTATGCAGCTCTCAGATTGGCAAAAAGGAATTTCTAATTTGCTATTCAAGTGGAGATATCTGTAGATAAGAAATGGGAATCATGCAGGTAATTGTCATAACAGAGAGGAAAGGAAACAGTAAGAAGATTCTCTAGAGCAGAAGAGTATGAGCAATATAGTCACAGAAGAGAGGCAAGGTGATACAGTGAAATGTCTTGCACAAGGATACATTCCATAAATACTGGTCAAAATGGAAGGCACCCAACAAGCAAGATGAGGAAACTGGGTGTGTCCTTTGGCTAAAGGGAGCTATCTTATATTATTTCTAGGAGGAATGACAATGAATCCTGAGGGTTAGGAAAACTAATCAATAAGTAAGCTGTTAGGGAGAAGGAAAAGGAGCCTGGTGGCTGATGAGTTATCAATCGAAAGAAAGTCACAGAAATCTGTATTTGAGGTTCTGATGACCTGGATATACAAGAAAGGAGGACTGGAGTATGGAGGGACCTACTTGTTTAAAAATATTTGGCAGTTCTTATGGCTATTTTTTTTTAAGTTAAAAAGACACCTCCCAGCTACTCAGGAGGCTGAGGCAGGAGAATTGCCTGAACCCAGGAGGCGGAGGTTGCGGTGAGCCGAGATCGCGCCATTGCACTCCAGCCTGGGCAACAAGAGCGAAACTCCGTCTCAAAAAAAAAAAAAAAAAAGACACCTTAGGTTTCAAAATAAAGTCACTAGAAATATTTATGAAGTCCCTAACACTCAGAATATATAACACTAAGTCATCACCACTAAATAGGCTCCATGCCTCTGAATTGATTTATTATTTTGATTTTGACTGAGCTTGTGATTCTGGGACCTTTGCCAAAATAAGTATATATTGCTTATTATATGTAATTTAAGAAAATAAATTGAAAGACTAAACAATACTGCCTAGAATGAAAGAAACCTTATTAATCACAGTAATACATTTAATTTAGGTAATTTGAGTCTACTTTGGAAAAGAGAGTAAACTGTCATAATGAATTATATACAAAACCCAATAATTATTCATTTAATTAATCACTCAGGTAAGTAACATATTCACTCAAAAATTTTATATTGAGTACCTACTACATATAAGAAACTGTACCAACTGCTGGAGGTAGAAGTAATAGTAGGACAGTATCATTCCTTAAGAGACAGATTGATCAGAAGAATCACTCAGGACATCACGGACCCACAGAAGTGTGGCCCCACACATGCTGCCTCAGACATCACGGAGGAGGATAGGACTCTGATGCGAAAGAGCAACCAGAGGTGTTGTATCATTTACATGAAGTTAACTTTGCTTTTTTTTCCTCTTACTCTAGAGGCATTTTTTATTGCTTCCTTCTCTCATACCCAACATTCAATCCATCAGCAAATTCTGCTACTTCTACCTACACCATCTATCCCAAATCACGCTCTCGCTGGCTATGAACCTAGTTCAAATTCCAGTCACCTCACATGTAAAATCACTGAAACAGTCTCCTCACTGGTTGCCTTGCTTCCATTCTTGCCTTGCAGAATCATTTCTCCATCCAACATCCAGAATCAGTTTTTGGAATTAAGTCAGATCACATCATTTCTCTTGTCAAGGCCTACACTCCTTTAGAGAGCAATGCAAAGTTATCTTATGACCTATACAGCCCTGAATAGACTGCATTTGTCTCCAATCTCTTTTTCATTCTCCTTGTAACTTCACTTATGCCATATGGCCACCTTCCTGTTTCCCAGAAAATCAAGCATACACTCACCCCAGGGATCCATTCTTACTCTTTCCTCTGTGTGGAATGCTTTTCCCTAGATTTCTTCTCTTAATTCTTTCTGTCTGCATAGACATCACTTAATGTAAATGTCTTTTACCAACGATGTATAGAAAATAGCATCACCTATCAGCTTCTAGTCCCATTTTATTATTTATCATATATTTGTTTATCATTTGTCTCTCCATGCTGGAATAAAAATGCTACAAGGGGAGAAACTCAGTATGTTTTTGTTCTCTGCAGTATTCTTAGAAGAATGTTTGGTCCGTATGGAATGCCCACAGTCAGTATGTGTTGAATAGCTGAGTCAAATGTAACTGGCATGAGCTTAAGGCTTTTGTTGTTTTCATCCTACGTAAATGGGCATTTAAACAAAAGATAATTATTAAAGAGATAGCCCCCCTTTATACCCAGTAAGTCCATTGCCTATAATCCCTCTAAATGTTTAAGAAGCCCATGTATTACTATTTTTTTATTTTAACATTTAATAGGATTTCACAAAGATTCTGAACAAAAAAGGTTATGTTAGTCATGCTAGAAAAATTTTAAAACATAGAAAAGTGTGCCTTAGAAAATCACCTAGAAATTTTTACCCTGTTATCCATGAGTAACTTTATATAGATACCATATTGTATGTAAAATTGTGTGCCATGATTTTCAATACTTAACATTTAGGTTGTCATTGTGTTGTGCAATTAAAGTTCTATGGGACTGTGATGCATGTGTGTCTATGTTTGTATATAAATGGTTTTTCATATTTGACATGGTGTGTCAAAATATGCTTCGATAAGCACATGTGATGACTCACCTCACTCTTGCTAAGAGTTGAGGAGCAGGTAGTAGAGCGGTTGCGAGCTCAAAAGCCAAAGAGAGACCTTCCAAGTTCTGGTACCAGCTTCACCACTTATTAGGTTTGTGATCCCAGAAAACATTTACTCTCTTAGTGACTCAGTTTCTTTTATCTGTAAAAAGGTAATAATAGTGATATCAATCTCATAGGTTTATTAAGAGAATTAAATTAAATATATGCAAAGTGCTTAGAATAGTTCCTAGCAAATACTGAGCACATATAAATGTGAGATGTTAACAAGAAGAAAGTAAAATTCAATATGTTGTATGAACATTTTAAATATTTAGCAATATGAATAAAAAAGTGATATTTATTTTTTATCATAAATGAAATTAAATACTTTTCCATTTCTTGATCATTTCAATTTCTTCTTTTATAATTAGTCTGCTTAAGTCCATTGCTTCTTATTCATTTATGAACACTACTAATATATTAAGATTAACTCTATGTATTTATTGAAAATATTTCTCTAACTTGTTACATAAATTTATCATTTCTGTACTATACAGAAATTCTTAAATTTACATTTTTAAACCTATCAATTTATGGTTAAAAATTTTTTCCATTACTTTCTACTCCTAAATATTTTCCAGTATTTTATGATTTCAAATTTTCCACTTAGCTCTTTAATTTATCTGGAAATTATTTGAATATGTGGTATGATGTGAGGTTTTACTTTGAATTTTTCTGGAACCAATATTCTCAATATCATCTATTTAAAAATTTATCCATTTCCACTTTTATATTACTTCCCTTATATTGTTTTAATTTATGATATGTATATATATATATAAACTATATATATATAAACTAAATCAATCTCAATCTTTATGACACAGAATTTAATTTTATATGATATATGTATTTGTATATGAATATATGTGTGCATATATATGTATATATGTATATACATGTATATGCACACATATATATGTATATATGTATATGCACACATATATTCATATACAAATACATATATCATATAAAATTAAATTCTGTATCATAAAGATTATTTTTAATTTCATAGCAATATTTGTGGAATAAAATAAATAGATACATTTGAGTTGAATTGACAATAAGGATAAAAACTGCACTAGTGTGGCTTTTTTTTTTTTTTGTCTCTGCAATTGAGACTAAATATTTCCTTCACAAGGAACTCTTGACGTAAAATCCAATTAAAGCCGAAAAGCAATGTGTGAGAACATCCTGCAGTGTTTGCTGCATGTGGATGATCTGTGCAATACTAACAGCTTCATATACTCAGTGTGCTTGTGCATGAGCCTGTTACTAACAAGTGCACTCAAATAAGCCGGATAATGTATAGCACAATAAATAAAATAATTAAAAATACCACAGTGTCAAACAAAGCATTTGTGAGAGTCTAATCTTTGTTTTTGGCCATTTAACCTAGTTTTCCTGCTGTTGTTTTAAAAGTCCATACTCTCCTAACACCATAAAAACCCTAGAAGAAAACCTAGGCAAAATCATTCAGGACATAGACATAGGCAATGACTTCATGACTAAAACACCAAAAGCATTGGCAACAAAGCCAAAATGGACAAATGTGAACTAATTCAACTCCACAGCTTCTGCACAGCAAAAGAAACAGTCTTTAGAGTGAACCGGCAACCAACAGAATGGGAAAAAATTTTTGCAATCTACCTGACAAAGGGTTAATATCCAGAATCTACGAAGAACTAAAACAAATTTACAAGAAATAAACAAACCCATTCAAAAGTAGGCGAAGGATATGAACAGATATTTTTCAAAGAAGACATATATGAGGCCAACAAACATATGAAAAAATGCTCATCATCACTGGTCATTAGAGAAATGCAAATTAAAATGACATTGAGATACCATCTCATGCCAGTTAGAATGGCAATCATTAAAAAATCTGCAGAAAACAGATGCTGGAGAGGATGTGGAGAAATAGGAACACTTTTACACTGTTGGTGGGAGTGTAATTAGTTCAACCATTGTGGAAGACAGTGTGGTGATTCCTCAGAGACCTGTAAATAGAAACTCCATTTGACCCAGCAATCCCATTACTGGGTACGTACCCAAAGGATTATAAATCATTCTATTATAAAGACACATACATATGCATTGTTCATTGCAGCACTGTTTACAATAGCAAAGACATGGAACCAACTCAAATGCCCATCGATCATAGACTGGATGAGGAAAATGTGGCACACATACACCATGGAATACTATGCAGCCATAAAAAATGATGAGTTTGTGTCCTTTGTAAGGACATGGATGAACCTGGAAACCATCATTCTCAAAAAACAACAAAAGAACAGAAAATCAAACACCAAATGTTCTCACTCATAGGTGGGTGTTGAACAATGAGAACACATGGACACAGGGAGGGGAGCATCATACACTGGGGTATGTTGGGGGGTGGACTAGGGGATGGACAGCAGGGGTTGGGGAGGTTGGGGAGGGTTAACATGGGAGAAATGCCATACATAGTTGATTGGAGGATGGCAGCAGCAAACCACATTGCCATGTGTGTACCTATGCAACAATCCTGCATGATCTCCACATGTACTCCGGAACCTAAAGTACAATTAAAAAAAAAAAAAAGTCCATGCTCTCATTAACACTGAAAAGGACAGAGGTTTTTAAGAGTTATTTAGACCTGCTGCTCACCACTGGCCCTCATATTTTAATGAACTTGACATTTTTAAACTAAATCAATCTCAAGTACCATGTCTTGAGCTCATCTCAAAATGAGCTTGGAAATCTTGTTTCAAGTCTTTCAGTTATTAGAGATTGATGGATAGATAGGTAAACTTTCACATACATACCTACATATTTACAATGGAAAGGTGACCCATTTCTACCCGGAGCTCTGGGACTGGATGACTGCAGGTATGTTAGGCTCCTCCACTAAGGAGAAAAACAGCCTCCTTCTGGGCAGCCAAGAAGAGAAATGCCAGGGCTGAGGCAATGATTGCTTTTGGAACATGATAGAGCCCTTGGTTAATTTAGAAGAAAGGTGAAGTGTTATTTCATTCACATCACATTACCCTTTTTGCTTCACTTTTAGCTAATTCTTCCTACTCAAAGCTGCTGTTGTAAAATGAGCCAACCTCCTACAAGAGTTTTCATGGCATGTAAAAGCCAATCCTAAACTACAGAATTCTAGCTTTCATTTTGTGGTATGAAAAGTTCTGTGTTTTCAGTATATTTATGCATGTCAGTGGATATTATTGTCCTTGTATTATGGTTTTACTTGTTTTTCTGCAAATATTCCTGGTAGATTTTCCAAAGAACTTTGTAGCAATAAAGGGCTTATTTTGTTAAAAACTTGCTTGCTCTGTGTTCTTTTGTGTAATTCAACAAATATTACTTGGTTACAAGAACAGACTCTGATTAAAGAAGAAACTGGAGAGCCTGTTTTAGAAGGTAAATACAGACTGTGTAAACTGGTGCTAATATACAATTTATAAATCAGGAATACAGTTTCCAAGGTCAACTTGAAGGGAGATATGTGAGTCAAAGGTCCTTACTAAATGCAGAGACTTTACTACATCATATTCAAACAGTCCAGAGTGAGCTACACCACAAAACTAGATCACTGGTAGATGTGTCCATTCATGGCTAGAAGAAAAAGATTGAAGTCATTCAAAGTTGTTGTTTTCGAGACTTCTCAACCTATGCTCTTTCAAGGTATAGCCCACCTTAGATAGATACAAGGTGAGAATATAGTGAAGGCTCTGAGTGAATTGCAAATCAGGCCTTTATGAGAGAGACATTTCTAAAGGCTAAGTCAATCAAGTATTCTATTTTCCCAGAAGAAATCTTAACCAACCTATGAAGAACTGGTCCTCAAGGCTGCTTCTACTAAATTATCTCAGACCAAGGAACATTCCACATTTAAATCTCTCTCATCAGAGTATCCTGTCATCTCTTACATTCTCCAGTGTATCATCAAAGCTTCCTAGGATTCTAAATATGGTTGCTTATTTCAATGAGAGGCTAATCATCAGAGTAACTTTTTTTTTTTTTTAATTGTGGGAAGAATCACCCACAGAGTTCGTCACTTTACTACATCAGGAATCCAAGTGGAAAGAGGGAAATGGGAAATTGGACCTTTCGATAGAACCCTCTTAGTTAACCTCATCAGTAGAACTGTGGATAGGAAAAGGGACAGAGTACACAGTCCCCCACACTATGAACAACACACAGGGTTAGCTCTCGTAAGGTTGAATAACAATGCAAGACCATAACACAAGGATCCTCTGGTTCTTTGTTGCTACTCCATCGAGAGAAGTGCTTTTGCTGCAGAGCTTGACCTCCTGATGGAGGGAATGCAGCGGTATGCCATTCGCTATGTACTTGAGCTAGCTAAGGAGTGGAAAGGGGACAACCATATTTCTACATAACAATGGATTTCCTGCTCCAGGAAACAGCTTCAATGTTACCCAGTATCTCATGATGTCAACACTGCTGACTCAGTCAGAAGCTCTGCTTTCCTTCCTAGGCCTCACTGCCAATACAACAAAATTAAAATGTGAAAGAGAGACACAGAGCCTCTGAGACCAAAGATGAGTGTTTCCTCAGGAACACAAACCCATATTTTTTCTACCATAGATTAAAAAATTTAAAAAAGAAAAAAAAAAAAGTCCACCATTCTCTGGTTTCTCTGTTTTAACACTTTTGAGCTGCCTAATTGACCCTGGATAAAAGGTATTTCTTGATGTTAGTCTACCTGGCAGAAAGACACTTTCCAGAATGCCAAGAGGTTATGAACTTTTGCATCTGCCCAACATTCTATAATAAATAACAACCACTGTTTTCTTCCCCTGATACCTCATACTACAGCAGTCTTTCACAGAAAATTTCTCTTCATGGCACACAGAGAAAATCATGATACCTATATTACTTGTTGGACAAATTTGAATGAGTTTTGAAATAGAGGGAACTTGGTGTCAAATTAATTACATGTTCTAACAAAGATAAATTATTAGTAATTAATGGGCACATTAACTTGTGCATTTATATAACTTATAAATAATATTTATGTTATATAATTTACAAATAACTTACAAAACTTCCAAAGAAAATCTTAAATTTAATGAGAAACTTGAGATTGTTTTCATGATGATAATTTTTTAACATTTGTAATGTCTATACACAATTTTGATCAAGATATTTTCAAATTCTTGGTAGTTACTATAACAAAATTTTTCCACATGATAGAAAATTGAAGTTTTTTTTTTTTCTTTATTAACCTGTGAATGAACACTTCTTTTTCTTCATTAACATGATTTTGGATAATCCCATCTCTTATCGTTGTGCTTTAGAGTTTGATTATTCTTCAATCTTAATAGTTCTTCCTTGTCTTTCACTGATATATATAATGTTATGAAACTGTGTGATAATTTAAAGGTATTTAAATTCCTTTAGAAGTTTTTCAGATTAAATATTTTTTTAAATGACGAAGAGACTTCCAGTTTCAGCTATGACATGTAAAGAAATTAGAAGTCATCACTCCCATTATTAATAACAAGAAAAGGGTAGACAAACTGAAAATCACTGACTGTTTTGGATCCATCATAGACAAACCAAAGCGTCAAAATATGAAGAGACATGTGCGCCGAAAGACACACAGGACAGAGCTGCTTACCTGGAACCAAACTCCCTAGAGCCATATAATGATAATTTTGAGGAATTGCTGGAGGGAGACTAATCCTAGTTTGTGCAATATGGCAACAAAATAAAATAGAAGTTACACAATCACATGTAAAACAGGAAAAAGAAAAGAAACAAACTTAGACACAGATCTTACACAAAAATATTTGCAAAATATATCTGATAAAGACTTTTATACAAAATATATAAATACTTAAAACTCAACAAGAAAAAGACAATAAAAAAATAGGCAAGAATTCTAAATAGGTACCTCATCAAAGAAAATCTACAAATGGCAAATATGTATATGGGATGCTATTCAACCTTATTTGTTATTAGAGAAATGTAAAATAAACCAATAAGCTATCACTACACAAGTATTGGAATAGGTACAGTCTAAAAATTGACAATAGCAATTGCTGGCGGACATATATAGCAGCAAGAACTCCATCCATTGTTGGTGGAAATGCAAATGATATGATCACATTCTAAGACCATTTAGCAGTTTCTTACAAAACCAAGCATATTCACCACACAATTCTGCAATCATGTTCCTCATTATTTATCCAACTGAAAACATTTCCACAAAAATCTGCACTCCAGGTTAATAGCAGCTTTCATTCACAGTTGCCAAAAATGACAAGCAGTCAAAATGTTATTTATTAGTTGAATGGATAAACAAAGTGTAGTTCATCTATATAATGGAATATTATTTAATAACTAAAAAATAACCTATCAAGCCATGTGAATAACAAGGCTGAATCTTAAATATATACGTCTAGTGAAAGAAGTCAATCTGAAAAGGCTAGATACTACATCATTATATTTTCATGATATCCTGAAAAAAGGCAAAACAATAGGGATAGTCAACAGATCAATGGTTGTAAGAGTTTGAAGGGACAGGGAGGTCTAAATAGGCACAGTACAAGGAATTTTTTAGAGTGATGAAACTCTTCGGTGTGGTACTGTAATAGTAGATGCATGACATTTTACATTTGCCCAAATCATAGAACTTCACAGCACAAAGAGTGGACTCTAATAGATACAAATTTTAAAAAATCTTTTAGGGGGCTGGACACGATGGCTTGTGCCTGTAATTCCAGCATTTTGAGAGACCAAGGCAGGAGGATCACTTGATGCCAGGGTTTGAGACAAGCTTGGATAGAAAGTAAGACCTCCTCTCTAAGAAAAAAAAAAATTAAATCAGCCGGGTGTGGTGACATCTGCCTGTAGTTCAAGCTACCTGGGAGACTGAGTGGGAGGATTGCTGGAGCCCAGGAGTTCAAGGCTGCATATGATGAGCTATGATTGTACCACTGCACTCCCACTGGGCCACAGAGCAAACCTTGTCTCTAAAAAAATTAAAACAAAAATAAAAGAAAATCATTTAGAAGGTTGATGACTGAAAATTTGCAGAACGAAGTAATGATTCCTCAGACTGAAAGTAAAAACTGAGTGTTAAAAATGATGAACGATAATAAATACAGAAATATGTCATGCTAAAATTTCAGTGTATCAGGGATAAAGAGAGTATCTTTAAAATAACCTAAAAGATGGGCCAGATTAACTACAAAGGAGCACTCACTAGAATGACATGAGCTAAAATAAATGTGAGAACACAATGAGATATTTTCAAAGTGCTAAGAAAAAAGAATGTCAACCTAGAATTTCATATTTCACTAAGCACTTTAAAGAGAAATGATGAAACAAAGACATTTCTAGATGCTCAAAGGTTAAGAAGAGTTCATGAATTACAGAGGTTTGCTCAAAGAGATACAAAAAGAAGAACTTAAATCAGAAGAAAAGAGGTCCTAGAAACCAAGAATGAAATACAAAAAAAGATGAATATATTATTTGTTGGTATATTTAATTAGCATCTGATTATGTTATGCTAAGGAAAGTTAGAACTAATATTTTAAAACCAATGGTAAGGAAAATGGCAAGGTTTGGTGAAAAGCTTAAGTATACCTATATTCTCATCTTTCTGAGGAGATGAATAATAATATTGTAGACAAATCTTATGTAGACTTGAAGATAAAATATATTTTTTTAATTTCATTTTTATTTTTGTGGGTACATCATAGGTATATATATATTTATGAATTAAATGAGATATTTTGATATAGGCATGGAATGTGTAATAATCACATCAGGGTAAATAAGGTATTCATCACCTCAAGAATTTTTACTTTGTGTTACAAACAATTCAATCATACTCTTTTTTAAAAAATGTACAATGAAATTGTTTTTGACTATAGTCACCCTTTTGTGCTAGAAATATTGGTTCTTATTCATCCTTTCTAACTATTTGTTTGTAACCATTAACCATCTCCACTTACCACCCATTAACCATCCCCACTTGCCCCTGACTCCTCCACTACTGGTAATCATTGTTCTCCTCTCTATTGCCATGAGTTCAATTGTTTTAATTTGTGGTTCTCACAAGTAAGTAAGAATATGCACATTTTGTCTTTCTATGCCTGGCTTATTTCAATTAACACAATGATCTCCAGTTCCACTCACATTGTTGAAATGATTGGATCTCATTCTTTATTAATCACTGAATAGTTATACTCCATTATAAATACTTACAATTTTATTGATCTATTCATCTCTTGATGAACATTTAGGTTGCTTCCAAAGCATGGCTATTGTGAATAATGCTGCAATAAATATGAAAGTGCATATATCTCTTTGATATACTGATTTCCATTATTTTGGGTACACATCTAGGAATGAGATTTCTAGATCCTATAGTAGCTCCATTATTGCTTTTTGGGAGGAGCCTCTAAACTATTCTCCAAAATGATGGTACTAATTTACATCCTCACCAACAGTGTACAAGGGTTCCCGTTTCTCTACATCCTCACCAGCATTTGTTATTGTCTGATATTTGGATGAAAGCCATTTTAACTATGGTGAGATACCTTATTGTAATTTTTATTTGTATTTCTCTGATCATCAGTGATGCTGAGCATCTTTTCTTATGCCTGTTTCCCATTTGTATATCATCATTTGAGAAATGTCTATTCAGATATTTTGCTCATGGTTTTACTGGATTATTAGATTTTCTCCTATAGAGTTTTTTGAGCTACTTATATATTCTGGTTATTCTTCTGGACCAATGTCCTGTAGAGTTTCCCCAATGTTTCCTTGTAGTAGTTTCATAGTTTTAGGTGTTAGATTTAAGACTTTAATCAATTTTGATTTTAATTTTGTTTATTGCAAGAGATACGAGTCAGATTAATTCTTTTTCATATGGGTATCCAGGTTTTACAGCACCATTTACTGAAGATACTGTCCTTTCCCCCAAAGTATGTTATTGGCACCTTTGTCAAAAATGAGTTCACTGAAGATGTATGGATTTAATCTCTGTGTTCTCCATGCTGTTTCACTGATCTGTGTCTGTTTTTAATGCCAATATCATGCTGTTTTGGTTACTATAGCTCTGTAGTATAATTTAAAGTCAGGAATGTGATTCCTCCAGTTTTGGTCCTTTTGATTGGGACAGCATTGGGTATTCTGAGTCTTTTGTGGGTCCATATAAATTTTAAGACTTTTTTTTCTATTTCTGGGAAGAACATCATTGATATTTTTATGGGGATTGCATTAAATCTATAGATTGATTTAGGCAGTGTGGATGCTTTAACAATATTGATTCTTCCCATCCACAAACATAAAATATCTTCATTTTTTATGTCATCTTCAATTTCTTTCATCAATGTTTCAAAGTTTTTATTGTGGAGATCTTTCACTTCTTTGGTTAAGTTTAATTCTTGATATTTTATTTTGTTTTATGTGTACCTATTGTAAATGAAATTACTTTCTTGATTTCTTTTTTAGATTGTTTACTGTTGGTGACATAAATGCTGATGATTTTTGTAAGTTGATTTTGTATCCTGAAAATTTATTGATTTACTGAATTTATTTATCAGTTCAAATAGTTTTTTGGTGGAGTCTTTAAATTTTTTCAAATATAAGTCCATATCATCTGCAAACAAGGACAGTTTGACTTCTTTCTTCCAATTTGGATGCCCTTTATTTTTTTATCTTGTCTGATAGCTCTAGCTATGACTTCCAGTACTATGTTGAATAACTGTTTTAAACTGGATATCCATGTCATATTCCTGATCTTAGAGAAAAGACTTTCAGTTGTTCCCCATTCAATATGATACTAGCTGTGGCTCTGTTGTATATGGATTCTATTATGTTGAGGTCTGTTCTTTCTATAGACAGTTTTATAAGAGTTTTTCTTCTATCATGAAGGGATATTAAATTTCACGAAATGCTTTTTTCTTAATGCTCTAACTGCATGTAGCTCTGCTAATTGGGCAGACGAAGATTGGGATTGAAAGCTGATAGTTTGGTTTGGGGTAACAAAGGCTGCAAGCCCTGTGGATGACCCGTCAGTGAAAATGGTAATTCCATTTGGAAGGGGATGAAGTCTGGTATTTTTAGAAAAAACGAAATCATGTCTGTTGGCAAAATCTAGAAGCTTATTGGGAGGATAATGATTATCGAGGTTGCCAGTATAAGAGGCAAGTGCAATGGGCCATGCTTCAGTATTTTGCATGAGCCAATGGATCTGCTGTTCGGTATAAGGTTGGACAATGTTGTTAGGTTCCTGTCCGAAATATTCCTTGCCTAGGGTTCTTCCTTTGGTAATTAGACTGGCTACCATAAGGTAGTAAGGTTCAATGACTTTAGTGGGCATATTAGGAATATGGATCCACATAAGTGGAGCAGTTTGCCAGAATACAGCTGTGGGAGATAATGAGGTATGACATATAATAAATTGGAGTGGTTTGTCAATATCGAAAAAGGTGATGGTTTGGTTATTGATAGCTTGGTTAACTAAGTTGATAGCTGATTTTGCTTCAGGGGTAAGTTGTCTTAAAGAAATAGGACTGGGATCCCCTACCAATATATCGTATAGGGGCTTGAGATCAGCTTTGCATAATTTTAGATAAGGTAACAGCCAGTTTATGTCTCCTAATAATTTTTGAAAATCATTGAGGGTTTTTAAACAGTCTAGCCTGAGTTGCACCTTTTGAGTCGATAGGCGAGTTCCACTTAACTGAAATCCTAGGTAGGTGTAGGGATCAGTAAGTTGCACCTTCTCTGGGGCGATGACTAACCCATTAGCAGTAAGGGCAGTTTGTAGACTTTTGAAACAAGACAAGACCACCTCCTCTTTTGCTGCTGCTAAAAGTATATCATCCATATAATGGATTATGTATACATCCTTCCAATCGTTTCTAACTTCAGCAATGGCAATAGCCACATATGACTGACATAAGGTGGGACTGTTGGCCATGCCCTGAGGCAAAACCTTCCATTGATATCTCTTCATAGGCTCTTTAAAGTTAATTGTGGGAAGGCTGAAAGGGAAACCCTTACAATCCTCTGGATGGAGAGGGATAGTAAAGAAACAGTCTTTTAAGTCTACAATAACTTTGTAGAATCCTAGAGGTATAGCCACAGGGGAAGGGAGGCCGGGTTGTAAAGCTCCCATACGGACCATGGATTTATTAACTTCCCTTAAATCTTGTAGCAACTGCCATTTTCCTGACTTCTTTTTTACAACAAAAATTGGCGTATTCCAGGGAGAATTACTAGGTTCAATATGTCCAGCCAGCAGCTGTTCCTGTACCAACTGCTGTTCAGTGGCTAGTTTTTTCTTTGAGAGGGGCCATTGGTCTACCCACATGGGCTGATCTGACAGCCACGTGATTTTTTCAGCATGGGCTACAGGAAAGACTGAGGACCCCAGGGAAAATACCCTAGACCAGTACGATCGGTTTTTCCACTAGGCTGTAAAGGCTGTAGGAGCCCATTGTTATTTTTTCCAAGTCCAGTGCCTGGGACATACCCTTTGTTAAGCATTTGAGCAGTGACAATATCATTAGGGCTACCAATTACAATCCCCAACTGGGTGAGAAGATCTCTGCCCCAGAGGTTAAAGGGAAGGCCTTCCAGAATATAAGGCTGAATGTTTCCTGTGTGGCCTTGTTCATCCCTCCAAACTAATAATTTAGAGCTCTTCTCTGGATTTTTAGACTGTCCAATGCCGGTAAGGCTGGTAAGTGTGGGGGTACTGGGCCAACTGGGAGGCCACTGAGATTTGCATATAATGGTAACATCTGCTCCAGTATCTACAAGTCCCTCAAATCGTTTTTCATCTAGCCACAAGGTCATCATAGGCTTATTATGAGATATAGAATGAGCCCAGTAAACATCTGAGGAGCCAAAGCCTACATCCCCTCGCTGGCATTTTTTTGCAGGATTATTGGTTTTTACCATAGGTAGCAATAACAATTGAGCGAACCTTTGTCCAGGGGAAATGGTACTAATGACCTTGGGAGAAGTAACCATAACCTTAATGTCCCCAGAATAGTCACTATCTATTAATCCGGGAAGAACCTGCAAGCCCTGCATGGTTAGGCTACTACGTCCCAGAACAATTCCACATGTGCCATCTGGCAGTGGTCCAAAAATACCAGTAGGCAAGGCCTGGACCCCCATTTCAGGTGTTAATACTGTGTGGGTGGAGGAACAGAGGTCCAGTCCTGCGCCTCCGTATGCGGCTCAGCCTTCAGCTCCACCTATGGCTTTCCCCACCATTGATCCTCAAAAGGAAATCCAATCTAAAATAGAATATCTTAAAACTCAAATAAAACTTGAAACTGAACATCAGGAACTTATTGATCAATTAGAAAAAATCAAACTAGGAAAGGTTAAAGGGGACGCTTGCTTGTCCGTCACCCCTCCACCTTGTACCGGAGCCATACCTAGGCAGCGCCCTGTAACCATGGCGCCCTCCGGTACTGACCCTTCAGTGTCCACTGTTTTTCCAGTCACTGAAACCATGGACCAACAAAATAATGCCTGGCAGCATCCTAATGGATTTGATTTTAAGATCATAAAAGAATTAAAAACAGCGGTGGCACAATATGGTGCAACTGCCCCCTACACTACTGCCATTATAGAGTTTGTGGCCGAAAATTGGCTGACCCCCGGGGACTGGCAGACGTTAGCACGAGCCACACTCTCCGGTGGGGATTATTTATTATGGAAGTCGGAATATCATGAGTGTTGCAAAGAAACTGCTCGCCGCAATGCCCAAGCTAATAATAATTGGACTTTTGATATGCTAGCCGGCGAAGGCAATTTTGCCTCCAGTGACATGCAAATGCGAATGATGCTGGCCTGTATGCCCAAATACAGGCCGCGGGTATGAAGGCTTGGCAAAAGCTCCCCACAAAAGGGGATGTCAGCTCCTCCCTAACTACTATAAAACAAGGCCCCGATGAACCTTTCTCTGAGTTCATTCATCGCCTTCTTACAGCAGCGGGCAGAATTTTCCGGCAGTGCTGAAACTGGAACTGACTTTGTTAAACAACTTGCATTTGAAAATGCTAATGCTGCTTGCCAAGCCGCCATCCTATAAGAAAAAGACAGATCTTTCCGGCTACATCCGCCTTTGTTCTGATATAGGCGCCGCCTATCAGCAGGGCTTAGCAATGGCTGCCGCTTTACAAGGCTATACAGTCAAACAACTGGGCGCCAGACTGTCCCGTCCTGCAGGACAACAACGGGAGCTCGAAGGGAGGGAGTGGGGATGGATGGGCAGGAGACGCGAGAAATGGAGACAAGACAGGAGTCTGATCAAGTCTCATTTATTGAAGCTAAGTTCACAGCTTAAGTAAGCGCAGGCAGAGAGGCGGGGCAAGGGTAGCTTGCCGTTGGGAAATTCCGGCCTAAGTAAGTTTCAGTAGACTGAAACTTATCAGCAGGGAGTAGACTGAAACTTATCAGCTTATCAGCTGGGAGTAGACTGAAACTTATCAGCTTATCAGCTGGGAGTAGACTGAAACTTATCAGCTTACGCAAACCACAACATGGCTGAGCATGTCACAAAATGGCGGCTATTGCTGCCCACACTTTTTGGCATCAATTGAAATGATTACATAGTTTTTGTCCTTCATTACGTTCATATAATGTGTCACACTGATTGATTTGCATAGGTTGAACCATTTTTGCATCCCTATAATAAATTCCACTCAGACATAACCACTGATCTTTTTAACATGTTGTTGACTTTGATTTGCTAATATTTTATTGAACATTTTCATATCAATATTCATCAGTGGTATTGGTCTGTAGTTTTTCATTTTTTAGATGTACTACCTTTGTCTGGTTTTAGTATCAGGATAATACTGGCCTTATAGAAATAGTTTAGAAGTATTCCCTGCTCCTTTATTTTAAGAGTTTTAATAGGATTGATACTAGTTCATGTTTAAAAGTTTCATGGAACTCAGCACTGAAGCCATCATGTGAGGGCTTTTCTTGCTCTGGGAGACTTTATATATTACAGTTTTAATCTCTTTACTTGTTATTATTGGTCAGTTCAGGTTTTAGATTTCTTTGTGATTTGATCTTAGTAGATTGCATGTGTCAAGGAAATTATCCTCTTTTTTTCTAGATTTTTCAATTTATTGGCATATAGTAGCCACAAATGATCCTTTAAATTTCTGTACTATTGATTGTAATGTCTCATTTTTTATCTCTGATTTTATATACTTAGGTCTTTTCCCCTTTTTTTCTAAGTTAGTCTGCCTAAGGTTTTGTTAATTTTATTACTCTTTCCAGAAAAATAACTTTTTTCATTGATATTTTGTACTGTTTTCTTCACTTCAAATTTATTTCTGCTTTGATCATTATTATTTCTCTTCTCCTACTAATTTTGGGCTTGGTTTCCACTTGCTTTTTTAGTTCTTTAAGATGTGTCATTATGTTGTTTATCTGAAATTTTTCTTGTTTTTTTGATGTAGGCACTTACAGCTATAAACTTCCCCCTTAGTACTGCTTTTGCTTTATCCCATAGGCTTTGCTATGTTATGTTTTCATTATCATTTGCATGAAGAATTTTTTAATTTCTTTTTTCTTTAGTTTGTCCAACTTTATTGAAACGTGTTACAGAAGGCAATTCAAATAAAAGCACTGTCTACTGTAGAAATCTGAGTTATGTTTTACTCAGATTATAAAAGAATATAAATTACGCTAGTTTAAACTACAGTGTAAAGGAATTTTAAAAATGAACAGTGTCTCCTCATTAAATGTTTGCAAAGTTTCTTCCTAAGCACTTACAAGTAGATACAGCTCTTTTAAAAATTCAAATTTTACAGTCACTTTAACATGAGAGACGTTCATACTAAGGTACTTCAGCCCCAACTTTCACAGACCATTGGAAGTTAGAAGGTATTTTGTTGCTAAGTGAAAAAAATTCACGTTTTTCATATCAGGGAAAATTATACTAGACTAACAGTTTTAAATGAGCAATAACTCACATATATTAGAAAGAAATCACCTCTTGCCTTACAGACACAAAATAAATTCTTTAGACTCCCCTTCTCTGTAGAGACCATTAACTCACTGTGAAGGCTTGAGCCTCAGTAAGTATAATTTGAGGAAAAAAATAAAACCGACTTCACCACAAGAAATGGCTAAAAGAGGCATCTCCTGCAGGAAACTTCTGTGATTACCTATGTTAAACATTCAATCTTCAAGCTCCTTTTTAAAACTTACTCCATTCTCAAAACCACTGAAAATGAAAAGAATAAATGTGATGGTCCTCATGTCAAGGAAGTGTTCATTGTCTCTTGATATTTTATCCCATTTACTATTGACAATGTCTCCCATACTCCTGAAATTATTTAGAGGTTCTCTCTATGACAAACTCTTGGTTTTTTTAGCTTTAGGTATAACACTGACGTCTTTTGAAAAATGTGCTAGTAAATACTCAAGTTCTGGCCTCATTTCCTGATGTGTAAAGCATGAAAGCAGGGCTGTCCTGTGTAGACTGCTTTTGTACCAACTGTTTAGGAAGGTCCTTGACCTCTAAGCTTTCCTTTAGAGATTAACATTCATAGAAAACAAATTCTATTGTCAAACACCTGTTCCTAATTCAGTGCAAAGCAATACAACATGGCACAACTCCATTTGTTTTGTTTTATGTTTTGCTTTGTAGAGAAGGTGGTCTTGCTATGTTGCCCAGTCTGGTCTCAAACTCCTAGCCTCAAGCTACCCTTCCTCTTCAGCCTCCCAAAGTATTGGGATTCCAGGTGTGAGCCATGCCTGGCCCCATCTCCAATTATTAGGCTTTATCTCATGCAAACTTAAAATTTAAAAAATAACTCCAGGCCCCAATGTAGATCATGAACCTATTTAAGACTCAATATGGTAAAAACCAATTTTTTAATTTTTCTAGTCTTCCTAAAAGAAGTGTAGTGGTTTTGGCTAAAGATTAATCAACATTGTAGATCTAATCCTTTGTCAAAGAACATAATTTCTGACCTGATAACAAAACTATTCTGATAATCCAACACATGGCCAAGATTCTCAGACAAGAATTAAAGGCATTCTTTTGGTTTCTGTCCTTTAATAACTTTCAAAGGAAAATCATGAAGAGACTTCCAGCTCAGTAAAGGCACTGATCAAAGCTTGGCAAAAATGAGCTTGTTTGCAGAATTTAGGTGAAGTTCCTCAACAAATCCAGCAGGCCAAAGGAGTTTTTTCACTGATGGAGCTCTCTCCTCTCACTGTTCCCGTGCCAATTTTCCATAGCTTCCTCTCCCAGCATCATAGTCCCTCCTATACTCATCCTGTACCTGGCCCCCACATTGCCCACGGACGCACTGCCTGCCCTCCTTAAAGCCTGCATCCCAATCTGTGTGAATGATTCAGTCATCCAGACGAGTTCCATTTATGTACTGCACAGCATTTTTGGCATCTGCTCATGAGTAATACCCCATGAAACAGAACTTATGTGCTGTTTTCTTCAATTTATCCAGACCCATAATGATTTTATTTATGTCACCACTTTTGCTGAAAAGTTCATAGATTTGTTCTTCAGTTGTGTAAAAAGAAAGATTTCCAACATATAATGTACAGCTTTTCTTCAATAATTTTTCTTGTTTTTCATTGTCACCCTGGAAGTGCTGGTCCCAGTACTGGCTCAGCTCCCGGTAGGAGTTGTTGCACAGCGCCTTCAGGAGGCCACCGGACATAGTGCAGAGAAGCAGATGAGGATATGGCTCCTAGCACTGAAATTTTTAAATTTCCTTCTAAATTTCTTCTTTAATAACCCATTGGCCATTCAGTAGCATATTGTTTAATTTCCATTTGTTTGTATAGTTTCCAAAATTCCTCGTTATTGGTTTCTACTTTCATTCCATCATGGTCAGAGAAGATGCTTGATTTTATTTCAACTTTTTTTTGAATTTTTTAAGATTTGTTTTGTGACCTAACTTACGGTCTATCCTTGATAATGACCCATGTACTGAGGAAAAGAATAAGTATTCTGCAGCCACTGGGTGAAATACTCTGTAAATATCTACTGAGTCCATTTGGTCTATAGTGCAGATTAAGTCTGATATTTCTTTTTTGGATTTTCTGCCTAGAAGATCTGTCAAATGCTGAAAGTGGGATGTTGAAGTCACCAGCTATTTTTTTTATTGGAATCTATCTCTCTCTTTAGCTCTAATAATATTTGCTTTATACATCTAGGTGCTCAAGTGTTAGGTGTATATGTATTTACAATTATTATATTGCTGCTTAGTTAGCCCTTTTATCATTATATAGTGACCTTCACTGTCTCTTCTTATAGTTTATTTCTTGAAATATGTTTTCTATGATAAAAATATAACTACTATTGCTACTGTTTCTTGGGTTTTGTTTGCATGGAATACCTTTTCTCATGCCGTTATTTTCAGTCTATGTATGTCTTCATAGGAAACGTTTGTATGTAGGCAACAGATGATTGAATTTTGTTTCCTAATTCATTCATCACTTCATGTATTTTTTAAACTGAGGATTAAAGTAATGTGAAGGTAACTAATAAAAAATACAGTCCATTTCATCAAATCAGTGCAAGAAATTAAAACACAGATTAGGAAATTATTACTAATATAACACAAGTTAGAAAAAAGTTCAAAGCAAGTTAAGAAAAAGCATACAAAATAAGGAAAAAAATGGAGGAAATAAGTGCACATATAGAACTAATAAAGATAATATAAGTGAACTAAGATGAGCCACGGAAGGACAAAGTTCATCAGAGTGGAAAAATAGTCATTGAGTTCATTACATCCTTTTTCCTGACATCTCTGCTGATGGTATCTTGACCCAGAGACATGGCATGTCACTTATGTTAGCTAGGAGGGAAGGCTACCTACTATGCATTTCGGGACCACTGTATTTCAATGTAAATAACGTAAATATAGGTCATAGGGTTTTAAGTTAGGTTTATCTAGAGAAACATTCTTGGGAAATGAAAAAAACTGATATCAAAAGTCCATTATCCCCTCCCCAGTTAGCAGTAACCAATATAATTCATATTTAAATTATTAAATTGAAATTGGATAATGGCAATTGTGTGTATGTGTGTGTGTATGTGTACACACACACACACATATATATGTAAATTTGAATGTCACACTAATTGTATTGCTGATACTATCAAATAATTTTCTGGATCCAGTTAAAATGTTTTTTTTAAGGTACATTTTACCCATACTTCACTTTCATACCTCCTATTATTTAGTCCTGTGGCTGATTATCTGTGTTTTAATGTTTATACACATATAAACATTAGCCTCTTTTGTTCACTAAATGTTATGTTCCATGGCAGGCGTCCCCAAATGAGAGGAGCACAGTATGTGGCGGCCCTCCAACAGTCTGAGGGACAGTGAACTGGCCCCCTGTGTACAAAGTTTGGGGATGCCTGTTCCATGGAGTCCAAATATATATATTTTTTTCTCCCTACTGCAGAGCTTTGTTCACAATGGATGGCCTTTTCATTTTTATACAGGGAGTTAATAACAGAAATGCCAGGGCTGGTGGCAGGGTGTCCACCAAAAAGCCTCATGCTCTGTAAGAACTGCTCTGTTTCTATAAGCAAGTACCACCATCAGAATGATTTACTTACCTTGACTCTACATGGGATTATACCCATGGGAATGAATAGACATAAAAATCCTAAATAATGGCAGTAAATTTGCCTAGAAATTATGTATGTGGGTCATGTAATGTTTGGGCATACCTTAAATTCATCATAATAGGTTTGGATATCTTTTCACAATAATTTACGTAGAAAAACACATTCAGATTTTCACTTCCTCAGATAACACAATTCTGTCAAGAGAAGGATTAGTAATTCCCTTAATGATTCATTCTGCATTCAACTTCATTGAATGCAGGAGTCTAGAAAAGGGTATCATGTTGCAATAAATGTCAAAAACATGTTTTATCTAAATAGCTCAACGTATAGTACTCACAAAATTTAGATAGAAATAATTTATACCTTTCTGTGGCCAAAGTCATCTATGGGTTTCCTCAATTTGCTTTTGTCTAGAAAGTAGACTCAATTTGCTTTACCACATGAAGCACAAATTTGAAACAATGTTTCATAAATCTCTGTCACTGAAAATTAATCTTTAATTTACAAGTACTGCTATCATCCTACAAGCTTTATGCTGCCAGCTTTGGAAACTGAGTTAGACAATACAATGCTGATTTTCAGCCTCACCTGTGAGTAAAGACAAAATGTCTAATAAAATAAGAATATATGAGCCATTATTAAATGTCCCTAAAGATCTTAACATGTACCCTAATAGGGTTCTAAAATCCTGTTTGGTCCAAACAGAGTTGCTTTAATAGAGCACTGAAGATAAGGCATTTAAATTGTGTTCACAGTTGTCTATCATAATAACTCCACTTGGTAAATTTCACATACTGTTCACATCTGTTGCATAATGTAAGGAGCTGTGTAAGATCATTTAAACCTTGTTTGAGAAAATGCATATTACCAAGAGTAAATTCTTTAATTTGGGATCATTGTTTCAACGCCACGTACAAATCACAAGCCCAGTATGAAACATACTGAAATTAGACTTTATAGTATATATTAAATTATTAATTGGCCACTGTCTAGCTATTTCAAATCTTCCACTTTAAAAATAGATGCTAATATGTGACCTATGAAATTCTTCTTTCTCTTTATTTAACAACACACTGAGTACTTATAAGTACAAGGCATTGTACTGTTTTACCTATATTATTGTATTTCATTCTCACAACTCTATACGGCTGCTGTTCTGTTATTAGTCCCTTTTTACAGAGGAAACATAAATCATTCAATGTCACACAGATAGTAAATATTGGATACATTTTACTTTAACTAGTAGACTTTGGGTCTTTTTGAATTACCCTGATTTGATTATAACACCATGCATATGTGATCAAAACATCACCCATAAATATGTACATCACCCGTAAATATGTACAATTATGTATCAATTAAAAACAAAATAAAAATTTAAAACTAAAAGACTTTAGTTTTTAGAACAGTTTAAGGTTTACAGACAATTGACAGAAAGTACAGAAAATGACATACACCCTCTTGTTGCTTCTCCTTTCTCCCCCTGTACTTAGTTTCACCTATTATTAAAATTGTATAATAGTATGGTACATTTGTTAGAGTTGATGATACATGACTATTAATTAAAACACATAGCTTACATTAAGGTTTACTTTTTGAGTTGTACAGTTACCTGGGATACATGCATAATATTATGTATCTGCTATTAAAGTATTACACAGAATAGTTTCACTGTCTTCAAAATTACCTGTGCTTCACATGTTCGTTACTCTTGCCAAATCTGTAGAAACCATTGATTGTTTTACTGTCCCTATACTTCTGCTTTTTTCTGAATATAGTTGGAATCATACAATATTTAGTCTTTTCAGACTGGTTTCTCTGACTAAATAATATGTATTTAAGGTACTTCCATGTCTTTTCATGGCTGGATATCTCATTTTTTAAAATCATTTAATAAATGGTATTGAGAAACAGGCTAGCAATATGCAGAAAGCTGAAACTGAATGCCTTTCTTACACCTTACACAAAAATTAACTCAAGATGGATTAAAGACTTAAATGTAAGACCTAAAACTGTAAGAACCCTAGAAGAAAACCTAGGCAATCACAGACAAAGACTTCATGACCAAAACACCAAAAGTAGTAGCAACGAAAGCCAAAATAGACAAACGGGACCTAATTAAACTAAAGAGCTTCTGTACAGCAAGAGAAACTATCCTCAGAGTGAACAAGCAAACTCCAGAAGGGGAGAAAATTTTTGCAATCTACTCATCTGACAAAGGGCTAATATCCAGAATCTACAAAGAACTTAAACAAATTTACAAGAAAAAAACAAACAACTCTATCAGAAAGTGGGCAAAGGATATGAACAAACACTTCTCAAAAGAAGATATTTATGCAGCCAACAAACATATGAAAAAAAGCTCATCATCACTGGTCATTAGAGAAATGCAAATCAAAATCACAATGAGATACCATTGGATGCCAGTTAGAATAGTGATCATCGAAAAGGCAGGAGACAGCAGATGCTGAAGAGGATGTAGAGAAACAGGAATGCTTTTACACTGTTGCTGGGAGTATAAATTAGTTCAACCGTTGTGGAAGACGGTGTGGCGATTCCTTAAGGATCTAGAAATAGAAATACCATTTGACCCAGCAATCCCATTACTGGGTATATACCCAAAGGATTATAAATTGTTCTTTTATAAAGACACATGCATACGTATGGTTATTGCAGCACTGTTCACAATAGTAAGACTTGGAACCAACCCACATGCCCATCAGTAATACACTGGATAAAGAAAATGTGGCACATATACACCATGGAATACTATGCTGCCATATAAAAGGATGAGTTCATGTCCTTGCAGGGACATAGATGAAGCTGGAAACCATCATTCTCAGAAAACTGACACAAGAACAGAAAACCAAACATCACATGTTCTCATTCATAAGTGGGAGTTGAACAATGAGAACACATGGAAACAGGGAGGGGAACATCACATACCAGGGCATGTCAGGGGTAGGGGTCTAGGGGAGGCATAGCATTAGGAGAAATACCTCATGTAGATGACGGGGTGATGGATGTACCAAACCACCATGGCACATGTACACCTATGTAACAAAACTGCACATTCTGCACATGTACCCCAGAACTTAAAGTATAACAATAAATAAATTTTTAAAAATCATTGAATAATATTCCATTGCATTGTTCTATCACCAATTCAAAGGCATCTTACTTGCTTCCAGGTCGTGACAATTCTGAATAAAGCTGCCAGGATATATATCCAGGAGCTCTGTGTTAGTTTTCTATGGCTTCCATAACAAAGTACTACAAACTGAGAGGCTTAAAGCAATAGAAATGTATTGTCTCACAGTTGTGGAGGGTAAGAGTCTGAAATCAAGATATCAGCAGGATGGGTTTTCTCTTATGGCCATAATGGAGAATCTGTTTCATGCTTATCTCACAGTGTCTAGAGAATTGTCAGCAATCCTTAGTATTCCTTGGCTTGTAGATGCTGATCTCTGCCTTCACTTCACATGGAATTCTCCCCTGCATCATTGCATTGTCTTTCACTTGCACATGTCTGTGTCTGAGTACAAATTTTCCATTTTGTAAGGACATTAGTCATGTGGTATTAGGGCTAACCCAAATGACCTCATTTTAACTTGGTATCCTCAGTAAAGATTTTATTTCTAAACAAGGTCATATTCTAACGTACTTAGAATAGTACCTTTCTGGGGAGACACAAATTAACCTGCAACAAACACAATAGTTAGATCTTGTGGTGAGACTAGACTTAGCTTCGTTTTGGAAAAAAAAAAAAATTCCAGATTGTCTTTCAAAGTGGCTATGCCATATCAAATTCCCACGAACAATGAGACTTCCTGTGGCCCCACATGCTCATCAGCATTTGGTGTTGTCAGTGTGTTGGGTTTTAGTTATTCTAGTCTGTGTGTAGTGATATCTTACTGGTTTTCATTTGCAGTTCCCTGATCAAGTACGACATGGAGCATTACGTCACCCTGTTTGCCATCTGTATATCTTCTTTGCTGAGTTGTCTGTTCTTACAGTATGCCCATTTTTTAATTGGGCAGTTTGTTTTCTTATTGTTGAGTTTCAAGCATTCTTTGTCTATTTTGGATGTGAGTCCCTTATCAGATATCTGTTTTGCAAAAGTTTTCCTCCAAGTTTGCATACTTTATTTAATTTTCTTAATGGTGTATTTTGCAGATCAGAACCCTTTAATTTTAATGAAGCCCAACTTATCATTTTTTGTATTTTTTGAATTATGCTTTTGGTTTGTGTCCAAAAAGTCATTACTAAACACAGGATCACCTAGATTGTCTTCCATATTATCTTCTAGAGGCTTCATAGTTTGTTTTACATTTAGATCTATGATCTGCTTTTTTGTCAAAAACATAAGGTTTGAGTCTATATTCATTTTTTGCATGTGAATAGACTACCAGTTTTTGAAAAGACTATGATTTTTGCATCAAATTGTGTTTGCTCTTTTGTTAAGAATCAGTTGACCTCATTTGTATTCAATGGGTCTATTTCTAGTTTTTCTATTTTGTCATACAGAATAGGGTTCCCTATTCTCATACAGTTCTCAATTCTCTATTCATCTATTTCACCAATATCACATTGTCTCTATTACTTAGTATACCATTATAGTAGTCTTGAAATCAGGCAGTATCAACCCTCCAACTATTTCCCTTTGATATCATTTTGGTTATTCTTTGTCTTTTGCATTTCTGTTTCAACTTTTAAATCAGTTTGTCTATAATACACAAAATAATTTTCTAAGATTTTGATTTGGATTGCATTGAATTTATAGATTAAGGTAGGAAGAACTAACATCTTAACAATATCAACTCTTTCTTGACATTAACATGGAATATTTCCATTTATTTAAATTGTCTGATTTCTTTATCAGAGTTTTATAATTTTTCTCATACACTTCTTGTATGTTTTTGAGAATTTATACCTAAGTATTTCATTTTTGGAAAAATATTTTGTGCTTTTCTAATTTTCATATAAATGATTTTGTATTTTTTATTTCAAATGCAGTGTTAACTGCTGTTATATAGGAAAGCAACTGACTTTTGTATATTAACAAAAAGATTTAATTGGACTTAGAGTTCCACATGGCTGGGGAGGCCTCAGAGTCATGGTGGGAGTGAAAGGCACTTCTTACATGGTGGTAGCAAGAGAAAATGAGAGAAAAGCAAAAGCAGAAACCCCTTATAAGCAAGAATAGCATGGGAAAGACCAGCCTCCATGATTCAATTACATCCCACTGGGTCCCTCCCACAGCATGTGGGAATTCTGAGAGATAGAATTCAAGCTGAAATTTGGCGCGGACACAGCTAAACCGTATCACCTTGTATCCTACCAATTTTCTGTAATCTCTTTTAAGTTCCAGGGCTTGTTTTGTTGATCCTTTGGGATTTTCTATATAAACAATAGTATCTATGAATTGTGATTTTTTTTTTCCTTCCCAATTTGTGCACTTTTTACTTCTTTTATTTTTTGCTTTCTTTTTGTCATTTTAGTGCATTAGCTGGGACTTCTGGTACAGTGCAGAATACGAGTAGTGAGAGGAGATATTCTTGCTTTACTCCTAATCTTAGAAAGTTTCTAGTTTGTCACCATTAAGTGTGATGCTAGCCATAGTTTTTTGTAAATGTTCTTTATCAAATTGAAGTCCACCAATATTTCTAGTTTGTAGAGTTTTTACCATAAATGTGTTCGATTGTTTTCCAAATACTTTTTCTACATCTATCGATATGATTATGTGATTTTTCTTCTTTAACTTGTTAATGTGATGGATTATATTAATTAATTTTCAAACGTCAAACCAGTCTTGCATACCTAGGATAATTCCCACTTGGTCATAATGTATAACTATTTTTATTTTATTTGCTGATTTTTGCTGAGGACTTTTGCATTTTATTTTATTTGCTATTTTATCTGCTAATATTTTGCTGAGGATAGTTGCATTTATATTCATAGGGGATATCGGTTTGTAGTTTCCTGTCTTTTAATGTCATTGTCTGGTTTTGGCATTGGAGTGCATTTGAAACCACAGTCTGATTCCAGAACCCACAGTCCTAACTACTATATTCTACTACCATAATGTTTTGAGTTTTAATACTTGAGTTTTTATCACAAACTAGGTACTGCTTGATGTTTTCACATATATTATTGAATTTTTCTGGATCATATAGTAGTAGAAAAGATAATCCTGGCAGAAGTAAGCAAATGTGCCTCATTTCTAAAATGGGTGTAATAATAGCGTCTTCCCTGTGAGATTTTTGTGAGGAATAAACTATGCAGTGAATGACAAAAACCCGATATGCTTAAACACTTCACAAACATATAATGTGTTATTGAGGTAAGTCAAATCACAATTGAATTATCTTATGCTCCAAACTAATATATATATATATGATACTGTACTACTTATTAGCATAGTGCTTGACACATAGTTCATATTTAACAAATCTTGTTGAATCAAATGCATAAATATTTTAGATAATAGTTATAAATTTTCCTTAACTCTTTTTAAGCAAAATTAAGATTAGAAGCTTCAAAATTACTATTACTGGTGATGATAGCTAAAGGAGAAATATAAAATATTTTGAATTTTAGTAATAAAAAAGTAGCAAATGATCACATTTTTGATGCAAAAAATATATATAAATTTCAACTATCACTATACAGATAAAATATCTTTTTGAAATGAGCATTAATACCCTATAAAATGTTCTACTTCATTACATTAAATAGAGAATGTCTTTTCAGATTAATTATAATGATACTGTAAAAGAGCATGTGAATCTTTCATCAATACGTATTTTTAGTAATTTATTCATGTGAAAATGCCATGGAAAAAAAGACTGATGCTTCCAAAGCAATTACACCGTAATACATTTTCTCAGGTACCCACCATCCATGAGCACTGAGATTAAAAATATGACCCTTTTCACCATGGCACAGTAGAGGAAATCTAAAGGCCCAATCATAGTTCTTAGCAGAGGTAGAAAGGCTCATGCCTCTATTCTTGCTGAAATTTCAATGTGAGGCATAAGTACCTATTTTAGGATCAAGAAAACCTTTGTAATCATGAACTTACCTCTGACCTCCTAACATGCTATTCATTAGAGGAAAGGAATGAGGTGTTCCAGAGCAGGGGTTAACCGTGTCTTGTCTCTACCTTTTTATTGTGCAAGTCATGAGTTAATAATGTTTTTAACATTTTTTAAAGGTTATGAAAAAGGGGGAATATGAGACACAGATCATGGCCCACTAAGCCTAAAGTACGTACTATGTGCCTCTTTACCTACTACATCTTTTACAGTCATGAAAATGTTCTGCATCTCTACTGTTCAGTATGGTAGTCTCGAAAACACATGTAGCCACTGAATAGTTAAAATGTGACTAGTGCAACTGAGGAAATAAATTTTAGATGCATTTAATTTTAATTAATTTAAATTTAAATAGCCACATGTATCCGGTGGCTACCAAATTGGCCAGCGCAGCTTTAGTGCACCATCTTTCCTGTCCCAATAGTTCTGAACCATCAAAACCCCAAAGCAATAGATGAGATAGAGGCCACTATAACCTGATGTGTCCTTAGCTATTTAGTTCATCTAACTCCTCCAAAAACTTTTTCCTTTCTGCCATTTTTTATCCCCTTTGATTATACTTCTCTCGTTTCTTTCCAATGTATCTTCAGACATGTTACTATACCATTTACCTTGTGTTTTAAGTGGAATGCAGAACAGAATGGCAAGTTAAAACCTGCATCAGGGTCATTTTGCAAGACCAAGTCAAAACTCTAAATCACTGCCCTTAAAGGAGTGTGGCAAATGGAGGTTAGATTCTTTCGGTACTTGACTGAAGGATATGCGTATTCCTCTGATGGGTTATGAATTAATCACTATGTACAAAGCAATTTCTGTATGATTCTGAGTTCCAGACTGTTGACTTAAAAACTGGCCACACACTTTTTGATAAATCAGGAATCAATTATGTATAGTTTACAATAAGCAATTACTTATAAGTTTAGGTTTCTACTATTTCTTTTTCACTAAACTTTGTTGTGTAATATGTCTCAAAATTCTGTGACAGATTTTTGGTCAAGTTGTTTCCATTATAAAGTACTAATTTTAGGCTGGACACAGCGGCTCACGCCTGTAATCCCAGCACTTTAGGAGGCTGAGCTGGTGGATCATCTGAGGTCAGGAGTTTGAGACCAGCCAGGGCAACATGGTAAAACCCCATCTATACAAAAAATAAAAAAAAATTAGACAGACACTGTGGCAGGTGTCTGTAGTCACAGTTACTAGGGAGACTGAGGGAGGAGATTCGCTTGAACCCAGGAGGTAGAGGTTGCATTGAGCTGAGATCATGCCCCACTGCACTCCAGCCTAGGCAACAGAGTGAGACCCTGTCTCCCCCAAAAAAACAAGTACAGATTTAAAAAACTAACAGCTGAAAACTGCCACATGTCCCCTCCCCCCTGCAAGGAAAACAAAAGTGGTCCACAAAACATTCTCTTCTTCAGAAGGTTCTATGAGGCATTGCTATCATTAACCCATTAACCAGTCTTTTACTAAGTTTAAATGGCCTTAAATGGCCAAACAGTTCTGAGACCATTCCTCCAACACTGATTAAGACTGGGCTGGCAAGTGTTAGGGATAATATTCATTTAGCCTTCTGGACTTTCTAGGCAGACTTGGTGACCTTGCCAGCTCCAGCAGCCTTCTTGTCCACTGCTTTGATGACACCCACGGTAACTCTCTGTTTCATATCATGAATAGCAAGGCAACCCAAAGGAGGAGAGTCTGAGAAGCTTCCAACACACATGGGCTTTCCAGGAACCATATCAACTGATGTCGATATCGCCAGACTTCAAGAATTCAGGGCCATCTTTCAGCTTCCTGCCAGAATGGCAATCAATCTTTTCCTTCAGCTCAACAAACTTGCGTGCAATGTGAGCTGTGTGGCAGCCCAGTACAGGGTAATAGCCAGCATTGATTTGGCCTGGATGGTTCAGGATAATCACCTGAGCAGTGAAGTCAGCTGCTTCCAATGGTGGATCATTTTTGTTGTCACCAGCAACATTGCCATGAACATTTTTTGACAGGCACATTCTTGACATTGAAGGCCACATTGTTCCCAGGAAGAGAGTCACTCAAAGCTTCATGGCACATTTCAACAGACTTTACTTCAGTTGTAACATTAACTGGAGCAAAGGTGATCACCATACCAGGTTTGAAAACGCCAGTCTCCACTCCGCCAATAGGCAAAGTGCCAGTATCACTAATGTTGTAGACATCCTGGAGAGGCAGGGACAAGGGCTTGTCAGTTGGACAAGCTGGTGGTAGGATGCAGTCCAGAGCCTCAAGCAGTGTGGTTTCACTGGCATTGCCATCTTTATAAGTGACTTTCCATCCCTTCAACTGAGGCATGTTAGTACTTGTCTCCAGCATGTTGTCACCATTCCAACCAGAAATTAGCACAAATGCTACTGCGCGGGGTTGTAGTTAATTTTCTTAATGCAAGTGCTGACTTCCTTAATGATTTCCTGGTATTTCCTCTGGCTGTCGGGTGACTCAGTGGGATCCATTTTTGTTAACACCAACAATTAGTTGTTTCCCACTTAGTGTGTAAGCCAGAAGGGCATGCTCATGGGTCTGCCCATTCTTGGAGATACCAGTTTCAAATTCACCAACAGCAGCAGCAACAATCAGGACAGCACAGTCAGCATGAGATGTCCCTATAATCATGGTTTTGACAAAGTTTCTGTGTTCTGAGGAATCAATGATAGTCATGTGGTATTTGCCGGTCTCATATTTTTGCTGGGAGATACCAATGCTGATACCACATTCATGTTCAGCTTTCAGTTTATCCAAGAGCCAGGCATACTTGGACAAGCCCTTTCCCAACTCAGCAGCGTCCTTCTCAAATTTTTCAAGGGTTCTTTTGTTGATGCCTCAGTATTTGTAGATCAGATGGCCAGCAGTGGTGGACTTGCCCAATCTATATGTCCAGTGACGACAATGTTGATATGAGTGTGTTCGTTCCCATTTTGGCTCTTGGGGTAGCTTTCAGAACATTTGTTTTCTGGCAGCAAACCCATTGGGGAAAAAAAGCTCTACTATTTTTATGGAACACTTTTTGTTTCCTTGTTAATTCTAAGGGAAAATATATTATACTAGCCTATTGTTGTAAATATCAAAGAGGATTCTTTCAAAAAATGCAAATGTGCTCTGTTTCAGTAGGTCTCAGATGAAACCAAAAACCTTTCTTTTTGACAAGCACACTTAAGCTAAGCTGATGTTGGCAGAGGAGACTGACAGCTCACCCATTTAGTAACAGTATTAACAAATCCAGAGAAAGATTTGTTGGGAAGTAAGTCAGAACCACAGACTAAGTAAATCTTAGGACTATCAGTTTTCTACATTATGAGACCTTACACTTTCATGGTTTGTACATGCTGTTTCTTGAGTCTTATATTCCTCAAAAATGACTACTTTTCATTTTTGTCATCTTCTTTCAGAAACAAATATCCCTTCTTCCATGAGACCTTCCTTGAATTCCAAGAAAAAATTTGGCTTTCTTTTTTTATTATGAACTGCACTTTGTAAACTCTATCAGAGTCTATCACATTGTGTTAAATTTGTTTATTTCACACTAAGAGGAGTCATGTCTTATTATGTAAGTAATTTTGTACCTAAAATATTTTATAGTGCATAATTAATGCTCTATAATGTTTGATAAACAGAAAATGAGAAAAAAATTAGAGCTGACTATAGTTAACTGACATTTTAGTTAGACATGTTAAGTACTTACACTCTTTGCCAGTTTTTAAATTATAATTTTCGTCATACAATTTAAGGTATCAGATTTTAATCTTAATAAATCCTCAAGGCAAACTAAAAACATTAGCTTAAAAAATGCTTTAGCATTCACTTTATGTCATCTTTCATTCCAAGTATATAGACTAGGAATTAAAAATTTAAGCCAAGAAAGCACATAAACTTAGAGAGATGTTATTTGTAATGAACTGGAAAAGTACATTCCCTCTCTATCAATATAGGAGCTTCATGAGAGTGGAGACCTTTTATGTTTCCAATACCTACTTCAGTGCCTGGCATAAAATTAGTTTTTAATAAGCATTTGTTCACTAATTGGAAGGATAGATACATAAATAAATGGGTATATGGATACCACGTGAGGTGGGAGGCCCAACATAGTCAGAGTTTTGAATTTTCAAGAAATACCAGACATCTAGATGGTTAAATATAATTTTTACACATTTTAAAATTCAGAAAAAGAACAAAGAAAAACAAAAATATGCAGACTGAACAAAACATTAAATGCAGCCTATGGATCATGAACTTACAATATCTAATAAAAACAAGTAGCAGGAACAAATATTTGTACAGTAATACAAATCATGAAATATATTTCATTAGGTTATGTGGGAATTCTTTACAACTTCATACATGATACAAATACTCTGCATGTCGAATCAGCTAGTGCTTTGCTACTTGTTTACCCCTGACAATCTCTTCTTTTCCGAGGTGGCTTTATTCTATCAGAGTGACACTTTCAAAATCGATCACAATCTTCTCAACCTGACAGATTAAAAAGTTTACTGAAAGAAGAATTGGAACACAACACTACATTTAAAACATTTTCCAAAGCTACATTTTTTTTTCAATAGTTTATTTCATTAACTATAAGCTTCAGGGCAAGATTTTCTGTATAATGCATGTGCATTATGTCTTATAACTTAAAATTATAGTTCCAGTTTGCTGATTCCCAAATCAATTAATTCAAGGAGTGAAAATTAGTTTTTGTGCCAAAGTAATTGTTTCTCCTGGAGTTCCTTTTGAACTATAAGTCTATCTTCAATGTATTTCTTTGTTAAGCAAAAATATAAAATGGAAAATGGCTAAATGTTGAGAATATCATTCAATCATTTTTAAGTAGTTGTCAAATGCTCTCTTTAAAAAGCTTCTCGCCGGGCGCGGTGGCTCAAGCCTGTAATCCCAGCACTTTGGGAGGCCGAGGCGGGTGGATCAAGAGGTCGAAAGATCGAGACCATCCTGGTCAACGTAGTGAAACCCCGTCTCTACTAAAAATACAAAAAATTAGCTGGGCATGGTGGCACGTGCCTGTAATCCCAGCTACTCAGGAGGCTGAGGCAGGAGAATTGCTTGAACCCAGGAGGCGGAGGTTGCGATGGGACTAGATCACGCCATTGCATTCCAGCCTGGGTAACAAGAGCAAAAAAACTCCGTGTCAAAAATTAATAAATAAATAAATAAATAAATAAATAAATAAAAATAAAAAGCTTCTCAAGGGGAAATGGCTATGTCTAGAGTAAGTGATACAAAGCATCATAAAAATATGCCAAATGATTATTATCTGCCAAAAATGGCTAGTAAAGGAAATGAAAATTCTACTCTTGAAAAAAAGAACAGAACAGACTCATTCCTTTACAGTCTTTGGAAGGAGTCTGCATGCAGGAAAATTGTATGGGAAAATGAAATATGTGCTCACATGAATATTTGGAAACTCCACAGTTCTTTTCACTAGAAAGACAATGTACCAGACAATTGAATGAATTTTTTAACTTTTTCTGAATATTTCACTATAATTTTTATTCAGCCAAATTGTCCCAGAAAAAGAACATATTAAAAATACAACACAAAACCCTTAGATAGACTTTTAAAATACTAACCACTGCCAAATTATTGGGAGAAACTTTGTATATACAAACTAGTGATAATTTCAGTTATTAAAATTTTCTTCAGGAAGCTAAAGGCCGTCAAAGTTTCTATTGCTTTACATTACTTACTAATTATAACTTTTTTTCAACTGCATGTTAATTTGGACCATTAGAGAGCTAGAAGACTTTTGTTTTTGTTTTCTTGTGTTTAGGACAAAGAAAATTAAGGTATAATACTTAATTTAATATTCTCTCATAGATTCTATCTCAAAGAAACAAAAACACGGGAATTCAAATGAATTATAACTATCATTTGAGGAATAATTATGGAATAAGAAAGTGGTGATAACTTTGGCTGGACAGATGGCAAATCTAAATACTGTGAAGTTAAAAAGAGGGCCTTAGATATCAATTATTCTGTTTTTCAATCAATTCATTGATTCTTTTGATTATATCTTATATAAAGTTTCAATTCTAATATTCCAATTAACAGAGAGTTCTCTAGCTTCCCAGCCAATCAATTCTACCTTTGGAACATTCTAAATGTTAGAAAAGCCTTTTTGACAAAGATATAAATCTACCCACAATTTCCACCTTATTTTTCCCACCTGAAATTCTAGATTAATTTTCTCATACTCCAGTGATAATTTACAGAATTAACTGAAAGCCTGAAATGGAGTGTTATAGAGGTCCGCTGTACATCGTAACAGTCCACCACAAAATGACGGTCAACAAGGATTTGAAATACATATATGGTACATTTTGTGTCAGATTAACAAAATAAAGATTATGAAAACACTTGCAATGAAAAAATTTTTCGTGTTTTTCTCACACATTTCTGTGGGAGGGGTGGGAATCAATGAGAGGTCTGACTCACATGTACATCGACACAATATACTTTCACTTTATAAATAGGTTCATGGTGATTTCTTAAATGCACCTAATGAGTACATCATCATAATCATAATAAACTCTGGTAAGATTAAACGCTCGGATAACTTCTGAAAAGCATCCCAACCATTTGCCATTTTTATAGGGTTCTCATCAGTTTTCACAACTGAATCTCTGTTAATTCTTGTGATTAAGATGGGCTTGAAGTTCCTCCCAAATGATTAAGCTTTAGACAGGCTCATTCTTCACTCTAGCTAGGCGCCTTGACTTCCCTTAGAGCATTTACTTCAGAAAAGTTTTAATTGTAAATCCTTTATCTGCCCCTTTGAGATGTAAATCCTTCTAAAAGCCTCTCACCAGTTTCACAACTCAGGATTGTCTTTCTCAAGAATCCAGGAGCCATCTCAAATAGCTCTGAGAAATGCTGATGAATGAGATTAGTTAGAAGTTTGTCTCTGAGCAAGTTACCTAATAACTCTAAGCCTTAGTTTCTTCATATATAATGTGGAAATAACAATAATAAGCACATCTCCTAGTTGTTGTCAGAATTATAGTACATATTATACTTTGAGTACCTAGTACGATATTTGGCATCTTTGTGGCTACAGTAAATGTTATTTTCCTTCCTATTTTCTCTATGAAGAGAGATTTTCTCCTGAAGTTAACCAAGTTTCTATTTCAAATAACACACATTTAAAATGAGAAATCTTTCTGTAAATACCAGGAAGGGCAGTGATTCATAAACCAGCAAAGAGGAGACAAACGCAGATGAGATCAGATATTTAATTTTTAGGATTTATGCCATTGCCACCATTAACAATCTCTTCCCTAATAACAGTTATCTCAGTGGCAAGTAAGAAGTGAATGGCAGAGAAACAAGGAGAAGTCAAGCAAAAGGTAGCTAGGTTTAGAAAGTAAGAACAGATGCACCCTATATCAGAAAATGTTCAATATGTTCTCCTCAAAAAGCGTTACAGGAAAAATTAATTTTTTTAGGTTTTTTCCCCCAATTTTTGAGAGTCCTATTGCTCAGAATTGTCATTAAGATCAAGAATTCCTAACACATATTTTTTATGTGTGTGTTATGTTTGTGTGGCTGAGGGACACCATTGAACCAGTGGATTTCATCACCCATTATATTCATCTTTCCTTGGATCTGACAGATGTAGTTGGGAAAATTATTTCTGGAGAACAATCTCATTCATCAACATTTCTCAGAGCTATTTGAGATCATTAATAAAGATTTTCTCAACTACTAAATCAGCAATTAAGACAGGATCTACCACAAATAGAAGGATTATTGATTTCAATTCAGTCACATCTAATAATGATGGACATTAGTCACACACTGTCTTTAACACACAAAATACTTATTCATATTTGTAGTCATACTTTCTAGGACAGAAAAAAAAAATACTCCTTCAGATTTGCAATCATGAAAAAGCCAACTCGACAGAGCAGCATTTGATAAAGACAAAAACAGAAGCTACACTTTGAGTAAAGGCTGCTATCAGTCGTATAAATTAGCATGAAGCTTGAAATTCTTAATTTAAACAAGGTCTACATGTAGTTAGTCATGGGCAAGGAAAAAATTTAAGAAAAATTGTTACATCACCCTATAGAACTAGTATTTTCTTTTCTAGATTGCCAAAACAAGTATTTGAAACTTGATTTGAATCCATACTTTTAGTCCCCTGCCACCAGCAACAAAATGCATCTATGGGATAATCTATCTGAAAGAAAAACATTAGGATTGGAATATGTGCTTTGAATTCAGTATGTTTGGATGCAAACTGAAATGCGTTCAGGTCAAAATTCTTGAAATGTGATGAATAGTGTCTACTCATGTTTCACTACCTGTGCAATTGTGTTCTAAATTATAACTGCAAAATTCACCCAGAACCATAGAATATTTTAAAGTTTTAAGGGAAACACAATGATACTTAACATCTGTCAGATACTGCAAACCATTAGGTTGAAGTAGTTCAATTTTAACAGCAGATTATACTACATTCCTTTCAATGGCATATTTTTGCAAAGTTTTGTTTTCAGTGATTGCTACAATGATAAGCAAATAACCAGTGAAAAAACACAATGTGGAACACATAAAATGGGGGTCCTGGCTATGTCTAGTCTGGATCTAATATATGAGAAGTTGTGCAGCATTCACTAGATGCATACATATCACTAGCAAGTAGTTGTGCTTATCTAAAAATTAAATGTAATATTATTTTTTTTAATTTATGTGTATTATTTTCCTTAAACATCTAACAAGTTGTTAGGACCAAGCATTTATAAAGTTATGTAGACTTCATTGCTTAATAAATGAAACTAAAATATTACTTTCAGTCTTATAACACTGTGAAAATGTAACTAAGACTCAATGAAATGAAATGCTTGGAAATATCTGGAAACACTGAGCTTCCTCTTACTCTGCAATAGTTATTGAAACTTGTATATGTAAGTTAATCACGTGAGTAAACTACAAATAAATGAAGATTTGCCTAATCATGTCTCAATCAGTTGTACTTTAGAATTAAGATCAAGGCAATCTCAGAGAAGACTATATTTCAAAGAAATATTTATTTCAAAGCACAAGTATATTATCAAGCATTTTGAGGCTGTGAACTTTCCTTCTGAGCTGGGGACTGCCCCCAGTGCTGCAAATTGTTAAACGAAAGAGAAGAATGAACTCTAAATTCCAGTTCTGTATTTTGCGTATTGTGGAAACCTCAAAATTAGTCATGCTGTTCTCAGAATGAATAGAATTCAGAAAAACCCTGTTTCATATTCTTGTATTGTGAGGATTAAAAACAATGTGAACCAAGGTCTACGCCAGTTCCAAAATCTATGTCTAACAAACATTAGCAAACATTGCCAAACACTAATGTTTATTACTCCCTCTGGAGCCCATCTCCCACTGCAGAAAGGATCAATAATTAATACTCAGACCTCATGTGCAAAGAACTGCAAACATTGCCTTCTATTTCATTTTACCCTAAATACACACTGTAGATGAGGAAACCAGAATCTCAGATGACTTCCACTGCTTTATTCATTATCTATCCGGTCAGGGTTCATAGTGATCCTCTTTGAGTCATTTCTATCATTTCTCAACAGACACCTCATCCCGTCTTTTTTCTCTGCCCTGCCACCAGATACATGTCTAATCTCCCTAAAAGACAGATCTAAACATACCCTCTATCTCTACTCAGATGCCTTCATGACTCCCTATTGGCTACAGAATAAAGTCCAAATTATTGAGTCCAATCATCAAGGGCCTTCATTACAGAGCCAAACTCTGATCTGAGTCCTGTAAATTTAAGCAAGTTTCTTGTCCTTTCCATGCCTCAATTTCCTCATCTGACCATGGGAAAATAATAGAATCTTCCTGAAATGATGACAGTGAAGAGTAAATAAATATTTAGGCCAGTATTTGGTGCAGAATAAATAATGTTTAAGTGTTCAACAAACAGAATTGCACGATACTCTCTGAACAAATTCCACATTTTTGGATGCCTGTGATTTTTCATATGTTTCTCCTATACTTAAATTCCCTTTCTAAGCTTATCTTCAGCCAAAATCTTTGCAAATTCATTCAGCCTATCAAAATCTTCACAATAAATTCTTCCTTTTCTCTCTTGTGGAAATTTATTTCTATCTTCCATTTTATTGGTCATTTTCTACCTGATACGACTATCTGCTCCTTTATTTTTCCAGCCCTACTCACAGTTTATAAGCAAAAATATTTTTCTTGGCTAAACTATTTAGAGTCTATTATTAAAGTTCTAGAAACCCAAGTATGTATTTAGCCACCCTGCACACACAGATTACAATATCAAGCATATCACTGATTCAGAAAAACAATTACAAAATTAACAAATGAATGAATGAACATGTATCTACTCTCAAATAGAGGTTTTCTTTTCATCTAATGTATGCTATAGTTTCTTTCACTGATGGATTTTCCCCCGATGTGTTCTAGTATTATGTGTCTTCAATAATTTGTTTAGAAGATTATATCAAGATGTTATATAAAATGACTCCAATTTGTTAAATTATATAAAAATAGATAATAGTGAAAAAAGACATAATACCTATTTGCTTTATTATGATTGAATAGTGAATTAAAATCACTAAAGCTAGCTCACAACTAAAGATAGCTTATGTTGAAATATTTATATATAACATTATCAGATATCATTGAAGAATCTTTAAGAAAATGTGAATTGCTGTAGAATCTCAGCTTAAAAATATTGTGCTTATTTTGACCATAGCCCCTGTATTTTTTTTTCTCCAGGATACAAATGTGCTAGCATATGACTTGATATTTTTTCAAGTTTTCAGAGGAAACTCAATGGGTTGGCCAGAAAATACAAACAATAACTTGGGTGCAAATATATTACACTACATAATAAGAAAACTAAAAACAAAAAAATGTAATAATATACTGTTTAGGGATACTTGAGTACGTAATGAAATTATAGCAGTGCCTTGAATAACATTATTTTGTGCAATGTTGCTTGGTTTTAAACTTGATGAGAAAAAAATTCCACTCTTGGCAGGGCCACTGTGAGGAGTTTGCAAGTTTTCTCCATGTCTGTGTAGGTTTTCTTGTGTACTACAGTTTATTCTCACATTCCAAAGATGTGCACAGTTAGGTGACTTAGCATGTCCAAATCGTCCCAGTATGAATGAGGAGTGTGTGTATGTACGTGTGCACCCTGCAATGGAATGGCATCTCGTCCAGGGTTGGTTTCCATCCTATCCCCTGAGCTTCTGGGATAGCCTTTGGCCATCCTTGACCCTGAACTAGAAGAAGCTGGTTGGAAAATGAATGAATAAATTAATATAAATTGTTGCAAAATAAAAATCTGCAAGATATACAATTATCATACAAATGCATGACAATAAATTATGTGGTACAAAAGTGCTAAGCGAGCCTCCCATATTCATTATTGTGTCGTTTGAACTATGTGGATATAGGAGTAAACCTTAAAATTTTTCTTTGCAAACATAGATTTCTCAATTTAACCCATTGTCATCACTCACTTATCCACCAAAAATTGGGTAAATGATTATCTTACTTGTTCTTATTAATATTTCTTTAATGTATGTAGAGCTCATATTTATTTCTATGTTTAATATTAGAAGTGTTTAGGGTCTTTGTTAGGAAATTTGGTGACATTTTTGTGACCCAAAATGTCATGGAACTTGTTTAGTTAAATTAGCCTAGATAAAATTCGTTTCATTATACATCATTTTGCTTAAAGTTGTAGTTTCAAAAAACCTACCAACGAAGTTAAGTGAGGACTTATTGTATCAGAAACATTCAAGGGAGGATAAACAGAAAATTCAGTATAGAGATTGCTCCAGGGGAGTGGCAGAGCAACGGGACAAGACAGGGCAAGAGTAAAGTTATTGGGAATACTGGGTTCTTAGTTGTGTGATGAGTCTAGAGATGTCATAATATTTTCTGTTTTTAATACACATAAAATAAATAGTATTATTTTTATTCAAAATGTTAAATATATAACAGATTGAAAACCATTGAGCAACATTGAAAAAGTGAAGAAAGATGATGAGAAAGAAAAATAAGAGAAGAATTGAATGAAGGAAAGCCACACAAAGCAAAAAAAGGACTTTTCCAAACTCTGTAGAATAAAACTGGCATCTGGACAAGCCAGAAAACCTAGAATTGCTTACATTTCATTTGTGTGTATGGCCACTCTCTATTACAGGAAGTGACGATGGGTTTTCCATTCATAAGTGTAAAATAAATTTTTCTTTTAAAATAAATATATTTAACTGAAAATTTTAAACCCCAGGTATATTTTAAAACTGCTAGTAGTTTGAACCTTAAAATTGTTTTAAGTCAAGAACCATTATATCAGCAAATATTTTTCAGAAGCTAGACTCTTGCAGACTTTTGATAGCAAGAATATATATATATATGCACATATATATACATACACTAGTCATGTATATTATAAATATATTGTATATATATAACATATTATATATATATATATGTGTGTAGTGTGTGTGACAGAGTCTCTGTTGCCCAGGCTGGAGTGCAGTGGTGTGATCTCAGCTCTCTGCAACTTCTGCCTCCCAGGCTCAAGCAATTCTCATGCCTCAGCCACCTGAGTAGCTAGGAATACAGGCGTGCACCACCACGCCAGATTGATTTTTGTATTTTTAGTAGAGACCAGGTTTCACCATGTTGGCCAGGCTGGTCTCAGACTCCTGACCTCAAGTGATCCACCCACCTCAGCCTCTCAAAGTGCTAGGATTACAGGTGTGAGCCACTGCACCTGGCAGGTAAGATTATTTTTAATACTGGGCAAAATCAGTTTTGTTTAAAAAAAAAAGCCAGTGGAATTCTGTGGCATTTCAGAAATGGATACTTTTCTCCTAATATTCGCCTTTCTTCCAAATTCATAGATTTCCCTCTAATATGTAGTTGGACCATGGTGTCCCAGAGCAGAAGCCACATTTCACAGCCTACCTTGTAGCAACATGGAATGGAGGTAGACCTATGAGTCCTGGCAATGAAATGTAAACAAACAAAAAAAAATAGTATACAATTTCTGGAACATGCACTTTTGACTGGCTGGAATGAGGGTACAATGTTAAAACTGAAGCATTCATCTCTTGCCACATGCTCATATTGGGAACCCTGGTCTTTACAGAGAGAAAAGAGAAAAGTAATGTGGTTTTCCGACACTGTGTAGCGTCATAGCATCCTGCAACAGACTTCTTCCACACTCTTGATAAAGAAATAGACTTCTCATCCTTATTAAAACCATTGTTGTATGGGTTTTTTTGTTAGCTGTAGTCAAACCTAATCCAATTAATACACATACACAAACAATCAGACTGCTTTATTCATTTTTTTCTTTTTTTTGGGCAACTTTGTAAATCTAAGAGCAGAAGTGATAAATAGCCCCTTAAATTCCTATCCATGATGCTGTTATTATTTGACTTCCAAAATACAATTCTTTTAGGTTTTATTTGTTTAAAATTGGAAACACATGGGAGGAGATAGCATGGGGAGAAATGACAGATACAGGTGAGGGGAAGGAAGGCAGCAAACCACACTGCCATGTGTGTACCTATGCAACAATCTTGCATGTTCTTCACATGTACCCCCAAACCTAAAGTGCAATTAAAAAAAAAGAAAATTGGAAATATATTATCAACTATTTGAATTAAAATGATATAATTATATTATGACAAATATGGATTAGAATTATTTTGGCCTACTTCATTTTCATCTAGCAATTTTTAGACAATGTGGATTCTTAGCATTCTAAGTTGGAGCAATCATATTATTTTGTTGTTGCTGATATAAATTCAACTTTTATTTTAGATTCAGGGTCTATATTTGCAGGTTTGTTACCTGGGCATATTGAGTGCTGCTGAGGTTTGGGATATGCTTGCTCTCATCACCCTGGTAGTAAGCATAGTACCTATCAGTTATTACAGTTTTTCAGCTCTTGCCCTCCTTCTTTCCTACCTCCTCTAATAGTCTCTACTGTCTGTTGTTGCCATTTTTATGTCCACGAGTATCCACTGTTTAGTTCTCACTTACAATAAATGAGAACATGAGGTATTTGGTTTTCTGTCCCTGTGCTAATTTGCTTAGAATAATGGCTTCCAGCTACATCCATGTTGCTGCAAAGGGTATCATTTCATTCTCTTTTATGGCTGCATAGTATTCCACGGTGTATACGTACCACATTTTCTTTATTCAATTTACCACTGATGAGCACCTAAGTTGATTCCATGTCTTTACTATTGTGAATAGTACTGTGATGAATATTTTAGTGCATTTGTCTTTTTGGTAGAAGAATTTATTTTCCATTGGATATATGCCCTGTAATATGATTGCTGGGTGAAATGATAGCTCTGTTGTAGATCCTTGGAAAAATCTCCTAACAGTTTTCCACAGTAGCTGCACTAATTAACATTCCCACCAACAGTGAATCATGTTCCCTTTTCTCTGCAGCCTCACCAACATCTGTTATTATTTGGCTTTTTAATAATAGCCATTCTGACTTGTATGAGACTGTATCTCACTGTGGTTTTGACTTGCATTTCTCTGATGATTAGTGATGTTATTTTTTCATATGCTTCTTGGCCACTTGTCTGTCTTTTGAGTTATCTATTCATGTATTTTGCCTAATTTGTAATGAAGCTACTTGCTTTATGCTTCTTGAATTAAGTTCCTTTTAGATTCTCAATAGCAGACCTTTGTCACATGCCTTGTTTGTATTTTCTCCAATTCTATAGATTGTCTGTTTACTCTGTGGGTAGTTTCTTTTGTTGTGCAGAGACTGTTGAGTTTATGAAGTCTCACTTGTCAAGTTTTGTTTTTGTTGCAATTGCTTTTGAGGGCTTGATCTTTCAATTCTTTCCTAAGACTGATGTCCAGAATAATATTTCATAGCTTGCCTTCTAGGATTCTTATTATTTGAGATCTTACATTTAGATATTTAATTCATCTTGAGTTAAATTTTGCATATAGTAAGAGATGGTTGTTCAGTTTCATTCTTCTACGTATGGCTAGTCAGCTATCACAATGCCATTTATTGAATAGGGAGTCCTTTCTCCAGTGCTCGTTTTTGCCAACTTTGTTGAAGATCAGATGGCCGCAGCTGTGTGGCTTTATTTCTGGGTTCTCCATTCTGTTCCATTGGTCTATGTGTCTTTGTTTTTGTACAAGTACCATGCTGGTTTGGTTGTGTGTTATAGCATAGTTTCAAGTCAGGTAATGTGATGCTTCATCTTTGTTCCTTTTATTAGGAAAGCTCTGGCTAGTCAAGCTCTTAAAAACAGCTCGTGCTGATTTTGGCCTTTTGTTAGAAAAGCTCTGGCTGTTCAGGCTCTTTTTTGGTTCTATATGAATTTTAGAATAGTTTCTCTAGTTCTGTAAAAGATAACTTCGGTGGGCTTGATAGGAATAGCATTGAGTCTATAGATTGCTTTGAGCGGTTGATCATTTTAATGATATTGATTCTTTCAACCATGAGCATGGAATGGTTTTCCATTTGTTTGTGTCATCTATGATTTCTTTAAACAGTGGTTTGTAATTCTCCTTGTAGAGATCGTTCATCTCCTTGGTTACATGTACTCTAAGTAATTTTTTTTTCTGCAGCTATTGTAAATGAGATTGCATTCTTGATTTGGTGCTCAGCTTGAATATTATTGTTTTATAGAAATGCTACTGATAGTTTTATGCTAATTTTGTATCCTGAGACTTTACTGAACTTGTTTATTAGTTCCAAGAGACTTTTGGTGGAGTCTTTAGGATTTTCTAGGTACAGAATCATATTGTCAGTGGAGAGAGATAGTTTGCCTTCTTCTTATTGGATGCCATATATTTCTGCCTCTTGCCTGATTGCTCTGGCAAGGACTTCTAGTACTATGTTGAATAGGAGTGATGAAAGAAGGCATCCTGTCTTGCTCCAGTTCTCGAGGGAAATGCTTGCAGCTTTTGCCCACTAAGTATAATTTTGTCAATCATATTTTTCTCCCTGGAACTATAAAGTGGAACAGAGCTATACAATCTTCTTGTGATGGTTAACTTTATGTGTCAACTTGACTGGGTCATATGACATCATTTTTAGATGTATCTGGATGAGATTAACCTTTAAATGGGTAGACTGAGTAAAGCAGATCACCCCACGCCACCCCACCCCCAATGTAGTGGACCCCATCCCAAGTTTTGAAGACCTAAATAGAATAGAATAAAAGTCTGAGTAAGAAATAATCTCCCACTCCCTGACTGTCTTCAAGCTGAGACATTGGTCTCCTCCTGCCTTCAGACTCAGACTTCATTTGGACAATACCACTGGGTCTCCTGAATCTGGACTTCTCAGTCTGCATAAAAATGTGAGACAATTCCCTACAATAAATCTTTCTCTGTCTCTCTCTCTCTCTCTCCCCCTTTCTTTTTCTCTGTCTGTCTGACTCTCTACACACACAAACATACACACATGCGCTGAGTTATGCTGTGGCATGGCAGCACTTTAGCAAAGACCCCCAAGTTCCTGCTGCAACAGTCCCCAGGGATGCCTCAGATCCCACTGGTGGCATTTTTGCTTGCCTCCCCAGCATCAGTTTTCCACTTCTTAACAGTATCCTAATGTTCTATTCATGTGGTTTGGATGATACTATCTGACCTCTAGTTCAAGATTTGTCTTAATTTGCTAAAGCCAAAAGCATAATCCACCTCTATGCCACAGTTTCTGAGTTTGGGGTGAGGATATAACCTGGACCTCAGCCTAGAGTACACTGGAGCTGGCTCATACCAGCTCATGAGAGCCAATTGCTAAATTTCTTGAAAGTTTGCAACTTAGTTACTAAACACAGCCATTATTAAAAAATTAAATTATACAAACTTCTAACTAAAATATATTAAAGCAAAAATATATTCATACTTTAAAAATACTATTTTACTAAATTTTATGGTACTTATGACCTTGAAATTATTTATACTTAGTCTAACAGTGAAAAAAGAAGAAGATAATACTGTATAAAACTATGCTACTGCACATCTTTTCCTAACTCTGGAGGCAGTGACATTGCATTGGTAGCCAAATAATATATATATTTCTGTTATTTAAAAATTATTGTCCAAATGAACAAATAATTCTCTCACATTACCAATGCAAGAACCAATGGGATTTCCCAACAATTGGGATATTTTCACATCATGGTTTAATTACAATCACAGGTTAGCTGCAGATTCAAAGAGTTTGGCAAATGGCTCGTCTGGCATGGTGAATGGTTTGGGCACAGTGGCTCATGCCTGTAATCCCAGCACTTTGGGAGGCTGGGTAGGTGAATCACCTGAGGCCAGGAGTTCAAGACCAGCCTGGCCAACATGGTGAAACCCCTTCTCTACTACAAAATAGAAAAAATTAGCTGGGTGTGGAGGTGTGTGCCTGAGTCTCAGCTACCTGGGAGGCTGAGGCAGGAGAATCTCTTGAACCCAGAGGCAGAGGTTGCAGTGAGTGGAGATGATGCCATGGCACTCCAGCCTGAGCAACAGAGCTAGACTCCATCTCAAAAGAATAAAAAAGAGTTTGGCAAATGGTTTCAATGAGAATTAATTGATCATATGGAATTTATAGTGAAAGTATATGTATAATCTATTATTTTATAAATTGAGAGCTAAATATATTTTACATCAATAAAAATGTTTTGTGTTTTTGGAAGACTTTGCTTTTATTAATCGTTTTAATTAATAAATATTATATATATTTATGATATATAACATGATGTTTTACAGTATGTTTACATTTTAGAATGACTAAATCTAGTTTAACACATATATTACTTCACATGCTTATCATTTATTTGTGAAGACACTTAAAATCAACTCTTTAAACGTTAAAGTATAAAATACATTATTATTGACTATACACATTAGTAAAACTTATAGTAAACTTATGTGTATATACACATGCTTACTTTTTTGAGATATTATTTTAAATGCATGCCAGCATACTAATGCCTAGGTCAGCTAGTTAGTATTTGACACTGTATGAATGAACGAGTGCTAAATTAGTCCAATTACAGTAAAGCTCAGGACTTTTATTCAGTGATTAAAGCAGAAATTTCTCTGTCACACTCTCTCTCTCTGTAAATAAAGAAGACAGTAGCTTTAGGAGCTTATGAATGTTATCCTATGATACAACAAAAGAAGTCAACTTTAGAATGAGACATGATACATGAAGGAGATATAGAAGGAAGGAAATTTCTTAAAGAAAGTTTTGAGGTGCTAGAGAAAACTAATGCCATAGAAGCCACATTAACCAATGAATTTTCTCATTGTCTACGTTGTATTTTCTGTTCTTTCTGAGACCTGGTTGTCCAGCTATTTCATTGTAAACTATACCATTTTCGTTCCAAAAAGCACTCTTTTTAAAAAATCATGTGAATCCATCATTCTCAGCAAACTGACACGAGAACAGGAAATCAAACACCACATGTTCTCACTCATAGGCAGGTGTTGAACAATGAGAACACATGGACACAGGGAGGGGAGTATCATACACTGGGGTCTGTTGGGGGGAAATAAGGGAGGGACAGTGGGGGGTGGGGAGTTGGGGAGAGATCACACTGCCATGTGTGTACCTATGCAACAATCTTGCATATTCTTCACATGTACCCCAAAACCTAAAATGCAATAAAAAAATCATGTGAATCAAAGTTTGTGAATCAGTCCTTTAGTAAGATAGAGATTGGGAGTAAAACAATTCTGACATAGCATTCTTATAGAGGTTACAATTTATAATGAAAAATACAGAAGACGTATTCTCAAGAGGAAATACTAGGAGATACAAAGGTAGAAGATTTGGGATGAGTGATACTTTTCAAGACTCTCCAGTTTGTCAAGGATAGTATTCTTAGGTTGGTGAAGAAGATATTCTACTTAGGCCTCAGATTCTGAAAGGTCACAGGAAGCCACAAGAAGGGACTTACAGGCTTCTAATACCATCAAACTATGGCCCTGAAATTACAGAAAAATGACCTTTTACGACACAAAAATCATTTGGCAAGTCACATACTTGGATCTAATGTACAAGCTCTATGTATAATTTTGCATTATGCCTACAGTGCCATGTTGCTATGTTGTCAACAGGTTGAAAAGTAATGAAAATACTTATTATTGGGTCCACAGTATAAGTAATGAAAATTCATGTTACAGTATAAGTAATGAAAATACACATTATTGGGTCCACAGTATACATAACATAATCATGTAATGATGGCCAATCTATAGGAACATAGGATCAGCAGGCACTACCACAATTGTGTCTGTGGTTGCAATCATAAACACCTCATACACAAGTAGATACTAGGAGCAGGGCAAGGGCCACATATCATCAGAGAAATTTAACTTTTTGGAATTTTTATTAGGTTGATGTGAAGCAAAAAGCATTGAGATACTCTCTCATTTTCCAGATGGAAAAATGCCACAATGCAGCAAATTAGCCAATCAACTTACTGACTAGGGTTACCAGAGAAGTAACAATGGATGAAAAAATTATCAACCATAGTAGTATCTTTGTTACATCCAATGGCATCGAGTAGTTTAAAGCGAAAGCATGCTAAAAGCAAGTCTTGAAAATCTTACCTCAAGGCTCAGATTGATACTTGGGTACTGTATGTTAACCACGCTAAAAGCAAACAAACAAACAAACAAAAATCTCCTATCCCTTATAGCCATAGAGCTAATGCTGCTAAAAGTCAAATGCAGATATTGATTCCATCACTGGCTTAACTACAATATCAATTAATTTTCATAACTCACTAATTATTTTATATGAAAGACATGATACAAATAGCAAATTAGGAAAATTCTGATAATTAACATAAAAATACCCAGGAGGATTCATATGTTTTAGAGAATCCCATCCCTTCAAACTGCTCTGAAATGTTCCCACTATGTCTTTATTGCTGTACAAATTCCCAATTCTTCTATTTATATCCCCACAATTTCCCCAATTGGTAAAATGCAATATTAGAATAGAGAGTATGAGTTATACTCTGAAGAAATTTCAAGGATTTAAATTTTCTTATCACTAAAAATGAAAGTTTCAGATGGGTATTTTGAGAATACCCAGTCATAAAGAGCAGAGTATGGTTTGAGATCAGGATTAATTACCTGCTACAGGTGAATACATGGAGATTTGGAATTCAACAGCTTTTAGACATCTAACTATCATGAGTTTAGAAATTTGCTGGGTTAAAGAAAAACCAGATCAAAAGGTGACCCAAGATAGATAATATTTAAAAAATCAGGAAGTCATTAATATTATGTAAAAAAATTCAAAAACTTTAAGGGAAAATAATATTAGACTGGATTTATTCTGTACTTTTAACCCATCCATCTCCTACCTATTTTTCTTACCAGGGTTCAGACAACTCTTCACTCTACTTTTCAGCGAGGAGCAGATTTATATAAGTACTAGGTTCTTGGAAAGATGCATTGCTAGGCTGATAATTCAGATGAGAAAGGCTGTGCTAAAAATGTGATCCATCTTTTTCTAAGGATGGAGTTAACTCAGTGTGGCTAAGGTTGTGTTGACTATTACCCTCCAGAAACATTACAAAGTTTTTATGACCTCCGTCTTCAGACGACTCTGTTGAAATTCCAATCCCAGTGACAGCAAATCTGATTACTCAGACATGGCTCTGGTGTCTACCCTAGAATTAATCAGCTATGGCAAGAAGAAAGAGCTAGATCCTAGTCACTGAGGCATCACTTTGAACATGAAGGGTCACCCTACTTTATCTATTATGTTATTTTTCCTTCCATTCTAGAAGAGGCAATTTCATATTATTTTTTACTTGGCTTCTGAACACATGCACACTCACATACACACGTGTGCACATGTACACACATACACATACACACAACCCCTTGAAGACAGACTGGAACAATTTTCACAGTACTATACATTTAGTGTTATTATGACATCATTTCCTTAATTAACTTATTCTATTTCAAAAATGTCACTGCTTAATAAGATCTAACTATCCCTTACATGTGTTCTTCCTCTCCATAAGCACACACAATTTCTAGTTTATATCCCCATTAGCTTTCCTATGAAAATATTCAAGTAATATCCACTTTGCCTTCCCAATATAATAACTCCTATTAAAAAAATAAAGGGAGGCAGTATAGTGATTTGCTATTTGCCCAGGATATCCGTTCACGGCGTTGTGCTGGCAAATTGTTAATAATAGCATTCTAGGAAGGAAGACCATGATTTGTAGCATTTGCTGATTTCTTTAAGCACTTCAACTATGTCCAGCTTCAAACTACCAATGTAAAGTCACTAAACCATGGAGTTGGAAAGCGATGCTCACAATCAGCTCCATGAGTAGATATAAGCTGCTCCAGCATACCTACGTAGTTGTATCAACTAGGAACTCTAGAAACTGGAGTTCCACGTCTTTTGATTCTGTCCTTAGGTTTACTTAGTTCATTTTCAGATACCCCCTCCTGCCCACAAAAATCTCTCCTTCTTACTGGTAGAATTCAGTGATCTTCTGGAATTAGTGCAAGTATAGAGTCAGGATTCAACACTCTTCCCAAAGTTTTTTGTATTTGTTTCCCTAGATATGTAATAAATTAACCCATTGAAGACAGACTGGAACAATTTTCACAGTACTATACATACTTTTAGTGTTATTATGATGGCATTTTCTTAAGCTTCCCTTTTCAAAAAGGAGAGCTTCTCAGTTCAGAAAATTGGTGATAAAATCTGTTAGCAGTTTTTCTGCAAATCAAGTAGGAGCTTAACAGCAGTCCATGTTATTCCCTTTGAAGACATAATTATTGACCAAAACAGACCAAGCTCTACCCTGTTCATACTGCACTGGCCCTACTCACCTGCCATTAAGTAACCTTATGCTTGTTTTGCTTCCACTTAGGATCAATATAATGTAAGCTCTGTGAAGACAGAGATGTTGTATGTTTTCTTCCAAGAACAGTTTTTGGCATCAAAAGGAAGGAGAGAAGGGTGAAAGGGTAAAAAAGAAAGAGACAATGCTGTATAATTAATCAAACATGATAGATTTATAGAATCTTAGAGCTCAAAAGTGCCTGGTGTTAGCTCATCCAGTAGCCTCATTTACAGATTAGGAAATGGAAGTCTGCTGAAACCAAAATATTTCTCCATGGGTAGTATATTTGTAAATTCCAAGTCAGAACTTACATTGTATAAAGAACAGAAATATTCCAATCCTCAGGAAAATATTTCAATCTCACTTAACATGGAGGTAATGAGAAAATCTGAAACAGGTCTGTTGAACCAGAAATAGTTCTGCCCCCAAATTCTCCCCACCCACACACACTTTTTTGGTCTACTATTCACACAAATCTAGAAGAATGATTAAAGAAGAGGTTGTGGGAAGAACTTTTAAAAATATGCTAGAAAATAAAATTAGCTCCTTTTGTATAGGAAAAAAATCTTGGGTTTATTTTGTTTTCAATTCAGCAAACATTCATTGATAACCTATGTGCAATTCTCTCAGCCTAAAGCTAATACATATAGTATGGTAAAACATTGGTCCTGCCCTCCAGGAACTCATAACCTAGTTAGCAAGATAGATGAGTACATAAGTAATGATCATAATAAGGCAGCCTGCTTTTAGGAAAGGGTATGAAATTGGGACAGAGTGGGAAATTGCCATGAGGGGTACAAAGATAAGACAAGATGGAGCAGGAGATAATAGATTTTTTTTTTCTTATGCACCACATTTGTGTAAAAAACATCCCTTCTAATTGGAGTAGATACAGTGTACCATGACTCTTGAATTCTTGATTCCTCCTTTGTCAATCTTGGCCTTTTGAGTGAATCCTGCCATGATAAACTTGACAATGGAGTTTCTTTTACCAAAAACAGAATTTCTTTTACCCTCCACATAGCCACTAGCACATTCTGTAAGGAAAAAGAATTCCAAATTATTTGTATTCTTTTGATATTTCACTGTCTGGATGGTGAGAAGCTATTCATAGAAGCAAGTAGATTCTACATGTTGGTCTGAAAGACAAAGTTCATTTTTAATCTTTTATTTCTCCTAATACAACTTTTCATATCTCACAAATGGAAAAATAAAAGAATGATCTGATTCTATTCAGCAGGATTGTTCTTTGAAACACAAATTTTACTGAAATTTCACTATTAAAAAATTGGATTTTGCTTGAATATTTTAATCTCTGAATGTATAAATCTTACCTTATTAACAAAAGTCCAAATTAAATAAAAACAAAAAGTAAACCAGTTTGATTAAATATCAGAAAAGATCCAATTCTCTCATCTCATCTGATCATGAAATGAACCATATTATCATTCTAATTAAGCTTTCTTAGAATTTTAGGAAGCTTCTGTTCTGGGCCATAGTTCTGTAATGATACCCAATAGATGAAGCTTTCACTTTCCGCAGTTGAAAGCCGCTTTTTTTCTTAGAGAAGAAAATTGTGCCAATCAAATTTGAATTTTTCTAGAACAAATAGATGATTTAGAAAAAGGCCAATGCATATCATTTGTAGCACTTTAAGAAATTATGTTATTTCAGTAATTCTTTCAATGTAACCTTAGAGGCACAGGCACCTAAAGATTCTAAACAACAAAAACCTGAATAAAAATAGTGACTGAATATGACAAGTGAAGGATGGGCGAGTTATGGCTGACAAAACTGACACTGCAGAAAGAGTTAGATAACAATTCACTCAATGGCTCTGTGATCCAGGTAATCTAATTTATCATTCATAGAATGATAATGAAGAGAAAGAGAAAGAATTATTAACCAAGCACCTACCTTAAAGGAACTGGGTAAGCTACAAATCTCTAATATTAATAAAATATAGTTAAGAAGATATGCCAAAAAGATATTAACAAAGAAATAGCTTTGTGAGCTGATGTGTTTAGACAAACCTTAGCAGAAGACAAAGGACTGAGCTAATCCTTGTAGGTTCAGTAGGCTATACAAAACCAGTGAAGCAGAGGGAAAGGATGATAATATTACAAGTTGGATAAAAAATGTAAGGGATAATATATTTCACACTGATATGGTTTAGATCTGTGTCCCCACCAATCTCATGGTGAAATGTAATCCCCAATGCTGGAAATGGGACCTGGTGGGAGATGATTGGATCGGAGTGGTTTCTAATGGTTTAGCACCATCCCCCTAGTGCTGCTTTCATCAAACAGTTCTCAGGAGATCTGGGTTTTTGGTTTGCTTATTTTGTTTTTTTTTTTTAAACTGTGTAGCACCTTCCCCAAACCCTTTCTCCTGCTTTGGCCATGTAAGATGTGCCTGTTTTCCCTTCACCTTCCTCAGTGATTGTAAGTTTCATGAGGCCTCACCAGTCATGCTGCCTGCGTCATCTATGGAACCATAAGTCAATTAAACTTCTTTTTAAAATAAATTAACCATTCTCAGGTATTTTTTTTTTTGAGACAGAGTTTTGCTCTTGTTACCCAGGCCTGAGTGCAATGGTGCAATCTCGGCTCACCGCAACCTCCGCCTCCTGGGTTCAGGCAATTCTCCTGCCTCAGCCAGTATTTTTAACAGTAATGCAAGAACAGAGTAATACACACTTGTGCATGAATTTGGAGTTAGATTCAAGTATCTGTCCTAACAGCTACAAGATACAGGAAACTAGTTACTTAACTGCAATGTAAAATAACATAAGCTAATAAATGCTAAGTGCTAATTACCTGCCAATGATTGTTTAAAATATTTTTACATACATTAACTCATATCATCTTCACAAAACCTGAGAAAACATTGGTCAAATTATCTTTCTTTTACAGATCCTAGAATTAAGATGTAGAAATGTTAAGAAATTTGCTAAAGTTCATAGAGCTAGTAAGTGATATAGCAGTGATTCAAACATGGATACTCAATAATGTAAGCTATTATTCATATTTTAAATACATTATTAAAATAAAATAATAAACTAAACAGCTCTATAAAACATTGGATAAAACAACTTTCCAAATAGAACAAACTCTGCAAACTCATCACATTTTATTTATTTATTTATTTAGAGACGGGTTCTCACTCTGTATCCCAGTCTGGAGTGCAATGGCATGATCTCGGGTCACTGCAACCTCTACCTTCTGGGTTCAAGTGATTCTCCTGCCTCAGCCTCCCAAGTAGCTGGGAGTACAGGTATGCACTACCATTCCCAGCTAATGTTTGTGTTTTTAGTAAAGATGAGGTTTTACCATGTTGGTCAGGCTGGTCTTCAACTCCTGACTTCAAGTGATCTACCCAGCTTAGCCTCCCAAAATGCTGATATTACAGGCATGAGCCACTGCACCTGGCCTCATCACATTTTTATTGGAGGTTTTTCCCATTTTCTTGGTTCAGATTAATGTATTATACGTCTCTTGTATAATGACTATTCAAAAGCAAGCAGGTTACACAGAAATGGAAAGTGGCCTAAAATATTTGATAGCCAGTAGTCATTGTTCTACTCAACATTACTAGATACAGTCAATTAATTGACTAGTAAGCTAGGGCAATATTGCATTTCTGTGTTGAAATGAAAAACAAATGTGAGTAATCTCATGAATCATTTATCAAGTGCAATTGAATAAATTACTAAGAATTCAACTAAACTATAGGCCAGCATATGTTAAGGAAAAATTAACAAATGCTTAAGAAGGAAAGCATTTAATATTTTGTGTGTGTGTGTGTGTGTGTGTGTGTATTTAATATTATGTGTGTGTATATGTATATTATATATATATATATATATATATATATATATTACTGGTGCATGTATGTGTGTAAATTCACAACAATCTGTATGTACATTATAGAATGTTTATAAATTTTGATATTTTCAATTATTTATAGCATACAGTGTTTTGGATGTTTGCATCTGATGTGTGATATTGTTATTTTCAACAAAATGAACTAATAAAAAGTAATTCAATGAAGCAACACAATTACACAAAAATATGTACAAAATATTTATAAAAAAAATGTTTTCATAATCTCTCCTGAACAAGGGTTCCAAAAGCAGCAGTCTGCTTTTAATTTTCTTAAATTTTTACAAAGATGAAATTTGTCTCTTAGCTTAGGATACTTTTTCATATTTAAGGCAAAGTATAACTTCCTAGAAATGCCAATCATTTTACTATAGAAAATAGATTGTATCTTCAATCACGGTGGTCTAAATAGGATTTCAGTATCTCCCTGTAACTTTCAGGATAAGATTTAGAATCTTCATCTATAACGAGACCCCTCCATGATCTGGCCCTGGGACTACCCTTCTCAGTGTCAGCTCCACCACTCTTCCAAAGTCACTTATTAGAGTTCCTGCTTTGATGTCATATTTATAGTTTCAAGTGTTGTATTCATGAACTAGGGTCCTGGCACATGCTCTTAGGTCATTTTTGAAAGGTCCATCCTTCCCCTCTTTTTAATCTACCTAAACCATACTCATTCCCTTACTGGTGTTACCTTGTTCCAGAAGACTTTCCTCATCAACCAAGTATAATTCATCTATGATTCTCAGAGACCTATATACAGTGTTGTACCATAGTAGTTGATTATTTTTCTTTGTAGAACTACCCTATTTGAGGCCAAATATCATATCTTATTTTACTTTGCCCTATAGGGCACTTGGTTGTTACAGAATGACTTATGGCCAATTTCAATAATTCACAGTCTGGTTTAGTTCCTCGCAGTCCATCTATGGGTTTCAAGTCAAAGCATGTTTTCACAGTGGATGTCTATTTACTTGATATGTGTATAAAAAGGAAAGGAGAGAAATTGTGCCACAGCTGTTTCATAGTCTTTGCTCCTTCAGCATAACTCCCTTTTACCTTCTCTCATTTCCTGGTCCCAGGTTAGAAGATGCTAATGAGTCTGACAACATTCTCTATGGGAAAAATGTGCCTTAAAGTAGATATGATGTCAATTGTACATGCTTGGTGCAAGGACCCACCTTTTTAATCCAAAGAGAGAATATACAGCTGACATTTAAACAAAGCAATGATTAGGGCTGCCTACCCCTATGCAGCTGAAAATCCACGTATAACTTTTGACTCGCTGTAAACTTAACAACTGTTAGCCTACCATTTACCCAAAGCCTTATTGATAACATAAACAGTCAATTAAAACATATCATGTATGTTATATATATATTACATGTGGTATTCTTACAATCAAGTAAGCTAGAGAAAAGAAAATGTTAGGAAAATCATAAGGGGCACTGACAGGGAAGGACTGACAGACTACTGGTGAGGGAGCAGGGAGGGGAGGAGGTGGTGTTGGGTCCTGTTGGTAGAGGATTATACAGGATAGCTGTAGCAATGGGGAGGTGGCTATGGTGTGTGGTTGCAGGAACCTGTGAGAATGGAGGCAGTTTGGCCAGGTGGACCTCAGGCACCCTGCTGGGCAGCACAGGTATGTGGACTGGGTTGGCTTCTGGTGCCACTGCACCTGCTGGTTTCCTGGAGTCTGCTGCAGCCATGGTGTCTAGAGGGGTGCTCCCATGTATCTTGCAGTACTCTACGGGGAGAGTCATAATCTCGATGGCTTCTCTATCTACTTATGTCTTGTGCCACTAGTGGCCAATATTTTACGGATACTCTTCTGCTTTGGAAGACATTTTGAGTCACCTCTTCTGTGGTGGACCATAATCATAATCTTGACCATGTTGCTAATGTGGAAACTCCGCACTGAAGTCCGAGCGGCAAATGAACTGAACAAAACTCGCTCCTTTGCGGACTTCTGGCTCCACCACTTCTGGCACTGGAGGCAGAAGTTTAGAGGACTCTATGCAGTGCATCTTGGCCTTCATGGGCATGGCAGGATGCATCAGGTACCTGTCCATGACTTGGCCCTGTTTGTGGAGACTCTGGGCTTCCTGGAGGGGCTGAAGGAGGCCCTCCTGGGTGTGCAGCAGCCCTACTGCAACCACCACCGCCAGCCCACACGGGCAGGAGCCTCAGGATGGCACTCCTGCGGAAAAGCGGTGACACCCTCCAGAGGGCCTGACACCTGCCGTGTGCTGTGCAGCCTGGCATGTGCTGGGCATGGCCGTGCTGGGCAGGAGTTCTTCTCACCCCACCCACCACTCCAGAAGCCAGTGCTCCACGCAGCACACCCACCAGTGTCAAGGCACTGAGGCAGCCAGGGAGGATGCCCAGAGAGTCCCCTGTGCTCCCCTTGTGGTGGAGGGCAGACACTGTGGCGCCCTGCGTGGGGAATGGGCCAGTGTGGGGAGTTGGTGTTCGGGGTCAAATTCACCATTGGCCTCTGCTGGGGCTCTCAGAGGACACGCTGGGGCAGGGCCTGCCACCTGCTACCTTGAGTTCAGCACCTCAAAGACCATGAGAGGGATTTGACACCCAAGGGCTGGCTGGCTTTCATGTGTTTTTAAGGTGATGGGAAAAGCAGGTGTCTTTCCCAGTCTCACAAATCACCCAGCCTGAACCTGAGATGCGTTCATAAGCACACAAGAAGGCAGACCTCAGGCTTCTGGGGAACAGCAGATCCTCAGGACCCTTCTCTGAGCATGGCTGAATCTGGACCCCAGCCTCTCCACAGGCCTCAGCCCGCACAGCCTCCACTGGCCTCACTGGTGGCGGCCCACAGGTGCTGCAGGCTTGGATGAGCAGGACCCGTGTGCCAGAAGGTACAGGCTGGAAGTGGGGACAGGGAAGCAAGAAAGAGACAGCATCAGAAAGACCCAGCAAGTCCCACGGGCAGAGCCTTTGGACTCAGCACAACACTGACCCAACACTCTGATATGACTGGGTGGCTCTGCTGCCCAGATTGGTCAGCACAGAGATCAGGGCTGGAATCTTCTCTGCTTCTGGTATACATGGAAAGATTATGAGAATGCCCTGGACCCTGTGCTCTCGATTTTCTGGCTGGAGTTGGTATTTAGAGGGCTGCCTGAAAGCAGCTGTCTCCTGAGACTCGCCCTGGTCACATTGATGCCCAAGGCCCACACCCCACACTGGTTTGCAGATGGCTTTTTGCTATGATGTTATTTTCATGGGGCATGCTGGTGTAGACACTCCAGGGGCCAGTGTCAAGACCACATCTGAGTCTGGCTAGGCACTGGCCACAGCGAGCTCAAGGGTGTTTGCGTCAGAGCCTCCAGTTCTCTTCTAGTCCTAGGGGATGGATGGATGTGATGCCAAGGACCCTCAGACAGAGAAGGAGACCCTCCTGGGCAGTGGGGAAGGCCAAGAGACCAGGGGAGGCTGTGTGGACACAGCCCAGGCCCCCGCTTGTAGGTACTCCCTTTTTTCTGGGTTTGTACCCATTGGCTGGACACAGCTTTATTAACTGGAAGTGTATCATCATGAAGATTGTCATCCTCATCATCTTCATTTTGAGTTGACTGAGGAGGAAAAGGAGGAGTTCATCTCGCTGTCTCAGGAGTAGCAGAGATGGAAAAAAAACTCCACATATAAGTGGACTCTTGCAGTACAAACTCATGTTGTTAAAGGGTCAATTGTAGCTATTTTATGAGATATCACCATAATGGAATAAATGTAATGCTAAAGGTAGACAACTTTTATAATAATCCGTCAGAACTCTTATACAGTCATCACTGTATAAGGATGTTTCAGTCAACAACAGACCACATCTATAACTGTTGTCCCAGGAGATTATAATGAACTGAAAAGTTCCTATTGCCTAGTGATGTCATGGACATCATAAAGTCCTAGCACAATGCATCACTCCTGTGTTTGTGGTGATGCCGGCGTAAACAAACCTACTGCACTGCCAGTCAAAGAAAAGTAACACACATGTAATTATGTGTGGTCTGTAATACTTGATAGTAAATTACTATGTTACTGTTTTGTGCATTTATTATACTATATTTTATCTATTTTAGAGTATGCTCATTTTACTTATTTAAAAAAAAACAGTTAACAGTAAAAAGAGTCTCAGGAAGGTCCTTCCAGGGGTATTCCAAAAGATGGCATTGTACTGATAGGAGATGACACCTCTATGTGTGTTATTTCTCCCAAAGACCATCCAGTGACACAGGAGGTAAAGGTGGAATTCAGTGAAATTGATGTTACTGACCCTAAGTAGCCTGGGCTAATGTGTATGTTTATATCTTAGTTTTTAACAAAAAGGTTTTAAAAGTTAAAAAAAAATAAAAATGTTACAAGTAGAAAAAAGCTTATAGAAAAAGGATATAAAGAAAGAAAACACCTGTGTAAAGCTGTACAATATGTTCTGTTTTAATCTGTGATTATGAAAGAGTCAAAAAGTTAAAAAATAAAAATTTTTAAAGTAAAAAAAGTTACAGTAAGCCACAGTTAATTTATGACTGAAGAAAGAAAAATCATTTTTACAAATTTAGTACAGCCTAAGTGTACAGTGTTTATCAAGTCTATAGTAGTGTACAGTACTGTCCTAGGCCCTCATTCGGAAACCACTCACTTCCTGACTCACCCAGAACAATTTCCAGTCCTATAAGCTCCATTCATAGTAAGTGCCCTATATAGGTATGCCTCTTTTTTTCTCTCTTTTATAATGGTATTTTTACTGTACCTTTTCTATGTTTAGATATGTTTCCATAAATAAATACTTGCCATTGTGTTACAATTGTCCACATATTCAGTACAGTAACCTTCTCTTCTGATTTGTAGCCTTGTAGCCTAGGAGCAATAAGGTATACCATCTAGCCTGGGTGTGTAGTAGGCTATACTATAATGTCCACCCAATGACAAAATAGCCTAATGCTGCATTTTGCAGAGTGTTTCCCTGTTGTTAAGTAATACATGACTGTACATCAAATTATAGTTGGTTTCTCAACCAGTGTCTCAATCCAGTACTATTACCTCAGAAGTAACAGTTGAAATTATTATTGGTTTTGATGTATTTCCTCCTAAGTCCTGTTAGTTCAACAACTTTGTCAATGACTTCAACAAACAGATTTAATAAATGAGAACATTCTTCCAACTAAGATCTTTTGAACCAGCATAAAGTTATGTTTAGTTCCTAAACACATTTTGAGTCAAAATATGCTTGTAATTTAAATATTAATATGGTTTATTCCACTTTTTCCAAGACAGATAAAATTTCAAAATGAGACTCCTGGCAAATACTATTATACACTTTTCTAACACTCAAACTCAGATAATCACAAGCAGAATATAAAATAACATTATTTTTTCTACATATATTATATATTGTTGTTTTCCTAGATAATTTCTTCAGCTATGGGATATCTTCTGAAAAATAATGTCAATTTGGCATCTTTATTATTGTTGATTCAGTGGTTGTTTGTTTGTTTGTTTTGAGAGGGAGTTTCACTCTCGTTGCCCAGGCTGGAGTGCAATGGTGTGATCTTGGCTCACTGCAACATCCACCTCCCGGGTTCAAGCAATTCTCCTGCCTTAGCCTTTTGAGTAGCTGGGATTACAGGCATGCACCACTATGCCTGGCTAATTTTTTGTATTTTTAGCAGAGAAAGGGTTCCTCCATGCTGGTCTGGCTGGTCTCAAACTCCCGACCTCAGGTGATCCGCCTACCTTAGCCTCCCAAAGTGCTGGGATTACAGGCATGAGCCAGTGTTCAATACCACACCATCAAAAAATAATTGTTAAAACAAGTCTTACTGAAAAACACCCCAGCTCCTTGTCAGTAATGTTGATATTAGTATTAAATATGCCTCACCTCCGAACAGAGTAAGTATAATTGCTTAAAAGTATGAGTGATAAACTCAATACTTATTTCTTGAATAAAGCCTAAATCAACTTACCAGATAGATTATAAATGAATTGCACTATAATTCCAAATCCAATGTACCTCATCTTATATATTAGCTTTTTAAATTTCTGTGATTAAATTCAACCATACTTTTTAAAAGAAAATAAGGGAAGACTTGCTTAAATAATTTTTAATGACCACTTTTGTAAAACAAGTAACTACTCCCTAATTTGTTTCCTTTCCATATTTTGTATTCTCGATTCTTACATTTACGATTATCCATGGTCTCCATTCACTACTAGAAGATAAGTAAACATTCAGTCAAAATAATTTCTGTTTGCCTTGTAAAATTAGGTCAAGGATGGAAAGGTCATAAAGTTTTGGGAGATAGCAAAGAAAATTTATGTTAACATGAGCATTACTCTTTTTTAGTGCTTCAAGACACAGAAGAGGAATTTGTGATATTTGGGTTGTGGATCCGGATATTTTTTTTCTTTTGAATAGGTCAACATGCATCCTTGAAAGAGTTATAAACTTCTGGGATTTGAATGGCTCTCAAATGCCAGGAAATTTTCATCTGTTTCAAACTTGATATATATTATAATACTTTTATGTGATGTCTACAAGATAAAATTCTGTTATATTGTCAATCATTTTAAATTCCAATCAGTATTATTCAGTCTTAGATTCTAGATTCTCACATGAAATTTAGATTAAGGTTAATTTTTGCTTATCAAAAATTTGTTTTCAAAGAATGTCAAAGGACATATATAATGCCGTAAGCAGTTTACTTTCAAAATAAGAGAGAAGGAAGCACCACACTAACTATACAAAAGCTAACAAGTCACAGTGTTCGAGAGTGAATATTAATAGTAGCCACATTAGGGACATAAAGCTATGAAAGATATTTATTTTTTCCACTTTCTGATTTCTCTAATTTTTATCAACAAACATAGAAAAACATGTGTTTTGAGCAATGATATCTTGGATGTAGGTGGTAAAAAGCAAATATATAATCAGTGTATAACTTTTATAAGTAATATGATAGAGATATTTGGAGGTTGCCATAAAAATATTGGCACAGGTCATGATCATGATTTCTATTGTCACCATATATGTGAAAACACTGGAAACTATGTGGCAGATACTTGTACTAAGAAAACATCTCATGGTAGAAAAACAACAATTAAAAAAAAGGAATATTCAAGTGAGAAATGTCTTTGGAAATGCATAAAGATGATAATTTCGTGGCCAAAGTACCATGTCTCAGCAATTAGAGATTCATTGGGTTTGTTACTGCCACTGCATTCATTTTTATTAATATGTACTATAAACAGTTAATACAACAATCATGATAATCATTAAAAAATAGTGCAAATTACCAATTCCTCACACTCTGGTGGTTTGTGGTTTTACATAGGTATAAATAACTAAAGATTTTTAAAGACAATACTAACAATGAAAAATATTATTTTTAAGAGAAGTCCATGCGTCTTGCTTTTTGAACAAAAGAATTCAAATTGTTGCCTTTCAACCATGAGATCAGAAGAAAATGTTAAGCAGAAAATTGTTTTAAATGATTAACTCTGGATAGAACACAAAAGCCCCACAAGGGTTTAATGAATATGTTTTCAAAAGATAAGAGCAAGATGAAAACAATTGTCCAAGACAAAAATTAAACATTTTGTTTAGAAAAGAAAAAAGATACAGTATCTCCATGTTGTTTATCCATATATAATGAAATATAATGATGGAATTAATTTTGCTCAACATTTTTCTAATAGAATGGGAAATCATAGCATTGGCTACTTTTGAAACAAATGGAAAATCATAGCATCGGCTACTTTTGAAAAATACAGATTTTCAAGGGGACTGAGTTGTGGTTCTATTCCACAAAAATGTATGTCGAACTAGTGCCGTCAAAGCTATTTTGTCACCTTTTACATTCAAAATTAAACTCTTCAGGTACAACTAAACCCAACTGGCACATGTAGAAAATGATTGATTTTAGCTTCAGGTGATTTTTGAATATATAGAGTGATGAAAATAAGTGAGGAAACAACATATTGTGTGTTGCCAGATAGATATAATAAAGCTAATTATCAACTCTCAACAAAAATGAGTAGCAACTGGAAACTTCATATGATGACTTATTAAATAACATGTATAGCAACCACAATCAAATATTTTATAACTTCAGAGTCCACTTAGCCTTATGTAGACTTAAATTAACAAAACTCAATAGGATCTTTGTAGGCTTCATTCACATTGTCAGAAATTTATTAGAAAATAAATGAAGTTTGATAATACTTTTAATATGAATTGGACACATATCAAAGAGAAAAGTAATATTATTAAATAAATGACTTAATCATTTAAATTGTAGAATAATTCATTTTAGAGCTCAAGGGAGCTTTAGAAATCATTGGTGCTAATCTTCCTATTTTACCATTGAGAAAACTAAGGACCACAGATGTGAATTTATTTTGTCTAAGTCACATAATACATTTAGAATAGATTATCTTGATACTGTATACCAAGGGAGTAATAATCAACCAAAAAAAAAAAAACTCTATTAGCCCATTTTCACACTGCTATAAGAAAGTGCCTAAGACAGGGTAATTTATAAAGAAAAGAAGTTTAAGTAACTCACAATTCTGCATGGCTGCAGAGGCCTCAGGAAATTTACAATCATGGTAGAAGGGGAAGCAGGCACATCTTACATGGTGGCAGGCAAGAGAGAGTGTAAGTGTGAAGGAGGAATTGTCAAACACTGATAAAAACCATCAAATATAATGAGAACTCAGTCACTGTCATGAGAATACCATAGGGGAAACTGTCCCCATGATCCAGTCACTTCCCACCAGGTCCCTTCCTTGACATATGGGGATTGCAATTCAAGATAAGATTTGGGTGCAGACACAGAGCCAAACAATATCACCAACCCTAGAGAGAGTCCCTTCAAATATATCACATTTATTAAAGCTTACTGTACTGAGCACTTTACATGCATTGGCTGATTTGATTTTCAAAGAATCTAAGTCAGGCATCCCCAAACTACAGCCCATGGCCTGCATGCGGCCCCCTGAGGCCATTTATCCAGCCCCCACCACACTTCAGGAAGGGGCACCTCTTTCACTGGTGGTCAGTGAGAGGAGCACAGTATGTGGCGGTCCTCCAGTGGTCTGAGGGACAGTGAACTGGCCCCTGTGTAAAAAGTTTGGGGATGCCTGATCTAAGTTATACATTATTATCTCTACTTGATGGGTGAGAAAATGGAGGCTCAAGCTATAAATAATTTTCTCTACAGTAGTGGTGGAGTCAAGATTTGATCCCACATGTCTGACTGAAAGTTTCAGTCTTTCTGTTACACTTTACTGACTGCTATAAATGCTTACATTCTCTTTTCCAAAACCGAAGTCACATTTATAAGCACCTACTTGGTGGTGGCAACCCCATGCCACACAGATAATGATTATAAAATTTAGGGTTCCCTAAGAGTAAATCTTAAATTAAAGAACCTCTTTTATTTACGTGACTCTGAAACAAGGAAAATTCACATGACCCCAAAACAAGACACTTACCCCAATCTGAGTGCAGGCACTTTTTGGTAGATGCTTCTCCCTTTTATTAGGAGGACTGAAGAGAATTTGTTGTAGGGGGTGTATGTACTGTTTTAAAATATTAATTCCCACCAACAGGCACAACTATCAGAGAGAGCCTTGACTTAGTCCAAATTCGGATTGCTTCTGTGGGGTCAGCAACCTCTCAGGAATCTACATACATTGATTTGTGTAAGAGGAAAAGGAGTCAGCGAGGAAGATTTATGCATAGATTTTGTGGCTGTAAAAGAGAGACACAGGAAAATGAACATGACTTCACAGCTCATGCCCCACTGGCTGAGTCCCCAGCCTCCTGAGAAAAAGTTGTTTCTAAACTAGTCCTAATGCAGTGACACCCCACCTACAAGAAACACAGCACAATTTTTGCCCCACATGGGTCTCCAGGTTAGGAATTTCAGGAGACAGTAACTGGATAGGGTGGCACTTGGCCATCAGAGCAAAGCATGCAGAGCTCTGTCACTCATCAGCTGAGATTTATTCACAGACACATGTAAAACATCCCAGCAACATCCAGAAATACAAACGTCAACTTTCAGAGGACTGGAGTCTGTTGTGAAAAGGTAAAAGTAACGATGCTCAGTGAAATCTGAGTAGAAATGCTAAAACAAACTTATTTATATCTACAGGCTGCTGAGGGAATCAGATTACTTTATAGGATTTTGATCTGCCAAGTAATACTATAAAATATAGGTTTTATGGCCATAGATTATTAAAGCTGAAATGGTGTTTACATGTTATCTAGCCCACCTCCTTTTTATTTCAGATGAAGAAGCTGAGGTTTAGAGACATCATTTCCTGCTCAAGGTTATACAACTAGACAGTGATAAGGCCAGAGCTTGTGATCACTCCTATCTCCTGAAACATGCTACAGCTTTTTCCTCACTGCTGCTCTATTTCACTTTTTAAAAATAGCTTTGCATTTAGCATTCTAGGGGTTCTTTGAATTTCTGAGAAGTGAGAATTTTTTTTAATATAATGTGGGCTTTGCAGTTTTAGAAATACTAGTTATTGTAAATACCAAATGTTTTCTTGAACTAGCTCTTTATGAAAGATTTGATATAAAAAGTTCTTTCTCAAATGACTCATTTGTAATGCCAGAAAGGGAACCTGAGGATAACTTATCTGTTATGCCATTCATCTAATACTCTTATATTTTAAGTACAGATATGGAGTTTTTATTACTAAACAAAAGTGTTGAAATAGGATGCATCATTGACCTAAAAATATGTCCAGTTAAATCTTGCTGCTGCCTCTGGTCATTTTTATTCTTTCAGAATGAAATGGCTTAAAGTTATAAACAAGGATATACACACTGGGAAGTTAATAATAATTTTAACTTGTGTCATATGCTAATGTGTAGTTAAATACTGAATTGAGAATGAAATGATGAGAGCCTACCATATACACACAGGAGCTCATACGTCTATATTGTATGACTAGTGGAAACCATCTTTCTTATGAATATCAGAATAAGAGTTTTGAGTTCTAATTTTAGCTTTGTTTCTAAATGTTTTGTTTTCCTGTGTGATTTAATCGTTGTCTTCAGTCTTTAAACTTTTTAAAACAGTTTGTGACATTCCTAATCCTACAAAATATAGTGCCATAGATATTGGTATTGATTCACAAAGACAATGAGTGAGTTACTGATGTCCAACATAATATAGGTTGATATTGTTTCATACAGCTTATGAGTTGTTTTAGGTAACCGGGGGATAATGGCTGTACTTTTCCTACCATATAAATTTACCATATAATTCAAAATAATAAAATATGTGAAAGCTTGCTTTATATTTTAAATTTCCATAAATATACATGGTATTATTATTATTATTGGAGTAGGAGCTACTGAGTAAATATTCCTCTATAGCTGGTAAGGATCCTCTTCTTGCACTCCTCCTATCAGTGTGCTGATGGCTTATAGCCGACTAGCAGTACTCTGAGGTTCAGTTAGAAAGACCTATTATTTCTATTTCATATTCAAAATATAAGTTCTCCTTGATTTACAATGGAGTTTTGTCCCAATAAGTTTATTCTAAATAAAAACTAATTTTAAGTTGAAAATTCATTTTATGCTGGCAACAAAGCAAACCATCCTCTATTTAGGATGGTTTGACTTACGATTTTTTTCAGTTTTATGGGTGTGAATGCCATAGCATTCAGTAGAAAGCATAACCCCATCACAAGTCCTAAGGAGGTCCTTGACTTTTGATGGAGTTACACTCCAATAAACCCATTGTAAAGTTAAAAAATCATACATCAAACCAAGGTAAATCAGAGACCATCTGTACTCCATGAGTTGCTGATAACTTGGCTACATTTTACCTTGGCTGAGAGACACTATTGTATTCTCCTCATCGAATCAAATCTGTGGTCGCTTCTTCCTCTGTTAATCCAAACTCTAAAATTCTGTGTCAGCTTTGGCTTTCAAAAGTCCTGCTTAGGGTAAATAATTGATTATTTCATCCCAAGACTACTTAAAAACCGAAGCAAAGACAAACGCAGGTTCCTCTGAAATCAGTGTCCTACACTTCTATTTTCTAACAGAACACCACTACAGCACAAACTACAGTGATATAAGGAGGGAAAGGAAGGCGGTGAACAGATGATCTTTTAATTTTACTCACTGGCTTGAAGGAGAGACACCCACATTCCATCTCCCACTATACACACACAAACACACATGCTAACCACAATATGGCAAGTCCAAACAAATGTCTCCCCAGGGTGCCTAGACAAGTGAGAAGTGAAGAACTCTCCTCAAAGAATGCCAGGCTGGCTGTAGTCTGTATCTCTGTTTTATTTTGAAGTTGCTCTTTCCTCAATTGGACATCAACTAATACAAAAAGTAACAATCATCAATATCATTCTATAGACAGACAATATGACTTATTCATCTGTCTATGGGGATGTCCCACCCACTTTCTCAGTCTTCTAAGTCTTCTCTGTCTTGACAAATGGTTTTTGTTATGTACTAAAAGTAATTTTCTGCCAGTTCGTCAGTACCTTATTCATGCTTAGCATCTTTTACCCAACACCTGTTCTGTCATCGTTTGGGAAGTTTAGAAGACAGCATATACAAATCACTTCACATTTTGCATATATGTTGCACTCACGTTTTCTACAAGCATCACCTTGTTCATTACCTTCAGTATAGCCCCAATGAACCAGCGTAATTGCCTGAATTAATTCTTCTTTTTCACTTATTTTTAATGAAACCTAGCTGATTACAATCTTCAAAACAGCAAATGAGAGATGAGAAATATACACCACGTAGGAAGTATATGTAGGAAGTAGGAAAAATTAAATTCTCTAAAAGGGATACTATAACAGTAATAGAGCTAAGGAACAGCTTGAATTCACTCATCTGAACTCTGATAATTCTTTATCTGCCAGTCTTCTGTTATCTACTGTGTTCTTCAAGCTTCAGTTGCTTGTGCACTCACTTTGTCTCATTTACCAGCCTCATGGGCAGGGGATCCACTTTTATCATCTAGGTAAGCCCACATAGCACCACAAAAGCATCATGTATTGTAATTACATAATAATTAAAAATTTAACCTTTTGTGTTTACAATGAGAGCATGGATAAACAGTTCCTTACATTGGACTTATTATAAGATTTCATATAAATTTGTCTAGTGAGCTCTCAAGTAAAAAATAAATTGCCCCTTATAAAATAAAATTTTTAAATTAAAAATACTTAGCCTAGCCATTATGTTTCCATCATGAAATGACCATTTTATAAATTGCCACCTGTGAAGTTTGTGAATGATACCTCAGTGCCATGAATTAATTTGCATTCAACAAGTGAACAACTTTACCCCCTTCCAATTCATATCATCAGCAGCAATAAAATATCCAAGGAGGGAAGAGCATAAAACATGTTGGATATTGTAATGAATTTGATTACAACAACAAATAAAGCCCATTTTCATTTTGATATTATAAAAAAGCAGCAGGAGGTTTGACTAGATAACTTGCTTTTATATTTTATTAAATTCCTTATGTTACAGTCAGCTGGATTGAGTGCTCCCTGGGAGTGAATTAAGAACATTTGGGCCTTGTCTTTACATTCAAAACAGTGTGGCTTTTACAATCCACCTTACTTGGTTTGCCAGAGGGATATTAAGGAGAGCTTCCTAGTTCCTTGGCTGTTTATTGCCTTATGTGGAGAGTTTTCCTCCTACCTTCAGGTCATGAAATATCATGCTGTGGCATTAGGCAAATGGAATACTGATGCAAACGTGGTGATTGTCCACTTCTCTGACCACTTTTAGAGGGAACTAAAACCCTGTATCTTTTTGGTCAACAGGTATTCAAGGCTGTTTCACTCCACCACAACAATGCTAATTAGTTAAATATTTTCTTAGTGGCCTAAAAGAGTTAGTATATCTCCCAAGGTTTCAGGCAAACACTGAGAGGACTTATATTTTGGTTATAAAAGCAAAATATTATAATTCTTATTCATAAAGGCAAGCTAGTACACAAAGGGAAAAGAGCACCTAAATAAACCTGAGTCAACTTAAATCATCCTTAAATAAGCTACTACCATCAAACACATCCCTATCCTCAGTCAAGTCTAATGAAAGCTCAAATGTGTGGCTTTCCAATGGCCCTGCCACTTTCCCTCTCAGTCTCCTGTTTTCCTTACATTGTGGTGTTCAAACCTGTTTTTGTAGCTGGCTCATTACATTTTATTTCATAACAGTTGGCACATTCTTCCTGACTGAAGCCATGTTATAAAGTCAGCCACACATTATCCTATCATCAATTGCTGAAAATGTGAATCTCCTTGCCTATTGCTAAGGATTTGATTTTCTCTAGTATGATTTGCTTTCCTACAGCAACCACAGAACAGTATTCACTGCGCCTGAGAAGGAAAAACAGAGGCAGGTCCACCTACCTCCCCTAACCCAAAAATAACACTGGTGGGTCCAGTGGAGCAGTTTTCTTTTCCAAGACAGGAACAGCATTTTCCTCAATGGTTTTCACTCAGTGCATGTCTTCTGGATTTTTTACAAGGCAAATTTTGCGCTGAAGTAAAGCACTTTGTCCTGATCAAGAACAGTGCAGTTTTAAAGTCACTGGTTAAATCGATTGCAGAGAAAAGGCCTCTGCTACCTAGTAAGATAGTTCATAAGTGTTTATTGAAGGAAGGACAGAAAAAGCAACCCCCAGCTTATTATAGTATATTCTACATGTGAAGATGGGAAGAGTTCTCCTACAAAAAATGAGACTGTTGACTTCGATACCCATCAAAACATGATTATGCATTGATGGGACACTTTGGGTATATTATAAATTGTGCTCTGTAGGAATACTGACTAACATCATACATTTTCACATTACACAATAAAGTAGAATGTTCCCTGTAATTGGTAGTCACTCCTTTTCATATCCCTCCACTTTGCTGTTCTTCTTTCTCTATCATAACCACTTGACAGAATGTGAGTTCTGGCTAAATCCAACTGTCTGGCTAATCCGTACCTGCATTGAGCATCAAAGGAAGGCAGGAGGAAAGCACTCAACCCTCTTGACTGAGTTTATCCAATATTTTTAAGCATAAATCTCAAGTACATTCTCAGCATGCCTCAAGTAATTTGGTTCTCCCACAAACCAAGATGTTATTTCAGAAATTCTCTCAATTCAAACTGCCAATATCCACTCCCCCTCCTCCCTCTCAGTTAAAGATAATCTTCTCACAGCCTAATCTGCCTGCTGGCCTCGCTCCATGTATATGTAAATGTTCTCCTTTCTCTCCCATTCTAATAAAATACACTGTCCCTTATCCAGTGGAAATCCGAATACTCTCCTTATACTCCAGCTTCTTTCCTTGTTCCTTCTCCCTCCCTATCTCTGTTTCCACCTCTGTCTCCAACTCTGTATTTCCCAATCCCATGGCTTAAGTCTATTTGTCTACTAAGCAATGATTTATCTCCTGAACTATAGATTTGTGTAAATAACAGTTGCATTACTTGCACATGTTTTATATAAAATAGCCCACTCATATGTATTATAACCAAAATTCATTATTTATTCTCCCCTCAGACATCCTTCTCATTACTATACTCCTTCTCAAGAAATGGTGCTATCATCATTCCTATGGCTCACACCAAAAAACTTAGAGTCATTCTTTTTCTAAAAAATAGATTTTTAAAAATAGATTTAAATAGGTAGGTTTGTTACATGGATATATCGTGTAGCTGTGAGGTCTGAGATTCTAGTGTACCTGGGATTCTAGTGTACCCATCACTTAATTAGCAAACAGTGTACCCAAGATAATTTTTCAATCCTTAATCTGCTTCTGCTCTCCCCTTTGGAGTCTCCAGTGTCTGTCATTCCCCTCTGTATGTACCTGTGTACCCATTTTTTATATCCCACGTATAAATGAGTGTTTGATTTCTGCTTCTGAGTTATCTCATGTAGAATACTGGCTTCCAGCTCCATCTGTGTTTCTGCAAACGACATGATTTCATTCTTTTTTTTATGACTCAGTAGTATTCCATAATGTATATTTATCATCATTTCTTTATCCAATCATCCATTGATGTACATTTAGGTTGATTTCATGACTTTGCTTTGAGAACAGTGCTGTGATAAACATACAGTGCAGGTATACTTTTGATAAAAATATTTCTTTTTCTTTTGGTATATACCCAGAAGTACAGTTGCTGGATCAAATGGTAGTTTTAGTTTTAATTCTTTGAGAATTTTTTTTACTCTTATCTCAGAGGTTGTACTAATTTACACTGCCACTAACAGTGTATAAGCATTCCCTTTTCTTCACATCTTCAATAGCATTGGCTGTTTTTTTGACTTTAATAAAAGCCATTCTGACTGGTTTGAGATGGCATCTCACTGAGGTTTAAATGTGCATTTCTATGATTATTGATGTTAAAGATTTTTCCATATTTTTTTGGCTTCTTGTATGTCTTTTAGAAGTGTTTGTTCATGTCATTTGCCCACTTTTTAATGGGGTTATTTGCAGTTCTTTTTGTTGTTGTTGAGTTGTTGGAGTTCCCTACAGATTCTGCATATTAGTCCCTTGTCAGATAACATCACTTGCAAATATCTTCTCCCATTCTGTAAGTTGTCTGTTCACTCTGTTGATTGTTTCTTTTGTTGCCCAGAAGTTTTTTTAGCTTAATTAAGTCCCATTTGTCTATTTTTGCTTTTGTTGCATTTGCTTTTGAGGTCTCAGTCATAAATTCTTTGCATAGGCTAATGTTCAGAAGAGGTTTTCTAGAATTTCTTTTAGAATTTTTAGTTTCAGGTCTTGTATTTAAACATTTAATTCATCTTAGTTAATTCTGTATATGGTGAGAGATAGAGATCCAGTTTCATTCTTCTGCACATGGCTATCCAGTTTTTCCAGAACCATTTATTGAATAGGTTGTCCTTTCCTTAGTATATATGTTTGCCAACTTTGTTAAATATCACTTGGTTGTAGGTATGTGGATTTATTTCTATGGTATATATTTTATTCCATTGAGCTATGTGTCTACTTTTGTACCAGTACCATGCTGTGTTGGTTATTATAGCCTTGTAGTATAATTTGAAGTCAAGTAATGTGATGCTTAAGAGCAAAAAGAACTTAGTTTCCTTTGCTATTTAGGCTCTGTTTTGATTTCATATGAATTTTATGATTCCTTTTGTCTAACTGAAAAAAATACATTAGTAATAGGAATTGCATTTAATTTGTATATTGTTATAAGCAGTATCATCATTTTAACAATATTCATTCTTCCAGTCCATGAGCATGAGATGTTTTTTTCACTTGTGTCATCTATGACTTCTTTATTATTGTTTTGTAGTTCTATTTGTAGAGATCTTTCACCATCTTGGTTAAATGTATTCCTAAGTATTTTGTTATTTTGTGGGGCCGTTGCAAATGGGATTGAGTTCTTGGTTTAATTCACAGCTTTCACCTTATTAGTGCATAAAAATGCTACTGATTTTTGTGCATTGAGTTTGTATCCTGAAACTTTACCGAAGTCATTTATCAAATCTAGGAGTCCTCTGGCAGAGTCTTTAAAATTTTCTAGGTATAAGATCATGTTTTTAATGAACAGAAATAATTATACTTCCTCTTTCTTAGTTTAGATCCTTTTTTTAAAAATTTATCTTGAATTATTGCTCTGGCTAGGACTTCTAGTATTATATTGAATAGGAATGGTGAAAGTGGCATCGTTGTCTTGTTCCAGTTCTTAGGAGAAATGTTTTCAACTTTTCCCCATTTAGTATGATTCTGGCTGTTAGTTTGTCATACATGCCTTTTATTCATTTCAGATATGTTTCTTTGATGCCTACATTGTTGAAGGTCTTTATCTTGAAGGGATGTTGAATTTTATCAAATGTTTTCCCTGCATATATTGAGATGATTACATGGTTTTTGTTTTAATTCTACTTATGTGGTGAATCACATTTATTGATTTGTGTATTCTGAACTATCACTGCATCCCTAGAATAAAACCAACCTGATCGTGGTGAATTATCTATTTGATGTGCTGTTGGATTTAGTTTAATAGGATTTGGTTGAGGATTTTTGTGTCTATGTTTATTAAATAGATTGACCTGTAATTTTCTTTTTTGTTGTCCCCTTGCTTGATTTTGATATCAAGGTAATACTGGTTTCATAGAATAATTTAGGGAGGAATCCCTATTCCTCAATTTTCTGGAAAAATTCTAGCAAAATTGGCACCAGTCCTTGTACGTCTGGTAAAATGTGGTTGTGAATCCATTTAGCCCTGGGCTTTTTTTTTAATGGAGAGATTTGTCATTACTGATTCAATGTTATTACTTATTATTGGTCTGTTAGGAATTTCTTCATGATCTAATCTTTGGAGGTAGTATGTTTCCAGGAATTCACCCATTTCTTCTAGCTTTCTTAGTTTCTGCACATAAAGATGCTCACAGTAGTTTGTGTTCATCTTTTGTATTTCTGTGGTATCAGTGGTAATGTCACCTTTATTATTTCTTATTGTGCTTATTTAAACTTTCTCTCTTATTTTCTTGTTAATCTATCTAGAGGCCTACCAATTTTTCTTATCTTTTCAAAGAACTAACTTTTGTTTCATTAATTATTTGTATCAATTTTTTGTTCTCGATATAATTTTGCTCTAATTTTATTATTTCTTTTCTTCTGCTAGCTTTCTATTTGTTTTATTCTTGTTTTTCTAGTTCTTTGAGGTACAATATTAGGTTGTTAGTTTGAGATAATTTTCATGTAGGCATTTAATGCTATAAGCTTTCCTCTTAGCACTGCTTTTGCTATATCCCAGAGGTTTTGGCATGTTGTCTCCCTATTTGCATTTCTGCCTTAATTTTATCACTCACCTAAAGATCATTCAAGAGCAAGTTGTTTAGTTTCCATGTATTTTTATAGTTTCAAGAGTTCCTTTTAGTATTTTTAATTTTATTCTCTAGTAGTCTGACAAGATATGCAATATGACTTTGAATTTTTTAACATATTAAGATTCTTTATGACCAAGCATATGATCTATTTTGGAGAATGTTTCAGGAGATTAGAAAAATGTATATTCAGTGATTGCTGGATAAAATGTTCTGTAATAGTCTATTAGGCTATTTTGTCTAGAGTTCAATTTCAGAGTTTCTTTGTCAATTTTCTTCCTCAGTGATTTATCTAATGCTACCACTGGAGTGTTGAAGTCCGCCATTATTATTGTATTGCTTTCTATCTCTTTTTGTAAGATTGTGGTATTTGTTTTATGTGTTCTGGTGTTGGGTGAATATATATTTAGGATTGTTATGCGTGTTCTTGTTGACAAGAACTCTTTATCATATAATGACCTTGTCTTTAACTGTTTTTTATTTAAAATCTGTTTTATCTGATATTAGGATAGCTATTTCTGCTCATTTTTAGTTTCCACTTATATGGTATAACTTTTTTCACACCTATAGTTTGTGTATGTCTTTACTTGTTAGGTGGGTTTACTGAGACCATATGGAGTTGGATCTTGTTTTGTTTTGTTTTTATCCAATTTGCCAGTCTTTGTCTTTTAAGTAGAGCATTTAGACCATTTACATTGAAGGTTAATATTGACATATGAGGTTTTGTTCCTGTCATAATATGAATTGTTACCTACTTGTTTTATACTCTCAGTTTTGTAATTTTTTATGGGATCTGTTAACATTGTTCTTTCATGTACTTTTATGATTGCTAGTATTATTCTTTCATTTTCATGTTTGGAACTCTTTTGAGCATTTCTTGTAGGACCAGTCTAGTGGTGATGAATTTCCTCAATGTTTGCTTGTCTGGGAAAGATTCTATATCTCCATAATTTATAAAGCTTAGTTGAGCAGAATATAAAATTTATGGTTGACATTTTTATTTCTTTAAGAAAGATGAAAATAGGTCCCTGATCTATTCCAGTTTATAAGGTTTCTGCTGAGAAGTCTCCTATAAATCTGATGAGATTTCCTTTATAGGTAATTAAATGTGTCTCTCTTGCTGCTTTTATGATTTTTACTTTCATATTGACTTTGAATAGTCTGATGACTATATGCTTTAATGAGGTTCATTTTGCAGAGTACCTCCTAGCCATTTTTCTGAGATTCATGTATCTGAATCTCCAATTCTTTAGCTAGACCAGGGAAGCTTTCCTGAATTATTCTGTCAAATGTGTTATCCAAGCTTTTTACTTTCTCTTCTTCTCCATCATGAATACCTGTAATTCATAGGTTTGGTTGCTTTATATAATGCTTTTTTACTGAAGCCTTTGTTTAGTTTTAAATTCTTTTTGTTTTCATCTGAGTTAATTGAAAGTACCAGTCTTCAAGCTCCAAAATTTTTCTTCTGCTCAGTCTAGCATCTGTCAAATATATTTTGCAATTCCTTTAACAAGTAAATAATTTATTTCCAGTTTTATTTGTTTTAAGTATATCCCTTTGGTAAATGTTTCATTTATATTCTGAATTATTTTTCTGATTTATTTGTGTTGGTTTTCAACTTTATCTTTGATTTCATTGAGCTTCCTTACAATTCATATTTTGAATTGTTTATCTGTCATTTCAAAATTTCCATTTTGGTTAATATCCATTGCTAGAGAGTGAATGCGATCCTTTGGAGGTATCAAAACACTATTTTTTTTCTAATGCTGGAATTCTTGCACTGATTCATTCTCATCTGAATAAGCTATTACTTCTTATTTATTATTTTACTTTCATTTTGATGGGATTCTTTTCTCCCCTTGAGGATGTGACTGTAATGTATGTTGCATATGATTGTTTTCTTTGATTATAGGTGCTTTCGGGGGGCAAGGCTCTCTGTATAAATTCCTTGGTTATAAACAGCTTTTGTGTGATGACTTTCTCAAATGTCAATTGTAATAGCCATGTATTCAGAATATAAGCAGGTTCATTCTCTTCTTCAGGGCTGGGAGTATGGAGTATGGAGGTCTCAGGAAGCTTATCTTCTTCCCTAGCACTATGCCCTCTGTCAGCAGTTTTTTTTTTGTTTGTTTGTTTGTTTGATCTCCAGTCTAGTAGGTGATGCTTATGAGTAAAAGCCAGCTTGCCCTCACCTACCACAAAGAAGAGCAGAAGCTACTGTCCTGATGGGCATGACACAGGACATTCATAGCCAGATGAGCTGAGGTCTCCAAAGAGAGTGGGAAGGACGCTGAAGCAGCCCCAGATCCTTGGCAGGTAGGAGAGTTATCCTCTTCTCATTGTAACCCCAGGATTCATGACTTACAGTTCAGAAAGACATTGTCCTTTATCTCCAGACTACAGTGCAACCGAAGTCCCTGGAAAATGCCTGTCCTACAGCTACAACTGAAAGACTTCAGGGCAGAACCTGTTCTCACTCACTCAAAACAGACAGCTCTGTGGCTGGCCCACATTCCACTGCAAAAACACTGCTGCCCCATGGAGGGAGGGAAAGATGGGCTGGTTCCAATTTACAGAGCAAGAGAATCTCCAAATCTGAGATGTGTGTCTTATATTCTGTTAATTTAACTTTAAAAGTAATCAAAGCAAAGGATTTCTTTTAGAAAACCAGCCAGATCAGAGATCCTAGATTTCTAGGTTGATTCTAAAACTGCCATCAAGTTTTGGGTGCCATTCATAAATATTTAAGAAATAGAAAACTCAAGCAAAAGCATGAAAACTTCAAATAAAATCAAAGCCCTTGTTAGAATGTAGTTTTACCACAAAACTACTGAAAAGCCTGGAGTCATAAAGAGAAGCACCAGGGAACTGATTAACTAGGACTGTAGTGACAGTAGGCTAGAAAATATGTTTGTCTTCAAAGGCAAAATATCTGATGGCCCTGCATGATATAGTGCAATGCCTTACGCCGCATGGACACCAATTTAAATCTAAGCAGGGTCAGCTGTCAGAGCAGAAGTCATTTGTGCCCATAGTATTTTATTAGCCAATGTGAAATGTTTCAAAATTCTGAACCTAGTTCTTAGGGGATGTGACTACATCACGAAGAATACTACTCAACTTGCTCTCAACTTGTTCTACCAACAATAAACCATGTCCATGTAACACAAGAGAACACATTAACAAATAAGTAGCACAGTAGTTCAATTTTATGCTAATAATAACAGCAACAAGACACCCTATATTTATGCAGCACTTTATATTTTACGATGTATCTTCATGGTAATTATTTTTTTTGTTTCTTATAACAACTATGAAATTAACTGGTTTTTAAGGTATTATTGCTTTTATTTTTAGAGGTGGAAAATTGAAGTTCAGTTTTGCTAAATAACTTGTACCTTATATTTTTCACCTAAAATAAAAAACTAACCATAATCAGAATAGAAGTAAGGCTCTAACTTAGTCCTTCTGATTCCAAGATTACTGCTCTTCCTCTGGTAGCATGCTGTCTCTTTATAAGCATATTTGTAATAACTCAGTTTTTTTTAAAGAAGTAATTTTATCAATTGGATAATTTATCCAGACATATTTTTCTAGTATAGAAACTTTATGTCCTTTCACAGTAGAGAAATTGCATGGTACTTTTGGAATAACTAGTTGAGAACATTATGATTATTCACAGTATTAAATGTGTTCTTTCTTCAAGTTAAAAATAATAAAACTAATAAATTCAGAGCAGCAAACATTTACTAATTGTTTGACCGGTTTTTTATTGTTTATTTTTAAGCTTATTTTAAAAATTCATAGCAACTAACAAAGTGGACATTATATCTCATTTTTTAGACAGAAACTCAGCTATAAAAAGGTTAAGTAAATTGAACAAGCCCAGAGAAAAAGTGACAGAACTGGGATACAATTCCTGTTAGTCTGGTTTCATAACCTTGATCATTACACTTTCATCAATAAGATAAGCAGCACATGGCAGAATCATAGAGAAACCTTCTCTGAGGATGATACAAAAAAAGCCAGATTTTGAAAATTTGCATTACTTCTTGAGGATTCATATGATCAAGAGAAAATACAAACATTATTTTCTCAAATACTAGGAAAATTATCAAATGATATATATTTCATAAATACTACTGATATTATATACTAACACAGAGGACAAATTCAAGAGTGATATCAGTTTAATAGCATTCGCTGAGTTACTACTGAGTGCAAAATACTATGAACTCCATGGTCTTAGCAATATGAGAAATGTAGGATTCTAAAAAATGAAGTAGACACACTTGCAGTCCTTGGAGAGTCCTTAGAGGAATCACTGTAAAATGCAAACTACGACAAAAATACAAGATGAAATACAAGTTGTGACAGCCATGGTTCTCAGACTTTAGTGGGCATTAGAACCACTTGAAGGGATTGCTAACAGATTATTGGACTCCGTCCCTTGAGTTTCTGACTCATGAGTCTGTGGGGTGGACAAGAGACTAATTGAAAATTTGCATTTCTAGTAAGCTTTCAAGTGATGCTGATGTTGCTGATTCAAGGACCAGACATTGTGAACCATTGAGATAGAATTTTAAGGGAACATAGAGGAAGACACAATACTCCTTCTAAAGCAGAACACTTTAAGCTGGGCTCAGCCTCTGAACTGTGCTTTGACAAAGGAGCAAACTTTCAGATATTGAAATATAATGTACTCAGGTTCAAGAAGAAACATAATCCTCCAGGCTCTTCCTTCTTTCATCCTAGTGATTTGGCGGCCTCACTCTACTCTTACAAAATGAAATAAAAATTATGAAACCCTTTCTCCTCGCCCCCAAACCCAATATACATAGATGTTTTCTTTTGTTCAATCGGGGTCCTGACATTTTAGTAAGGAGTGAAAGAGAAGTTTTACCACATTTCAAGCTTTATTAAAATCCTTCTTTATTTGGTTTTAAGTAATTTCAATTTCCTCAAAAACTATTATTAAAAAAAAAATTGGTCCTAACTGGACTCACACATTTTAGGGAAGATTAAAAATGTGAATGAACTGTTGGTCAAGTTTTCTTTTGCAAAATAGTTTTATTGATTGTAATGGCCAAAATAATCACAACTTCCCCAGTAAATATTCTTTCCACCCTTATCATGGGAAAAGGCAAAAAAAATGAAAACAATTCTGAAAGTATTTTAACTGTGTGCTAGAGCTGGGGAATAATCAAAGAAGTAATGCACTGACTCATGAGGATCATTTTATTCCCAGTTCCTCTATCATTTTACCACATTCTCCTAAAGAACTAATTTAAATTCTCACTGCTATAATTTTTGTATTTGTAAAAGGGGGATGATATTTGCCATGAGGCTTAGTTAATACTTGGAAATTCTCCTGAGATAATTGAGAAAGGAGAGAAATAAAATACTATTACTCTACATTAAACTTTGTAACTCAAACTATAAAACAAGAGGTATCTACATTCCTTCAGCAGCAAACCAATTGAAAAGACATTTTTTCTACCACTAAGCTGCTCATTGTCATGACAAATGTGTACTAGACGCCAATACTGTCAAGTACTTTACAATAATTTCTTCTAATACATTTTATTCCATTTCTCACAAAGATGAAATAAGTAAAAGGCAGACAATTCAAACACTACCTGCCAATCTAAACTTGTTCTATAAAAGGCCACATAGTAAATATTTCAGGCTTTGGAGACCATGTCTGATCATATGATGACATATGATCACAATTATAAGACATGTTTAAAATTGGAATAAATAATCGCCACCAGTCATTATCATTTTTAATTTTCTTTTTATTAGCAGCATTACACCTTCCCTGTGTCATCTTATTACTTATTCAGAATTGGTTAGTAATAAATACTTAGGTAGAATTCATAGCTCTTCCTTGGTTTCTTTCAAAAAGTGAGCAAATTTTTAACACTGTTGTTTTCCAGTTCCATTTGCCTTCCCCCAAATAAGTTATTAAATCAGGCTAGTTGATTTCAATACACTGAATATAAGCCATTTTGTTTCGTTCACATTTTCTATTTTATTTTGCCTACTGCTTCATTACTTGCATTTCCTCATGCGCCTTTAGAAAAAATGTTATTTCTTCAGTTGTGCAAATTGGAAACCTATTTTTAAAGAGCTGTGTCTCAACCACTTTGATTATTCTGCACTTTATTTTCCTCCTCATTTGTTTAAAAAAGGACAATACATAAGCTGCCATCTCCCTCCTGAGTGTAATTGTAGAAGCCTGTTGTGGTCTCACTAACACTTTTGCATACTTTTCATTTGTTTCCTTATTACAATGATAGTTTACCTTCCTGCTTACTTTTCTATTTGCATCTCATTCGGGAATTCTTGTCTAAAGTGCTTTAGATAAAAATCTCGAATTAGGCTTTTTAAAAACGTAATTTAAAGTAGAAATCGAGAATTTCACAAATTAAGTTATAAGAGTTTACAAAATGGTAAGTAGTTTAAAGATTTCTGCTTTCTTTTGATTATAATTAAGATTTTAAAGATTGAGAGCTCCTTCCCATTTAACTGAGATGGCATCTTTCTAAACATCCTCAGAAATGTATATGCATCAATAAAATGTTTGTAGTTACTTTAAAGTAATATAGAAGTAATCATATTTAGTATTATGTTATGGGAAATGAGAAAGACACCTAATTTTAAGAGTTGACTGTAATTTCACAATGTAATCTGAAAGCTTTATTTTCAGTTTTTTCTCTCCCTGCAGTGTGCACTTCAGAAATAAACCTGTCAGTTCTGACACATGAAAGTCTCACTGTCATGTTTTCCTCAGGTTTATACCATAATTGGAAATCAATCAATTGTAGAAATGTCTTCGAAGCACATGATTTCACATTATGTCCTTAGCATTTATTGAGGGCTGATCTAATAAATGGCTCTATGAAGAAACGCTCTGCAGTAGTTTGATAAAATTGGTACTGCCATTATATTACTCAGTGTCTATATACAAATTCTGGCATTTCATATTTTATTCAATATTCTAAGCAAAAAAGGAGCAGATCTCTTCCAATGATTTCATTTGATCCTCTTTCATATAAAGAGTTATGAAACTTTGGTATATATTGGGGTTCAGTAAATTAAAAGCTATGTTTTTTATATGTTTTATAATTTTGCCTAATTTTTTCTAGTCTAGGTTTTCTGAGATTAAGAATTATATCATTACTGCCTCCTCTAATTTCTGCCTTTGTATCCTTTTAGGTCAGTTATAATTGTTTATTCCAAATCAACTTTGGCTAGTTTGCACATAAAGTAGAATCATCAAAAATATTGAGAACTCAGAGAATAAAGCTTGATAGGAGGCAGAAACCAAGGCAACTCTACAGCCTTGAAAACGGGAATCACAACAATAATCTAGGAACAAGGACAGGTTGGTCAGAGGAGAGTGAAATTGCAGAAGTTTGGATCTCATGACTGACTTGTGGTTACAGGAACCTGATTTAATCTCTCTAGTGTGGATATAATGGGGAATAGATAATTCTAGGAACTAAAACAGGGATGCCATTTGGAAGTTAAAAGGAGAAAATAAAGTCAACAGTAAAGACAAACTCAACAATATTTACTACATATTGTTTTATAGTTTTGTTGGGGAAAGCAGTTGCATATGTGTATCTTATTATAAGTAATTCTACATTGCTTTTATAAGTGGATAAGAAGTTATTAATAAATTATTAGAGGAAGATAAGTTTATTATAAATGAATTTAAAAGTTTTTAAACTGAATATCTCCATGTTCAATTAATTATCTGCAGTCCAGAATGGATTGTAAGGGACCTAAAAGCATACAATGTGGTTCGGTCCACAAAGAGCTTAATATCTATATGTGAAAAAAGATAAGCAAACAAATAACTAATGATCGATACCGTAGGAAATTAAGTATTAATTTTTGATCTCAGAGGCACTTAGTACAGAGATTAATAGAATAGCCTCTGGAATTAGACTGCCTTGGTTCCAATCCCAGAAATACTACTTAAAGTAACTTGGTGAAGTTACTTAACATTTGTCATTGACAAAATCAATATATTTGTTTCTACATCACAAGGCTATTTTGGTAAGTAAATACAGATGAAACATTTATAATTCTATCTGATATGCAACGAGTGCTATGTGGTAGCTAATATTGTACATAGAAAAAGAAAAAGACATTATATAACCACTTTAATTTATAAAGCATATTTATCCAAGTATATTTGGTATTAACTACCTATATGACAAATATTACAGAGTTAGACACAAAGAGTGCACTCAGATGCCATATAAAATACAAAGTAAGATAAGAAAATATAGACTGATACTATGAAATTCCAACAGCAGAAAATATTTCTAACAAGCATTTTTAAGAAAGATTTTGTTAGGAAGCACCCTTTGAGCTTGGCATTGCAATATACTGTCATGTGAAAATGGTAGAAAATATTTAAAGTGTAGCGAATAATATAAAAACATACAGAAACATGAAACAGTAGAAACAATACAATGAACATAATGTCGTTTTATTAGGAGAAATATAAGGCTTAGAAAGGGAATTAATGAAAAAGAAGTTTGGAAAAATGTGATAGAGCTACAATATGGAAAATTTTGCTTTATCATGTCAGATTATTGAATCAGACCTAATTATGAGCTTAAAAATTATACAAAACCCCTTTCTAAAGCCCCAGGGGCTTTTTTTTTCTCATTTATAAAAATGAGAAGAGTATATATCAAGAGAGAGAGTGAATGGAGCCCAACCTGCACTTCAATTAAAGTAGTTGTTCTTATGTCCACAATTTGTATAGAAGTTTACTTATAAAATGCATATAAATATAGAAAAAAAATACATTATTATAAGTTCTTGTGCTGATTTCTGTTTCTGGAAAAGATGGAGTAACAGGGCCTAGATTTACCCTCTTGCCTGAAACAAAGAATTAGATAAAATACATGAAACAATAGTTTTAAATATGTGGCGCATCAGGCAACATAGAACAGTAGCCACAAAGAGACAAAAAATAAACAAGATGAACCCAACGATGGTAACTTTACTGTCTGGAGAGGGATTTCCAGCCATAGTGAAAGAAAGGGGAACTGAGGTATTAGCAATGTCTCTGAGGTACAGAGATAGAGCTGGGGATAGAGCCCAGGGAGGACAAGGTGGCTAGAGTTCCTAGAGCTGAGCACTGGACAAAAAAGAGATTCATTGAAAGAGAGAGAGAAAGAGAATATATGCATGCTTCAGAGATCTGCAGGAGTTGCTATTGCATTGTAAGCTAAGTTGTAATGAGCTCAATTGTGTAAAAAAATTATTTAGGCCTGGAAAAGAGCCATCTGAAAGGAATAGATGGAAAAATAACCACAACTCAAACAGTGTCAAGAAGAGTTCCCGCTCATAGCAGTCATACTAGAAATCTTGATAATTCATAGAACATCAGAAAGAATTGTAGAAGAGATTTGTATCATACATTAGTCGTAAACAATGCTGTAGCCCCACAAAAGAAACATAAAGCTCAGATTCAAAAGGATCAAACTTCAAGTAACCTAATCAAATTCCAGAACAGAGCTCAACAATGTCTATGGGAACACAAAATATCTGTCACTGTACAAGGTAAAATAGCCCATGTCTGAGATCAAGTTATAAAAAAATTGTAATACATGCAATTTTAAGGTTAATATTGTCTTGTAAATTTGCTTAAGTCTCTTATAGATGCTGGATAATAGACCTTTGTCAGAAGTATAGTTTGCAAAAATATTCTCCCATTCTGTATGTTGTCTGTTCACTCTATTGATAGTTTCCTTTACTGTGCAGAAGCTCTTTAGTTTAATCAGATTTCATTTGTTAATTATTTGCTTTGGTTTAAACTGTTTTAGGCATATTTATCATAAAATCTTTGCCCATGCCTAAATCCAGAATGGTCTTGCCTAGGTGGTCCTCCAGGGTTTCTATATTTTTGTGTTTTACACTAAGACATTAACATTTTTTTCAAAATGACATTGAAACATTTTCTTTAAATGACCAAAATCAAATGTCTAGAGATAAAAAACTAAAATGTCTGATATGAAATACATACTGGATGAAATTAAAAGAAGATAAACATTAAAGAAGAAAATATTAATGAACATGAAAAGATAACATTAAAAATAATGCAAAATGAAACAAAAGGAAAAGACTAAAAATATAGTAACAGAATATAAATGAGTTATCAGAGAACTTCAGAGTTCTAATATCCACATGTTTGGAATATACAAAGGAGGATAAATTACGGAAAATTATTCAAGTTTTTAAAATAAATAATGGCTGATAATTTTCTAAATGTGGTAAAAATATAAACTCACAGTTTCAAGAAGCTCAATGACTTGAAAAGACAAAATAAATAACAAAAATTATATAACAGCAGAGAATAATTAAATTGCTGAAAACCAGTGATAAGGAAAAATTCTAAAAGCAGCTGGTGGTGCGTTGGGAAAGAAAAGTAGTAGTAGAGGCAGGGATGAGACACATTATATAGAACAAATAAGATAAGAATAAAAATAGATTTTTGTTGGAAATAAGACAAGCAAAAGGGAAATGGGATAATAACTTTAATTTACTAAATGTAAATTTTTAACAAAATACAAAACCTTAAAAAACTTACTGTAGCAGCCCAACAATACAAGAAATCTGAAGGAAACATTTTACCTGAAAGTATAATGATACCAGATAGAAATCTGGATTTACACAAAATAATGAAGAACACCAGAAAACATAACTTCAGAATAAATGTAAAATATGTCATTTCTTATTATTTAAGTATACCAAAAAGTAATTGACTATTTAAAGCAAAACACCAAATATTAAGACTAGATAATAGAAATCTAAACAATTAATGGTTTGAAATAAATAGAAATAATATCTGAAAATTTAACTAAATAAAAATCAAAACACAAATACCGCAATTGTGGGATGCAATAAATTTTAAATCTATAGATACAGATAAAGACATTCATAGCGCTGTTTTTATTTTAGAAAATAAAATTAGGCAAAGAAGAAAAAATGAAACCTAAAGTGAACAGTAAAAATTAGAGATGACACAAATTACAAATATCAGAAATGAGAGACAGGACATAACTATCTGAATATCTAATTCTACATATATTAAAAGGACAATAAGGGAATAATTGTGAATAACTTTATGTCAATTCAGACAAGGTAGATGAAATAGAAAAACTCATTTAAGGACACAAATTACAAAAGAAGAAATCGATAATATGAGTACATAGTATCTATTATTGATTTTGTAGTTTAAAACTTTCCCACACAGGAAACTTCAGACCTGTTTGCCTTTATGGGGAATTCCAATCCGTGAATGGAATAATATCTATTCTATAAAAACTCTTCCACAAATTTGAAGAGAAAGGGATATTTCCAAACTTTCTGTGAGGACAGTATTACTCTGATACCAAAACCAAAGACATTACTTTTAAAACTGTAAAAAATTCTACTGAATCTACAAAAATAAAGTGCCTCAAACTAATAAGTTGGCTGAGAAGAATCGTAAGATATAAGATTATAAACACAAATCAACTGTATTTCTACATATTAGCAAGGAATAGTCAGTAGTAATTAACAGTAAATTAATTATTTAAAAATTTACAGTATAATCAACGTGAAACACGAATGAATCTGACAAAATATGTACAGAAAATGTGCACTGAATTCTTGAGAGAAATTGAATATGACTTGAATAATGGAAAGCTGCACTGTTATTGGTTCAAAGACACAGTAGTAATGAGATATCAACTCCTCAAAATTGATCTATAGAGTCATCATAATCCCAAGTAGAAACTGACATGCCAGCATTAAAATTCATATTTAAACACAAAAGGCCTAGGAAAGCCAATAACCCTTTGACAAAAAAAAATAACAAAAGTATAGAATTTATATTACTTGCCTTCAATAAATTACATAAAACTACAGTAATCAAAAGAGTGTTGTAGTAAGACAAACTAATAGATCAGTGTAACAAAGAGTACATAAATAGACCCACATATATATCACTTAAGTTTAGGGAAAAAAGACAACAATTCAGTAGAGAAAGGATAATCTCTTAAACAAACAGTGATTTGCTTCATACTGTTTTCAGTGGAAAACTGATAATCTCTTAAACAATTGACTATCCATATGAAGATAAAAAAGAACAACTTCCCTCTGTATCTAACTGAATTTTTAGAAAACTAACTCATGAAATATAGAAATAAATGTAAAATTTAAACTATAGCATTAGCAAGATAGTACAATAGGAAACTCCTGACTATCTCTGTGTCCCCAGAGAGACACTGATTCAACAATACATGGACCAATTCCTTTTATGATAAATCTAGAAATCAGGTTAAGAGACTTTTGCATTCCAGATGATGTGAAAACAGCTGCATCCATGTCAACAGAAAATGTTTTCTACTCACTTGCCATAGTCCCTCCTGTCACAACTTGGCTCAGCACAATCAGGAAAAAACTGCCAGGTCCAATTTTCTCCCTGGGAGAACAGGAGATATATATAAAATATATGTGCAATGGGCAGACTTTCCAGGGGGCTGTCTAAGGGACTGGTTTCTGTCTTGCCTGAAACTGAGCACTAAAAAAAAGGTGCCAGGTAGGAAGCTGCTGAGATTAAAGGAAAAGGTTTGGATAGGCAGCCACTCACTTATAGCAGTCCCTCCCCACAACTCAGCATGAAATAAATGGGAGCAACCCCCCACTCCTGTCTTCTCCCTGGGGAGATAAATAGTTGGAGCATGCATCCAATGTTCTGACTTTTTTGGGGGGTTGCTGTTCAAAAGCCTAGTTTCTGTCTCAACTATCTTAGAGCAATGATGTGGTCTGGTATACTCTAGAAGAGAAAGGGTCTGTGACAATGGAAGAGATTTGAGTGACTTCTGGCAGTCAAAGAAAACCTGCAGTACCAAAGATAAACACCAGAGGAAGGAAGAGACTATATGCTTATTAAAAACAAAACAAAACAAAGGAAATAGTAAATCCCTCTAATTGGAAATTACATACAAGTCTAGAGAAAATGCATCCACAGAAAAGTTTGGAGCAGCCCCAGAATCTGAAGCTAGGCAAATTGGTGAAAGTCTTTTTCTCTATTAAGTTAGTCCATAGAGAATGGAAGTGGTGGGTTTTTTATTTCCACAAAGTTATGAGGCACAAAGTTATGAGGCATGTGAAGAAACAAACATGGCAGAATTGAAGAAACAAAATTAGTTTCTAGAAAACAACCTTATAGAAAGAGAGGTCTATTAACCACCTGACAAAAAAAATCAAACTAACCATTATAAACCATCAATGACCCAAAGAAAACAAAGTACAAACAAAATGAGAATATAAACAAAGAGATTTTTAAAAATTTAACAAGAGCCAAACAAAATTTTTTAAGCTTAAGAATATAATAACTAAATTGTTCAATTCACCAGAAAGATTTCAACAACTGACTTGATCAAGTAGAATTAGAGAACTTGAAGAAATTAATAATTTCCTTTGAAATTATCAACTCAGAGAAGAAAAATAAAAAAGAGTGAAGAAAGCCTAAAGAACTTGAGGGACACAATCAAATGAACCAGCACACATTTGGAGCATATTAGAATTCCAGAAGCAGAAGAAAAAGAGAAAGAGAAAAATGGTCAGAAAGCTTATATGAAGGAATAATGGCTAAAAATATCTTAATTCTGGGTAAGAAAACTAATTCAGATTCAAGAAGTCCAACAAATTCCAACTATGGTTAATAGAACTCATCAGTGAGACACATCATAATAAAATTGTCAGATGTCAAAGACAAAAAGAGTTTTGAATGCAGCAAAAGCAAAGTGATTCGTCAATATCATGGATCCCACATAAGACTATCAGTGGATTTCTTAGCAGAAATCTTGCAGACCAGAAGAGACGTGCTGCAAGAAAAAACTTCACCAAAGAACTCTATACCTAGCAAGACTGTCCTTCAAAAATTAAAGAGATACAAAAAGACTTTTTCAGACAAACAAAAGCTAAGAGAGTTTATTACTACTAGATCTGCCTTATGAGAAATGCTGATGGGAGTCCTTCAAGTTGAAATGAAATTATGGTAGACAGCAATACAAAGGCATATGAAAATGTAAAGTTCACTAATAAAGGTATGCATGTAATATGCACACATACACACAGAAACACATATACACATATAAATGAATACAGAATACTATAACACTATACCAGTGGTTCATAAACTGCTTTTAATTATGATATAAATGTTAAAAGATAAAAGTATAAAAACTGTAACTTTAAATATATATTAATGGACAGACAATATAAATATGCATACTTTGTGACACCAATAACATTAAGTGTGGTGGGAGTAAAAGAGTTACTTTTATATGCAATAAAAGTAACGTTATCAGTTTTAAACAGATTATTATATCTTTTACATATTTTATGTAAATTCCATGGTAACCACAAATCAAATACCTATAGAAGATACAGAGAAGAAAATTAAAAAGGAATCAAAGTATGTTACTACAAAAAATATCAATAGACCACAAAGAAAAACAGAAGCAGGAAATGAAAGGCCAAAGTTATAAGACAGTTAAGAAAACTAATGAAAAGAAGAAAGAAAGAGAAACAAAGTAAAACTAAATGCTAAAGTGTGGACAGCATATAGCTAAATATTGTTTTTCTTTTGGTGATGGTTATTTCAACCTTTCAGCCACTTTATGTCTTTTAATTGGGACTTTAATTCAGTCCCATTTAATGTAATTATTGACAGGGAAGGACTTCCTATTTCTATTTTGTTAGTTGTTTCCTGTCCATCTTGTAGCTTTTATTTTTTTTTCTATCTTGTCCCTCCCTCTTTTCTTCTCTTTCTTTTTTCATGTGTCTCTCTCTCTCTGTCTCTCTCTCTCTCTCTCTCTCTTTTTTTTTTTTTTTTTTTTTTTTTTTTTTTTGTAGTGACATGCTTTCATTATTTTCTTACATGTCTTCCAGGTAAATGGACCCTTTTATTATTTATTAAATGTCCTTCCTTGTTTCTTGTGGCATTTTTTGACTTATACTCTACTTTGTCTAATATAAATATGGACATTTCTGCTCTCTTTTGGTTGCTATTTGTGTGAAATATCTTTTCTATTCTTTCACGTTTTTAAACAAAAACTGACTTTTGGTAGAGTTCACAGAAGTCCATGAGGAGACACATTATAATCAAATTGTCAGACTGAAGAAATAGATAGCAATACAATACTAGTAAGATTTCAAAATCCCATTTTCAATTATGGATAGAACATCCAAACAGAAAATGAATAAGGAAACAGAGAACTTGGACAACATTATAGACAAAATGGAACTAAAAGGAATATACAGAACATTCAACCAATAAAAGTAGAATATACATTTTTCTCAAGTGCACACTAAACATTTTGAAGGATAGATTACATGTGAAGCCACTAAACGAGTCTTAATGAACTTAAGAACACTGTAATATTAGTATTGTTTATGACTATAATGAAATGAAACTAGAAACCAATAGCAGTTAGAAAATTGGAAAATTCAAAAAATGTGGAACTACAAATAGTCAAAGAAAATATCAAAGGGGAAATTAAAAAATAATTTGAGACAAATAAAAATGAAAACACAGCATACCAAAACTTGTAAGATGCAGCAAAAGCAGTACTAAGAAGGAAACTTACAGAGGTAAATGCATACATTAAGAAAGAAGAAGAATCTCAATAATACTCTACACCTCAAAGAACTAGAAAAAGAAGAATAAATTAAATCCAAGGTTAGCAGAAGCAAGGCAATAATCAATATTAGAACATAAATAAACTCAATAGAGAATAGAAAAAAACCATAGGAAAAAACTCAATAAAACTAAGAGTTGGGTTTTTTAAACAAATCAACAATACTTACATACACTTAGTCAGAACAACTATGAAAAAAAGAAGACTCAAATTAATATATCCAGAAATGAAAGAGAGTTAGTGGTTATGTTCACTATAAACTGTAGTGAAGAATTTGCAGATCAAAACTCACCAAATCACACACTTCAAATATGTGCACTGTGTGTTATATATCACACTCAATAAATCTGTTAAAATTTTTCCTCATGCAGCTCTCAAATGATCGGGCTATGCTTAAGGAGGGTTAAGGGGATAATATTCTCTAAGGTAAGGTTGTCCAACCCATGGCCCATGGGCCACATGCGGCCCAGGACAGCTTCAAATGTGGCCCCCCAAAAATTCTTAAACTTTCTTAAAACATTAGGAGATTTTTTTGCATTTCTTTTTTTTTTCTCATTAGCTATTATTAGCGTTAGCATTTTTATGTGTGTCCCAGGACAATTATTCTTTCCATGTGTCCCAGGGAAGCCAAAAGATTAGACATCTCTGCTCTAAGGTAAAGGAAAGACCTGAGGCTAGGACCTCAACAAAGAAGCAATTTGTAGTAGTCCTGTAAGAGTTAGTAGGAGACTGGATTAGGATAGTATTTGTGGGAATGGAAAAGAATGAACTGTCTTATTTGGTACCATTAGCTCACCTAACAGGATATTCCCCTATCCCCAGAACAAAAGCTGAAAACTTATTTGACTACTAAAAGTTCACTGCAGTTTCATGAAGCATAAACATTGATTTGCTCAGATTCACCAGGTTCAGTCTGAGGGTTAGGTAATTCATCAAGTCTGGGAAGACACAGGAATGTTCCATAAAAATCACTTTATTTATTAGATTCACTGTCATATATTTCACCAAAAAGTATCTTTTGATCATCTACTTTCTCTGTGAAAGACTCTGTGCTAGTAACTAAGGTACAGGGAGTTTCACTCACAGGTGCTGCCACTTATATTTACAAGGAAAAAAAGACAGAATCAAACTATTGTCCTTCAGCGCTAGTAATGATTTATGCGTCTGGTGTTGGTACACAAGGTTTCCAGATTCAGCTTTCAACTTGTGTGCGTGTAATTATATCATCACTAGGGTGATGTAACTGTACCAACCACTGTGCTAACAGGTATCGTTCCAAAAGGCCACCATCTATCTTGAGTAAAATCTTTTGTTTCTCTGTAGTCAGCCTGGCATCAGCACAAATAAAATTACAAATAAATGCAACCCTGAGTTTTATTTTCCCCCATAGGTTCTAAATAATTTGGGTGTAACTCTTTGGGGATGATGTTCATGAAAAACTCCATAATCTTTGTTATTGGATTTCTCATCTGCAGGTACTTCCAAAGCTGTGATTTATCTAAACCACATTTTTGTCAAAGGGCTATAAGGGGATAATGTGAAAAGTCTGTTGGGATACTGTTAGTAAATTTATAAAAGTACTTTCTGTATCCAGTTAGACCAAGTATTTTTTTTATTCACTGTTTTTAGGGCAGGCTTAAGTATCGTTGAAGACTTCAAGGGAATAAAAGTTAAGCATCTAAACTAGAGATTCTTTGTCTAAAAGTGTGTCTGTTAGGACAAAGTTATCATTTACAGGGCTTGGTAATAGTGTTTAGATGAGTGACCCATCTAAGCCTAAAGTTACAGAACTGCACACAGATATTTTCAGAATTTTTTTCTCTTGCCTACTTTATGCTGTTCCCTCAAATCCAGTAACGAATTATTGATCCTAGTGTCTATGCACCCCACTAGGGCACATTCTCACTGCTGCTTGATCTAGCTAAGGTCATAGCCCATATATTAGTGTTAACTCCTAAAAGAAGTTTTATCTTGTACAATGTGATGCTCCTTAGTGTTGTTATTCCATCCTATGGCCAGCAAGGAGCTGATGCTACTAAATACTGACAGGGGTCTGCTGTCTTCTCATCATAGGGACATGAAATCTATGGCATGTATATTGCTAGACTTCCATAAAATTTTGGAATCCTACCTTGATGTTAGGTCAAAGGATGCCTCTGAAATGTTTTAGATTCTCCATTCTGTAACCTCTAACCTTATTTAACTTCTTAATAATTATTTAATAAAAAGGTCCAAATCTTTTAATTAAATTCACCCAGGAAATTATTGTGGACCCAGAAGAAATGCAAAAGGCCTATGAGCCAGAAATAGCTAACATAAAACTCAGAGGTAAAGTTGCTGGGACTGGTAGTCAGATCCTTTGTGTGCAGTGCAAAGCAGTGATCTTTAGTAGCTGTTAGAAAATAAAGGGCAAATAGCAAAATGAGAAAACACAGTAAAGCTACCCAAACCAGAATAATTTATTGTCTATTTTCTCACATATTTTAGTTTAGGTCACTTAGTTGCTGGGTTACAAAATTGAATAAGGAAAAGCTGATAAATTGTCACAGATCAGAGGAAACTGGAGAAAAATAACAACTAAATACAATGTGATATCCTGGATTGGATTCTGGAACAGAAAGACATAAATGGATAAACTTTTAAAATCTGGGGAAAAAAATGGAGTTTAATTCATAGTAATGTATCAATGTTAATGTTAGTTTCTTAGTTTTGACAAATATATCAATAATGTAAGATGATCACATTAAGGGAACTAAAATTGGGTGGGGATTTTAAAGAAATTCTCTCTATTGTCTTTGCAACCTTTTTGTAACTCAGACATTATTCCAAAATAAATGGTTTATTTGCATATGAATAAGATGAAATTGTTATCTTAGAGTAATTAGATCATAACTGAGAAGACACAATAATAAAGAGTACAACTCAATCATAACACTAAATGGTTTAATGAAAGGATTCACAAGGTGCGATGGTGCACAGAACTGAGCAAAGTTTAAGACTAGCCCAGTCTGAGAGTTTAATGAAGACTACCTGAGATCGACTCTGAAAGATATGTAGGATTGTTCAGGAAAAAAAAAAAAAAAAAAAAAAAGAGTGACCAGAATCATGGGCAGAAGGAAGCACATGAGGCATGTGGGGAACTGAGGTGATTTGGAAGACTAGAGATGGGCACAGTGTAAGGTTTGTGCTCCTCAGTAGGAAGCTAGACCTCCACCTGCGGGAGAGGAGACATTAAATGATCAGATCTGAAGGAGCATATGGGATATATATTTTGGAGGCAGATCTGAAGATAGGGAGACAAATTAGAAATCTTGTAGTCATCTGAATTAAGCAGAAACTAGCTACAGAGAGGAGAGTACAAATTTGAAAAATATGTAGGAAGTAAAATAAGCAGCATTTTGTGATTTGACTAGAGGTTATTTCGTGGAAAGGGAAATTACTTCAACAAAAATTGTTTTGAGAATACAACTGTGCTACTGCATAATACAATAATTAATTTTCAAACACAAATTACCTAATTTGTGAAGAAAGGTTCAAGTTATGCTTAGTATATTCTCTTGAAAATATTTGAAACTTATAGTTGAGACATAATAAATGCATATTTTATACTCCGTGCTTGAAATACATAATGATAATAGATAAAGCACAAAAAGAGAAAACTAAAAGCACATAGCTGGTTAGAAAATAAGGTAAGCATCTCTGTGAACCCAAAACAGAACAAAAACCTAAAGTAGTAAGCAATGCCGAAGTCACAGTGGCTTGCAGGGAACTGTGGCCCTCACCACACAGAAACACAGCCTTACCATTTTAAATACTGTCAGAAGACAGGACCACCAACCACCATTATAGACCCTAATTCTGAACTGGCCATCTTAAAGCCCAAATAGGACATAATCAAAGTCAAAAGATACAGAAAACAAAGGAGAGAAACAAAAAGGTAGAGAAATAAAAATCCTCTCAAGCGAAAATAAATCTTCAAAGGAAAATACATTTTATAAAGTTAGTGGAAAAAAAAGGAAGCCAAACAAATTAACTATCAGAATATTGATTCATTTTAGATAAATATAGTCCAGCCATTAAAATATCTCTTCTACAATACACAAAGAGGGATAAAACTTAGCAATGTTTTAACTGAAAAACAAAATCAAGGAGAAATAAAGCAAGAACTATAGATACAGAAAGAAATTTTAAAGATTGAAAAAAAAAATCATTGTCCTTAAACATATTGGCAGTAAGTATGATTCTAAATTTTGATAATATGTGATTTTTCGTCCTTTGTAGGGACATGGATGAACCTGGAAACCATCATTCTCAGCAAACCGACACAAGAGCAGAAAATCAAACACCGCATGTTCTCACTCATAGGCGGGTGTTGAACAATGAGAACACATGGACACAGGGAGGGGAGCACTATACACTGGGGTCCGTTGGGGGGAAATGGGGGAGGGATGGGGAGGTGGGGAGGTGGGAGGAGATAGCATGGGGAGAAATGACAGATACAGGTGAGGGGAAGGAAGGCAGCACACCACACTGCCATGTGTGTACCTATGCAACAATCTTGCATGTTCTTCACCTGTACCCCCAAACCTAAAATGCAATAAAAAAGAGTTTGAGCCAATGTAGTGTAATTTTTAAAAATGAAATTATAACAATTGAAAAGAAATAAGCAAAATTGCCATTTTCCACAGGAAATATAATTGTTTGCATAGAAAATTCAAGATTACATTTGGAAAAATTATTAGAACTAATAATAGAGTTCAATAAGTTTTCTGTATGTAGACATAAATAACATAAAAATCAATAGCATGCCTACACATCAGAGATCTACAAATAGATAAACATAATGGAGATAACAAGTCCATTGATAATAGCAACAAATTTATATAGGACTTGGGAATGAATTTTACAAATATTGCACAAGAGTTTTGTAAAGAAATTGTGAAACATAATTAGAGGATGTAAAAGATTTAAGCAAATTAGCATACTTGTGGATGGAAAGACTGGCTATCAAAATGTCGATATTCATAAATTAGTCAACAAAATCAATACAACAAAAATAAAATCCTAACAAAAATGTACACGGAATTTGACAGTCGGATCCTGAAATTTAAGTTAAAAATAAAGGTACCAAGATTAAGCAAGACAATTTTGAAGAAAAAATAGGACAATTTTTTTTTGTCAGCTACATTTCTACTTGATATCAAAATTCCCTATAATGCCAGAGTCATTAAAACAACATGTTATTGGCCCATCAATGGAAAGAGAGAATAGAGACTGTAGACCTACATATATATGGAAACACACACACACACACACACACACACACACACACACACAATAGTTTTGACAGAAATCTATCAGAAAAACTGATACGGTCAAGAAATTTATCTGTAGGAATTATTTATTCACATAGAAAAAATACTAGATTCCTACCTCATGCTATACAAAAATGAATTTGTGGTTTAAGGGAAAAGTGGACCAAAAACAATGAAGAAGAAAAATATCGATAAATTGGTGAATTGTTTTTGATACCAGTGAAGAAAATAATTTATTAAGACAGAGAAAGTATAAGACTCAGAGAAAAAGATTAATATATTTAAAGACTGTATTAATATGAAAATGCTCTTCACAAAAAAGAACAAAGTTAAAAACAACCTCAAGGTAATATTTACAATAACCACAAATTGCAAAGGATTTAAATCCAGGATATCTAAAGACATTTTATGAGTTTATTTTTAAAAGATGATAAATACAACAGAACAATGGATAAAAGATCTCAACGGGCAATTCACAAAAGAGAACTCAAATGGCCAATAAAATCATGAAATGATATGTTATTCACTAATCAGGAAATGACAAATTAATAATAAGATTTCACACATATGTTGTCAAAATCTTTAAGTCTTGGCAAATCTGTCAAACAAAAGGAATGTTTATGCACTGCCAGTGGGATTGTAAATCAGAACAATCATTTGGTAAAGCAATTTGATAACATGCAGGAAACTTGAAGATGTGCATAACCTACAACTCAGAAATTCCACTCCCATATATATAACCTAGAAAAGTTTCTGCACGAAACAAGACGGTTTGCTGCAGTATTCTTTTTTTTTTTTTTTTAATGTTTGTTTTATGTACAAAGAACTATCTTGGTTTTTCATGGTAGATGTCTTGAATAACCCTTTGAAGATTATTTAGTCCAACTTAATGAAACCTATATCCTTCGCGTACTGACAGAAACACTGGCAGCACATATTGAGACCATATTTCTGGATCAAACCGTGCCAGTTTGGCAATATTCTTCCTCTAAAAAAAGAAAACCATCTATGTATCTATCAACCAACTTTGCATCTAGCAAGTAGGGAAATGAATTATAAAATTAACATTTACTTAATAGATCTTGAAAACAATATAAGAAAAAGGTAGAAAGAGACCTGCAATTTAATACTATTCTAGAAAAACAATTTTCAGTACAATTCTATATATATAAATGTCTATGACAGTAGAGTATAAAAGCATGTGAGAGAATGATAAGCACCAAATTCAGGATCATGATCACATGATTAAATCTGGGGACGGAGGAGTGAAAAAAAATATGGTACACTGAAGATTTTAATGTTATTTTTAAATTGGACAAATGTAGTAAATAACATAATTTGTTAAATTTGAGTGATGTGTACAAGTGCTTTTAAACATACTATCTAGAGCTTTCTGTGGGTATAATTATTTCATAGTTTTTTATATTTTAAAAATATGAGAACTATATAAATAAAAACTAGCTATATAAAAAGATACGAAATTATAAATTTTATAAACATTTTAAGAAGATGAATTAAAATGATAAAATATTCTAATGTATAAATTCCAGTAAGAGTTTAAAGCTGCCCTTGTGCACAACATGTTTTCCTATCCCCAGACTTGGCAGGACTATCTGCAATTACACACGCTAAGGACTGGGCTTTTAAAAAGCAGCTCACACTATAACACCAGTGTTCTGGTATGGAAACTTAAGTCTGCCTCATTCCATACTTATCCTAGGTTCAGCACTGCCCCCATTACACATCCCTCCATGTCTTTCACAATGTGCTTCAAGGAGTGATAATTTATGTGCATGCTTGATTCCATAATTTTAAGGTCAAGAACTGGATCTTGATCATCTTTGCATTCCCACTGTGTGAAATGTGATTGAATGTAATTCACAATTTAGTAAGGTAATAAAGGCGAGTAAAGTTAGATTTGCCTCAAGTCTAACTTCATAACTGCTTCCTTCCATATTCTTTACTCAAATTATACTGTGTAAACATTATTGCACAACCTGGAATAACCCTGGTTCTGGACACATCCCTGTGAAATGAATATATTATACCCAGCACTGGGATAAATAGGAAAACAGAAACTTGAAGATATGTGTAACCTACAACTCAGAAATTCTACTCCTAGATATATAGCCTAGAAAAATTTCTGCACATAAGCACAGAAAAATGTGTAAAAGATGATTTTCTACAATATTCTTTCTCTTAAAAAAGAAAACCATCTATCTATCGATCAACCAACTTTGTGTCTAGCAAATAGGAAAATGAGTTATAAAAATAAAAATATAAAAAATAGTATTAAATTATAACCCATGATGCTTGCTCAGACGCATTCAACTCCCATGTAGAGGGTGCTAATAAGTCCAAGCTCAATAAATAAACATCTCGAATGGTGAAAGTGGATGGCATTCATATCTTCTGACTACCAACTATCTACCTGGGGTTATACTATATACCTTATAGAGGTTAAATAATTTTTCCTCATAACATAAAATCATAATATGCTATATATCTGTTCTACATATAATACATGTTACAAAAGCAATTTTCTCCACTAGCATGTAAGCTTCATGAAGATAGAAAACTACCTTTCTTGATCCTTTCTGCATACCAGGGCCTATCAAAATATTTGGCATACAGTAGCACACATATGTGTGCATGTGGAATGCACACACACACACACACACACACACACAGACAAATTGTACGTTTGGAGCTTTTTTCAGAAAACTGAAGTGACTGATATTAAAAAAGATACTGGGGGTGGCTGACTAGGTGCAGCACAGAGGATGCTTTAGGGCAGTGAAGCAATTCATTTTAATACTGTAATGGTTAATACATGACAACAAGCAAAACCCATAGAGCTCCGCAGCATGAAAAGTAAATGGTAATGTAAGCAATTTTAAAAACAATCACTCAGGAAGTTGGCAGACATCAGAATGAAATGCAGAATATGGCAAAAACATCAAAATTTATTACAAATGTGTGAAACTCCACTGAGGGGAGTGAAAGGGTGAGATGTTGATCTAAGTAACTTTGGAAATCAGTGGGTTATTTAAGACTAAAGGCAAAATGAAATGTTCATAAACACTATATGTACCCTACTGGATAAAGGTTTTTTTGCCCAAGGGTATGAGTTAACAATTATTGAACCACTATTCATGTGTACTGGAATGGAACAATTAAATTTATGGATGGTGAATGGTAGAAGTCATATTTCTTATGGTTGGAGTAGGAGGTTACAGGTAAGCCAGAAAGGAGGATAAATAATCAAAGTGGGACTAGATTAGAGTCGTAATATAGCTATAGATAGTTAATATAGCTATAGATGGTTACACATAGAAAACTACAGATATGAGTATATATATGGGTTAGTACATAGACATACATCTCCTTGTTCTGTTCACTGAGAGGGTACAGAAGCAATGACACACAGAAAGCAAGGAACATACCTAGTGTCCAGATATCATTTTCTAATTGCTTTTATCTAGTAAAAGGAACCAGGGCTCCTTGGAGAAATTGTTAATTCTACCACTATGGCAAAAAAAAAAATTATTTAAGATGAGCCCAAAGCCAGAAAAATAAGAAAGTACTCACATACAAAAATGAGAGTGGTAAGTCAGAGATATCCAAACCAATGGAAAGAGTTTCCAATGGCCAACCTGGAACAATTTGAGCAATAAAATGAACAGTATTAAATTATAACCCAAAACATAAACTTAATATAATTAGTCCATACTGATAATAACAAATGGTTGAACAAATAAATAAATGGAGAACAGATAAATTTCTCATGCAGAAGAATTCCAAATAATATTTGTAGATAATCTACTTTCAAGGAGGGGGAGCATAACTTCCCACTGCTTTTAGTGTGGGCTGTATGCACTGGCCTTCTTCCAAAGCATATAATATGGAAAGGAATACATTAAAAAGTAACTTTACAGTGTAGATATCTAACAAACACGATCTCAGCCAGGTAATCAAAGTCATTGTGAACAGAGATAAGTCATGCAGATGGAATACACCCTTGAGATGATGTGATGAGAATGACTCCTAACGTTTGTGGTCTTTCCCTCTAGAACCAATAATCCCAGGCTAATAATGACATATGTATCAAACAAATACAAATTGAGAAACATTCTACAAAACAACTGGCAAGTACTCCCTAAAACTGTCAAGATTACCAAAAACAAAAAATATCTAAGAAATTGTCGCAACATAGAAGATCCATGACAGTGTGACAATTAAATGTAACACAGTACCGTGGGTGGGATCCTAAACAGAAAAAGCATGTTAGAGGAAAACTCTAGAGAAATTTGAATAAAGTATGAACTTTAAATGTAAATAATACATCAATATTGGTTCATTAATTGTAATAAGCTTAATGTATGATGTTAATAATAGAGGAAAACAGGTGTGGGGTCTACAGGAGCTCTCTGTACTATTTTCATGATAATTCTGTACACTTAAACCTATTCTGAAATTAAAAGCTTGTATTTTTTTAAGAAAAGGAGATTGGAAGATAAATTTCAGAGAAAATGGTTGCATGCAAAATCAGGATATGGGAGCCAAAACAACATTATTATTAAAAATAAGAAATTATGGCCGGGCGCGGTGGCTCAAGCCTGTAATCCCAGCACTTTGGGAGGCCGAAGCGGGTGGATCACAAGGTCGAGAGATCGAGACCATCCTGGTCAAAATGGTGAAACCCCGTCTCTACTAAAAATACAAAAAATTAGCTGGGCATGGTGGCACGTGCCTGTAATCCCAGCTACTCAGGAGGCTGAGGCAGGAGAATTGCTTGAACCCAGGAGGCGGAGGTTGCGGTGAGCCGAGATCGCACCATTGCACTCCAGCCTGGGTAACAAGAGTGAAACTCCGTCTCAAAAAAAAAAAAAAAAAAAAAAAAGAAAAGAAAGAAAGAAATTAAGAGGCAATTTTCAAACTCAACTTTTATTATAGTCTCAAGGAGTACATGTGCAGATTTGTTACATGGGTAAATTGCATGTTACTGAAGTTCAGTTTATGAATGATCCTGTCATTTAGGTAGTGAGCATAGTAACCAACAGTTAGATTTTTCACCTACGTCCACTAATAGTCCCAAGTTTCTCTGTTCCATCTTCATATCCATGTATAATCTTATCTGTTTATTTCTTCTAGAAATGGATCAGTTCCATATCTGATTACTCCCTTGGGACCTAATCAGTACTAGAATCTTTAATTGATAATAAATAACTGACTTGAGTAAGTTCCCTAAACTCACTAAGTCTCCTATTCCTTTTCTATAAAATAACGGTACTACAAAACAAAGCCTTATGAATTAGATTAGGTGGTTCATTTAGTGCACTTCTACAGTGCCTGGCACATAGTAAGGCTTCAATAACTTTATTAATATTCCCCCAAGCACCAATGATAAATTGTGATGATCATTATTGCTATTCAGGAGTGAGCGTTTTGGAGACAATATACATTCTGCTGTAAACTATTTCCCCTCTTCACTCTCTCACAATCTTCTATGAAATCCTACCTCTTCCTATTTTGTTTCTGAGACCCAAGGACCTCTGCATTTTTCTCTTTTTATTTAGTTTTACTTCCTAAATCACATTCATTTTTTTCCTCCTTTGTTCCTTTATTTTCCCAATATTAAGATCATTTTGATTACTCTATTTTTATAAATCATGCCACCAATATTCCAGGCTTGAAACCTCAAACTAATCTTTTAATCTTCTATCTTCTTACTCAATCCAATTAACCACATCCCCCTGCCAAAAATGGTTCTTTAAATCTCTCTCACATCTGTCCTTTTTCTATTTCATCACAAGCTTTAGGGTTTTTAAAACTCATTCCTTGTTAGCTGTTATTACATCCTATCTTTCTTGTTTTCCATGTCTCCTCATACTGGACTCTTTCCCTTTAATACAACAACATGTAAGTATTTCATTGAATCAGCTGGACTCAGTAGGATAAAAGTAGAAAACAGCTTTATTCTTTCTTCCATTCAACCTTCAAAAAGCTCATGAACTAATTCCTTCAGTGCATCTGCCACAAGTTTCAGGCAGTTCCTCTCAACTTTCTAGGCCCCTTTGATCACAAATGGTCTCAATCTGTTTACAGATCGACAGATATGTCATCTTTAGTATGTGGTTCACCACCACAATTTACACACCATCTCTTTCCTTGTCCTATCCCCCTGCCCCAGATAGGGAATTCATCAGGCTTGGTCCTGCAATAGGGTGGGAGCTTTTTCGCTCCCCTCTTCCCCATTCACCTTCTTCCCCACTCCTGACTATTCTGACTGACACCTTGAGGGACAGTACTGGGAGAAAATGTAATTAGAGAGAAACAAAGCAGTATCAGAGGGCTGATAGAAGAGTTCCTATTACTGGATGTAATGAATGCATGAGTACAGTTTTGTTTCAACTCATTTCTCCTTTGAAAAGCACTTTTGTGGTTTGGTTTGTTTTTGTTTTTGTTTTTTAAATTTTCTCTAATAGGACCTCTGACTACAGTTCCCAGGACACATTCCATGTAATTGCCTCATGGAAGGTGACAGATAACACGCAGGTCATTTTTCCAGAGAAATCAATCCTCTCTCTCTCTCTCTCTCTCTCTCTCTCTCTCTCTCTCTCTCTCATCTCTCCCATTTCACACATTTAAAAGGTGGAAGTGGGAGCTCACAGACACTGGCAGCGGTAGGTTTCCAGTCTGCTGGCATGCTCAGTGCAGGATCCAAAGCAGGTGTTTGACCCCTATCAAGTCATTCTCAATTTGCACTGAAATTAAGGTTTAAAAATTTTTCATTTTTACATCTTTCAGATAAGCTTTGTCAAGTCACACTTTTTAAAAACATTGTCAAATGCTCATAAAGAGCATAGGCTGTGTTTTTAAAATTTAAGCTTATTAATTTAAAGCCCTCTCTAATATTTCCTGATCAGTCATTCTAATCTATTTCCTCTACTTAGCTAAGCCAAAAATTCTTTGCTCTCCCAAATTTAATTATTGTTTTCTAAATTTTTGTTTTATTACATCACCATCCTAATCTCTACCCTGTCAGGATTCTTTGTTGTAGGCAACTGAAACTAAATTCACTTAATTCACACAGAAAATGAATTGATTAGAAGGATATTGGAGAGTTTACAGAATCAACTAGAAAGCTGGAGAACTGTTGAAAGGCAACTAAAAAAGGGAGAAAGCTCAGATTCTTTTCTAACCATGATCTGTTGAAGAGGCCCCCAACTTAATCAAGCACTCATCATTATACCACCGGACTCTCAACTGCTCTTCAGCTACAGCAAATAATCTCTCTCCCTGGCCTGTCTGTTGGCTTCTCTTCCACAGGATTTAGTCGTAGGCAGGGGCTCACATTCAGCCATGGCTAAATCACTTGCTCTCAACTCAAAAACCGTGAGGCCAAAGAAAGTGATTTAGCATAGATATAAGTTAAATATGACATGGTCTTTGGGTCGCATTGAGGTGGATGATTGAGTGCAGCCACCCCACAGCTGCTGAGCCCTGTGTTGCCTGCCATGGAAGCCTGGGCCCCCTGTGGAACTTTCTCCCTCTGTCTCATGTCCATGCCCACCAATGAAAATGCTAATACTCCAGCCACCCAACTTAACATATTCAAGAACAAGGAAAAAGACGGTACAGAAATGAGACATCACAGAATAGACGTCAATGTGGAGTTGTGGAAAGCTAAGAAGGAGAAATGTAAGCTATTTCCTGATGATGCTACCTCTCCACTGCAGGAGAACGGCAACATCCAGCATACTGTAAATTGGTCTGCTGATGACATTGTCAAAATGACATTATCGAGCCTCTGCGTCCATTTTTTTCTCATAAACGTGAAACTCAAGATGATCAGAGCTCCCTGAGTATCTGCGCTGTGATCAATCCAGACAGTGCCAGTCCCCCAGTTTCTTCTGGGGAAAGGAAATAAACAATTGGACATAATCATCAATAGCAAGTTTCTGTGTGCCTGTAGCCAGAGCTAAGAACATTTCTGCTAGATACACATAGGTACAAAGGGATAGACGGGAAACATCAGTCATTTTGTAAACCATGAACAGAAAGCAATTATATTAATTAGGGGAAAATTATATTTTATGTATACAGTTTGTCATATTTTCTTTGGGTGGGGCTTATGTTTATTCTTTTGAATAAATATTTTGAAATTTCAAATTAACAACAATATGGAAAGTCAGCTCCAAGCTACTCAAGCTGCCAGCAAACTACTTCTAGAGAAAACCAGCTCCCCATAGACAACATAATCAAGGCTGGTTGATTCCAACCTTTCTCTCCTTTGGAAGAACTGATTGTAGTCCCATTCCGTTTGAATCTGCTTGGGCACTCACTAACGTTGCTTCTGGGACATCAGAACAGACCAAAGCTGTGTTAGGCAGAGGTGCCATCCCAGCATTCATTTCTCTGTTGGCATCTCCCCAAGCTCACATCAGTGAACAAGCTGTATGGGCTCGAGGAAAAATTGCAGGTGATGGTTCCATTTTCTGAGACTTGGTTATCCATTACAGTGCTGTTAACCCACTGTTGGCTCTTCTTGCAGTTCCTGATATGTCATCTTTAGCATGTGGTTACTTACATAATCTTACCTGGACACTTTCAAATCTTTGCCACAATAAGAATACTTGCACCCCCTTTAGATTCTGTTGAGCAAATTCTTCCTACCTTAGTTTGGTCCCTGTATCATCACGATCCAGAAATATTGGCAGATACCTGCTGAGCTATTTCCTACCGTTCTGATGGTCCAAATGAATGAACTGACACGGTTGTGAAAACATGCCATGTTTTGCCCCAACTTTTGCAGTCTCTAGGAGCTTCCAAATTTCTAACTGTGACTCCAGCACTAAGAACTACTGGGAATATTGCCACTGGTACAGAAAAACATCGATGCAGAAGCACTCACCGTCTTTCCTAGCCTGCTAATCCACCCGAAAACTAACAGTCAAACATCACAGCTGGCCATCAGGACCAGATACAGCAAGTTGTGAATCATGAATTAGTTCTATTCTTCATCAGTTTTTTCTCTCTAAGACAGATTTTAAGCCAATAAAGGAATCTGTATGGGCCATACCCAACTGTACCAATGGTAGAACAATTGAACAGACTGTATACCTCGTTCATTGTGGCATAATAGAACCACTGATGAACCTCTTAACTGCAAGAAATGCCAGGATTATTTTGGTTATCGTGGATGCTATTTCAAATATCTTTCAGGCTGCTGAAAAACGTAGTGAAACCGAAAGCTAGTGTGAGTAAAGATGCAGAGGCTTAGAAAAAATCGAAGTTCTACAAAACCATGAAAATGAGTCTGTGCATAAGACTTTATTAAGCTTCATTAAGAAGTATTTCTCTATAGAGAAAGAGGAAGATCAAAATGTTGTGCCAGAAACTACCTCTGAAGGCTGTACCTTCTAAGGTCAGGATGGGACTTCTGGGACCTTTAACTTTTAGATCATGTAACTGAGGCATAAAGTTGTGTACTATGTTTGGTATAAGTTTGTATTACTGCTTCTCTACTAAGAACTCTTTTTAAATGGGGTTTCTTATTGTAGTATTTTTTATGCTGAACTTAAAACAGTTCCAGATTGTACACACTATATAAAGTTTGTCTTCTAAATGGGTTTCTTATTTCTATGCGAAATTTCATATCTCACAGTGTCCTGTGAATAAAGTCCACCCTTTTCTTTATATCAGAAAAAGAAAGAAGTCAAATTTATTATGTTTTATACATAATAAGGCTGCTTACAAAAAACATCCTAAAAGAATATATCAAAAATGATTAGGCTTTATGGAAAATACCTGCAAAATAATTGGGAACAAGACTTTTATGCAAAAAGTGAGTGTCTTCCATATACAAAAACAAAAAGAAAATACAAGAAATTAATTTAAGCAATAAGGACAAACATACTAAAATACCTAAAGTTAAATATGGCCCTGCATGAAAAAAACTATAATTAATTTCTGATGTGCAACTGAATAATTTAATAAATTAAGACAGTCAATTTTTTTAATGGAAACAATATTTTAAAGTAGCTCTTTTTCTTACCTCGCCTATAATCTTGGATGAATTTGCATTAAGTTTTGTAATTGCATGCCCTACTAAATACTAGGAAGTTAGTGTGTGAATTAAATTTTAATTTGACTCAATCAAATTAACAAAATTTAATTTTTTGGACGGAGATGGTATTTGTTGGTGTGTGTTCTGAAAATGTTTTGAAGTCAGTTTATAGAGATATTGATTAGCTTAATCAGAGTCTATATAGAGATGTTTAGAATTTTATGTATTTAGTATACTTAATATTAAACATAAAATAATTAAGCAGAAAAAATATCTAACCTCACAGTAAAGTTATGGCATTCATATTTCTACCCAAATAGGTGTTCATATTTTAAATCTGAACTATCACTAAAAATTATGTTAATTTTATCCTAATTCCAACCTGTCCATACCAAATATATCTTATTCATTGATGTACTCCATTATATTTCTAATTCAGAAGCTAGATTGTTAGATTATGCTTAATTTTTTGTACCATCTTGTTCTGCTATTAGAGGTTGGGCAGATGACAAGATAGGTTAAGATGGCCAAATCTCAACTCGAAGAACCTCACATCTAAACAATCAGCTTATACCCCTAACACAGTGCCATAACTGATCAAGATTTGATGTGGGTAGAGACTTAAGGCAAAAATTAATGAAGTTGAGGACAACTAAGGAACTTTTGTCAAACTGCTGGCAAACAAGTGCCATACAGTGGATGCCCATGTTATTTTTAACTTACTTTTCACTTCCAGAATTACTTGCTGCTAATTTTAATCAGAAATAGCTGTCACTAAAGAATATGAGACTGCCAAAATCTCTGTGTAACCATATGAAAACTTCAGATCCTGCCTGATATCAGCATGACTGTCCTCAAGTGCTTGTGCTACATCTCCAAACCCTCACACACTGCCTGCTTGTTCTAGAATCGTCTTGACCCTAAATAACCCCATGCTGCATGCAAACAATTGTGCCTCAGTCCCTCTGTTCTCTTAAGAATATGTCCATGTGCTTTCATTATTCATTTCATCCTGGTAAAGTGAGGGGTGGCTTTGCTTACAAAAACAAAACAAAGAACAATAACAACAAAAATCTGGAGTGTTTTTTAGCTAGAAATTTCCCCTTCAGATACAGGTTCAGTCAAATGTACCCATTGGTTACTTATATCCTTTTTGGTAAAATCTACTGACTGAAAACATATTTTTGGTCCACTGAAACTGTTTAAGCTCCCATAGTCAAATCGCCCTTCATTCCCAGTGTTACATAGTAGCCTCATAAGTAGTTCCTGGTATAGAAGGGATGTCTCCCAACACACTTGTTCAAAAGGACAAGGCATCCATTCATTCATTCATTCATTCGACAAATATTTATTGAATGAGTACTGTGTGCCAAACACTGGGTATTTGGTGATGAATTAAAAATAACAAAACCCCATGTTTTCACAGATTTTTACATCCTGGTGGGGAGAAACAGATAATAAACAAAATAAATAGATAAGCCACTTTCTGGATCTATGTCAGACTATTTCAACCACACTGTTCCTTGAGGACACCAAGATTACAGTGTCTACTGACTTCTGGCTGGTTGAGATCTTATTGCTACAAATTTTCTCCACTACTTTTCCTTCTTGCGGGGTATAGCTGCTCCAGGGTTTTTCTTTGCTATTACTCACAATTCCAGAAATGTCTACAATTTAATGAGTTTCTGCTAAAAACAGTCCTACTCCCAGTAAGGGCCATTAAACACACAAAGGTATAATAATTGGAAAAGAAGCATTGTTTATTATATTTCAAGAAGAAGTAAGGTGAGAATGTATAATATTTATGAAATGTTTATGTCATCCAAAACTATCATAAATGATAATAAATACAGCAGCTGTTTCCTTCACCAATTCACTGCTCAACTGTTTTAACTGGTAATTCAGGTTTTAATATTTTCACTCTTTACCTTTTTATGAAACCTGTTTGCCTAGTGATACACGAATCAATCTTCATTAAAAAATCTCATTACATAGCCAGTTAAATACAATAAATCATACATTCAAGATGTAAAAAGGTAACACACATTATTGAAACAACTTTATCAGAAATGAAAGTATGAAACTTTATTGAGCACTGTGAATCTGGTGGGGTGTGAAGAGTATAAGATCTGAGCTCAAAAGCTAAATTTTTAATTTGGCTCTTTTTGAAGTGATGGAATTTGTCTGTTTTAACACCTCTGGTGTGAAAATAAGTTTTACAGAATTAGAGATAAGTTAACATTGCTTTGAAAGTATTTGCACTTTATCTTTTTGATAAGTGTCTTTTAAGAACAATAAAGAGATTTATTTCTGTCAAGTACTAGTGAAAATATTATGAGTGTTTTCAACTGCTTTGGTATTTTATCAAAGGCATGGTGTATATGTGGCAGTTGAAGTCTGAAAGATGGGATACTAGGTAAAGTTTGGCAAGCAATAGAAAGAGTAGAGCAGGGAGGAGAGAAGAAGAGATGATAAATCCTCCAATTGTCTTTTTCTAATGGACTACATATTAAGAAAAATCAAACCAAGCATATCTGTAAGAGAATGTCAATTAACAAATTCATTGATTATGGTACTTTTTATAGTTCTGTGAAGAGCAACCATTTTTTAGATTATCATTCCATATCATGATCAGTGAGTTTGCTAACAGACACGCTCTTATAGATATGATTAGTTTGCTTTATTGAAAATGTTGGCTTTTTATAAAATGTAAATTTACCCTTGCAGTTAAATTAAATACTTACTGACTTATGTTAGAGAAATTGGTAATGACCAGTTGATTATTCAGGAGTTGAAAATAGAAGGGTTATATGTCATTCAAAACAAAAGACTTGTTCATTTTTTTTTAGTACTAATCTTCAAAACACAATGACACTTTACCTAAGTCAACACTCTGCACACTGTTGTCCATGACGGTTTGTTATTGGTCTACATAAGTACAGAAACTGAGTAGAAGTGTTTCTAAATCTTTAGAGCTATTTAACAGAGCAATTTAATACCTGTTTAATAAAAAAAAACAGGAGCTTTTAAATGTACTATATTTCATTTTTCTAGTTATTTATTCTCACTGTAGTTTACAAATAGATTTGTCTGCAACATAAGGAAGTTTTTCTTTTTTTAAATGCTCCTTCACCAAAGATAGAAAACAAAATAGAATACAGTAGGTATGGGGAAATGGAGGTTCATTTTGTTTTCTTTATCTGTAAAGGACAAGTATTTAGAAATATTCTGCGATAGTGGTTAGGACAATTTCTTAGAGGATCTTTTCTTCCTTTTATTTCCTTTATTTCCCCTTTGCTTTCAATGTAAGTAATTTGCTCTAGCATTGATTTGATTGAGTCAAATATATTGCTTTCAAGGTCTTCAGTGAAGCAAACTTTTTTCTACTTATTCATTTGTTCATTATCTCAACAAATTTCCTTTAAATTTTTGACATACGCACAAATTTTTAACAGCAGCTTTATACCTTAACTAGAGCCAATTTCATATCCTTGGTAATACAGTAGTAATTCGTTGCTTATCTCTCTTTTTCACTCCCACCATAGATTTATCCATACTCAATGAGTGTCAGTTGCAGAATGTGGCCTTTGTCAAGCTTTCTTTTCATAGACTTTCAGTGGTTTAGAATTAGAAACAGTGGAAAAATTCTTGTAATCACAAAACTACACTCTCTCTGCTATCACATCAACTTAATGACAGAAGCAAATACACATGCATGTTTAGGTTTCTCCCCTTCTTCACCCTGTGCATTGCCACAGCTGCCTATAGATGATAGGGATATGCAAAAATATTCAAGGAGCAAAGAAACCAAACAATTAAGGAAAGATTTCTATTTTCAATCCCATGAAATAATCAAGTTATTCACCTTAGGAACAAATTCCTGTTGTAGTGATGACAACTGAAAATTAGATTTCTAACAGACGAAAAATACCCTCAAACAGCAGATTCTGACATATGGAAATTCATTTAAAAACCTGCCGGTAGGATAGAGAGTTTTGTTTTGTTTTGTTTTGTTTTCTATTTTGTTTAAAACTGTTACAGGTTAGTGTATTAGACTAATCTGTAACTGTCACACTGCTAATAGAGACATACCCAAGACTGGGAAGAAAAAGAGGTTTAATTGGATTTATAGTTCCACCTGGCTGAGGAGGCCTCAGAATCATGGCAGGAGGAAAAAGACACTTCTTACATGCTGGCAGCAAGAGAAAATAAGAAGCAAAAGCATAAACTCTTGGTAAACCCGTCAGATCTCATGAGACTTACTGACTATCACAAGAATAGGATGGGAAAGACTGACTCTCATGATTCAATTACCGTCCTCTGGTAGGTAATTCCCACAACACATGGTACTTCTGGAAGATACAATTCAAGTTGAGATTTGGGTGGAGACACAGTCAAACCATATCATTCCACCCCGGCCTCTCCAAATCTCATGTTCTCACATTTCAAACCAATCGTGCGTTCCCCAATTGCCCCCGAGAACCTTAATAATTCATTTCAGCATTAACCCAAAAATCCACTGTCCACAGCTTTATCTGAGACAAAGTCAGTCCCTTCTGCCTAGGAGCCTGTAAAATTGAAAGCAAGCTAGTTACTTCCTAGATACAATGGGGGGACAGGTATTGGGCAAATACAGCCATTCCAAATGGGAGAAAATAGGCCAAAACAAAGGGGTTACAGGGCCCATTAAAGTAAAAAATCCAGTGGGACAGCCAAATTTTAAAGTTCCAAAATGATCTCCTTTGACTCCAGGTCTCATATCCAAGTCATGCTGATGCAAAAGGTGGATTCCCATGATCTTGGGCAGCTCCGCCTCTGTGGCTTTGCAAGGTACGGGCTCCCTGCTGGCTGCCTTCATGGGCTGGCATTGGGTGTCTGTGGCTTTTTCAGGTGCATGGTGGAAGCTGCCAGTGAATCCACCATGCTGGGGTCTGGAAGACAGTAGCCCTCTTCTCACCTCCCCTAAACAGTGCCCCTGTAGGAACTCTGTGTAAGATCTCCAACACCACATTTCCCTTCTGCACTGCCCCAGCTGAGGTTCTCCATGAGGACGCTGACCTGCAGCAAACTTTTGTCTGGGCGTTCAGGAGTTTCCATACATCTTCTGAAATCTAGGCAGAAGTTCTTAAACCTCAGTTTTTGACTTCTGTGCACCTGCAGGCTCAACACCACATGGAAGCTGCCAAGGCTTGGTGCTTCCACCTTCTGAAGCCACAGACAGAGCTGTACATCGGCCCCTTTCAGCCACGGCTGGAGTGTCTGTGACACAGGGCACCAGGTTCCTAGAGAGCAAACAGCACAGGGACCTAGAGCCCAGCCCATGAAACCACTTTTTTCTCCTGGCCCTCTGGTTCCATGAAGGTCTCTGACATGGCCTAATGATATTTTCCCCATGGTCTTGGAGATTAACATTAGGGTCCTTGCTACTTGTGCAAATATCTGCTGCCAGTTTGAATTTCTTCTCCAAAAAAAAAAAAAAGGAATTTTGTTTTCTACTGCATTATCAAGCTGCTAATTTTCTCAACTTTCATGCTGTCTTTCTTTTAAAGTGAAATGCTTTTAACAGCACCCAAGTCACCTTTGGAATGCTTCGCTGCTTAGAAATTTCTTCCACCAAATACCCTAAATCATCTCTCTCAAGTTCAAAATTCCACAAATCTCTAGGACAGGGTCAAAATGCTACTAGCCTCTTTGCTTAAACATAACAAGAGCCACCTTTGCTCCATTTCCCAACAAGTTCCTCATCTCCATCTGAGACCACCTCAGCCTGGACCTTATTGTTCATATCACTATCAACATTTTTTTTTTCGAAGTATTCAAGAAGTCTACAGGAGGTTCCAAACCTTCCTACATTTTTCTCTCTTCTGAGCCCTCCAAACTGTTCCAATCTCTGCCTGTTATCCAGTTCTAAAGTTGTTTCCACATTTGCGGGTATCTTTTCAGCCATGCCCCACTCTATTGGTACCAATTTACTGTATTCCTTTGTTTTCACACTGCCTAAAGACATACACAAGACTGGGAAGAAAAAGAGGTTTAATAGGACTTACAGTTCCACATGACTGGGGACGCCTGAGACTCATGGTGGGATACAAAATGTACTTCTTATATAGTGGCAGCAAGAGAAAATCAGAGAGAAGCAAAAGCAGAAACCCCTGATAAACCAATCACATCTCTTGAGACTTATTCAATACCATAAGACTAGCACAGGAAAGTCCAGCTCCCCCGCTGCAATTACCTCCCCTTGGGTTCCTCCTACAACACATGGTAATTCTGGGAGACACTACTCAAGTTCAGATTTGAGTGGGGACACAACCAAACCATATCAGTTGGCCTTACCATTGAGCAGAGAAAGAAATTGTCTTTGAGATATAATTAAAAAGGTTCCTAAAAGGCAATTCTTGAAATGCATTCAGAAGCCAAGATAAATTGATAGATAGATGTAAGGATAGATAAGAAGTTGTGTGATTAAGCAAATATAGCAAATATTAATTGTAGAATTTAGGCAGTGGGACTATGGGTGTTCACTATATAATCTTTTCAACTTTTCTGCATGTCTGAAATATTTTTATGATAAATGATTTGGTGGGAAAAAGGCAATTTTTTCTCTCTGGGCCCAAAAGTATCTCCCCAGGCCCAAATGTATCTTCCCAAAGTTCTGTCAGGCCTTCTGAAATGCCCCATTAAATACTGTAAGTCTTGTTAGATTATTTCACAGTATCTTTCTTTTGAAATGCAAATTCAGACAGGATATAAAAAACATTGAAAAATATTGTTAGAAGAAAAATTATGATTAATCAATAACTTATATAGCCAATATAGGTATTATTTTATTTAATTCTTCAGATAACTTTTTAAAATTAGGCATAATTTTTGGTGTCAAGATCATGTTTTTAGTAATAGTAGCTCCTTGAGTTCTGCAATTTAACAAAAACCACACCACCATTGATTTTACTAATGTGTTGATGAATTTGGGCTAATAGAAGCAAAGAAATGAAAAGAAAGCTCCCAAAATAAACATTCTGAATACTTATTTAAGAAAGAGAATAATACCTTCCTCATCTTTCCTATAACACAATTACTTACCTTATTAGAGAAAACCTTAGATGACCCTGTCCTGTCTTCTGTTGAGTCTCAGCATTTTGGTTTTGGTTTGTTTGTTTTTGTTTTGTTTTGTCAGAGACAGAGTCTTGCTCTGTTATCTAGACTGGAGTGCAGTGGTGCAATCTCAGCTTGCTGCAACCTCTGTCTCCCAGGTTCAAGTAATTCTCCTGCCTTAGCCTCTCAAGTAGCTGGGACTACAGAAGCACACCACCATACCTGATTAATGTTTGTATTTTTAGTAGACATGGGTTTTCACCATGTTGGCCAGGCTGGTTTTGAACTCCTGACCTCAAGTGATTCACCTGTCTCAGCCTCCCAAAGTTCTGGGATTACAAGCCTGAGACATTGTGCCTGGCATATCAGCATTTTGAAACATTCAACTCAATATCTTGCTACTGGGCAATCATAGTAAAGCCAAGTATTAATTCTTAAGATGAAAGAATTACAGTCATACAGTGTTTCCTCTATCTATATCTCAAATCATAGAGAACTGCAAGTGACTTTAAGTAAAGGAGCAAATGGAACAGAAGGATCAATGTTGTGTGACAAAATAACACTTTGATTTGGGAGATAAAATGTCATATCTTTGGCTTATCCTTGTATAACTGAGGTAGAAAACAGATTCTGAAGTCCACAGCTCTTTGAGTTGGGTATCTTGCAGAGCTCATCCCATTCTATCTGAACATACTCCTTTAAGCTCCTCAATACACAGCATTATCCAGAAATTTATATAAAAATAAGGATCAGAGTGATTATGTAACTTGTGTAAAACTACACAGCTAAACAGTGGATGAATGATGCTCAAACAGAGCTGTTTGAGATTTTAAAATGTTCTTGCACTCTGCACTAAGTTATGATAAAAACTTAATGTAAGCATTGATGAGAAGAGCAGCTTTCACCTGTAAAGAGAATAATATTGTTGTGCATAACAGTATCTAGAGATAGCATTAAGACATCCCATGGATGGGGTATCAAAAGAGCCTGAGGCACAATAAAAGATAAAGCATCAGAAGTAGTGAAAGTACAAAGGAAGAAAACTAAGAAGGCATCAAAAGCAACTTCATATTTTCCCATTTTGCTAACCCTATGCATAATTTCAGTTATGTCCATAATAATAACAACATGTAGTGTGGTTTTCCCATGACAGTTTATACCTATTATCCTGCATAATTATTAGCAAAAATTTTTGTTTAGATTATAATTTACATGTACATTCTATTTAGACTAGAAAGATGTATATTAGCAAATGATTCATTAGAGAAAAAAAGTATCTTATGATTTTTTAAAAGGATCTCTTTTAAGTTGGATATAATCATAATTAAATAGTAACAAAAAGTATTTTGTGCAGCTATCATTTTAGTCACTCTGTAACTCATTGGCTTCTACTTTTTAGTAAATCAATCCAACTAGAATGACTATTTTATAAAGAATCCTTGAGCTCATAGAAATATTGTTATTCTCATTTTACAAAGTGGTCTCTCTGGTCTGGGCATATTGCCCACATTCACAGGTAAGTGTTCTCCATCTATCACATTTACATCATTATGTTAATGCCAATTCTATGTTTAGTATGAATTTTCACGTATGCTTTCAAATATGAAATAAAGTCTGTTTAGAGAATGGAAACGACTACTGATTCTTAAAGTTTACTCCCCAATTAACTTTGTATTTATATCTTAATTTATATATGTGGTAAAATGAATGATTACAATATTTTTAAAAATAAAATTGGCTAAAAAATACTTAATTTAACTTCCTGCAAAAGCTAGATAAAATGTATAAGTTTGTTGAGATGTTATATAGTTACAGTTGATAATAAGTTATACTTTGTCAAACTGCTACACAAAAGTATGTTACCCACATCATGCAAAAGGAGTCTTTGGGCAGAGTTCAAAGTAAATTCTGATTATGCATATCAAGTCATTGATAAACCTAAGAGAGGAAATTGGGAAATATAGGTACATATCTCCCTAAGAGATCGCTGTAAGAACTGGAGTCTCTCTTGTCAACTTCAGATCATGAATTAACTATACCACCTTGGACACATCATCTCACTTCACTAGAGCTGTTCCTTCATTTATAGAATTAAGGTTTGGGTTTTAGGTTTTTCTAGCTGTAAAATTATAGGGGAAAAAAAATCTGACCACAGTTTGAACAAATAAATTATTCTTCTATCTTAAGCTTTCTGAATCCTGAATACAAGAAATCAGTATGACTGTAGGACATACCAAAGTTTGATGTGACATGCAGTGTTGTGTGATACTCTCTTTATGTTGTAGTCTTTTATTCTTAAATAATCCTGTGAAGGGCTGAGGAGGAATGCCATAGCTGAGAACAAGATACTAATACAGGAGTTAAGAGGAAATCACTTAAGCAGATAGTAGATAGGTAAGAGAGTCTTCAGTAAGGCTTTCTTTTTAACAAAAAGCAGCCCCAAATAATTTTCTAACAGAGAACAGACTGTAAAGTCCAGCTGAAGACACAGACAAGCAAGCTGGGAGCTTGCACAGTGAATGCTGGAAGAAACTAGAAACTAGTCATGTTCAAGATGGCAGCTCCATCTTCCCTCTCTGCCTGCCACCTCTGCAGTAAGGAGCAGACAAGATGGCACTGGCCAAAAGGAAAGCTCATTTGCATAATAAGATTAAGGTAGAGAGACCAGACTTCCCCATATGCTATGTAAACATCATGCCTGATCAAACCAATCCATGAGCCCTACATAAATCAGACACCCCCTCCTCAAACTGTACTATAAAATCTGGCACATCTGCAGCCAACTGGTCTTTTCTACTCAGAAGAACCCTCTCTATATATAGAAAGAACTGCTTTTCTTTCTCTTTTCTTCTGCCTATCAAACCTCCACTCCTAAACTCATGTGTGTTCGTGTCCTAAATTCTTCTTGTGTGAGACAGCAAACCCTGTGTCTATACCCCAGACGAAGTAGCAGCATCATATGGGGAACCTCATCCAGGATACCAAGGTACCACATTCATTAAAACAGTGAGCAGAGGAGCAGATTCCAACTTTGTCCTTTCATTTCAGGGCTCTCAGTCTCCATTTTAGAACCAAATCAGATCAATAATGGGCATCCGTTAGCCAGTTTAAAACACAGTTAAAATGGCTGTCATTCTTAAGAACTTTCATATGAGGCTTGCTGGGGAGGACATGGAGAATCTCTCAATACCCACAGGCTGCTGAGCATATAGGCCATATTTGAACCAGCTTCCATTCATGAAGGACTTCACTGTTGCAGGGAGCTGGAAGAAGTTTTGGAGCAACTGAGGATTTCTGGCTGCAGCTACCCCCCGGCGCTATCCAAAGGCTCCTGGACTGACCCCAGCCTGCGACCACCCAATAGGGTGTCAGCAACAGGATCTCCAACTTTCCTATCATAATTTCCTCCTTTCCTATCCACAACCACCTTATCTTCTGTCCTCTCTGTGTATGCTATGTGCAGGAAGTTTTACAGTTCAGGGAAGTAACCTTGTTTGGCAAGATCAGGGAATGTCATAGTAACCAGAGATATAACCCAAGGGACGGTGTTTTTGTGATTTTCTAGGAACAGAGGATTCCCCCTCCCAGAGTTAAGTGTCACTCTTTGCCCTTGGTCTGGAGAGAACATGGCATTTCAAGATCAACAGCACCACCTAGTGGAGTAGGGATCCTCTCCATGAGGCACGCTGTGGGTCCTTAACCAAAACACACTCTAGCTTTCCAATTCTCTTCCCTTTTTGCTCCTCTCTACTAGAAATCAGGCTTCATGTTGCTTCTCTAAACAGGAAAATTCTGCCTTCAACAACTAGGAGTAAAATGGCCTCCAAAGCCAAATTTTAGTCTTGATACTGTCCCATCACCAGGAAAATAGCCATTTGGTCCCTATGTTCTTTTAAGGAAACTATTCTGCTTCCAAGTAGAATGGTACTTAATTAGTAATAGGATTTTAAGTTCAGAAGTTAACCAGAACCATTCTAAGGGTAAACACTTTAGCACAGGTTATAATAGCAGTATATAGAGGTCAAACTAGCACACTACCTCCATCAAAGAGGGAAGTGCAACAGTTACCCAGATACAACTGTCACATAGTCTCTCCAAAGATTTTTTTTTTCCTGAGGAGCCAGGCAAGTCACAGAAGTCTAGAAAGTCAAAGGGAAATCACAGGCAGAGGACTAGAATCACATGGGTGAGCATGACTAATCCCAATCTCTAATCCTCTGGTTCCGTGGCTGGGGGTCATGCCTGCAACCATGGGCAGCACATTCAACAATGTACTGGCTCCCAGGAACTATGGAGAAAAAGAAAAAACAGCAGTGGGGGACACCCCCACTGTCTTCCCATCCACCCTGTGTCACACCAAAAGGAGACTAAACGGACACCTTTTTCTCACTTTTCTTTCTAAATAAGTAAGACAGCACCTTCAACTTGCACCCCTTTGGAGTGCATTCTGAAGCAGAAGGATTCCTTTGACCCTGAGACTTTGAAGGAAAAGCAGTTCATTTTCTTTTACACAAGGGTATGTCCTTCTTATGCTCTTGAGCCAGCCTGGCTTTGGAAGGGAGCCTAAATTTTAATATTATCCAACAATTAGATCTCTTCTGCAGACAAGAGGAAAATGGTCCAAGGTAACTTATGCACAGGCTTTCTTTGCCTTGCAAGACAACCCAGATCTTTGTAAGCATTGCACAATGAGCACAGACCTTTAGAAATCATATCTGTCATGCCCAAATTTAATGATTCCACATGACTAGAAAAGCAACTTCCAGGGGAACCATCTGAGACAGCTATTGAGTATCCCAGTCCTTCCAGTTCCCCTTATTTGGGGCCAACTCCAACCACACCACCAGCTCTTCTACCTCCACCATCTCCAAAATTTCCCATTCTCCCACCTTCATTCTTAGTCCTCCAGGAAATGCACAATGGAGGTGACGTCACTAGGGTTCAAGTTCCCTTCTCATTGCAGGACCTTCGGCAAGTAAAGGGAGACTTAGGCCAATTTTCTGATGACTCTAGTAAATATGTAGAAGCCTGCCAAAATTTAACTCAGGTATTTGACCTCTTATGGAGGAATATTACACTGCTCCTAAGCCAAACCCTAATGACAGCTGAAAAGTAGGCAGCTCTGCAGGCAGCAGAGGAATAGATGAGGAATATGTCTCCTATAGTAGGCCTGAAAGGAAAAGAGAAAATAGGGAAGATAAAGAGATAATGGAAACACCATTTCCAATAGGAAGGGAAGCAGTTCTTCTTGACAACCCTAATTGGAACCCCAATGGTGCTACAAATGAATGGAAAACAAAACACTTTTTAATGTTTTGTTTGAGGGCCTAGAAGAACTAGGTCCAAATCTCTTAGTTACTCTAAACTGTCCATGAGAAGAGAATCCTGCAGCTTTTCTGGAAAGACTGATAGAGGCACTAATAAAGCACACAACCCTATCCCCTGTGTCAGTGGAGGGACAACTCATCCTAAAAGACAATTTTGCTACACAGGCAGCTCCCATTTTAGAAAGAAACTACAGAAGCGGCTATAGGACCAGATAGTACCTTAGAGATGGCCACCTCAGTCTTTTATAATAGGGACCAGGAGGAAAACCAGGAGAAGGAGAGGAAGCAAAAGAGAAGGATTGACGCTCTAGTAGCTGCTTTGCAGCCTGGCAAGTCTAGGATACCCAAGGTGCATCCACTAGTTGCTATCAGTGTGGCAAGTTGGGGTACTTTAAGAAGGAGTGCACAGGCAGCAAGAAGAAACCACCGTGACCCTGTTCAGCATGTGGCAGGGACTCACTGGAAATTGGACTGCCCCTGAAAATGGAGGTCATTCAGTTTCTGAACAAGTTTCACAGATGGTTCAACAGGACTGATGGGTCCCAGGGTTCATACCCCTGGCTCCAGTGGCTCAAACTGCCATTATAGCACAGGAGCCCAAGATGATTCTGGAAATTGAAAGAATGAAAGTAGATCTCCTTCTGGACACTGGAGCCAGCCTCTCTCTTCTCCTCTTTAATCCAGGCCTCCTCTCTTCTTATAGCACAACCATCAGGGGCATCTCAGGAAAAACTCTAATTTGATATTTTTCTCAACTCCTTATTTGCAGATGGGAAAACCTACTATTTACACATGCCTTTTTAATCATGCAAGAAACCTCCATTCACTTATTAGGTAGAGACACTTTAGCTTGCATGGGGGCCAACATCCTTATAGGACAATCTCTTTGCCTCCCACTGGTGGAAGCTAATATCAATCCCCGAGTGTGGGCAACTCCAGGGAAAATATGTCAAGCTTTAACAGCTAGGACAGTACAGATATATTTTAAGGACCCTACTTCTTTTCCTAACCAGGAACAATATTCCCTAAACCCAAAGGCTAGAAATGAGTTAGAAGCTATTATTAATAATCTGAAAATGCAGGGTCCTCTCAAATCCTGAACAGTCTCTGTAACATCTCAATATTAGGAGTACAAAAACCCCATCAAGAATGGAGAGTAGCTCAGGACCTCTGCCTCACTAGTGAGGTGAAAGTCTCAATCCATCCAGTGGTACCTAATCCTTATACCTTGCTGACCCAAATACCTGAGGGAAGTAAATGGTTTACAATCCTAGATTTAAAGGATGCTTTCTTCTTTATACCATTATATCCTGACCCTAATACCTGTTTGCCTTCAAAGATTCATCTGACAAAACCAACCAGTTAACATGGATGGTGCTGCCTCAGAGATTTTGAGATAGCCTTCATTTGTTTGGACAAGCATTATCAAAAGACCTCACTGAGTTTTCCCATCTTCAGGTCAAGATTTTGCAATATGTGGATGATATATTGCTCTGTACCCCAAATGAGGAAGCTTCTCAGGAAGGCACTGAAGCCCTTCTGAATTTCTTCGCTGACAGAGGATATAAAATTTCAAAATCTAAGGCCCAGTCTTGCAAAACGTCAGTGAAGTATCTGGGTTTAGTGCTGTCTAAAGGTACCAGAGAATCCTTTCTGTCCAAAGCAGAAAAAAGAATTAAGCCCATTTCCTACTTCCCCCTCCCCAAAACCTTTAAGCAACTAAGAGGATTTGGGGACATTACAGGATTTTGTGGGCTGTGGAGACATGAGTACAGTGAGATAGCCCATTCTCTGTATCACCTCATAAGACAAAGTCCACCAGCTAAAACTCATCTCCTAACCTAGAAACCTGAAGCCCAAAAGGCCTTTAACCAGCTAAAGCAGGCCCTACTTAAGGCACCAGCTCTCAGCCTTCCCATAGGAAGGGCATTCAATCCATATGTAAAAGAAAGGGAGGGAATATCCCTGGGAATCTTAACACAAGCCTGAGAACTAACTCAAAAGCCAGTGGGTTATTTGAGTCAGGAACTTGATTTGGTAGCTAACGGATGGCCAGCACACCTCCAAGTCATTCCTGGAGTGGTCCTACTAGTCCCAGAAGCCTCCAAATTAAGCTTGGGAAATGACTGTTTATACCTCCACAGAATATAGCAGGTTTACTGTCCTCTAAGGGAAGCCTTTGGTTAACAGACATCAGGCTCCTTAAATATGAACACTACAGTTAGAGTTCCACCATCCAGTTAAAAACTTGCTCTCACTTAAACCCAGCCACTTTCCTCCCTGAGGAAACTGAGGAACCTAAATGGGACTGTGAACAAGTTGTGGTATAGACCTATGCATCCATGGAAGATCTCAGGAAAACTCCCCTGGATAATCCAGATTGGACCCTCTTCATGGTGGAAGCTCCTTTGTAGAACAAGGAATCCGTAAGGCAGGATATGCAGTGGTCACTGTGAATGATGTTATTGAAAATATGTCTCACTCCAGGCACAAGCGCTCAACTGGCTGAACTGAAAGCTCTTACAAGAGCACTTGAGTTAAGCAAGGGAAAGGTAGCTAATATTTACACTGACTCAAGCATGCTCTCCTGGTTCTCCATGCTCATACTACCATTTAGAAGGAAAGGCACCTTCTTGCCACCAGTATATCTTCTATTAATTGCCATCAGGAAATTAACAAGTTATTATCTTCAGTTTTCCCTCCATGAGAGGTAGCAGTGATGCATTGTAAGGGACATGGGAAGAGAGTAGATGAAATAGCCTATGGAAGCAAGCTTACTGATTAGGCAGCCATGTCAGCAGCAAGGAAGCCTCATGACATCAATACACTTCAAGCCTCTCTACTTTGGGAAGGCTTCATAAGAGAAATCTAGCCTCAGTATTCCCCTACAGAAACAGAATGGGCCACTTCTTGAGGGTACACCTTCTAGCCCTAAGGGTGGCTGTAGTCAGAGGATGGCAAGCTCCACTTGCCAGCCTCCAGCCAGTGGAAAGTCCTTAAATTTCTTCACCAAGCTTTTCACATGGGAAAGGATAAACCTTATCGTTTACTAATAATAGGCATTTATTGGTGCTTTCCTTTTCCTCCACATAACTCATTCTAAATGTTTCAGATTTCAGTTCATAATGTTAAATAATTTCCTGGGATGATGTGTTATTGAAGAATATGCGGCAGGAATTCGACAGTTGGCTGTCTCATGACACTCAAAACCAGGAAAAATCTCTCATAATAATGGTAATATTGACAAAAGCCCTAGGTAACTATTCTAAAATTTCACCATGAAAATTCTTTCCCATGAGCATTTTTCTTCAATTTTATCCTATTACTACATCTTTTATTTGGGGCAGACATAACATAAGAATTAATATTCAAACTTTGCAGCTACCTGGAAAGGAAGGGGGATTTCATTCTGTGTAATTCTACAGCTGCTGTAATTGCTGTTATGGCAGATCACAGTTCCCAAGCTTCAGCAAAACAACTGCAGAATATACATTCTACCCATCAGTACATGGAACATTCTCCAAAATAGACCATATAATAGGCCCCAATCAAGTCTCAGTAAATTTAAGAAAATCAAATTGTATCAAGTAGTCTCTCAGACCACAGAGGAATAAAATTGGAAATCAACTCCAAAGGGAACTCTCAAAAACATGCAAACACATAGAAATAAAATAACTTGCTCCTCAATCATCACTGAGTCAATAATGAAATCAATATGGAAATAAAAAAATTATTTGAACTAAATGATAATAGTGTCACAACCTATCAAAACCTCTGGAATACAGCAAAAGTGGTGCTCAGAGGAAAGTTCCTAGTGTTAAAGGCTTACATCAAAAAGTCTGAGAGAGCGCAAACAAACAATCAAAGATCATGCTTCATGAAACTGGAGAAACAAATATCCAAACCCAAACCCAGCAGAAGAAAATAAATAATAAAGATCATAGCAGAACTAAATGGAATTGAAACAAAAAAATACAAAAGATAAATGAAACAAAAAGCTTGTTCTTTGAAAAGATAAGTAAAGTTGATAGACCATTAGTGAGGTTAACCAAGAAAAGAAAAGATCCAAACAAGCTCAATTAGACGTAAAACAAGAGATATTACAACTGATACCACAGAAATACATAAGATCATTCAGGCTACTATAAACACACCTATGTGTAGGGTCCAGCCTACTGGGTTCTGTAAGCCCATCTCTGCTGGTGCAGAGACAAGAAATTGTACTGCTAGACCCTACATTACATGCATAAACTAGAAAACCTAGAGGAGATGGATCAATTCTTGGAAATAAACAATCCACCTAAATTAAGCCAGGAAAATATGGAATCTCTGAATATACCAATAGCAGTGAGACTTGAACGGTAATTTTAAAAATTGCCAACAGAAAACAAGTCCAGGACCAGACGAATTCACAGCTGAATTCTATCGGACATTCAAATAAGAAGTGGTACCAATCCTATTGACATTATTCCACAGAATAGAGGAGGAGGAATTTCTCCCTAAATTATTCGGTGAAGCCATTCTACAGAAACTCTATGAAGGGAGATAATGTTTGTTTTGTCCACCTACACATTCTTAGTTTCTGGCATTAAAAACATTCTTACATTCTGGCAGAACATTTGTCAACTTAATATTAGCTAAATGTGTTTCCTGTACTAGGTTACTATCAACTGTTATGATTACTTATAACAAATAAATTATTTATCAGTTGCTGCATAACAAACTATCCCAAAACTTAGTGGGGTCAAACAACAGTTATTCAGTATTTCAGTTTCTGTGGGTCAGAATCTTTGGCAGAGCTCAGCTAAATGCCTCTACCTCAAGTTCTCTCACAAGTTACAAGTGAGATGTTACCCAGTGCTGCAGTCTCATGTGAAAGTTCAGCTGGGGAGGATATACCTCTAAGATCAATCTTTTGGTTGCTGGCAAGATTCAGTTCCTCATGAACTACAGGAATAAAGGCCTCCTTTCTTCACTGGTTGTTAAGTAAGGCCTTTCTCAGTTGCATGACACATGGGCCTCTCCATAAGGCAGCTCACAACATGGTAACTGGCTTCTGCCAGAGAGAGTAAGAGAGCAAGAGTGATGAGCATATGTCAGATAGCCTATAACCAAACTCACATTGATGTCTTCAGTGAATTTTGCTTGTATTTGAGTAGGGTAAGAAATAATGTCTATTGTAGGGAGTTTTTGCGAAGAAAATATATTTGTGATTCTGTTTATATGAAATAAGTTATTAGGTCCAACTTTCACCCAATGGTAGGGTATTACACAAGGGTATGAATACCAGGAGGCAGTAATTATTGGAAGCCATCTTAAAGCTGATTACGATAACAATTTCAATGACTGTTTACATGCCTAATACTAGTATAGTCATGAAAACAATTACTTTATCAGTACTACTTTGTATATAATAAACATTCATTTATGTGTATAACAAAGTTCAGTATAACACATAAAACATAATCAGACACTATTTGATGGCACAGGTCACCCACTGTCTCATTTGAATCTACCAGAGAAAATCTATAACAGTCCCTGTCACACAAAAACAGTATTGCAAATGTGAACTGAGATGTGGATGAAAGAATTGAGATGTGGGTTTTGCTGGATTTTTAATTAAAATATGTTATGAATTAATAGTCTAAGAACATTTCTTACCCTTTGTTCTACTGGGCTAATGTCTAACATCTTAATCTACACAATACAAATGTGTGATAAACTCTTGTGTGTTGACCGATCATGATCAGGTATTCTGCACTTTTACAACGTTGCCTCACACAATGTGTTTTTATAAAGTAAATTAAAGAGCCTAAGTCAAAAGTTTGGAGAAGGGGAGAGTTAGGAGTGAACTCAAATCCTAATTCTCATTTCCTTCTGCTGTTATTTGTCACAAAGTACTGAATTACCTAGTGGCACTTTTAATACAACATTTCTACACTGTGTACAAATGTGATTTTTTATGAATTCACTAATTCAACAAATATTTAATTTGTGCCACTAATATAAAAGGCACCCTGCTAGACATTAGCAATACAGAAGATAACAAGATAAACAGAATTTCTTCCTTTTGAGAATGTGCATACTAATGAAGGAGGCATAGATCAAACAATTCATCATATAACATAGTGTTAGGTGGAATGAAGAATAAGTACAAGGTACATATTAGTCAACTTGGGCTTCCATAATAAAGTATCATTGACAGAAGGCTTAAACAACAAAAATTTATTTACTCACAGTTATGGAGGCTGGAAGTCTAAGATCAGGGTATTCCAGCATGGCAGGGATCTGGTGAGGGATCTCTTCCTGTCTGGTAGGTGGCTACCTTCTTGGTGTATCCTCACATGACAGAGAGAGAAGATTGCTCTCTCTTCCTCCTCCTATAAGGTCATCAATCCTATCTGATTAGAACCTGACCCTTATGACTTCATTTGCCTACTAAAATTTCTCTGTATGTACAGTTATGTTGGGAGCTAGAGCTTTGGCATATGAATTTTGGGGTTACAGGATGCAGTCAATAGCAGGGTGCTATGAAACCAAATAATAAAATCATATGACTTAGCATTGGGTAGGAGAGGATGACTAATGAATTTTGAGCTCAGCTATGACAATTGACAAAGTATGGATAGAAAAATATCCGAGTAAAGAGCATGTGTGTGGGTGGCAAGCCCTCAAGAGAAAGGGTAACCTCAGGCTCAAAGACATGCCAATAGGACCAGTGAGCCTAGGTCACCGAGAATTTTAGAAGTGGAATGACAAGTGCCTATGAAGACAGTAAGAACCAAAGCATGCAAGGCCTTGCAGGCAGGTTAAGGATTTGAGAGTTTTTCTCAATAGCATCAGAAAAAGGTGTCAGCAACTAATTGATATTACCAGATTTGGGTTTTACAAAGATGACTATGCTGTAATGTTAAGGATAGACAGGAAGGGGGTTGGGTCAATCGGAGGCAAATGGTCAAAAGACTTTTTTTTCCCCAGAGAATTAGGCAGGTCCCATTTAATAGAGATAAAATTGATTAAATATGGGGGAATAAGTGAGGGGAAATGGAGGTATTATGAATGGTCCCCATCTCTCTTAGATTACTTAATATCGGAAACTAGCATGGAGGAATAAGTTACAAAACCTGTAAATTTGAAGGATTTATAAGAAATCTGGGTATAGATAAAAGTTTGAATCTTAAATATAGGTCTATGCCCAGAAAAGAAGTTCATAGGAGAGCTGTAATTTAAGAGTCATGGCACTTAATTTTGACTATACAAGAAAATAAAATCAGGTAGGAAAAAGTATACAGTGAAAAGAGAAGGTGGTCCAGGATGGAGCTTGAGTTTCTTCCACCTATAATTGATAAGTATAGGAGGAATAACTGGCAATGTAGGAGAGGAGAAGACAGACAATCCAAGTCATAGAATGTTCCAGACACCAAAGGCAGAGGAAGGAGTAATTGATAGTGTTAAGCACAGCTCCAACTGCTGTTATCTCCAGTAAGAATAATAGTAAATTGTTTTTTGCATTTAGGTAAAAATGTACTATGTAGATGTGCATTTATTGCACTCTTTGTACATTCATCCATTTGTAACAATGTTTACTGAATGTCTATCATGGTCATTGGAGAAACAACAGTGAGTAAAATAGACACGATGATAGAACTTACATGGTGTTTGCTCCAGAAATAAATCAAGAATCTCATTTAATCCCAGTAACCCTAGTGAGGTAAGTAATATTTCCTATAATTAATAATGCAAAAAGAATTTTCCCCTGTATCTCTTAGAGCATCCTATTCCCGATGACTTTGTGTACAGAAGGAATAAATGCCTCTAAGCTCAGAGTGGAGAATATAAAAATATCAAGTTTTCTAATTTAGGAAACAGTTTGACTGAACTATGAGTTCCTGAAGGTACTGGGAAATGATGTTCAGGCAAGCATCTGAAGAAAGGAAGAGCTAGACATCCCACACAGGACAGAAAGGATAGGAAAATTTTCATTGATGCATATGCATGTGGGAATGGTAAGTCCTCTGTATCCTCAGACTCTTTCCTGAGCATTCCCTTTACCTCCTGCTCTTCCACCTGACAATGCCGCTTCTTTGCCCAGGATTTCTATCCTACTTGTGGGCCTTCAAGAGGAGTGTCTGTTCTTTCTGTGCCTTTTTTCTGCTTTAAGAATATTCTTACCTTCTCTTTGAATTTGTCATTAGACTGTACCTCCTACCATCACATTTTGCTACAGTCTTCTCCAGAACTCCCAGGAGCACATGGCCTCATTTTTTGTATAATTTAGCTTGTGGCCCTGTCACTCCATCCAATACTATCCATGTCATAATGACTGGTAACTTTAGTATTCATGAAGGTTTTTTTTTAATACCCCAGTCTTCATTTTTTTTTAACTTCCACTCCTCTAATAAATCTGTCTTCCATTATTTTGTGGTGGCCGATGTTAATTTTTTTTTTTTACATGTTCATACCAATGATCATTTCCTATGCTTCCTAATTATTTCAATCCTTTCTCTTTTCAACTGTCCCCTGGCTTTCTGTGTCATCCCTTCCTTTCTCCAACTCTAATAATTCTTCAACACCTTGAGGCCCCACAATACATTGATCATACCACCATTTCATTGTCATACACTCTTTTGTCTTATCATATCCTTCCTTGCCAAATTTAAATCTCATTATCTCTCAATATAACAATTTTCCTGTAGCACTTTCTACTTAATTGCCCCATTTCTCTTCTTCAAACTTGCCAGATTAATGCCTCACTTGGTTAAATCCAACTCTCCATTTACATTCTCTCTACTTCTATAGCACTGGATGTAGCTAGAAAATAAAAACATACAGTCATGTGTATTAGTCCGTTTTCACATTGCTGATAGCCATACCTGAGACTGGGCAATTTACAAAAGAAAGAGGTTTACTAGACTTACATTTCTGCATGGCTGGAGAAGTCTCACAATCATGGCAGAAAGCAAGGAAGATCAAGTCACATCTATGTGGATGGCAGCAGGCAAAGAGAGAGAACTTGTGCAGAGAAACTAGTTTTAAAAACCGTCAGATCTTGTGAGACATATTCACTATCATGAAAACAACACAGAAAAGACCCTCCCCCGTGATTCAATCATCTCTGACTGGGTTCTTCCCATAGCAGGTAGGAATTATGGGACATACGAGATGAGATTTGGGTGGGGACACAGAGCCAAACCATATCACCATGCAAAACTCTTAACAGTACCTTAAGAGCAGTCGGGTCCTCTGTGCTCCAAACATTTTATCACATCTACCTAATCCACTCATTCTTCTAGCCTTCTACACAAATATTTCATTTTTTTTTATTTTTTTCTCAAAAGTTCAAAAACCCTTCCCCTATCCTCTCTAATCTGATTCTCTGCTGTTTATTTTTCCAAGAAAATAAAAGTCATCAGAAGATAGCTTTCAGATGTTTGGCTATTAAATTAGCCACACAATATTCTGTATCTTTATTCTCTGCCTTTTTTCCTATTACTGTGAATGAACAGATTTATCTAAGCCTAACCCATCCATTTAAGTACCATATCTCATCTGATCTCACTCACTCATGGAAGTTGGTTCATCAGAATCTTCCTTCCCTCTTCCACATCAATCATTTTGCTTTCTGTTGGAACATTCTCATCAGCATACACACATATTGTTATTTATTCCTTCTTAAAACTCTCTTGACCCTATTTCTTTCTCATTTACCAACCCTCTACCCTGTTCCCCTTAATAGAAGAAAAGTCCCAAAAAGACTTACCTATACCTGCTATGATTCATCATCTCCTCTTCTCTTTTGATGTAAAACCACCTGACTTTTACCTCTACTCTCCACCAAAATTTATTTTATTAAGGTCAACAATAACTTGTATGTTTCTAAATCCAATGGTCAAGTGTCAGTCTTCTTCCTAGTTTTCTAGATGGTGCCTAACCTATACTTGACACAATTGATCACTCCATGTAGTTGAAAATTTGCTCCCTGTAGGCTTCCAGGACCTTCCATTGTCCTGAGTTTCCTTCCACTTCAACGGCTGCTCTTTCTCAGTCTTCTTTTCCTAATTTTCTTTCATCTATGCAACCTTAGTGTTTCTTCATCTTGCCTATAACTTAGAACTATCACAGAAGGCTTTTAAAAATCCCAACACTTGGTCAGGCACCATGGCTCACAGCCGTAATCCCAGCACTTTGGGAGGCCAAGTTGGGTGGATCACCTGAGGTCAGGAATTCGAGAACAGCCTGGCCATCATGGTGAAACCCCATCTCTACTAAAAATACAAAAATTAGCTGGGCGTGGTGGTGGGTGCCTGTAATCCCAGCTACTCAAGAGGCTGTGGAAGGAGAATTGCCTCAGAGGTTGCACTGAGCTGAGATTGAGCCATTGCAGTTCAGCTTGGGTGACAGAGCAAAACTTCATATCAAAAAAATAATAAATTTCCAATATTCAGGCTGAACCCCAAATTGCACAATTAAATCTGATGAGTGGGACACCAGCATGATTATTTTTTTAAGGGTTTTCAAAAATTCTGATGTGCATCTTAAGTTGAGAAATGCTACCTGAAATTTTGTAGTGCACCAGGGCACACATAGGCTTTCTCTTTATCAATGATGACTCCTTTAGTGATCTCACAGTTCTACTGCCTTAAATATTTCTTATGTGTTCAAGACTACTAATCTATATCTCCAGCCTAGATTTCTCCCTTGATATCCAGATTCTTATACCCAACTAAAAACTCAATCAAATACTATCTTAAATTCAGTGTTTTAAACTGAACTATTGATCTTATTCCAAGCTTGCTCCTCCATTCTGTCCCCTGACAGTAACTGGCAACTCCACTCTTCAAAAACTCAGAACAAAACAAAGTACATCTCACATGCAATCTACCAGAAAATCATACTGATTCTATTTTTAAAATACATCCAGAACCTCACCTCTTCCTGTCATCTCCACTACTACCACCTACATCCAAGCCACTATCACATCTCTCCTGAAATATAGCAAAGCCTCCTAACTCTCCACCCATCATTCTCAACCTGCTTCCTTTTATACTCCTTACTGTACATGACCCACAGGGCATCCAGGGCAATCCTTTCAAACTATTTTAGACTATTTCGCTTGTGACAGCAATGATTTTCACTCTTTCTTTAAAAGTCAACAAGTCATTATGGTGACCTATGAGGCTCTGCAATATCTACTTTTCCCAGCTGTGATCTCCCTAACTTCATTTTCTATTATACTCTCCAGCCACACCTGCCAACTTGACATTCATCAGAGACACCAGGGTTACTCGCACTTCAGGGCCTTTGGACTCTACAGTTACATAACCTGAAACATTAATCCTCTAGATTCCCTATGTGAGGTTCCGAATTGTCTTCTACTGTTTGCCCAAAGGTCATCATTTCGGTAAAGTCTTACTAGATTCTACTTAAAATTGCAATCCCCCTGTTTATATTTCATATTCTCTTTTCTTAGTTTTCCTTAATAGCCCTTGTCACTATTTATACATACAAATGTACAGGCAAACATATTTGAAATACACATTTGTTAATATTATTGTCTGTCTCTGCCCTTCAATGGTTTTAATTTTCTTGAGCTACCAAGGGTTGTTTTTTGTTGTTTTCTGTCAAAGAAACTTACAGAATGTGTGGCTTTAGATGCTGTGTGGACAACTTCTCATTCTCATGGATATACTAAATTCATCTGTCACAGATTACACTGCTAAAATCACTCATGGAGTCAGACATTAAAATAAATCTGTATAATGTTTGATTATGGCTAGCTTCCCATTCCTGTCCTGTGAAATACATGTTTTGGTACAGTAAAGAAAAATGATAACATCCAAACACTTTATTACTAATTACTATTGATTTGTTGTTTTTTATTTGTCAATAACATCATTTTTCTTTCTTTTCTTTTTTTTTAATTATACTTTAAGTTCTGGGGTATATGTGCAGACCGTGCAAGATTGTTACATAGGTATACACATGCCATTGTGGTTTGCTGCATTCATCTGCCTGTCATCTGCGTTGGGTATTTCTCCTAATGTTGTCCCTCCCTAATCCCCTAACCCCTACTATCCCTCCCCTAGCCACCCCCAACAGGCCCCAGTGTGTGACGTTCCCCTCCCTATGTCCATATGTTCTCATTGTTCGACACCCACTTATGAATGAGAACATGTGGTGTTTGGTTTTCTGTTCTTGTGTCAGTTTGCTGAGAATGATGGTTTCCAGCTTCATCCATGTCCCTGCAAAGGACATGAATTCATCATTTTGTGTGGTTGCATACTATTCCATGGTGTATATGTGCCACATTTTATTGATCCAGTCTATCATGGTTGGGCATTTGGGTTGGTTCCAAATTTTTACTATGGTAAACAGTGCTTCAATGAACATACGTGTGTGTGTGTCTTTACACGAGAATGATGTACAATCCTTTGGGTATATACCCAGTAATGGGATTACTAGGTCAAATGGTGTTTCTATTTCTAGGTCCTTAAGAAATCACCACACTGTGTTCCACAATGGTTGAACCAATTTACACTCCCACCAACAGTGTAAAAGCATTTCTATTTCTCTACATCCTCTCCAGCATCTTTTGTCTCCTGATTTTTTCATGATCACCATTCTAACTGGAGTGAGATGGTATCTTAATATGGTTTTGATTTGCATTTCTCTAATGACCAGTGATGATGAGCTTTTTTTCATATGTTCGTTGGCCACATAAATGTCTTCTTTTGAAAAGTGTCTGTTCATTTCCTTTGCCCACTTTTTGATGGGGTTGTTTTTTTCTTGTAAATATGCTTTAGTTCTTTGTAGATTCGGGATCTTAGCCCTTTGACAGATAGGAAGTTTGTGAAAATTTTTTCCCATTCTGTTGGTTGCCAGTTCTCTCTAATGATAGTTTCTTTTGCTGTACAGAAGCTCTTAAGTTTAATTAGATTCCATTTGCATATTTTGGTTTTTGTTGCCATTGCTTTTGGTGTTTTAGTCAAGAAGACTTTTCAAGTGCCTATGTCCTGAATCGTTTTGCTTAGGTTTTCTTCTAGAGTTTTTATGGTGTTAGGTCATATATTTAAATATTTAATCCATCTGGGGTTAACTTTTGTATAGGTGTTAGGAAGGGATCAGCTTCAGCTTTCTGCATATGGCTAGCCAGTTTTCCCAACACTATTTATTAAATAGGGAGTCCTTTCCCCTTTGCTTGTTTTTGTCAGGTTTTTCAAAGATCAGATGGTTGGAGATGTGTGGCATTACTTCCGAAGACTTTGTTCTGTTCCATTGATCTATATCTCTGTTTTGGTACCAGTACCATGCTGTTTTGATTACTATAGCCATGTAGTATAGTTTGAAGTCAGGTAGCATGATGACTCCAGATTTGTTTTTGTTTATTTTGCTGAGGATTTTCTTGCCTATGTGAGCGCTTTTTTTGGTTCCAAATGAAGTTAAGGTGGTTTTTTCCAGTTCTGTGGAGAAGATGAGTGGTAGCTGACAAGAATGGCACTGAATCTAAAGTACTCTGGGAAGTATGGCCTGATGTGGTGCCACTCCAAGTAACCAAGCCATCCCCCAAATATGCACTTTACTTTTCTAGGCTCTAATATTCACAAATTAACTATTTACATTTCTACCATGTTGTCATCTAAGCACCAAAAAAAATGTGTTTCTGGTTCACTTAAATGAAATTTCTTTTTCTATAAGTTAATGTTTAATAAAGACTTCCTTTTTTCTAAAAGCAAATTTTGTTTTAGAATGTTGTTGCTAAAAATTTATTTTAACATGTAATTAAGTAATCAAGTTGTGGTTTACATTGATAGGTTAGAGAAGATTAATCCAAGAAAAATGATTCCAAGTAAAGTAAATTGACACAGAAATCTTCTATCTTTGCTTTAAGTCTGAGATGAAGAACAATCATTTCTAAAATGATAATGAGTACAATTTAGGTAGTATTTAATATGCCAGGAATGTCACATGTTTACTCACATACCCTATACAATATTCTCTGATATGGGTCTAATAGTCGCACATTATAATCATAAAAATAATTAGGTTTGCCAAGATCACACAGCTGATAGGATACCAAATTCCAACTCGTTTTCTTTTAAAAAATAATTGCCCTTAGGTACTTCATTATGTTGATTCCATTGTCAAAATACAACGAATAATTCAAAAGCAGCTAAGAACAGACTTCACTTACTCAAAGTAAACTGTATAACTATGCTGTTATTAAAAAGATTTAGGTCACAAAGTTCTTCCTAATTAAAATATTTTGGGGGTCTCTAGAAAATTGAGGCTGCCACGATCCAAACAAAATCAGCCTTGGACTTGGGCAGCATTTCAAATAAGCTACTTTGATATTTTGCAAAAGGAAGAGGCTCTTCATTTATAATAATAGTGTCCTCACCATGACACTTTCAGACATTGGAAATGATTTTTCACAGACAGAATTCTATTTAGATTCCCTTCTGATTCTACTTCCTTGATCTTCCTTTGTACTTTCCTCTCCTATTTCTGCCTACTTTTAACAGGTATGAAGCCAGAGATAGTTGGAGTAGCAACAAAGAACTAGACTTTGCAAAGTACATTTGAAGTGAGTGATACGGTTTTGCAAAATCTCAACTTGAATTGTATCTCAAAGAATGTTCACATGTTGTGGGAGGGACCCTGGGGGAGGTAATTGAATCATGGGGGCCAATCTTTCCTGTGCTATTCTTGTGATAGTGAATAAGTATCATGAAATCTGATGGGTTTATCAAGGGTTTCTGCATTTGCTGCTTCCTAATTTTCCTCTTGCCACCACCACGTAAAAAGTACCTTTTGCTTCCTGCCATGATTCTGAGGCCTTCCCAGCTATGTGTAACTGTAAGTCCAGTTAAACCTCTTTTATTTCCCAGTCTCAGGTATGTCTTAGTCAGCAGCATGTAAATGAACTAATACAGTAAATTGGTACCAGTAAAGTGAGGTGCTGCTGAAAAGACACCCAAAAATGTGGAAGCGACTTTGGAGTTAGATAACAGGCAGAAAGGTTGGAACAGTTTGAAGGACTCAGAAGAAGGCAGGAAAATGTGAGAAAGTTTGGAATCTCCTAGAGACTTGTTGAATGGCTTTGACAAAAATACTGATAGTGATATGAACCATAAGGTTCAGGCTGAGGCGGTCTCAGATGGAGATGAGGAACTTGTTGGAAGCTGGAGCAAAAGTGACCCTTGTTATGTTTTAGCAAAGAGACTGGCAGCATTTTTGCCCTGCCCTAGAGATTTGTGAAACTTTGAACTTGAGAGAGATGATTTAGGGTATCTGGCAGAAGAAATTTCTAAGCAGCAAAGCATTCAAAATGTGCCTTAGGTACTGTTAAAAGCATTCCATTTTAAAAGAGAAACAGCATAAAAGTTCAGAAAATTTGCAGCCTGATGATGCAGTAGAAAAGAAAAATCCATTTTTTGAGAAGAAATTCAAGCTGGCTGCAGAAATTTTCAGAGTCTAAAGTTAAACCTCAAGACTATGGGGAAAATGTCTCCAGGCTGCATCAGAGACCTTCATGGCAGCCTCTTCCATCACAGGCTTGGAGGCCCAGAAGGAAAAAGTGGTTTTGTGGACCAGGCCCAGGGTCGCCATGCTGTGTGCAGCCTAGAGACTTGGCGCCCTGTGTCTCAGCAGCTCCAGCCATGGCTGAATGGCGCCAACATACAGTTCAGACTATGGCTTCAGAGAATGGAAACCCCAAGCCATTGCAGCTTTCATGTGATGGTCAGCCCGCAGGTACAAAGAAGTCAAGAATTGAGGTTTGGGAACCTCTGCCTAGATGTATGGAAATGCCTGGATTCCCAGGCAAAAGTGCTGTAGGGGCAGGGCCCTCATGGAGTACCTCAGCTAGGACAGTGCAGAAGGAAAATGTGGGGTCAGAGCCCCCACACAGAATCCCTATTGGGGCACTGCCTAGTGGAGCTGTGAGATGAGAGCCACCGTCCCCCAGACCCCAGAATGGTAGGTCCACTGACAGCTTGCCCTGTATGTCTGGAGAAGGCAGACACCCAACACCAGCCCATGAAAACAGCCAGGAAGGAGGCTGTACCCTGCAAAACCATAGGGGCAGAGCTTCCCAAGACCATGGGAACCCACCTTTGGCATCAGTGTGACCTGGACGTGAGACCTGTAGTCAAAGGAGATCATTTTGGAGCTTTAAAATTTGACTGCCCTGCTGGATTTTGGACTTGCACGGGCCCTGTAATCCCTTTTTTGGCCGATTTCTCCCATTTGGAACGGCTATATTTATCCAATAACTGTACCCCACTGTATCTAGGAAGTAACTAGCTTGCTTTTGACTTTACAGGCTTATAGGAGAAAAAACTTTCCTTGTCTCAGATAAGACTTTGGATAGTGGACTTTGGACTTTTTGGTTAATGCTGATGAGTTAAGACTTTGGGGGACTGTTGGGAAGGCATAATTGGTTTTCAAATGTGAGGACATGAGATCTGGAAGGGCCAGGGGTGGAATGATAAGGTTTGACTGTGTTCCCCTACAGATCTCAACTTGAATTGTATCTCCCAGTACTGCCATGTGTCATAGGAGGGACCTGGGAGCAAATAATTGTATCATGGGGACCAGTCTTGCCCATACTATCCTTGTGATACTGAATAAGTCTGATGAAATGTGAGGGTTTTATCAGGGGTTTCTGCTTTTGCTTCTTCCTCATTTTTCTCTTGCTACCACCATGTAAGAAGTGCCACTTGCCTCCCGCCATTATTCTGAGGCCTCCCCAGCCATGTGGAATTGTAAGTCCAATTAAATCTTTCTTCTTCCCAGTCTGGGAAGTCTTTTATCAGCAGCATGGCAACAAACTAATACATTGGGATTAACTGCTTTCTATTGTGTATTTTATCAATTAAGAGAAATAGAATAAGGCAGCTGGGCATTTTGATTGGCACTCCATAGTTCTCACTAACAGCAAAAATTTACACCTGCAAAGAAATGTTCCTTCTAATGGATTTCTAGCAACCATAGAGGTTAGCATACGATTGTTATTGAGCTTTAGGAGGCTTGCTCAAAGCAGAAGGAACTGACCCGGTCAGTGGGTGAGCCTCCCTTACATTGGTCAGGAATGTAGTGTTCTCACAGTGTCCAAAAAAAAATATATATCTTCTATATCTCCTCCCAGATTTATGAGTGCAAGTTGAACTGCTCCAGGAAGTTTCAGCTGGCCTTCCCTCATGGTTTCCATCGAATCAGGTTCCCCTCCCATTATAGAAATGATCATAATCTAAAAATAATAACATTGAGTATTTACTATGTGCCAGATACCTCACTACATGGATTATATCATTAGAGGGTCACAAGAGAGCTCTGAGATAAATATGGATAATATCGCATTTTACAGATAAGGATACCAAAGGAGCTTGTCTCAATTTACATAGTAAGAAAGTATTAGAATCAGAATTCAAACTGTGGCTATCTGACTCCAGAATCAATCAATATACTATATTTTATAGTGTACTGTATAGTATATAATACTACAGTACGCTATAGTATATTGTATGTACTATCATATAGTATAATATCAAGTGCAATATAATATATATAGTATAAATATAATACATAGTGCAATATAATATATGGTATAATATATAGTTCAATATATAATGCAAACATATACTGCCTATTCATTTATCTGACTCAACATTGTATTCATAGTATCTGGCAAAGAGCCTAGTAGGAATTAAATAAAGACCAACTGAATGAATACATTAATGACAGAGATAGTATCTAGACCACAAAACTATTTACCAGACATGTTAATCTATCAAAAAAACTCAAATGTAAAGTGTCAAAGTCAAAATTTTGCTGCTTTAAATAATTTACACTAAAGAGCAATGAGAATGAAACTAAACATACGGGAACATAATATATCCAAGGACTATCTCTAAACCAGGGATCAGCAGTGTTTTTCATAAAGGACCAGAGAGTAAATATTTTAGGCTTTGCAGGCCATGCAGATCTCCATTACAACCGCTCAACACTGTAAGGAGAAATCAGTCATAAACAATACATAAATGAATGAATGTGGTAAATCACAATACAACTTTACCTATGGACTCTAAAATTTGAATTTCCTACAATTTTCACTGGTCGTGAATTATTGTTTCACTTCCGATTTTTTAAAGCATTAAGGAATGTAACACTCATTCTTAGCTTGTGGGCTGAATACACAGAGACCAGGCAGGCAGCAGTCTAGAGCTGGAACAATAGCAGTGGTTTTTCTGCCTCCTGTGCTAAACGACTCTTGCAGTCTCCTTACACAAAGTGAGATTTTGAAGGAGAAAGGAGATGTGATTCCAAATTGAAGGTGTTTCTGCTCATTTAGCTGCTGTGTTTTGTTACTGTTGTGGTGGTTGCTGTTTTTTGTGAAATCACATATAGGAAGTAGAGCCATTTAAAGATCAGAGTTGTGACAGATGAACACGGCAAAGATCAGCGAAGTAGTAAAAATGGGAGGAATAATTGCTATCCAGTTAACCAGCAAGAATTATGTCATTTATAAGATAATAAGGGAGACGAGGGGATACTTATTTTAAGCATCAGACATGTTCAGAAACAGAGAGATCGGAAAGATAGCATTAGTCACCTAAGGCCTAATTACATCTCCTTCAGCTACCATGCAATCAAATGTTTCTTTTTAAATGAGCTGATTCAAATGCTTCATGCTCAATAGTTAAAATGTTCCTAAAACAGTTAAAACATACATAAGAAGAAAGAATACAGAATTGGATGTTCTGTTTTTCCATTTACAGCAGAAGACTGAAGGAGCCTCCATCTCGGGCAAACCAGTTTTTTTTTTTTTTTTTTTTTTTTTTTTTCTTTCAAAGGCATTTCTGCACACAGACTGCTGACTGTTGCCAGAGAAAACCACACAATTGTGCAGGTGGGACTGACTCGAAACCTTTTATCCCTTGATGGCTAGATCCTTCTCCGTGTCCTCAAAAGCCACCTAAAGAGTTCTTCACCCTTCTCAAGGGCTACTCCAGCCCCCTCCCTCTCTCCAGCTTTCTTTCTGCCAATGACCTTGTTTCTGTTTCACTGAGATACTGAAGCTGTCAGGAAGAATTGTCTTCAACTTCCTTCCCTCTGAGTGACAAACATCAGGATCTTGTTTCCCTCCTTCTCTCAAGTCTCAGAAGATGAAATAGCCCTTTGTCTCATTTCATGCCAGTCTCTCCTCCTGTGACCTTTATTCCAACTACCCTCTCCTGCTTCAAAGGGAGTAAGGACTCTGTTCATCTATTAGTATCCTCTCTCTTTAGGATTTTCAAATCTCCCTTATCCTGCTCCTTCTCCACAGCCTATGAATATACTCGGCTCTATACCAGGTTAAAAACAAATACACAATCTCCAATCCCCTCCAACCTGGCATCATCCTCCAGCTACCTGCCACCTTCTCTCTCATCCTTCACATCAAGTACCTCAAATGTCGATGCTCTCATTCCTTCCCCACATCTCTACCTCCCATTCACTGCCAAGGGCCCCCATGGTACCACAGAAACATCTTGGGCAAATATCCCCATTATCCTTGCATTCTTTGCATTAAATGGGTAATTTATTCTATTAATATAAAATTGTAAGCATAAATATCCTTTATTCCTCATAGGCTTGCACTATTTTTAATATTCATTAAATAACTTCAAACTAAAATATAAATTTCGTTATGACCTTCTTATAAAATCTCTGACAAAATGGCATGCAACGTTGACCTGCATGTCAAGAAAAGAAAAAAAAAAAAAAAGGAAAAAAATGGGATGCAATGAGAATACAACATGTACATTTATATATGTTTAAGACAATTTGGGGCTTAAATTGACCCAAATTTGGACTGCACTAGTTAAACCATGAGATAACCAATCACTCCTATCTCCAGTGCTTAAAACACACAAAAGCAAAAATATAAAAATGTATTTTCTCTTTTTAAAAAATGTCTGTTATGTCTAGTTTAAAGCAATAATTGAAATTCAGGAGAACTGCAGGAAGTAAAATTTTTTCATATTTTTATTTCCCACAGCTATTATAACTGACACTAATTCTCCTAGACCTTTACACATATGCAGCATACACATGTAGGTATGTGTGCGTATGTGACCTAGTTACAAATCATAACTAATTTTTCTCAGTTCACATTCAACCTGACATCTTCTTAACATCTGGTAATTTTTTTTTCTTATTTTTCTCTCAGCAGTCTCATTTATTTAATGGCAGGGATCTTAAAAAGTTATCTTAAAGTCCTCCTTCCCTTAACTATCTTTAGCACTACATTTCCTTCAGTACTATACTTCAGACAATGAATAAAATCTGCAAATGCTACAATCTGCTTCTTCTCTTACTAATTGTACTCTAAGAAGTTAGTTTAGGCAGTCATTACAGCTGAGCTGGACAGCTACATTAGACTTCTAGCCAGGATTCCAGCTTTATTCTTCTCCCTTTTTAATATATATTTCATACTGCAACCAGCAGTATGGACTGAATATGATTTGGCCCCTGCCTAACTTATTCTTACATTTCACCAAGTCACCCTTTCATATCCCAGAGCAGCAATTTTAAACTGTGCATTGTTTGAGAGAAAACTTGCTCCTTCTACCTGGATTGCCATCATCACATCCTCTCCGTCCTATCTCTAGAGTATGTTTAATAAGCATCTTATCTTTCATCACTCAGTTTCAGCACTACCATTTTTTTTTTACATGTTTCTGCCTTCAAGGATTTTTATTCTTTTTATTTCAATAGGTTTTTGGGGAACAAGTGATACTTGATTACAGAAATAAGTTCTTTAGCAGGAGCTTCTGAGATTTTGGTCACCCATCACCGGAGCAGCCTGCACTGTACCCAATGTGTAGCCTTTCATCCCTCACCCACTCCCAGCCTTTCCCCCGAGTCCCCAGAGTCTACTGTATCATTCTTAAAAGGATTACCATTTAGATGAAAACTCTTTTCCCCCTAAATCATCAGGCAAAATTCAATCTCCCAGTTTCAGTTTCATGTATTTTTATTGTTTTATTGCCTACCTACACTTAATGAACAATAAGCTACTTGAAAGAAACTGAGACTGAGTTGTTGCTATAACCCCAGCAAAGATTTTTATAGAATACTCTGTCTGTTCATCTTTCTCATCAGATACACTATTTACCAAGCATCTACTATGAGTTAGATATTATTCTAGATACTATATATATCATCTAATACCCACAATAATTTCAACCCAACCTTATAGAATTAAAAACTGAAAGACTTACATAGTGTAAGTAACTCATTCAAAGGTATACTGCTAGTAAATATGCAACCAGAATTCAAATATCAGTTTCTCCCACAAGGTAGCTCTGATTTTGCATTTAATATTGTTACTATTTATTCTACCCTATGTGACATATCTAATTTATATGTCATTGCCAATAAAAGAAAAACAATCCCACCATCTTGTTCCAGCTTGAGATATTATTCAATATTATAACCTTTTTTTTTTTCACCAGATCTGCCTAAATGAAAACCAGGAGAGAACAGTACATCTTTTACAAACCAATGTTTTAGGTTATTTTATCCATGTTTAGTAGAAAATATGAACCCAGTTAATTCTAGGAGAATTTTCAGACCAATGAGCTCCTCTAAATGCATCCTGCTTTTCTTCAGAGCATTTTTGTAGCTGTGAAGGAAATGCTCCTTCACGCTGGTCCATTAATTATGTACTCCTCCAGTTCTACCAAGCAGAACCATGTAGATTTACTAAGTTCTGTGTTGCTCTGGCTGTTCCAGTGAAATGCGATATCATTATAAGGTAATTTGTGATATTCTAGCTATAATTCTAATGTTCTACATATGTCTTAGCTTAGTCCTAGTTTGTTAGGTTTTTTTTTTTTCCCACCAGAAAAATAGCTGTAAGTTACTGGTAAATGGAATATTTGTGGTCAGTTTATGTTGTAATATTGAATTCTGGATAAAAAGTAACTGAAGCCACAGAAATCTCTCTTTATGACTGTGTTGGTGATTTATTCATGTTTACAAAGTCTAATTTCTCTAAAATTATATACTAACATATCATACCTTTTATTTTAGTTAAATTATTTATATCATTGTCTGTACCTCTGAACTTCTATCTTGAATCTTAATACTACAGTGTAGGCATTAAATGCATTTATCTTTGTGGGGCCAAGAGAATGAGAAAGTATTTACATTCACAAACTGGAATTGCACATAGCATTGTCAACTTGCAATAATGGACAATTATAACAGTGTGCCAAGAGAACACCAATTATGAACTGAGCATGAAATATATCCTGTGAGTTGAACACTAAAGTAATCCATCTTATTTGTAAATATATCATGTAGTAATTTTCTTTAAAATACAACATTGAAGGGAAATTAGCAACAGTTGTTTTATTCATAAGAGAGAAGTTACATACATTATCTATAAATAAAAATTTTAAGGCAATAATGGAAACAGCCATATAAAGAGGAAAAATAGTGCCACCAGCACAGTGGATCTAGTCAAAGCTTATGAAGCAGTAGTTTTTTTATATGTAATTTCACCTCCTTGCCTCAGGAATAACCATCCTATTCTAGAGGGGCAATAAATTTTGCCGAAATAATCTGATTACTATTGTTGACTTAAAGGAATCATTTTAAATATCCTATTCTTTAAAATGTCCTTCGACAACTGCTGAATAATTCCTTCAATATATTTGACTTGTTACCAAGTACATTACATACAGAGCAATAACTATTTATTGAAAGCCTACTATATGTCTGGAATTTCTAAACCAATGCTTCTGTATACTTTCAATTACTTTATGTTAGTTCTGATTTTCTTTGATGTTGACTAAACATCATCTCAATAGAACCCAACATAGTCAAATACCCTTGCAGTTAAAATATCAAAGTAAAAATATCCCGCTTTCATCAACCACTGCACAAGGGGATAAGCTCATTATATATTTTAAATCTTGCTATCCCAGAGCTCTCAGTGTTGCTGGGAGGGAAGAGGCAAGGGATTATGGTAGTTGGCCAACACGTATAACCAGACGAAATCCTGCTCAGATACGCAACCTATTAACCACATTCAACTTGACTTGAATGAGAATTTCTAAGCTCTAATGAAATTAATTTTGATAAAAAATAATTTTCAAAGCCAAGACTATAGTCTGAACTGATCATTTTATAGTAGTCTATTTCATGAGTTCCACTTTGCCTCTATCATCAATTAACCTGCTTATAAACCCAGAGTTTTGGAGAAACTTTCTTAGTGCAAGGTACAAATTCCTCTTTTTAGATATTTATCTTTAAGAAAGTGTTTTACATGCTTAAATATATTTTTAAGCCCTAAATCCATCACCCAATATCTACAAATTTCACAGTTCTTAACCACAGGTTTCAAAAACAATGGGTAAAGAGCATTTATTCTGTTCCAGGAAGTGTGCTATAAATTTTACCTTTAATTGTATCTTTTGAACACTGTAAGAACCACATTAAATTGATTTTGCTATTACAGTAATACTGTAAAATTACAATCCTAATTTTATAGATGAGGAAACTGAACCAAAAGGCACAGAGGTTAAGTAAACTTAAAATTTAATCTAAGCAATCTCGCTTCACAGCCCATGCTGTTAATTAATATATTATTTCCTCCTAAGAGTTGACTAAGGAATATATAGAGTGAAGTAGTTTTATAATACGTGACACATAGATAGATAGATGATTGAAAGATATATCGCTTCATAGTCCTTTAAATTTACTTAGATATTTCTATCATACATGAGCTTGACTGAGTTGCCATGACCTGATAGAAAATACTAGGTCGATGCTCTCTATTTTGTCATATACTTGAGAAACTAGTGAGCATCTTCTTTCTTCTTCCCAAAGATTTTCTGTTCCAAATATTGTTTATCTGAACAAAATTAATACTGCAAATGAAAATGTTAACAACTCTGTTTAAATCTCATTTGCATTTATTACCTAATAAATGTAAATTTTACATTCCAAATATTCATTTCAGAAAGCTCCTCTTGTCATATCCAGGACTGAACTTTATTGAAAGAGAAATAAAAGAATCTACTCACCCTATATAAAATGATAGACAATAATTACAACCAAATTTAGAAGCCAACTAAAAACTTCTAAAAATTAGCAGTAAATATGAGTTTTAGCTGCCTCCTGCCATGCCTTAAACTTATTAAAGATCCAGTATATGGGGCAATAGTTTTTTATCAGTTTTGATTCTTAAAACTCTATTTCAAAAACCTGATGCCTTTGCTGAAATTAACATTACTCCTCCAAAAGCATTACAGCCATCATCTAAAACCACAGTTCTCAAAGTGTGGTCTTGGGACTCTCAGGACCCTGTCTAGGGATCTACGAAGTTAAAACTACTTTCAACATAATACTAAAACATCATTTGTATTTTTTTACTCATTCTTCCTTAAATGTACATGAAGTTTCATAGAGACTACATAATGTGTCATATCACAACAGAGTGCAGAAGGTAATATGAGAATTCTGCTGTCTTCTATCAGTCGGATATTAATGAGAATTTCAAAAATGTGAAAAAAAATGCCCTCTAAGAATTACAGGCTTTATTAGAAGCATATAAAAAAGCACACACAAAAAAATGCCCTCATTCTTGCTAATTGTTTTATTATCACTATAGTTATTTTTAATAAAAATGTATTGTGTATATTAACAAATATGGGCTTTTGCTATTTTTAGATTAATAAACACATACATATATATTCAATTTTCTCAGATTCGATTGCTATGATAAAGATAGAAAGTATATACATAAACAAAAGCCCTTTTAAGAGTATAAAGGGGTCCTGAGAATGCAATGTTTGGGAACTACTGGTGTAAAATAACCATCACCTATTTTCTCTAATTCTTTCTAGTCTTTATGTTTGGCTTATTAACCATTATCATCCTTGGTATGTTGTTCCACTTTAGGTTTTCTGTTACTTCTTTACAAAATCTAAGATATCACAATGTCTTCTGATTCTTATTTGTGAACAGACAAATTAGTCTCAGTCAACAATTCCACCCTAGGAAATGATATATCAGATGGTGCTATTACACAACAGACTTCACAGAATCTGTTCTGAAAAATGTCATCATGAAAGTCTAGGAGCTTTATTGTTAAAGAAAAAACTTCTTGGAATCTGAGAATTTTCATGTTGTTACTGTGTACGATGATGAGTTTTCTTAAAATTTTTCAGGCCCTTGGCAAATCAGACTCAATACTGGGCCTTCCACAATTCCAATAAGGAATAAAGACTGGCCGAGACCATCTATGTGCCCTACTTAGTCTGGCCTTAATTACTCAATTTGAAGTTTTCCTTCACCTCTCAGTAGTCCTTAACACTCTTTCCTTGCTTCTCCTTTCTGAAACATTCCCTTGTCTTTATAATTGTCCTACCACTGCCTCCTAAGTCAACTGTAATCTCTAATCACAACTGTCTATTTCTTGTTCGTTTTTTGAACAAAGATCTTCCACTCATTTCCCCTCAGCCCTTCTCACTACTCACCCCCAAGTGGTGTACAAATATCAGCTATGTACAAATGACTCCCAAACCACAAGTGAAGCTTTGACTTAGCTTATCAATTCAAGACCACAGCTGTTAAATCACCGCAGATAAGTGTATTGCTAGCTCCTCTCCTAACATACACAACTAAAATCATTACGTTCCCCACAGATACTAAAACTTAAACTGTTTCTCGTACTCTATTCCACTGGTTCTCAATTGTGTATGATTTTGCCCTCAGGGGACATTTGGCAATTTCTAGAGACATTTTTTGTTTTCACAACCAGAAAATGGGGTTTCTACTGGCATTCAGTGGATGAACATCACTGATGCTGCTAAATACCATACAATATACAGGGCAGACTCCCACAACAAAGAATTATCTGGCCCACAGTGTTAACAGTGCTGAAGTCGCAACACACTTCTCTATTCCCATCACTTCCTCATCTTACCCCCAGACAGGCAGATGATACGCATCTCTGGCATAGATATTGACACCAGGAACCTGTATCAGCTGGATTTGAAAGTAAAGTGGCTGGAGGTTTTGGAGCAACATAAACCTGAATACAGTAGAACAACCTCCAAGATGAAGGTGAGCTTGGGAATCAAATGGACAATGACTGAAACCAGTGTTAAAATTGGAAGTTTTGGCAGGGCCCGGTGGCTCAAGCCTGTAATCCCAGCACTTTGGGAGGCCGAGGCGGGTGGATCACGAGGTCGAGAGACCGAGACCATCCTGGTCAACATAGTGAAACCTCGTCTCTACTAAAAATACAAAAAACTAGCTGGGCATGGTGGCACGTGCCTGTAATCCCAGCTACTCAGGAGGCTGAGGCAGGAGAATTGCCTGAACCCAGGGGGCGGAGGTTACTGTGAGCCGAGATCGCACCATTGCACTCCAGTCTGGGTAACAAGAGCGAAACTCCGTCTCAAAAAAAAAAAAAAGAAAGAAAAAGAAAAAATGGAAGTTTTAACTGAAATATCAAAATATTTAAAATTCTGCATTGAAAAGGGGGAGCTAAACCATATAAAAATTTTTAATGAATCAGGTTAATGACTGATTCTATGATTCTCTCAAATATCTCAGCCTTTTTGAAGTTTAAAAATAGTCATGAAAGCAAAAGCAGAAACTATTTTGTTACTGAAAATGTCTTTGCGGATTACTGCTTTCATCCTCAAGTCCCACCTCTTGAGGAACAGAACAAAGTTGATGGCTGTTTGTTCCTCAGCGCAGGCTGGTGAGAGGAAGGTTATAGGGATTGCCTAGAGTTTGATGAGTCCTATGTATTTTGGAGACATAGCAGCCTATTACTTGACTCATACTCAGAAAATCTAGAGATTGGGATAGTCTGGCCAGCAGCTTTAGGAACATGTTGCTGCTGAGTTATTATCTGCTGACTTATTATCTGCTGATTTATTGTCTGAGCCAATAATGTGCTTATGTTTGCCATGCACCAGAGGAGGGTCAGCCAGCATGTGTACTGTATTAGAGCCTCTCTATAAGGACCACCTGTGCTGAGACCTCAGCAAACAAGAGTTCAAGGTGAACCAAAGAATTGCTAAGAGTTTCAGATGATGTAAGTGACCAGCGAAAATAGGGAAACTTTTATCTGCATCAGGAGAACTGTAGGTGAGATGATACACAAAGGTTTCCAATAACTCCACCAAAATGCCCACTAAAGAATTAACTTTTATCATCAGCCAGGCTTCAAGGGAGTAAAGTCATGTTACAGTGAGAACAAAGGTACCAACTTTTGCATCTCCCTTCTCTCTCCTCTCTTCCCATTGGTCTAACAAATTGAAGGCAGAGAAGAAATGCTAGTTGAGCTGCCAGCAGCCATTGCTGAGCAGACCCCAGCTTGGGAAGGGGTAGTGGGAGAATGTTTTATACTTTAAATCACATTCTAAGTTTTGATATTTGACTACACATTCTCTTTAACTAATTGAGACAAGTCATTTAAAGTGGCTATAAATTTTTCTCTTACTTGAGAATGAACAGAAAAGTTATGGAGCTTGCCCAAGTCTGCATCCAGTGGTAGGGAAAGTACTACTACTACTGATCAGTATTAAAAGATCACTGGGACACAGTTCTTTCATAGGGTTGCTTCTATGATTGTAGACCCTGTATGTATGTACATCAATGTTCAAAGCACGAGCAGTGAAGCAAAATCTGTATTTAAACCAAGAGATCTGGCACCAATCAGATTCACCAACAACATGAATGAATTTAGAAGGAAAAAACTAAAGAAGAGACCAGGGACATTGTCTGAATTTTAGGGAGTCACTAAATGACCCCCTCATGGGAGGGATATAAAAGCTGAGGAAATGTGCATATCACACAAGTAGAAAACCCAGTTTCCACTCTGACTCCTGTCCTGTCTCTCCTTTACTGTCCATATGCACGCAGTTGTCAAGTCCAATTGAGTCCACTTCCACAGTATTTCACATCAATCCCTCTCCGTTCTCACTGCCCTCCTCGTTTCTTTCTCACATTCTTATTCCCGGATCTCCTAGCTTGAATTTGTTCCACAAGATCTAACTGTCATCCTATCAATCTATCAGTCATTCTTCACTCAGCTTCAAGAGCGATATATATTCTTAAAGCAAAAGTTTGCATATATCATTCCCTAGCTGGGCAACCTTTCAGGGCATCTATTTTAGGGGATAAAATCTAAACACTTTAGCGTGGCATTCAGGCTCCTTCACGATCTAGTCATCTTTCTCTCTCTCTCTCTCTCTCTCTCTCTCTCTCGCTCTCTCTCTTTCTCTCTCTCTCTCTCTGTCTCTCACTGTCTCTCTCTCTCTCTCTCTCGCTGTCTCTCTCTCTATCTCTCTCTTTCTCTCTCTCACACACACACACACACACACACACATACACACAAATGTTCTTATCATGCTAGACTACTTGACATTGCCCAAATAGGCCATAAATTTTCTTGTCACTGTGATTTTTCTCATATTTTGACTCTAATCTGAAATATTCTTTCTACCACCCCACCTTGCATACACCAACTCCTGCTTTTGAAATCTTACTCATTGTTCTAGGCCCAGCTTATATTAGAGTTCTGTGAAATATTATCTGGTTCCAAAATTAGAATATTATTCCTTCTCTTTGTCCCAGCTGTTTCTTTCATTGCGTTTATTTCTACCACTTATTATAAGTCAGAGTATGACTTATAGTACATCTCCTCCACTAGTTAGTAAATCTTTGGATGCTGTGCCTATAATAGACAGTCAATAGATATTTGTTGAACTGAATTAAATGCTACTGACCAGCCTTGGGAGATAGGAGAAAGAGGCCTTGGAAGCCGGCACAGGGATGTCAAGGAGTTCGAAGGCAGTGCTGGGCCTCTCGGTGGTGATGCTGATGGCAGCCACAGTGGCCAGCATGCACCTGGAGCAATGGCAGGACCAGCAACAGCTTCATGTTGGAGTGATCAGAGACACTGAGAGGCAAAATCAGAAAAAAAGTAAACATTCCTCTCTGGGGAGAACAGATTCTAACTGAGCAACTTAAAGCAGAAAGATAGAAGATGTTATTGGGAAAAGGATGTCAAAAAACATAACTTGAAATAAATGTCAGGTATCAATGGGACAGACGACACTGTGTGTGTGTGTGTGTGTGTGTGTGTGTGTGTGTGTATGTCTGTGTGTGTGTGTGTGTGTGTGTGTGTGTGTGTCTGTCTATACCTGATGATGGAGAATAATTTAGTAGTCTCAATCTTTTTTTAGTCACTTTCTTTTTAAACTTGATGAAAAAAAGGACAGTGGATCATATATTCTAAATTACTGTTTTCGAAGTTCCTTATGTCTGAATAAAGAACTATGGGAGTACAATCTCCCGAAGAGTTTCTGCCTGTGTGATCCTGGTAAAAGTCCTGTTAAGTTCATAGTCCAGAGCTTAGATTTGCGACTACAAAGCACTGCTAGGCCTGTGAGAAGGAAGGAATGGTTAGTTACATCCACCTAAGTAGTGCATTTTTATTAGGAAACATTACACTTCTTTACTAGGGAATTTTAAAAAGACTTCAAAGTGGTGGAGAATAGTAGCAGGTTGCCTCAGCGTGGTAAGTCCCACACACTTCTGTTCAGGTGCTCAGGAATTTGGAGAGCCACGATGGTGGAAACTTGTTCATAACAAACCACCAACAATGAAACCTGAAGGAAAAAAAGTTGTCTGCCTCAAGTTTGAAGTAAAAGCAGCCTCAAAATCAACTTCAGATCCCATCATTACTGTTGTAAGGACTTAAAAAAATAGGCAATTATAATACTATGGAGTCTGTCATGTAATTAAAAGAAAAAAGGTCTTGATCTCAGGAAGCAAAAGATATCAGAAGAGCCCAGAGAGGAAGTGGCTGGCTTTCTTGACAGGAATATATCTTCTATCCCTGTAAAATCCATAAGCCAAGGCAGCAAGCCAGATGTGATTCTTGAAAAAAAAGTGATTGACTTTTCAGCTTTGAGCTCCTCTGACCACACCCCATTGACAAGCCAATCTACTTCTCTTCTAGATTTCTCTGCCCCGAGGACACCTGCCTCTCATTCTGCAATGCCAGGCTTTCTTTTAGAAGCAGATCTAATTCCAGATATAATGGCCCCACAAGCTTTGTTCCATGGTGATGATGAGATGGAAGGCAATGGAGCCACAGACCCAGGAATGGAGCACATCTACAACATTGACATGTTGCCTTAGGTGAGCAGTAAAAAAAAACAGAGGATGTTCTTTTAAAGCAACTGAAATTTGGAGGTCACTTGTTAGCATAGCATAACGTACCCTATTTAACTGATACAGGTAGACAAAATTTAATCAATAACAAAGCGGAATCTCAGAGAAACTAAGGGACATTTTCAAGATGGCACTTATCAGTCAATTACTAGAAGGATAGTAGGATTCATCACTGGATTTTCTGACTGTAAGTGTAAGACATTGTTTCATCAACTTTAAAGGGGAAAACATTTAAAATATACTTATTTAAATTTTACATTGAATACAATTGGATAAATATACATATGTATATGCACGCATATATGATTGAAACAGGCTTTGCAAAAATTAGGGCAGTGAGAGAAATCTGGCATAGAAAAACTATGACAGTGAAAAAAAAATGTAACCTAACTGACTCCACCTTGTTTCTAACCTCCAAGATGGCCTTGTTCATTCCTTGGTGCAGGGCATGGTAACCACAGGAGGAGTTTATTTTATAGTTTAATCTTAAAGCAAAGATGATAACAGCTCCTTCCCCAAACTATCCCTCTTTTTGCTTGGTGAACCACAACCACATTTGTAAAACTAACAAATGAGTCACAGTATTAGAATTATGGGTCAAGAGTTATATAGCCAGAGGTTACAAGATTTGCACCCTTCCCAATTTTTTATATAGATAACATCACTACTGTAAAACCTAAGATTGGGCCAGGTGCAGTGACTGATACCTGTAATCCCACCACTTTGGAGACTGAAGTGGGTGGATCATGAAGTCAAGAGATCGAGACTATCCTGGCCAACATGGTGATACCCTGTCTCTATTAAAAATATAAAAATTAGTAGACTGTGGTGGTGCAAACCTGTCCCAGCTACCTGGCAGGCTGAGGTAGAAGAATTGCTTGAACCCAGGAGGCAGAGGATGCAGTGAGCTGAGATCATGCCCCTGCACAGCCTGGTGACAGAGCGAAACTCCATCAAAAAAAAAAAAAAACAACTAACAAACTAAAAAAGACAAAGATTGGTGTTCTATGTGGTTTTTAGAGTCTGAATTTGATGGACAAGCTGGCATCATCCAGATAAGTAACCCATACCAACAAACTGTCTCAACTGGTCATGTGATCCCACCCAGGAACTGACTCAGTGCAAGAAAACAACTTTGACCACCTATAATTTTGTCCTCAACCCAATCAATCAGCATTCCCTATTTCCTAGTGCCCACCAAATTATCCTTGAAAAACCCTAGCCTCTGAATTTTGGGGGAAGTTGATTTGAATAATAATAACTCCAGTCCTTCCACTAGACTAGCCCTGCAATAATTAAACTCTTTCTCTACTACAATATCATTGTTTCAGAGAATTGGCTTTTTATCTGTGCAGCAAGCAAGAAGACTCTGCTGGGTGATTATACATACACATATATGTATAATTTTAGAATAGATACAAGATGAAATGAAAGTAATGCAAATGATAAATTTCAGTATAATTATATTAAAATACTGTTTAGTTTTAGTCTTCTTTAGTGAAAATTTTTACATTTCTTTCTAAACCTAAAAAATGCATAGGTTTACGTAACAAAATGTCTAAAATTTTATAATTGTTTATACATTATTAACTTATCTTGAGCCTTTAAAAATACCTCCTCATATTAAATTAATGGCATTTTCAGCAACCTGGATGAGATTGGGCACTAATATTCTAAGTGTAGCAACTCAGGAATGGAAAACCAAACATTGTATGTTCTCATTCACAAGTGGGAGCTAAGCTACGAGGATGCAAAGGCGCAAGAATGACACAGTGGATTTTGGGGACTCAAGGAGAAAGGGTGGGAAGAAGGTGAGGAATAAAAGACTACAAATTAGGGGCAGTGAATACTGCTCAGGTGATTGTGTACCAAAATCTCACAAATCACCACCAAAGAATTTACTCATGTAACCAAACACCACTTGTTCTCCAATACTCTATGGAAATAACTTTTTAAAGTATCTCCTTGTTTAGAAAATATAGATATAGATATAGATATAGATAGATAGATTTTGTTTGTATATAGATTTTGTTCTTGACAGGAGTGTGTCTTCTATCACTGTAAAATTCATCAGCCAAGACTGCAAGCCAATGTGGCTTGCAGATTGGCTTGCAGTCTTGGCTGATGAATTTTAGAGGGACAGAAAGAAAACGAACTTAGAAATGAGGTGTTTGGAAATGAACTTGAAACTTGGAAAGAAAATATTTGGAAACGTACTTGATTTCTAGTTAAGCGGTTTTCAGGTACTTTACGGTACTTAGACATCTTATATATTTGTGTCAAAGTTGTATGTATTTTAGAAGTATTACTAAAATAATAAGAAATGTGTTATACATTTAAAATTATTAAATTCAATGTTATGTATATTATGAACAAAAATAGACTGTTTTGGATTTTTTTCTATAAACTTTTCTTAAACATTGCATTTTTGTTGCTGAAATTTGGGATGCTTTTTCTCCCGTTAGTAACTGTCACAAATAATACATAAACAAATGAATCTTTTTCTTGAGCAATAAAAACTATTTTCAAAAACATTAATTAAGTATCATTTATATTGTGCTGTGCAGGCTACCATGAATGTTCTTTCCTTTTCTACCAGCAATTTTCATTTTCAGGGAACTGAAAACATTCCCTCTAGTTTTAATCTTATTCTTCAAGGACACTGTACAAAGACTGAGGAAGCCATTTAAATTCAAAACTATTTCCATACCTGAAATTTAAAACCCTGGGTGGTTTTCATAATTATTGTTTCAATGCAGAATTTAACCACTATTGATCTAGGCTCCATTGTTAAAGTAATTACTAAGATGATTTTGAGAGGAAAAAAACCTTCAAAACAATAATTATCAAATAAGTAATTTAAATGCCCTACTACCTTTATTATCCCCAGAAATACCAGAATCAGAATACTAGAAAATTTTAAATGGGTTGGCAGACTGAATTAGTTAAGAATCTTCTACTGAAAGCAACAGAGAACAACTCTTACTAACTTATGAAAAGTTAATCCATTGGAAAGATACTGAGTATCTCACAGCATCAAAGAAGTTACAGTCTTTGGAAAGACAGGAACAGGCAATTCTAGGGCTCCTGTAACTAGTAACAAAAGGACAGTCTTTTCAGGTCATCGTCATCAAAATAAATTGATTCCAAATGTTTCTGTTTTTGTGACTAGATCCGAATTCCCACAGGAAAGCATCTGATTCTTTTAGCTTCTGTGACAGGTACAAACTCTGGCCAAGAGAAGGAGATGTGGTTCCTCCATTGACTGCCCCTCCAAGGCCAAGCAGGATGAGGAGGAAGGGATTCTCTTTCCCAGGGAACAATTTGGTGTGGCCTTAGGAAAATAAAAAGGAATAGATGCTGAGCATTCAAAGATCAGATGTCTGGGCTAACACTCTTTTTGGCCTTAGCCCACCTGCACCCAGGTGAAAAAAAAAAATCAGATGTCTGGCTGTTTCAAGGTCCAAATCTGTGTGATAACCTCTGTGGGTGGGAGCACTGTTATGCTCCCATATTAATTCTTCTGAGATACCAACAAAGTTTTGGAAAACAAGACAAGATAACAGGCAGAGTTGAGATACAGAGAAGGATTTTTTAATGCTCCCACCCTCCTCTCAAGAATTTGTGTTTAGGATTTCATGAAAACTAATAAAAGGGGATAAGTATTGAGTTCCCCTTTACACTGGATCGGTTTATCTGTACATTCTGGGATCTTAGCTGATGAAGCACATTAGCTAAGTGCCAAGGAAAGTGAGCTTAGCAAATTATGTAGCTATATTGCATCCAATCCTCTGTGGACTTATTCTAGGTCACTTACATATGCTTACGCCAAGCTTCTGCTCATCTCTACACCAGCCTCAGCAAGGTGAATGTATTACTTTGCTAGGGCTGTCATAACAAAGTAATATAAACTGTTTTGTTTAGATAACAGAAATTTACTGTCTCATAGTTCTGGAGGCTGGAAGTTCTCAAAATGTTGGCAGAGCCATGCTTCCTCTGGATGTATTAGAGAAGAATCTGTCCCAGACCTATCTACTAGCTTCTTCTAGTTCTTTGGCTTGTGGCAGCATAACTCCAACATTTACAAAGTTTTCTCCTTGTGTATGTGTCTGTGTTCAAATTTCCCCTTTTGTGTGGTGGGACTCCGAATCCAAAATGTTCATCATGATGAACTTTGACATTACTTCATCCTAACAAATTACATTCACAATGATCCTATTTCTAAATAAGACACATTCTGAGGTACTTGGAAGTTACGACTTTACTGTGTGAATGGCCTTATGATGGACCAGTGGTTATAGTGGTTTTTGTTACCCAATTTCTAGGAGCTAACCACTTGTCTCCTATTTCTGACAGCAAATATCTGTAGCTTTCTATATCTCATATTTCTCTAGGCATAAGCTTAAGATGACTTAATAGAATTTTATCCTTCCTGCAATTCCCATGTTGTACCTTAACTACTCTCACACAATACAGTACTTTGCAAGTATACACATACTGGCACCCCTTAAATGCATTAGTTAAATGCAAGGAGAAGGGCTAGGACTAGACTGAGAAAAGCAGCCACATGGTTCTGTGAAACTGAGAAAGATCTGACTGATTGCATGTGAAAAAAATGTCTAGTTTTTCAGAGCCAAGCTGCTACTCAAGCTTGAGTTGCTCCCTATTCTCTTCAAATGTGAAAACTGCAGACCATCTTTGCCACCAATAAAAAATGCCCCATTTCCCTCATCATAGTCAATTCTCTTACCAATTTTATGATTTCTCAGGGATGTTCAGAGTGATAGGACTTCCTGCCAGATTTCCTAAAATATAAGAGTTGCTACTCTAGGAAGGAGCAGGTTAATATTTAAGCATATCATGAATAGATACATAAAAAATGAACATGATATTTCTACTTCATTGATATTGACTTTACTGTAGAGAAAATTCATCAAAAGTCCATAACATTGCTGTTCAGTCAGTCTACATGGTTCTTCATGCAATCTTTTTTTTTTTTTTTCAGGCTGGAGTACAATGGTGTAAACTCAGCTCGCTGTAACCTCCACCTCCCTGGTTCAAGTGATTCTCCTGCTTCAGCCTCCCAAGCAGGGATTACAGGCATGTACCACCACACCCCGCTAATTTTTGTACTTCTAGTAGAGATGGGGTTTCCACCTTGTTGGTCAGGCTGGTCTTGAATTTCTGACCTCACAAGATCCACCTGCCTCAGCCTCCCAAAGTGATGGGATTATAGGCATAAGCCATTGTGCCCAGCCTCATATAATCTCTTTGTAATGTTTGATCCTTTATACTCCTTTAAGAATGGTGTCTCTATTAATGTTGTGTAATTTATTCTGGCTGCAAAAAATTTTGGTGACCAAACATATTGGGAGAAAAAAATTCTGTTTCTGTTTTAATGTGTTGAATCTCTTCTAGAAGAAATTTTTCCTCCAATTTTTAAACTTAGTCTGATAAAAGCACTTTTGAACTCCTTTGTGTATAATTAATATTGTGTTCAAAATTTGTATGACCTCTTCTAGAATTAGAAGAAAAAGGAGAAATACAATGGAGGAAATATTCTACTAATAATTAAAGCCCTATAAAACAATTTCACTAAAATTTAGCTTACTTGAAAACATCCCTGCTTTGGCTTGGACTTGAATTTGAAATCAGGAACACTGCCTGATTAGTTTTGAAATAGGACTTCAGGATTAATTGCAATATTCAAATAAGTTTTCAAGTGGAAGAGTTTCCACCAAATTATTTTGAAGTGTAGAAGTATGTGAAAAAGTATGTATTATACAGGTCCATTCATAGGGGAGTAATTTCAAGTCATCTTTGTCACATACAAATAAGAAATATTGGGTTCAGGTAAAATTGGTAGCCATTTTATTCAGAAGCATTAAGAATTAAATCACATAAATAATATGTGTGTGACTTGGTTCATCATGTTTATTAATTTTGTGAGGTCAAAAAGAGGTAAAATATATAATGAAGCCTAATTATGACTTCATTTCATGTTTTTTAAAGTGTTTTGAATAATTTTCCTTAGCTATTCCTTACCACCTAAAGGAGTAGAGTTTAAATTCCTTCAACTTTAGCTTTTTTTCAGTAAGTTGAGTAATATAATCACAAAGTAGGTTAACAGTAGCTCTAATTTCTTCCTCCAGCTCCAGTCTCTCTTCTTTTTCTCTTTGCTCTGTGCAACACTGGTGTAGGAGAGAAGTCATCTGTATAAAATGCATTAATATTTTCTAGTGGATCTGACCATTGAACACCATGGAGAGAGCAGAAAGTACTATAATATGGCTGCAGTACTTATTCTGCTAGTTCCCTCATGTAGGGTTGCTAGGGGCTGCCAGTGTCTATCCAGTTCCAGGTTCCTCAGTAAATACTTTACAAAATAATGTTTATATATGATATTTCAAATGCTAAAGTTAGAATAAGGATTTCAATTTAATAAAATTTTTATTTAATATATAGATTTTAAACAGGGAATCCTTTCCCCCATTGCTTGTTTTTGTCAGGTTTGTCAAAGATCGGATGGTTGTAGATATGTTGTGTTGCCTCCAAGGCCTAGCCATGTGCAGAAAGCAGAAACTGGACCCCTTCCTGACACCTTACACTAAAATTAACTCCAGATGGATTAAAGACTTAAACATAAGACCTAACACCGTAAAAACTCTAGAAGAAAATATAGGAAAAACCATTCAGGCCATAGGCATAGGCAAGGACTTCATGACCAAAACACCAAAAGCATTGGCAACAAAAGCCAAAATAGACAAATGGGACCTAATCAAACTCCACAGCTTCTGCATAGCAAAAGAAACAGTAATTAGAGTGAATCAGCAACCAACAGAATGGGAAAAAAAAATTTGCAGTTTGTCCATCTGACAAAGGGCTAATATCCAGAATCTACAAAGAACTAAAACAGATTTACAAGAAAAAAACAAGCCCATTCAAAAGTGGGTGAAGGATATGAACAGACACTTTACAAAAGAAGACATACATGAGGCCAACAAACACACCTAAAAAATGCTCATCATCACTGGTCATTAGAGAAATGCAAATCAAAACTACATTGAGATACCATCTCATGCCAGTTAGAATGGTGATCATTAAAAAATCTGGAGACAGCAGATGCTAGAGAGGATGTGGAGAAATAGGAACACTTTTACACTGTTGGTAGGAGTGTAAATTAGTTCAACCATTGTGGAAGACAGTGTGGCAATTCCTCAAGGACCTAGAAATAGAAATTCCATTTGACCCAGCAATCCCATTACTGGGTATATATCCAAAGGATTATAAATTGTTCTACTATAAGGACACATGCACATGAATGTTCACTGCAGCACAGTTTACAATAGCCAAGACCTGGAACCAACCCAAATGCCCATCATGATAGACTGGACAGGGAAAATGTGGCACATATACACCATGGAATATTATGCAGCCATCAAAATCGATGAGTTCGTGTCCTTTGTAGGGACATGGATGAACCTGGAAACCATCATTCTCAGCAAACTGACACAAGAACAGAAAATCAAACACCACATGTTCTTACTCATAGGCGGGTGTTGAACAATGAGAACACATGGACACAGGGATGGGAGCACTACCCACTGGGATCTGTTGGGGGAAATAGGGGAGGGACAGCAGGGGTTGGGGAGTTGGGGAGAGATAGCATGGGGGAAAATGCCAGATATAGGTGAAGGGGAGGAAGACAGCAAACCACACTGCCACATGTGTACCTATGCAACAATCTTGCATGTTCTTCACATGTACCCCAAAACCTAAAATGCAATTTAAAATTTTTTAAAAATTAAAAAAATTTAAAAATTAAAAATTAAAATATAGATCTTTCCATTTGCTTGAAACACTTGTAAATATGTGTCAATAATTATTTAAGAGCTTTTATTGTTTGTCATTTGTAAAAGACAACACAGAAAAATAGTCATAGAAAAAAATAAATAACGTCCATGATGGATATAGAGAGACAGATCCTAAAAAGTGGAAATATAATTGTTGCCTAAATTTGCTTATTTAAAAAAATAGCATACTTCTAGTTAAAGATACTGAATTAAACACACATATTTCTATCCACTCTTAAAACTCCACCAAACATATTTCTTAAAACATTTGAAACCATGAGTACAAAGAAAAAGAACACTACAAAGTTCAAATTAGAAGCCAAAAAACTGATGGATAAATGGTTACTGATTTAGTAAAATTAAGAAAATGGGGCTGGGCAAGATGGCTCAGGCCTCTAATCCCAGCACGTTGAAAGGCTGAGGCAGGAGGATCATGTAAGGTTAGGAGGAGTTCAAGACCAGCCTGGCCAACATGGTGAAACTTTGTCTCTACAAAAATTAGCCAGACATGATGGAAGATGCATGTAATCCAAGCTACTCAGGAAGCTGAGGCAGGAGAATAGCTTGAACCAGGGAAGTGGAAATTGCAGTGAGCGAGACGGCACCATTGCATTCCAGCCTGGATACAGAGTGAGACTCCATCTCGAAAAAAAAGTAAAAGTAAATGGTTGTGGGTTGGGGAGTGAGCAGGACGACTGAATAGAACACTGCTCCTATGATCCCCTATAGGAATGCCAAATTAAACAACTATCCACATAAGAAAACACCTTCATAGGAACTAAAAAATCAAGGGAGCTATCACAGTATCTGATTTTAACCTAATAACAAGGAAAGAAACACTGGAGAAAGTAGGAAAGACAGTCTTGCATTGCCTTCATCACCCCTCCCCCAACCTCAATCGGTAAGGCATAGAGAGAAAAATCTGTGTATTTGGGGCAAGGAGAACAAATTGAATATGGGACTCTGTATTGGAACTCAGTACTGCCTTGAAAATAAAGAAACTACAGGCCAATATCTCTGTTCAACATTGAGGCCAATATCTGTGAGGAACATTGAAACAAAGATCTTCAACAAAATACTAGTAAACTAAATTCAACAACACATGAAAAAGGTCATTCATCATGGTCAAGTGTGATTCATCTCAGGGATGCAATGATGAGTCAACATATTCAAATCAATAAACATGATATATCACATCAACATAATGGAAGACATAACCATATGATCACTTCAATAGATGCTGAAAAAGCATTTGGTAAATTTCATTATTCTTCACGACAAAAACTTTCAAAAAGTTTATAAAAGGAACATACTTTAATATGATAAAAGATATGCATGACAAACTCACAGATAGTATCATATACTAAAAAGGGAAAAACTGAAAGCTGTTCCTCTAAGATCTGGAATAAGACAAGGCTTTTGCCACTTTTCTGCAACATAATACTAGAAATCCTAGTAAGAGCAATTAGACAAGAGAAAGGAATAATGAGCATCCAAATTGGAAAGGAAGAAGTCAAATTATCCTTCTATGTAGATTATATGGTCTTATATTTAGTAAAACTTAAAGATTTTACCAAAGAAAACTATTAGAACTGATAAATTCAGCAGAGCAGCAGGACACAAAATCAACATGCTAAAGATAAACAGCCTTTCTATATGTTAACAATGAACAATCTGAAAAAGAAAGAAAGAAAGTAATTCTATTTACATTAGCAACACTAAAATAAAATACTTAGGATTTAACTTATCCAAAAGAATAAAAGATTTGTATAATGAAAACCACAAAACATTGATGAAATTGAAGAGGACACAGAAAAAGAATGATATTCCATGTTCATGTATTGAAAGTATCAATATTGTTAAAAATGTTCATCCTACCAAAAGGTATCTGTATATTCAATGCAATCACTATCAAAATAGAAATGACATTCTTCACATAATTAGAAAAATTTATCCTAAAATTAATATGAAACCGCAAAAGACCCAGAATAGCCAAAGCTGTCTGAAGCAAAAACAACAAAGCTGGAGGCATTCCATTATCTGACTTTTTTTTTTTTTTTTTGAGACTGAGTCTCACTCTGTGGCACAGGCTGGAGTGCAGGCAGTGGTCCAATCTTGGCTCACTGCACCCTCTGCCTCCTGGGTTCAAGCAATTCTCTTGCCTCAGCCTCCAAAGGAGCTGGGATTACAGACACATGCCACCACACCTGGTTAATTTTTTTGTATTTTTAGTAGAGATAGAGTTTCGCCATGTTTGCCAGGCTGGTCTCAAACTCCTGACCTCAGGTAATCCACCCACCTCAGCCTCCAAAAGTGGTGGGATTACAGAGGTGAGCTATGGTGTCCAGCCCATTCTCTGACTTTTAAATTACACACAGAGTTATAGTAATGAAAATAACATGGCACTGTCACAGGAGAAAAAAAGAAACACACATAGACTAATGAACAGAATAGAGAACCCAGCAGTAAATCCATGCATTTACATTCAGCTCATTTTCAATAAAGGCACCAAGAATATACATTGGGGAAAAGACAGTCTATTCAATAAACGGTGCTATGAAAACCAGATATCCATATACAGAAGAATAAAACTAGACCCCTTTCTCTCACCAGATAGAAAAACTAATTCAAAATAGATTAAAAACTTAAACCTAAGACCTCAAACTATTGCAGGAAAACATTGGAGAAACGTTTCAGGATATTGGCCTTGGCAAAGATTTCCTGAGTACTTGTACAGGGAACCAAAGCAAAAATGGACAAATGGAACTGCATCAAGTTAAAAACCTTCTGCACAGCAAAGGAAACAATCAGCAAAGTGAAGAGACAATATGTTAAAAGGGAGAAAATATCTGCAAATATCCATTTGACAAGTGATTAATAATCATAGTATATGTGGAATTCGCACAAATCAATAGAAGAAAAAAACAAGTAATTTATTTTAAAACGGGCAAAAGATCTGAATAGGCATTTTTTCAAAAGAAGATACACAAATGGCAAAAAGGTATATGAAACATGCTCAACATCAGTAATCATAAGAAAAATACAAACCAAAACTACAGTAAGACATCATCTCACCTCAATTAAAATGGTTTTTATCCAAAAGGCAGGCAATAATGAATGCTGGAGGGAATGTGAAGAAAGGAGAACCCCTATATATTGTTGGTAGAATGTAAGTTAATGTAGCCACTATGATGAACAGTATGGAGGTTCCTCAAAAAAACTAAAAATAGAATTGCCATTTGATCCAGAAATCCCACTGCTGGGTATATATTCAAAAGAAAGGAAATCAACACATCAGAGAGGTATCTGCAGTCCCATATTTATTGCAGCACTATTCACAACAGCCAAAATATTGTATCAGCCTAAATGTCCGTAAATGGATGAATGAATAAAGAAATGTGGCATGTATACATTAAATATTAATGGAATATTATTTACATAATAAAAATGAAATCCTATCATTTGCAACAAGAATGGAACTGGAGGACATTAAGTGAAATTAGCCAGGCACAGAAAGACAGACACCACATTTTCTCACTCATGCATGTAACTACAGAGAAAAATGAACTCATAGAGTGTAGAATAATAGTTACCAGAAGTCAGGAACGGTAATGGAGAGGTGGAGATAAAGCGTGAATGTTATGCAATTAGATAGAAGGAATATGATCTAATATTTGGTAGCACAATAGGGCACCTATAGCTAACAATAATTTATAGTATATGACAAAATAACTAAAAGGGTGGAATCCCTAACACATAGAAATGATAAATGTTTGAGGTGATGGATACATCAATTACTCTGATTTGATCATCACACATTGCTTGTTTGCATCAAAATGTCACATATGGCAGGGCACAGTGTCTCACGCCTGTAATCCTAGCATTTTGGGAGGTGAAGGCAGGTGATTTACCTGAGGTCAGGAGTTCAAGAGCAGCCTGGAAAATATGGTGAAATCCCATCTCTACTAAAAAATACAAAAATTAGCTGGGTGCAGTGGCACATGCCTGTGATTCCAGCTATTTGAGAGGCTGAAGCCAGAGAATCGCTTCAACCCAGGAGGCAGAGATTGCAGTGAGCCAAGATCATGCCACTGCACTCTAGCCTGAACTATAGAGTGAGACTTTGTCTTAAAATAAAATAGCATGTATCATATATATATATGTGTGTGTGTGTGTGTGTGTGTGTGTGTGTGTGTGTGTGTGAGTGTGTGTGTATACATACATACATATATATATATATATATATATATATATATATATATATGTATGTGTATATATGAGATAGAAGAATCCTCCAGAAAAGTTTTTAAAAGAATACCTGGAGAATTCAAAAGTCACCAGAGAAAAGACTCAAAGACATTGATATCAGGAATTTCTTAAGCAAATGATGATGAGAATCACTCTACAAGGAATTCCACAATTACTAAACCCTATCTATGAGAACACATTAACTGATATTGATGAAAGTTCCTAATATGGAAACCAGGGATCAAAACAACCTACAGAAATAAACAACATGGAGATAACAAAGACTGTGTGGAACGTAAATGTCAAAAAAACGAACAGTAGTATCTTTAGAACAGCAGGAAAAGACCTTGCATCTGTAAAGAATAACAATATACCATGAAAAATAAGCGTTCTGCAAACAAAAATATGAAGACTTGGCCATTTAAAATATAGCAAAAAAAATGGCTCAAAAAAAGACTGAAGTATATTTTTAACACTAGGGACAAAGGGAAAATACTACCAGCTTGCAGAAGGGGAAGAAAAGTGTTTAAAAAGTCGCAAAAATTATGTCATAAGACTTATCAACAACTCTAGATACTTAAATATAAAAGACCAAAGCCTTTGAGCAGTATGAAAGAAAATGTCGCCCAGACTAGAATTCTATATCCAGCCAAATTATTAATCAAATATGAGGGTAAACTTATGTCATTTCAGGCATGATAAGTCTCTAAAATTCAACTCTGCCTCCTAATACAGGGCAGCCAATCTAGGTGGAAGCAAGTCAGAAGGCTTTGATAAAGACCTTGTCAGCAAATGATGCTGCTAAAATGCTTGAAGAGAATAAACATTATCTTGAAAAGAGATTTAGCTATCTAACAGAAAGTTAGAGATAGAATTACTGATGAATACGTTTTTAAAAAATCAAGGAATATAGCACAGTCATTAATACCACAGAATAAGTGAGATTATATTAGTGATACATATATTTTAAAACCAAACAAAAACAATATAATTATTAACTTCAATTGAGCAAGAAAGAATAATTATAGTTTAATACATAGCTTCATTATAAATAATATGCATTACTTAAGAAAGTAAATATGAATATTAATATAGTCAAAATGACAATAGAAATGTATTTTGGACACCGGAGCTATGGAAAGTAGGTATTTCAGTAGTCAGAAAAGGAGGATTTGGTAAAACAGAGTTAAGCCCTTATTAGATAATGCCTGAACTTGTTTTTAAAAAAGTAAAATATCAATAGAAGTATGTTATTTAGAGCTAGAGAAGTCAATATCAAAAGAATCAACCAAATAAATTACTATAATTTTATCAACTATAAATTTTATTAACTAATAATTTTCATTTTGAAACTTGAACTAGTTCCCACTTCAGTTTGCCCTCTACTCAACCACTTTTAATAACTTCAGAACAAGCAGGGGTTAATTCAACCCATATGTTCCAATCAAAATTTCTGGGGGCATAGATCCTTCATGAGAGTTGTTCAGCAAAAATTGAATTTATTTATTAACATAATGAAAATATATCTTCTCAAACTAAATTACTCTCAATTGTAAGAAAATATGAAAAATCCAGATGAGGTGGTTTTTTTTTTCTTTTTTTTTTTTTTTTTTTTTTTTTTTTGAGTCAAAGTCTCACTCTGTCGCCCACACCGGAGGGCAGAGGCACAATGTCAGCTCACTCCAACCTCTGCCTCCTGGGTTCAAGAGATTCTCCTGCCTCAGTCTCCTGAGTAGCTGGAATTATAGGTGCCAACCACCATGCCTAGCTAATTTTTGTATTTTTAGTAGAGACAGCATTTTACCGTGTTTGCCAGGCTGACCTTAAACTCCTGACGTTGTGATCTACCCACCTCAGCCTCCCCAAGTGCTGTGATTACAGGCATGAGCCACCGCACCCAGGCCAGATGAGATTTCTATCCTTTCCCGAGTTACCCACCATCTGACTTTTCAGTTAGTATAATGCTATCTGGGAGCTGGCCTCTTCAATACATTTTTCAAAACCTCCTAAATCATGACAAATATTTATACTGGCCTATCCTTTAAATGTTAATGGCTAGGTTTTCATGTAAAATATATATATTTATGACACTGAAAGTTTTATCATCCTTCTTATAAGAGTTTCAGTATCAGAACAAGAAAAGGATTGCTTCTAATTCACATACTAATAGGGTATTATGTCATCTATGAAGAGCTTTAGCCAATAGTTAAAAGATGAGAGGTTTCTTAAGAGGACAAATGTTCCAGCCATACACAAGTTATTCAGCTCCTGTCATCAAACACAAGTGTTACAGTGCCAGACCTCATGGGCACAAGATGAACAGCCTGGAATAAGCAATGCATAAGAACTTTCCCAGATGTACAGGCAACCCACTTTCTGCCTGCTGACAATTTTACCTACCTTTCAGTAACTCTGAGTCCTAGATGTAAAATGCAGTAGTCAGGGATATGGCATGGATTTATCGCTTTTTCTGGCGTGCTTGGGGACTCCTGCCCTGGGCAAGGATTATAATCATTCATATATGTACGGTTTCTTTTTTCCTCTGTGGCAGATGTAACATTGATGTCTTATTTCAGGAAGACATTTCAAAATAATTTAAGTTAAGGGTATACATGAGAAAGCCACTTAACTATTTCCTAGCCCAGGTACAAAGATTAAACTAAATGAAATGGAGGATATGAGATTGCTTCTGTAGCAGGTAGCAAAGCCTTTACTGAAGCAACTACACCATAGTTCCCTGTTGGCAATGACCACTGGACACTTTCACACAGAGTAATGCACTTTAGCCCCTGTGGTGACACACAGGCTGGTAGAAGGGAGCAGGCATATGGGTAGATTGAGAATTTGTCAGCCTTTAAGATGAAACCAAATCCAAACAGTCTGAACTTTGTAACACTTCCCTAAAAATCTCAGGGCCATATTTATGGCACTCGCACATTAATAATGCAGTGCTCCTGCAAGAAGAGAACAACACTCTATCATCTGGTTTATTATGATCTATTCCACTTCCTCAACTGATGTGTTAATAGCATAAACAGGTACAATTTACTGAGCGCCTACTACATGGCAGACTCTGATCCAGATACTTCACCTACATTATCTCAAGGCATCATCACAATTCTTGAGGTAGGTACTGAGATACCCAATCCACAAATGACAAAACTAAATTTACAGAGGTTAAGTACCTTGCTTGTAGGTGTCATGGCCATGATTAGAAATCACTTTGTTATATTGCTTACTCCTCACAAGACAGTGATTTCCTCTTGTAAGGAATAAAATGATAAATAATGTGGCGGTTTTGTGCTGAGAGAAGTCATGTGTGCTCAGATCATCTCCTTAGAAAATCATCTCTAGGAGATCTTCTCTCACCTTAAACATCACCCTTCTTTTACCTCACTACCCCAAGGGCATAGGATATGACGAAGGAAGGGGAAAATAAGGTTGTTAGATACCAGGTATGCAGGGGAAGGGGATGAGAAGGTAGGACTTTGATTTTATTTAAACATGTGTAAATATAACAAAAACAAGAGGCAGATATGGAAAATATCAACAAATTATAATTCTATTTAGCCAGTATACTGGTTTTCGTTACATAATCTTTATACTTATCTGTATGTTTGAAAAGTTTTATATTTAATTAAAGAAATTTCATTTAAAATTTAAAAGTAGGCAAAAGCTGAAGAGCCGTAATTTTTCCCCTTTACAAATTAATAGGAAGAGATTTACAGTTTTTAAGCTCAATAGTTGGAAAGTCTATACAGAAATATTATTGAATTCATGTTTCTGGTCTCAGAGTTGAAACAGAGCTAGGTTATCATTAGATTGATGATTAATTTACAGATGATAACATTGAAGTTCATAAAATAAAATAACTTACCTAAAGTCAAAAAAAAAAATTTAAAGTAGGTCTGGACAAAATCAGGACATAAATATTAATACCACAGTACTGTTTTAGAGTTTGTTCTAAAAGTAACAGTTACTGAAGTTTCTCACAAGGGAAACGATAGTCTTGAGACTGTGATCAACAGAGCAGAATGAAGGCAGAAAGGTTTACAGAGAATGGGGGGAACGCTTCAGACTCCGAAATACCATATAGCTAAGAAATATGGGCCTTGTGTAAACACATCCTCAGCTGAGTGAAGAATGAATTGAAAGGGGAAGAGATGGATGAAGGTCTGGTGAGTAAGTAAAAGGCCACCTCCATAATTACAGAGGAAGGTAACTAAACCTGCACTCTGTTAAGGGCTGAGGAAGTTTAGGATGGGATGGAAGTGAGAGATTTCTGGTGGCAGGTTCCATGGAACTTCGTGGCTGAAAGATTATCAAGGATAGGGGTAGCGACAAGAATCAAATATAACTCCAAGCTTTCTGGGATAGTTAGTTAAACTGACAGAAAAACCAAGGGGAGACTGGTGCCGGTATGGAAGGAAAAGTTAGTAGTTCAGTTTGGGGCCCCTATTCAGACATGTTGACAGGATATCAAAGTGAGATATCCACAGACAATACAAACAGGAGCCTAGAGCTCCAGAGCAAGATGAGGGCTGACGACATACAAACCAGGCTCTTCCGTGGATGTCATCATCAAGGCTATGTAACTCAACAGGACTGACCAAAAAGAGAGCAAAATGAAAGTAGAAAGGTATACAGAGAATGGGGGCGGGGGGACGTTTTAGACTCCAAACTACGATATAGCTTAAAAATGTAGGCCTTATGTAAACACATCCCCAGCAAGGAAATTCTCAGAATCTTCAATACCTTCTGAGGGCATCAGGGTAGAAGAGAATTAAGATTATGTATGTTATATTCCAGAAACTACTGTAAGTGATTAATGTAATCTTACTTTTTTTCCTCATAATAGCTCTCCAAGATGACATAATGATGTCTGTTTGTTTTATAAAAAAGGAAACGGAAACTCAGAGATACAAGGCAATTTGCCCAAGTTCACACAGCAAGTGCCAGATGTAGGATTCAAATCCACATGTGAATAATTTCAAAGTAGATTTTCTTTTTTTTACGCATTCTATAATGATCCATCTGGGGTGCAATTTACATGTTTCTAAGAGGTCCTATATTTCAGAAGAACATGGAGTAATTCAAGTATGCTGAACTCCTTACAGCATAGTTGAGAGTATTTTATTATTACTCCAAATAACCATTTGTTTGAATTTAAATTGAGCCGGTTATGACTTAATCACTTTCTATGTTGGAGAATTTTTTTTTCTGAAGAAGAGAAAAGTGTTTGCAAAGAATTTATGCATTTGGGCCCAGATACTCGTTTTTCTAACAAAGCAATAAGGACAATACATTTGTTTCAAATCAGTTTTTCTTCCATGCTAAAGTGTTTAGTCAAAGAAATAAATTAGCAGCAAACTTGGGAAGCCCTTCCTCAGCACCAGCTTTGTGCCTGCCAGTTGCACATAACTAAGAAATGAGTAAGAAATGGAAAACTAAGATTTCTGAATCAGGAGGATTTAGTGGACGAACCCTCACGTAACCTAATCTTTAGCAGGTGCCTAGTGAGGTTACTATCCACTTTAATACCCCCTAAATACTCTCTCTGCAATCGTTAGCACAGAGTAGGTGAGACATATGCTTTAGAAATAGTAGTATGGTGGATAAATTCTGTCTCTCACAAACAGAACCCATGATGTCTGGGTTTTAAGTCTACCAGTCCCATTTATAATTCACATCTTGACCAATTCCAAATGGTTCATTAGCAGCTTATAATCATACAGGAGGAAAAAAACTTAAGAAGTAAACAAAAACAAAACAAAACAGAAACTCATATAAGAGAGTTCCCACTCTACCAAGGAGCAAGATTCACTAAGAATTAGGATTTCTGAAAGACCAAAATAATTACAAAATAAGTTCCAAATCTATGCTTAATTAATGCTTCTGCTCAAGAGATGGGATAATATTGACCAAGTCTCTACTCTGCACATGAGCACTCACAACACACAGTAAGGATTTTTTTAAACCCAAAATGTAAAAGTTTACACAAAAAGATATCCTTTTAAAATCTTCCACACTCTGTGTAAATGGTTCCTTGATATTGTAATGTCATAAATATCCTGACATACTGTGTCACTTATAACATTCAAAACCCCAGGACACTTACCAACTCCATATAGAATGAATTTTCATAGAGAAGCAGAAAATATCCTGTAACTTGGTCATTGACCTTGAAGGATAAATTTTTTTTAGAAAATTAAGTACTAGTGGAGTTTACAAACATACATTTTTTTAACTGCCATTCTGGGTAAACCTCATCAGATAGCATACAAAATATTTAAAAGACATAGAATGGATCTGGCACAAGACTGTGAGATCTAGCTATTGCCAGCACAATGTTAGCAAAGTGTACAAATCATTCCAGACAGACTAAAGAACTATGCAAATGTTAAGTCACTTTTTTCTCTGGTATGGAAGTGATAAACAGACTAAAAATCAGCCTTGTGTTGATTCCTCCCTTTAATGCACTGACTTACTTGTTAATCTAATAGCTTAGTTTTATGGGCCAGTAATTTCAAATCAAGAGTCTCACTCCACAAACCTATATTTTACAGTATCAACTGTGTACCAGATATAAATATAGAAGTTAAGCACATGAATCAATGAGATACATGAATAAACATGTCCACATGGCAGTAGAGCACTATCAAAAGAAAAAGAAACAGTAGTTGAAGGAAAAAAAAAACTCTGCTTAGAGGAATTTACATTCAATCTTTCTATTGAATGGCTTTGAAAATCGAGAGTAGAATAGTACAATACATTACTAAGAGTAGAAATTCCTGTGTGATATTTTGCATAAGGTGTGTATATTCATTGTGCTTTCTTTAAATCTCTCATTCTTATAAGTGCTACCTAAATTTAAAAAAAAAACTGATACAAATAAGATGCTTTGCAGAGTTTATTTCAATCTTTTTGCTTTGCTTTAAGAGGTAGCTTTTGTAAACTATATATTCTGCAAGCCAGTTCTGCAAACCACTGTGAATACACATCCAGGAGAATAGACTTCAAACGTTAAAAATAAAAACGTCTTGACTTGCTAGTGCCTTAGAAAGAAATCAGAATTTGGATGTGGATTGAAATTCAGCAACTTCATACTGGTTTAGTTTTCTGGACTTAGTTCATGTCCATGACCAAGGAACATATTTGTGGAATGAATGAATGATCCATACTAATTTCCCAGATTTGGCCCATTTGGAGCAGAAGCGTATTTGTACTGCCAAGAGTGTCTGGGAAATCATTAATATGGCTCAAAAATATAGATGGTCTTGTCTGCTGCCTATCTGGTTTAATCTTAAACTATCCCAACTTACGAGTGAAGGTGAAAAATTAGACTCATTAATTTTATTACCATATTTCATCAACTCTAAGACATTTTTTACGTATTTAACCCCTTTGAAATTGTGATGCATCTTTACAGCATCTTGGAATTAATTAGAAGCATTTTTTTCTTAATGGCATAAAAAATAAATGTGTATGCTACCGTTAATGGCATTTTAGATTACATGAAATATGGTATGGTTAAGTCTCATAATTTTAGTATAATAAATATCACTTCACTAGTAAAAGCAAAAGACCCGAATTGTAGTTTTTTAAAAATACATTGTTACAATTTTACTTACTGTAATAGGAATTTGCGATTTAAATACCTTAAAGGAATTTTAAAGTATTTTGCTAGAGGGATTATATTAAAGTAATAACAGTAAATATGATAAGTGCTTAATATTTACCAAGGTCTATGTTACAACTTTTTATATCCATTTTTTTTTTCACTTAACCCTCTTAGCAATCCTATCTGTCAAGAATTTGAAGGGAGAAAAATGTTTTCCATGCCTAAGCTGTGAAACAAATGAGAAACAAATTATAAGACAGATGAAAGATGCAAATACTACCTTTGTTACCAATAGAGCTGGTGTATGAAAATATGGCCTATCTGCAGGTGGCAGTGCTAATACAGAAAGAAGTAGCAAGCTTGGAAAATAATCTAACACATATGAGGCTGTAATTTTATTTCCATTATAAAAAGGAAACTGAGATGTAGAGAGGTCCAACCATCAGGTATGAAGAGTAGTAGAATATGCCACCCCACAATATGCCACATTGGCATCAGGATAATTTTGAGCTAAAGGCAATTGAGAAGAAGCAAATATGAGAAAAGCGCTCTGCCTTTCCTCCTGTTTGCCTAAACGCAGCCATAAATTTACAAAAGTATCGCTCCTACTCTCTACCAGGAAGGACAGCTTGATCACCAAAGACAACTTTTGACCCTTATCAGCCTGGAGAAGATCGCACAAGATTCTACATAATAAGCTTATTAATTAGCCTCAGAGGAGTCTACATAACAAGATTTGTTAACCAGCTTTTATCTACCAGTAGTTTCCCAATACTTGCCATCCCACAAGTGGTCACACCTAGAGACTCAAGGTTGCTGCTTTTGTCTTGTAACTTCTCTAAAAGTTTATTGTTCATTTTAAAATATGCTATATAAGCTGGAGTTCTAAACTACCTTTTTGAGAATTACTTGTTCCCTAGGTATTTCCCATGTAGGTATAAAATGTGCATGTTAACAAACCTCCATTTGTTAATCTATCTTTTGTCACAGGGGCTCAAGCTGAGAACTTGGAAATGTGAAAATTATTTTTTTTCTCCTCTAACAATTGTTAGAATACAAAAACAAGGCTGACTTTTCTAAAATCGTTTAAACAGTCTCTCCAGTCATTAAGTGTTCTAATTTTTTCTTCATGAACACAATAAATTTCATGCCCTTCTTTTGTAATACCTATGAAATGAACATTGGACAAATTGCTTACCCTCTCTGTGCCTTAGTTTTCTAATCTGTGAAATGGGTAAAAGCAATTGTTCTCACCTTAAAAGGATGTTACAAAAAAGATAACTGATGTAAGTAGCATGCTTAGTGAAGAATCTGGCAGCAGTAAGTACTCAATATACGTTCACTGCTAACAGGCTGAACCATATGTACTTGCCATTTTCAAGTTGAAAATAGGCAAACATGGGCAAGTTCAAGCCACTATTATCAGAAAGAATCATGTGCAGCTATTATTTCAGGGTTAACCATGGACTCACTGTGATTTCTTTAACAAAATGTTAGAGTCATGAAAAATGCTTCAGTTATCTAAATAGAAACTGGCAAAGCCAGGGTTCAAACATAACAAGGAAGTTTCTCCACTTTGATACAATCTTGTTTGAAAACCTCACCAGATGACGGTACTATTCCGATTAGTCAGGTTTCTCTTCTAATGTCCTACAGATAAATTGCACAGGCATGAAAATTAAGTAAAGACAGTAAATTATCTTTTTGAAATGCTTAACAACTCTGAGTAACCTCTCGGGCTCCTTTTCACTTTAATGTGCTTGTCAGCAAAATTACTGAACATGCAAAGAAGCCATTGCCCATAATGTAGTGTAACCCCTAATAATGTAATTAGCACACTAATAAATATGCAAACCTTTCTGTTGTAAAGTTTTTAAAGCTCCTGGGCTTAGGAAAGAAAATAAAATGTTATTATTTTATATTTCTTATCTTTACAAAATTTGTAGACAGTAGATGAAATAAAAACACATAAAAATGCTTGGAATGTACTTAAAGACCACCTCACTTCAATTGCCCTTTTCCAAACACAGTGCTTGATTTTGTTTAATTTACTAATATCCAGTTCCATCTTCCAATTGTTTAAATTTATTTTGAACATTAGATGCTGTAAGCAACTAATTTGTGGCTTAGGTGAGCATTTACATCTTTGAAAACTTAAACAAAAGTTATGTTCATCCTATTTTTCTAGTCACAATATTTCTTTATCTGGTTTTGTTATTTTCATTAATTCCTTCAATTAATAAAACCAATTTAACCATTTTATTAAATTGTTGGTGTGAAGTTCATTATAAATTCAAATTTTGAGATACGCAACACAAATTTTTTAAAATCCCCTATTCCTTTGTGAACACTAAACTCAGTATTTACTTAATGAAAGAGTTTATTTTATGCCTGCTCCTGATGATTCTAGTTGTTGTAAGCCATATTTAGGCCTTTGAGAGAGTAAGTTTTTAATGAAAATATCACATTTATATTCCCCTTTTTTACCCTTTTAGCTACATTCATATTTCTTACCTTTTTTTCTGATATTTATCACAACTCGTTACGATGAAATTTAAAAAGTAGAGATCTTTGAATGTTTATTTTCCCCATAGAAATGAGCATAGCGGTAGCATATTTTATATGTTCAACGCGTACTTGGTATATGAATTCACCTCTGAAAAGATTCCACACAGCTGAAACCTCTTGGAGAATTTCATGCTGTCTGAGCTCTGAGTTTACAAGGTGACTTGGAGGTTGGTGTCCTAGAGGAAGTAATCTTTCAGTGTTATTTTTTATATATGGGAAGGAAATAGGAAGTCTGATACATGGGAGAGAGGAAACCATTTAACTGAAGTAATGAGAATGACAATGTAGACATAAAAAAAAATTAAAATTACATTGTTATGAGGTGACTGGCCAAAAGTGTTAAAACAAGGAATCATTTAATGGAGGAAATAAGAAGCCATGGAAGATAATGAGACTTGATCAGACAAACTTACCAGACATCCAGGGTACTTAATACTTAGCATGCCCTACATGCTTCCAGCAGCAGCACTGATACACTGAGTGGATGTTTGGCTAATTGGAGTAAACACTCATTCATTTTATTTGAGTAACATGGCTTTGATGACACTGTAAGATTTATGGGTGCTGCCACCTGGACTTTACCATGGTTCTTTTGTTGTATATTTCTAATAATAAGTGTGTTTCTCTACTGAACTCACTCACAAATTTACTAGTTTGGAGGTGTTTACAGGGGAAACTTTAAGATAGCATTATTGGTCTATATATTAAACTGACAAATTAGTTTTGTGCATGTGCCTTTTCTGCAGATGCAAAAATGTAAACCAGATTCTTTGGAACAATTCCAGATCTCAAGGCACTTACTAAAAGATTAAGGCTGTAGCCTAAAACTTGAAGCTCTAGCTTGAAGCATAGCTTTTGTCATGAAGTATGGACACAACCAAAGGACTTTCTATGATCAACTATATAGAGAGTATCTAAATACTATTTCTAATGTTACCTGGGATATCTAAATATCTATTTCTTTAAAGAAGTTACATGTAAGACACATTTAATAGACCTTTATAATCATGTAGATTTATAGGTTTGAGAGATGTTAGGGTAGAAAGGTTCTTTATGTTAAGAAGAAAAGTATTGAAATATCCTCCCAAATAATGTTTTAAATTCCCCTCATGTTAAGGCTTTTGGCTTTGAGGACAGCTCATGTTTATATGCCAATTTTACCTCCTATATTTAATTTGGAAGCCCATGTCTCTAAATGTATATAGTAACTAAACCTAACAGAAGGTTTTTTCATTATTTTATAATAATTTAAATGTAGTAAGCCAACATAATGAGACTAAGTAGAATTTTGAACATGACTGAGACAATTTCAAAGGCCAGTACTTTAGCATTATTTCATTTTTGTCAATTACAATAGCAGGGGTACAGTTACTGTCAGAAGAGATGTTCAAGTGTGGTAGAGGAAATATAAATTTGTAGAAGCTGCATCATTGTTCAACATTGATTCCTGCCTTTGTTCTTAGTTTGCTGTATAATCTTGGCCAAATTATTTCCGTCTTTTTGCTATGATCCTTTCTCCACCACATAGAGAATTAGAAGTTATCCTATGAACTTAGTACTATGTGGTCAGTAAATAAAAGAATTTGTTTAAGATGTGGAATTTTAATCCTAGATAATCCAGTGACCCTATCTCTGTGTATGGAGATTTTGCTTTTAAATAGGGAAGAGCAATTAACTTTCACAGGACAGATGGCATTAGATTACAAGTAATATCAGAGTCCTCTAAATAATTCATGGAGGTTAAATCAAAGGACAGCACTATTTTAACCCCAATATCTTTTTTTTTTTCCGAGACAGTCTTGCTCTGTCACCAGGCTGGAGTGCAGTGGTACGATCTTGGCTCACTGCAACCTCTGCCTTCTGGGTTCAAGTTTTTCTCCTGCCTCAGCCTCCCAAGTAGCTGGGACTACAGGCACATGCCACCATGCCCAGCTAATTTTTGTATTTTTTAGAAGAGATGGGGTTTCACCCATGTGTTATCTTTAAAAGTCCTTGGAAATCAAGTGATCAGAAAAAATATCCTGACATTTGTATTTCTATATTGTAAGAAACCTCTAAATAATCAAAAAAGACTTTACTCAGCTTGGCATTATTTCTTTGGGAAAACTATGCAGTTTGTCTTCTGACTGACCCTGGATCTCCTGCCTCCACCTGCCATTCCTCAGCACAGCTGAGTTCAGCCATGAGATACAACTTCAGATGGGCCTTTCAGGAGCCTCCCCTAAATACACCTGCTATCATAACTCCCTCCTCAAACACATATTGAGAACTCACCATTTACCAGGCTCTAGAAATACCAAAGTGAATAAAGAGCTCACATTTTAATCCTTTCCAGTGTGTGTTATTTGAGACATTTGTTCTCATGAGTGAAAGGAAAAGACTTTACCCCGATTGTTGAGTGCAGGATATGGAGTCCTCTGATTGAGCTAAATCAAAGTAGGCTCACAAATCACTGCCACTTGGAAAAGAGTCTCTCTGGGCTAGCACCTGCAATGCAATTATGCAAAAACTTGTGGCTCTCCATGGCTCCCTTACGGTGAAGATTCTTATTACATTTTAGGACCCTTATATATCATTTTTAATAAGTATCTGCTGAACCTATAGACACTAGATTTCTCATATATTCATTTGATAAACATCAATGGATCAGGGACTATGTGCAAAGTGTAGCATATAAGCTGCGTTCAGGAACAGGGAATGTAGTAATGAATAAAAATTAGGGTCTCTAATCACAAGAAAATTACACATAAGGGAGGAAAAACAGATAAACAATTATGTAATACACATTATTCATTATGGATTGCAGAGGAGAAAGTAATTGTATTTTTGTGAAGATTTGTGGGTAGATTTATGAAAGCATTGGCATTGAACTGAACATAGAGAAATGACCAGAATTTTGTTTAGTAAATAAAGAATAAGGAAATTCCAGGCAGAGAGAATGTCATGATTACATTCATGGAGCTATGGAGGTGAGACAGCACCAGATATTTTCAGAAAATACTAAATGCTGTATTTCATTCCAGATGGTCAGATGGTGAAGAATAATAGGAAGAGGAAGAGGAAGAGAAAGAAGGAGAAGGAGAATCAGCAGGAGAAGGAGGGGGGGGAGGTGAGAAAGAGGAGGAGGGAGAGAGAAAGGAGGAAGAGGTGGAGGAGGAGGAAATAATGCTGGAAATGCAGTTTGGAAGCAAAGTAGGAAGATGGTTGAATGGAATGCTTCAGGATATGTATGCACTGTATAGCCACTGGGGAATCAAAAGTACAGAACTAATCTTTTTGCTAAGAGCATTCTGTCTTACTTCTCATGGTAGAGCTTTGGAAACTAAAACAAGAGAGGGTTCATGATTCATGTGATGTCACACAAATGGTTAGTAGTTGAATGACTGAATATTTGTCAGTAGAGGCTGTAATTATTTGGATTCTGTTTTTGGAATGTTAATTTTGAAATATGTTATGGAATTAAGTAGCACAAGAAGAGATCCAGAATGAGAGAAACCTGTTAGAAGAGATCTATCAAAGGCCAAACAAGACATAATGAGAAACAGGTTGTCCATGGAAATGAAAAGATTATAAATGATGATGATGCATAAACTAATATACATGGTGATTACTGTACTAGGCACTATTTGAAATACTTTATGTATGTCAATCCATTTAGTCATCACAACAACCCTACAGGTACATGCTATTACTGTCCCACTTACAGAAGAGAAAATATAACCTTAGAAAGAGAAAGTGATAACTAAGGCAACAGAATTTCATTGTAGGAGCCAGGATTCAAATCCTGGCCTTCTGGCTTCAAAGTCCAATTTCCTAACCTATGGATGTGAGAAACCTCATGAAGTGAAATCTACAGATAGAAATAGGTACTTTGAAGATTCAAAGCAATGTCAACAGGTTCAAACTGGGAAAACAGCAATTTTTTTAAGTGAAAATAAGATGACCTCAAAAGAGTATTTGCAACATGGCAGGTTTTAGACACTGGTGTGATATCAAGGTAAGGGAGAAAGTAAGAAATAAAAATGTGAAATTTGAGGAAGAGATTTTTAATTTGGAATAGATGACAGAGATAAACATTGGAAGTGAACCAAGAGGTGAGAGTCCAACTCCTGGCATGACTGAAAGCCTTAAAGAAAAAACCTGAAAAGGCCTTATCACTAAGAAGCCAATAAACAAGGTGTTCATGGAGTCTGAGAGCCATTCAGAGAACGAGGGGAATCAAGTATAGTGTCATGGAACACAGGAGAAGAGCAGGTCTTGTGATGAGCAAAGATCAATCAAAGAAGAGGAAAATGAGAAAGGGTGGTGTCATGGGTAGCTGGGGGTCACTGGTAATCTCTGATGGGGCTGGTACAGGACAGCCATGGAGGAATAAGTCAGATTAGAAACCATTAATAAGAAATAGGCAGGCCATGGTGTTGGATACATTGATGATAAAAGGAAGAAGCAGCATCTGGTGACTTAAGAATAGTGGAGAATCCCATAAGGTTTTTTGAATTTGCTGAAAGTCAATTATATCGGTAGACAAAAAAATATATATGATGTAATTTTTAATATCAGTATTTAATATTTCTTTAAAAATTGTATCCAAGTTACTGAATATGTTCAGAGAAGGCCTAATATATCTAGGAATAAAGTGATTCAACAAAGCCACCAGTGAAGACAATAATGATATTAATGCATAGGTTAAATGTAAGGTCTCTAAAGCAATTTTAATTCTGAATTAATCAGTATTGTTTTTGGACATAAATATAATATCAAGGATAAGGGACATAGAGGCTAACAGGTTTTTTTAAATTAACAAAACATAAAAATATTTAAGGAGCAAAACTAAAATGGTGGATCATTCTCTTGTGATTATCAGCAACACCACAATCACCATCAACGGAGAATTTTTGTCACTCCTTCCTCTCTATCTTCATCATTCTTGTATTACTGCAGTTGTCATTAGTTCTACTACTACTAGATTCTACTTTGAGCAAAAGTGTCTCTTTCTCATTTGCAGTCAGATCCTGGGGAAATGTTTACTGGGTTGAATTCTTCTATTACAGATTTGAAAAGACCAACTTGTTGCTTGAGCTGGAAAACAAGAAAACTACATTTTCACTTTTCTAAGGGCTTTGATTCTATCAAATATAGTATATGAAGTGTAAAAGTATGAGCTATGATCTCTGACAGACTTGGTTGGGCTCAAACCTTACCTCTCTTTCACCTACATATGTGACCTTAGAAAAAGATTGCCTCATATCCTCTGCATTGCTTTTAGGCATCATCTGATCATGTTTTCTTCCTCTAATCTCCTCTTTCTTTCTCTTCTTTCCCTTCTCCTTCTCCTCCTCTTTCTCCTCCTCCTTCTTTCTTTCTCTTTCCTCCTCCCTCTCTCCTCTCTTCTTTTCTCTCTGTCTCCCTCTCTCAATCTTTTAAGGAGAAGGAGTGTCATCAAATTTCATTAAAGAAATAAAAGGGAGAGCATTTTTTGCTACAACTTGCATAAAAGAATACCAAAGACTGGGTGGTTTGAACAACAGAAACATTTGTTTTGAGAGTTCTGAAAGACAGAAGTCAAAAATCTTGGTATCAGCAGGTTTTATTTCTTCTGAGGCCTCAGAAGGCTTGCAGATGACCACCTTCTTGCTGTCCTCACAGCAATGTGACCTCTCCTTTGGGCAAGCATACCTGGCAGCTCTTCCTCCTCTTATAAGAGCAACAGCCATATTAAATTAAGATCTATAACCTATTTAACTTCATTTAACCTAAATTACCTCTTTAGAAATCCAATTTCTAAATACAGTCACATTTTAGGAAATAAAACTTCAACATAGAAACTTTGGAGGGGATCAGGACACAGCTCGGTTTTCACAGGGAGAAAAAGTCATCCTTTGCATTCATTGTTCCTGTACATTGCTTTAAATTAGAATGAAAGAATGTCACTTCTTAAAAATCACTTTGAATATTATTATATAGATTGTTTCCCTGTAGTCAGTCATTGTTTATCATACAAGAAAATACATAAAATGATAGAATATAATTTCTCTATATTATAAAGAAGCATCCACTTTTACAGTATGTTTTAATTTTAGCTGGCATTTACTTGGAAAAAGCATAATGGTATTAGCACATTCAGAACTATATTATATTAAAGATATTTATTTAGCTGAATCCCTAATTTCATCATACGGACATTGGCATTTCACTTATACTTTGTTGAGAAGTGAAAACAAAATGCCAATGTAGTCATTACTTGACTACAGAATACTGAAAAGGAATTTTTTTCTATGTACAACAATTGGCAAAGTGTAGACACAGAATATTGATATTTTTCATGTTTCTCTTAAAATGCTGACTCAAGTTCAATGCCAGAAGCAGAGTGCCAGGCCATCAGCTTCGACAAGCTCAGCTGAAGTGAAGCCTGCCTTCCAAAATGGGAAGGGCAAGGTGCCCAGAAAAATACATCATCCCTCATCCCTGAAACACATGAACATGTTTAAGAACTTCATTTTTTCTTGATACAAAATAGCTTGGTTGCAAATCTAAAGAAACTATTTTAACAAATTTCCTTCCATGCATTTGACAAATATGTTTTGTATTTATTAAACACTAGGCATGAATTCAGTAGGCAGTAACCTTCTACTCTATACTGAGAAAAACAATCTTCAATCCAACATTTAGATTTTTCCATCATTTAATAAAAAATTAAGATTTTAACACACAATATCTTTTGAATAATATCTTGATTTCCTTAAATGTCATATACTGAAGAACATCTAAAAACAATACTGAGATGTCCTAAAGGATGAGGCGAAATCATAGAATATGTAACTTTTGGCTGCTTATTAGTGTCAGAGTGAATTTGGCCCACAATAAATGTGAAAAAGTCAATGTAAATATCATATTTTTGGATGGTAGTTTTAAAATATTGAATATCCACCAAGAATCTTATTAAATAAGTATAAATGTCTTATTTTTATCTATTTTCTGTGTACATTAAATTATTCTATATTTAAATTAAAGAAAGTAAAGAATAACATCAAACGACCTAAGAGAAAAAATAACTCAACAGTTTTATTCAATAAAACCCACTCCTGTTAATTTAACTGTACAGTTAGAAAATTCGATCAAGTTATATCCCAAATAATAATTGAATATTGAGAGTTCAATTAGCAAAACAGATAAATTATTTAGTAGAAGAATAGACCTCTCATAACCACATTATCTTATTTCTCCACTTTCTTTCACTAATGCACTGGAGCTTTTCAAAGTAATTGAACTCTTTAAATGAATAGTAGGAGAAACCACCTTTACTGACAGGTAGTAATCAGCCAAAATGGGATTGCCGGGGTAAAAAGTTTGTCTGCCTCATCACATTATTGATATAAGCATGCAGTATTGCAGTTTGTCTCATTAACCCAGCTATTGAACCAATGAAAAAAGTGGATGAGAGGAGCAGAAGGGAAGAAGGGAAGAATATGGGGAAGAGAAGCAAAAGGTAGAGAAGGGAGAAAAACCAACTCCAAGTAACTCCAAATATGCAGAACGAAACAAAATATGGAAAGGGACTAAGCCATCTGTGGACCTTGCTTTCCACATTCTCCAGGCTTGCTGGATGCTTAATATTTATAGAAATGACATAAGGTACTCATGTGTACATGCTGCCAAAAGGCAAAACTGAGGCTCCCTGGAAACAATCTTTAATCAACAATTATGCTCAGGAATGTAAAGAGGACAGCACATTAAAGCAACCTCACTAATAATATGCACTCACTCAATGATTTATAATAGACCAGTTACAAACAACACCAATCCAATTTATTTAACTGTCTGTAAGCCTCCTCGGGGAAAGGAAGACTTATGAACTTTGGTAAGCTGATAAATGATGTATACTTACTTGGAAGGTTGCATTAAGTTTTGCATGATTATTTCCCCAGATATTCCAATAGGAGCAACCTCAGCAAGTAGGATGCTTGGAATGTTCTTTCCTGTCATCTTCCATATCTGAATTCAGGATAGCTTGATACCCTACCAAGAATGGTAAAGCAGACTAGACTATATAGGAACTACTATAGTAGTGACTCTAATATACCCAATTTAGAAATGTAGGTCGTTCTTGGTTCCAAATAAATTCTTCCTGAATATTTACTTGTCTACACACACACACACACACACACACACACACACACAATCTATAACAGACATTTAAATGAACTCATGCTTTGTTCATTCAATAGGCATCTATTAAATATTGCTAGGTGTCAGAAAATGTACTAGTTGTTAGGAATAAATTAATAAAATATAATTCCTGTCTTCAGAGAAGATGAAAGAAAAAGGAAATATAATTTATTATGCACTTGTTACATACCTAATATATGTGATCCTAACACTGCTGTAAAGTTGGTACTATTTTCCCCATTTTACTGATAAAGAAAATAAGTCTTAAAAAAAAAACTATGATTGTTTATTGTCAATTACCCAGGTATATGTAGCAAAGTCAGTATTTAAACCAACATCTCTTAGATGGCAAAGTCCAATCTCTCTTCTTCTTCTGTTATTAGTTTAAGCAGAAAAAGTGGTCAAATAAATACTTTAATAAGATAATTCATGTGACATAAAGAAAATGTGTACAATATAAAGTAATAACAATAAAGAGTAGTAAAAATTCTATCTTGGGTAGAAGAAAAAAGAAAAGTTCTGAGAAGTTTTCTCCAAAAATATAATATGTAAGCAGTGTGTTTAAGAATGACCAGCAGCTCTCTAGTGAGTAGTGAAGCACATGGAGCTATGCCCCTATTAAATCCCTTACAGTCTCTAAAATACACTTTATTTTTACTTTCTTTTCTCTTTGTCCAATGTGATGTACTTTTTATACATTTAGAAATATTCTGTCCTCTTTGTCTGCCTGGCAAATTCCCAGAATTAAATATAATGGACTTAGAAACATGGGAATATATAGGTATTATTCAATAATTTATTCATTGAGAAAATATTTACGATTTCCTACTTACATACCATACTGAATGTTCAGGCAGAAAACCAGATAGACATTGGCCTGCTTAAAATATAGTTGGGGATACAGAAAACTAAAATTATGACTGCAATACAATATGTGCCACAATAAAGGGAATCACAAGTGGCATAAGGGAACAGTGGAAGGCAATGAAGGAAGCTTCCCAAAGGAGACCCTGCTCTATGTCTTAAAGGCTGAGTGTTTGTTGATATGTAGAGAAAAGAATTAAAAAAACAACAACAACAACAAAATAACTTTTGTATGTTTTGCGTTGTTGGAAAATGTCATTAAAATCTTTGTAACACTGCAGTTGATTGCTAATTGTGTAATAAATAAAACAGCTGATTCAGTGCATGAGACCAGCAAAGTGACATACAAATAACACTTCTGCAGTGTAATTCATGTCTTTCATAAGCATCAGCAAGAAGAAATTTGACAGTGATGTGCTCATTAGTGGAAAGGTCATTCTGAACCTAAGACTCCATCAGACTTAATATATTAACAATATTGATCTCCTGATATAATCTGAAAATGAAGGGAAATTTAGTTGATTGACATCAAAGAGGAGAAATATCATGACTACATTGACAATCAGAATAACTCTATTTTGACCTAAAATATAAACCCATGTGAAGAACTTTTCTAGAACTGCTTAGCCCAAGAGGATGTTTACTCCAGATTCTGCAGTCCTTTCTTTCAATACATATACATATCTTTCCTTCTTCATATTCACTGAATCATTGCAATCAATAAAGTGTCAGATATTGTACTATCTGAAGTCTAGATCTGAGCTTACAATATTATTGATTTCCTTGCTTTCTATTTTTCTCCACCTGAGCTAGCATTTACTTTATGGCTAAATAATCTTCTTCAGTATACAGTGTATATATTTTTAGAAGTACTAAAGGCTCTTTTTAAACCTGCAGTAGTAAAATTACAATAAGTAATATTTGGAGAGCATTAACTTGTTATAGGACTTCTACCTGTATTAATTCTTTTAATTCATACAACCCTATTACATAGGTACTCTTATTATATCCATTCTAAAAGTAAGAGCCTGAGCCACAGAGCAGTTAAATAACTTTCCGAAGTTACGCCAAATTCCAAAAAAGAAATTAGATATCATGCTCACTGTCTTTCAGAACATGCAGTTTACTGAAGGGATGTATAAGTCCCTTGTCCTTTTTTAGGTGTTAAAAATAATCTTATTTTTTAAAATATATATGGATAATACATCAAGAAAAATGTTAAACAGTATTCTGAAAAGACATAATTCATATCCCATTGACAATAATTTCTTCTGAATTTCTTATCACAATTTAAGAATTTTAATTTTTAATGTTGTATAGTATCAAATACCTTTTGCCTTTTACAACTCACTCAAAAGAACTAGCCTGCAACTTACCTAACTTTGTAGCTAAGCACAGACTAGCTTTGAAGCCTTTTACCTTTGATTTTAGGTTTTCAATTATTGTGTTCTTAATTCCATATTTTAGTTTCTTTACTGGCAATAAATGCTGTCTTATTTTTCAAGTCAAGCACTTTTCTAAATAAGTGTATAAATTTGCTTGCAAAAACACCTATGTGTTATAAGGACTGTGGTAATAATATGTCAGTGATATTGTAAGTGATATTCTCCATTTCCTAACAAAATTTTCCTGTATTCATGTCTATACTAGCAAAACGAAATATAGATATAAACTAGTTTTAAAATTCAAAAGGGGGATAAATAGTATGTAAGAGCTAAAAAGACCTAAAGGTAATACTTGAATTAAAATGGACATTTTGCTTTTAATATCCAGAAAATACATTCAAGATCTTTGTTTTCTTTGCTAGTGTACACCTACACATATCTCTAGGAGCCTTTTACACAAGTTTTTCACTAAGCACTAATAATAGTATTCTCATCATTTATGCTTGTTTTTCAGAAGTTTAAGACATAAAAGGTAGAAATGTAAAGCCTCCATTGTAGGATTATGGAAGACAAAATTAGCTAACTCCTCTCATTCAACAAGAGGTTTGTTTTACATTGTTATATTTTAATAACAGGACAACTGTTTGTTTACATAAAAATGTTCCATTACCAACTAGGCATCAAGCAACCAGTCAGAATTTAAAACCTGGAAGAATTTCCACCAAAAAAAAACTGAAGCCAAACAAAATGTTGGTATATTTTCCTTATAATTTTAGCACTGAAAATTTTGTCCCTCTCAACATCTTCTACATGAGAGCAAAGGCACACATTTCTACTAATGTTTTCCAGAAATGCAAACCAAGACATGTTATTTGGCAGCTTCCCGGAAAGATGAAAGAGATTTTGCAGCCCAAGCTGTGCACCTGGCCAGATTCCAGGTGAGAGGTTTCTTCCTGAGATGAGGCTGAATCAACCAAGAATAGCCTAAAAGCAGTAAAAGTGAATGGCAATTAAGGAAAATACAGAAAAATGACAGATTAAGGGACCACAAAATATTTGACTTTCTAATTTTATCCCAAAGACTTAATTATGAAAAATCTGATCCTTTGATATTGTGTGTGTGTTCTATTTATTTTCAGAAATAGTCCAAAGGAATCAGAAATGTGTGTTACACAGTAAAACTCAATAAGCAATACATTTCTTCAAAATCATTTCCTTTCAGAATGAAGCAATATTCATTCCAAGAAGCAAAACCAGTTTACAAGAATAGGCCTATGACACCAGCAAAGAATTTGTCTTCATTTGCTAAAACAGCTGTTAAAAATCATTAACATGTGTATTAGTCAAAGTTCTCCAGAGAAACGTAACCGATAAGATATATATATAGAAAGAGATTTATTATAAGAAATTGGCTCATATGACTGTGGAAGCTGACAAGTCTCAAGATCTGCCATCATCAAGCTGGAGACCCATAAGAGCCAATAATGTAGTTCTAGTCCAGGTCCAATGGCCTGAGAACCATGAGAGCAGATGGTACAGCTCTAGTCTGAAGGCCCACAAGCTTCACACCTAGGAATTGCTCATGATTCAGTTTGAGTCCAAAGACTGGAGAAACCTAATATACCAGCTCAATGCAGTCAGGCAGGATGAATTTTTCTCTGACTTGCAGGAAGGTCAGCCTTTTTGTTCTATTCAGGCCTTCAGTTGATTGATTGAGTTCCTCCCACATTACAGAGGGCAATCTGCTTTACTCAGTCTACCAAATCAAATGTTACTCTCATCCAGAAAAATCCTCACAGACCCACCCAGAATAATGTTTGACCAAATGTCACTCAAAGATGTATTTTTCTAAATATTTAGGAACAGTTTCTTCAAAATGTGCCAGGAATTCATATTCCGTTTACAAATCTGTACTTGTTAGCATTTGGGCAACATGACAGTCCAGTAACAAATAAAAGAGAAAGATATAAATTTGTATTTGAATAGGAAAGCAGTCCAACACCCAAAGAACTAATGTATAGAAGCTGGAAACAGTCCCCTCAATGTCCATCCTTTGCTTCATTCTCAGAGTACTGAGAATCTACTGTTTATCTCAGCATTTCACTGTGCAGAATAAAGACTAAATTCATCCTTGTCACTTACAGTGATGATAGACCTTTGACAAAGGTCTCCCAAGGACATATAAGAGGAAGTAGATTGTGTAATTTCTGGATTACATCATTGAAAGGAAAGGCTTGTTCTTTCTCTTTGCCTTTTTCCATCCACTGCTTGAAATATAATCATGGTGGTAAACCATATTGGACAGTGCAGACGATGGCAGCATCCTAGCAGAGCATGAAGATGGAAGGCATATGGGTCTCTGAAAGATTGACTGGTGCAGAGAAATCTTATTGGCTGTGAGACAGACACCTCCTTACACATTTTTACGTGTCTGGGAAAATGAACTCTCAGTTTAACCACTGTTTTGGGGTTTCTTTTTTGTTTAATTGAACATATATTTTAACCAACACAATAATTTTACTTTTGACTTTCTTAACTAATCAGGAGTTTAATCAATGTCATGGGTATTCATGGGAATATCATGTGTGTGAATTTCATCAGTTCTGGATGTTGCAGTGGAAAATAAAATGGAAGCACCATGGAAAGCACCTAGTCATTCTTCCATCATTTTCTCACATTGCCGAAACCAAACATTGTGGGAGTTTTTTTATTCTTTCTAGTTATTATGTATTTCTTTAGAATATGAACACAAAATAATTTAGCAATCTCACTCTTAACCTTCTTTAAGCAGTCATTCCTTTTGTTAATATTATTGCTACTATAATAAAGTTATTAAATTTAAAATATTAAAACTATGTACATTCAACTGTTATCATTTAACAGATTTTCTTTTAAACTGAGACCAAAAGAAGCTAAATAATGTATAAGTTTATTCATTAGAAAGTTTAAAATGCAGTTAAGACACAGACTCTTAGATCCTCATTCCTGAATCCTGGGTTTTTCTTGTTCTGAAAAACTGCTTTAAAGACTCTTTTTAAAATTTTTAAGCAATTTTATAAGCCTTAAGCCTTGGGAATTATCTTCTTATAGCTAGTCATTGAAGCTATGCCTTTTACATTTATTGAATAGGATTTTTATTTTATCAGAATGCTCACTACACATGTATATCCTATATAAATGATTTAAATGTTTTCTGTCCTTGACTTTCTCTTATCCCTAAAATTTCCTAAGATTAAAAATAATGAATGACATCACAAAGGAAATTATCTATATATGCATATATATATAGATATAATTATCTACATTGAAAGTATACATTTTCTTTTATTAGCAATACATAAAAGGCAAGGTGCAAGGAAAAATATTTTAATATTTGCTTTTAAAATGTTTGCATTAAAATGTCAGGAAATGTAACAATATTCATAATAGATAAATAGCTCATACAAATCAATTTAAAAAACAAAGACCCAGAGGATAAGTGGGCAAAAGAAGGAACAGATGCCTTTAAAACAGGACATCGGCTTGTGAAAAAAATATTTACTCAACATAGTAGGAACTTCTGGTTCCTGCCCATATGGCAACTTAACATGGGGCTTCTGGCTTCCTCTGTAAAATTAAACCTGGAATAACTATAGAAGTGGGAGGGAAAATGTATTTCAGAAACAAACTTTCCATTGGGATGCTAAAGCTGATTTAAATGACATGTTGAGGGGAGGCCATTGCCTGAAGCTTGGGACAGAGAACAGCTAGAGGAGCAGTAAGACGATCTGTTAGGAGCTGTGATAGGATCTGTTTGAGTAAAGCTTTGTAAATACTCCTTTGGCCTCTATTCTGTATGGGGGACAATCATTTCCTAGGCCTTCACCATAAAAACCAGTGCCAACCATTCATATTGCCAGTGTAGATGTTCCAAGGCATTATCAGGAGACTGCCAAAGCCCTGCTGAGATGTATGGTCTATATAAACAAGGGCCCATGAAACAGCTGCCCCCAGACATTTACGTTTACCCATATGCAATCCAATAACCCAGGATGAGTAAGTTACAAGCTAGAAACAGAGTCCTAATGTTGCTTTTCTCTAATCCTTTACAGGAAGCAGAACAGAGATGATACATGCAGTGCCTTGGCGCAAAATGAGGGCGATCAAGACTGGGTTTGTCTCCTCCACCCTCCTTAATTTCAACAGATTAGCAAACACTGGAAGCTGGCCATTAATCTTCCTTCAACTCACATTACTAAACAAAGGAGCTCATGCCCCAAGTGTAATTAGTTCACAGGTCAAAATAAGATGTACAAGTATCTCCATGAAAATTTTTAAAACAACTGGATAAAATGTTTCCTTAGTGCATTCAGGCTGCTACAACAAAATATAGATTGGGTGGCTTATAAACAACAGAAATTTCTTTCTCATAGTTCTGGAGTCTGGAAAGTTCAAGATCAAGGTTCCAGCAGAGTCAGTGTCCAATGAGGGCCCACTTCCTCATAGCTTTCTTCTCACTCTCTTCTCACCAGGTGGAAGGGATGAGGTGTTTCTTCTAGGCCTCTTTCATAAGAGCACTAATCTCATTCATGGTGGCTTCACCTCCATGACCTAATCACTTCCCGAAGGCCACACCTACCAATGCCATCACCTTGAGAGTGAGGGACATAAACATTTAGAAACTCACTCACACTCAGAATTAGAAACAAATGTTTACAAAGGTCTATGTGGGAGTATGTACAAAGGTATCCTTGACACCATTTATTTACAATTGGTGGAAAATGGAAGGCACCCTGAAATTCTATCATAGAAAAAAAAAATGGCCAAAATGTGACACAGCCTTGAGAACTTAGACCATAGCAATGCCAAATGAGTTTATTTGAAAAATTAAATCTTAAAATAAGCCTTAAAATGTATTAGGGAGCTAAAGAAAAAGTCACCTAAATTTGAATGGAAGACTTCAGATTGAAAAGGCTCATAGGGTGCTTGCTATGTCTTCAAAGCTAACATCAAAGAACAAGAAAATAGAACAGATAAATGATAATTCACAAATTGATTCTGATAGACCTGGAGAATAATTGGGAAGGTAATAATGATCTTTCAAAAAATCCCCATAGATAAAACACACAACAGAGATAAACAGGAAGTTAAAAATGCACACATGCACACACAAAGCTAGCAAGCATATTATAAGATGCTAAAAATCATTGATATTTCAAAAATGCAAATTAAATCACTAAGACAATACTTTACATGTTTCAGCTTGAAAAATTAGAACACCAAGTGTTGTTGAGAATACAGTGATACAGAAATTCTATGGCACTAATTACTACTTACACATGCTCAGAATTCCAAATAAATGTTTACAAAGGTCTATGTTGGAATATGCAAACGATATTTATTTATGATCAGTAGGAAATGAAAGGCACCCTGGAAATGCATCACAGGAAAAAAGTAATGGCCAAAATATGGCATACCATGGAGAATTTTACAGTAGAAAGAGCAAAGGATTTGCTATATAGATAACATGGACACATCCTATAACAATGTTTAGTGGGGAAAAAACAGGAAATAGAATAAGATACATAACAATATTATTAACATAAATTATAATACATATTCATAAAATAATGCACATTTTGGAAAACATTTGAGTCAGACGCTATGATGACAGTAAGGGAATGGGAGTGAAGTATGAAAATACATGGAAATAGAAACATAGGTAGACAGAGATATATGATGGATGGATGGATGGATATATAGATAGGTAACATAGATAAATGAATGGTGGGTAGATGGGTGGATAAATAGCAGAGTCTTTTATATATACATAATAAGTATGTTTCATGATCTAAGGAGTAAAATTAACTCAAAAACTTGCTTTTGCATTTCAAAAGGAAAATGTTCACTTTCACTAATAAGAAAGGCAAAGTTAAATAAGATTTCATTTTCTGCTGTTTTTTAATTTGCTAAGGATAATAGCATTTTGACAGGAGAATAGAACAACTTTACCTATAAATACTCCTGGTAAAAGCATAAATTTGTGTAGCATTTTTAAAAAGGTGAAAATATGAAACAACAGCATTAGAAACGATTATGCTGGCTGGGTACGGTGGCTCACACCTGTAATTCCAACACTTTGGGTTGCCAAGGCAGGTGGGTCACAAGATCAGGGGTTTGAGACCAGCCTGACCAACATGGTGAAACCCTGTCTCTACTAAAAGTACAGAAATTAGCCAGGCATGAATGTGTACCCCTGTAATCTCAGCTACTTAGGAAGCTGAGGCAAGAGAATCGCTTGAACCTGGGAGGCGGAGGTTGCAGTGAGCTGAGATCATGCTACTGCACTCTAGCTTGGGGAGCAGAGCAAGACTCCATCTCTGTCTCAAAAAAAGAAAAGAAAAGAAATGATTATGCTGTATGATATGGTCATTCATAAAATCTATCCTACAAGTTATCAAAAATTAAGAAAGTTTTAGGCACCAAGATGCTAATCCTGAAATATTTACATAATTGAAAGCTTTTGAGTAATCTGAATATCTAATACAATTTTAAAGTTTGATATTATTTTCCCCTAAATGATATCAGGGCAGTAAGGAGAAACGGCTGCTTCCATTTCTAGATAAGAAATACACAAGAATAGGAATATTTTTCTTTGCATCAGAAAGCAAAAAATACATCCAGTATAAATGGCATCATGTCAATGGGACACAGAAACCAACCTAAAGGGACTCCCACTGAACAAAGATGGGTTAAATAATCAAAAAAAAAACTCTAGTATAAAAGCTGATTCATTGATAATGAAATTAGAAAAGCAAAACACCTCTTTGGTCAACATAAGACATTGTTCAGCCACAACTCATCATCATAAAAAGTGACAAAGGGAAAGAATCAGATCTCATTTGCATGAATTATCTTTGGGAGTGACAGAATTATTGATGAGGGAACATTCTTTGTGGATAATAAAGAATACTAATAAAGAATAGCAGGGAGATAAAAATTAGGAATTTAGCATTTTTCAACCCCTAATGAAGTCATGGATCTAGTCAATATTCATCAATAGACGTTAAAATGATGAAAAATGAGGGGGGGGCGCTATATAGAGCTGATAACATCTGATCTATCTTAAGATCACTCAACGTGGGTAACTAGACAGTATGGGCCTTTTTATGTAATACAAGAAGTAACCAACACAAACTATGACATTCTTGACAAAAACAAATGAAAACTGACTCCAACCCGGGCTCTAGATATAACTATTAGTGTACAGAAAATATAGGGGGGACCGGAAGAAGTAAAACAAATTATGAAGAACAAATTAACCAAGCGGAGAATGTGGGACACACTAGAGGACAAACAGGACAGACAGGTTCCTTTCCAAGTAAATGACGCAAAGTGGGGGCTGGGAGCTTGCTGAAAACTAACTGAGATTTAACAACTATGGCAACCAAATGCAGTGTTTGGCCTCTATTTAAACAAGCCAGCTATAAAAAAAAAAGATATTTAGGAGGCCAGGCGCAGTGGCTCACACCTACAATCCCAGCACTTTGGGTGGCCAAGGTGGATGAATCGCTTGAGGTCAGGAGTTCGAGGCCAGAATGGCCAACATGGCACAACCCCGTCTCTACTAAAAATATAAAAATTAGCTGGGTGTGGTGGCAAGTGCCTGTAATTCTGGCTACTTGGGAGGCTGAGGCAGGACAATCGCTTGAACTAGGGAGGTGGAGGTTGCAATAAGCAAAGATCAGGCAACTTTATTCCAACCTGGGTGACAGAGCCAGACTCCATCTCAAAAAATATACATATGTATTTCTGGAGACTATGAGGATATTTAAATATAAACTAAGAATTGGATGAATTAAGAAATTAACTTTTTAAGATATACTAATGGCATTTTAGCTATACAAAAGAAAAAGATTTATCAGATGTACATTTGGAAGTATTTGCAAGTCAAATGATGTCTGATATTTAACATATCCCAGATTTAAAAGAAAATCTTTCTTAAAAACACATAGATCATTGGGATCAATGAAACAAGACAAGTTAAATGTGCTTAAATGCAGAAATTTGTTGATGAGTACATGGGAATTTGTTATACCATTTTCTCTGTTTCTATATGTATTTGATAATGTCCTTTTAAAAACCATAAAATTTAAAAGTGATGTACTAATTTGATAGCCTCATATGCTATCCAAAAATGGTCTTTTATCAACTTTTTAAAAATATCATGAAATGTGTTTTTTATGGTATGGCAAAAAATAAAAAAAGGACAGAAAACAAAATATTAGTATGTTCTTGTGTGTATAACAAATTTACATTAGAAAAAAAGTCTAAAAAGAAATTCAGAAAATATTCTGCCTTGGATTAGTTTGATAATGTGTAATCTTTTTTACTTACTATATGTGCAGGACAGCTCTTCAGGTAGCCTTGGACTGACCTGGTTTACCTCCCTTTCTTGCTTGTAGCTCTCAAGAATAACTGCAGTATTGTGCTTGGAATGTAATATCCTGAGATAGGGAGAAGCTGCCTGAAACAGCTTAAGCCTTGTTCCTGCCCTTCCTAGGGAATACAACATCCTGAGTTGTAAAGGAAATGCTTGGGATAGGCTGGGCTTTGTTCCTCTCTCCCATGGATGCACGATGTCTGTCAAAGCTTTGCCAGTGAAACATGGTTCCTGAGGTAGGTAACCCACAGCAGCCTCACTTTCGGGGTCCCTCAGCTATGCTGCAAGTGGAACACACCCAGTCAAGACTTCATCCACCATGAGCAGGTTTTCTGAGCACTGGGACACCAGCTCACAATGACTCCTAGACTTCTTTTGTCCTTTGCTGCCTATCTGTAAGCAACGTCCAGCTTCATGTTGCTTGTTTCATATGAGTGTGGTCTGTCTCTGCCAGCTCAAACAAGTTGGTAACCAGAGCACAGTGAACCGGTTCTACATTATACTTTTTTGTAGTTTCCAAATTTTGAAGTTTCTTTTATCAACAAAAAGTATTTTAAGAAAATATTATTCTCTCATTTAGTTGGATGAAGGTTGCCCAATCAGGATTTTATTTTTAGAATTTCCTGTCCCTTAAGGGTCACATACATTCATGTGTCACCTATGGACAGAGATACTTCCTGAGAAATACATCCTTTGGCAATTTGTCATTGTGCAAACAAAAGGACAGCAAAAGTACAGTATTATAATCTTATAGAACCACTAATGTATATGTGTTCTGTCACTGACCAAATGTCATTACACAGGACATGCCTGTACTTTTGAAAAAATGCTCATCATGACAATGTATCTATGTTTCTCTGAATTTTCTAAAACAGGACTTTCTAAAGTCTCAGCTATAAGTCAAAGTATCTTTACAAATCTTTTATTAAGTGCACTGATCTTCAAAACTGCTTACTCATTTTCTCCACAGACATCTATCACTGCACCGCAAGCAGTTCTCTACAGCAACTGATGGATTGAGCTGCAGCATCACAATGTCTGCACACTAGTACCTGAGACACCAAAATTACAGTAATTTGGTTTTGGTCAAAAGTCATCTATGGAGTCCCAACTATGTAATTAATACACACTAATGATTAAAATACCATACTTTGGGAGGCCAAGGCAGGCAGATCACTTGAGGTCAGAAGTTTCAGACCAGCCTGGCCAGCATGGTGAAACCCCCTCTCTACTAAAAGTACAAAATTAGCTGGGTGTGTTGGTACATGCCTATTACCCCTGCTACTGGGGAGGCTGAGGCAGGAGAATTGCTTGAATCCAGGAGCCAGAGGTTGCAGTGAGCCGAGATCACACCACTGCACTCCAGGCTGAGTGACAGAGTGAGACTGTCTCAAGAAAAAATAAAAATAAATAAAATGTTATGTAAAAACAATAAACACAATATCTGATAGAAGCCTATTCCTAATCAACTCTTCTTCTTCAGGAAATTATGTAAAGTAGAACTTAAAACATATCTCAGGAATGATTGTTCTCATTTATTTATTCCTTTCAGCAAAGTTGAAATTGCTAAATAACTTATCCCAAGGTAAGTCTCTCTCAACTTGTGGTCTCTCTACTTTTTGAAGAATAGCAATAAAATCCATCTGTCTGTTTCTTCCTGAACTAAAAATCCCACATGATATGTCAAGTTTGGTGCCGTGAATTCTCCTAAATGGAGGAAATGAGGAAATATCACGAAAAACTTTTAGACTTAATCACCCTACAATAAGGTGCCACCATCATTTCTTATATGTACAATTTTAAATAGTCTTCTAACCCATCATCTGACATTTATTCTTGCCTAATCCACCCTCCAGGGTAAAAATACAATAAAATAAAAAGCAACTCTTATCATGTCACCCTCCTTAAACTTTATTAGCATCCTACTGCATTTAGGATAAAGCTAAATGTTCCTATCAGGCCACACCGGACCTGGGCCTGATTGCCTATTTCTCAGTTTGATTTATTATCACTCTATCTTTTGCACTGTTCACTGCCTGATGGTTTTAGCTTTTCCCAAATGTCAAGCACCATTCCCCTAGGTTTGGAAAACTCCTTATGCCTTCATCTCTAACAATTCGTCATCCGCCTAACTTACACCTCAGGTTAAAGATTAAATATCAGTTTTTCAGGAAAGTTTTCCACTGTCCTCCTTTTTTATTGTTGTATGGTCTCATAGCTCCATATTTCTCTTTCATAAGGGGATTTTTAGGCTATGCTTAAGTAATGGGTAAGTATATCTTCAGTTCTTTTCCCTCCTGTACCCTATAAATGTAAATTCCTGAACTTGCTTAATTCTAGATCCCCAGTGTCTAGCACAGTTTCTAATAATGGTCAATAAATAGTCAATATGCATCTTCTATCCTTGCTTATGCAAAATAAATTTCTTTGTGGATAAAATATGTAGTCTTTGTGGTAAGAATAATTATGAAGGCACTCAAAGGTAAGTTTATTAGGGAGAGATTTCAGCCAAAAACATTAAGATGATAGATATCAAGGGAAGAATCATGTTCTATACGTTTCTCACTACAATGTTCTGCTGAGTGAAATTTTGCAGACTCACACTTTCACAGCATCTTTGCAGACTGAGGCCCATGTGTTTGTATGTCTCTCTCTGCCCTCCTTTCTCTTCAAGGGAGGCTCTCAGCTAGCCAGGGAATTATTCTCACACACAATCATTTTAATTACTCCATAACCAGTTCAGACACATTTTAGAAACTGTTAAGGGGTAGATTGTAGTGTGTATGTGAAAATTTATGGTAAGAAATAATTTATATTAGTCAAAACATACATGTTATATCTGCAATATAAATTCACCATTCGAAACTGCCCAACACTAGAGAGAAAGACATTAGGTAAGATGTTAAGTGTAAGTTGATGACTATGATAAACATTTTATTTAATAATAAGTTTTAAAAAATGAGCTTGGGTGAGGAGGAGAGATTGAGGTGCCCACAATACTGAGAAAATAATAAGATGGGCCCTTAAGTTAGAGAGTGGGAAAAGAAACAAGATACACGATCTAGAATTGCTTTGAACAGCTGGGTCTAAAAATCCTAGGCCCCTGGATTTCATTTCATTCATCAAATGATGTACTGTTGGGGTTATAAAAACCTTTAGCAAGACAACACAAAAGGAAATCACTGTGTCAGGCACTTTTACCTTGAAAATTGCCTCTTTACCTCCTAGAATTGTTGTGTAATTTTGTGGTTTCTCCATTCTTTGAGCCAAGGATTTAAGCATGCACGTGCACACACACACACACACACACACACACACATACGCGCGCGCGCGCGTCTTGCCCTCTCTCCATCTCCATTTTAACATCTTTCTCTATAAAAAGAATGAGAGTAGGGACTACTGCAGAGTTTAAGAATGTTTTAAAGAAGGCTTAATCTTAATTCTTAAGTAGTATAGGGTCAAAGTATCTTTTGCACAGGGAATTGTTTGTTCTAATTGGGATAATGGAATTTGAAGCTTAAATCCAGCTTGGAGATATAGAATATCTTTAAGGCAAAAAAGATCACATAACCTCACATATAAGTAAGTAGCTTTATACAGTTTGGAATGTTTGGTTTTGTTTTTGCCCATGGTTTAGTTTTATTTGGTGTGACATTGTGTAATGTAGTTTAGTCTGTTTTTAATAAGAGAAGTTTTATACTTTATCTTGGGAATGGTCAATTAACAAGTTAATATATTTATGTACATTTAAGGTGAACACACTCCCTGTTCAGAATTGGGTACATTGGAAGGATGCTGCTACCTGTAGCTCTTGGACTCAGAAATTGTTAAGGCAAAATAAGGTCAACGTGTGGGACCCAAGGATCTTTTAGAATAGAGAGTATTTAAATCCTAATTCTTACTCACTAAAACCTGCAAGCAGGGAAAATTGTTCGAGTATATTAGATAACCCTGACCATAGTCTGGTAGCAGAATATGGTTATGAGAACCCTAAAATAGTCAGACCATTTCAGCCAGTGATGTTAATTTCATACTGACTTCAGGGGGAGAATTGATATCTGAAGAATGGATGTCCAATACTGGAAGACCCTCAGGGCCCAGGTTGCCTGGCAGAGTGACTGAGGACACTGAGGAACAATCACTGGGCAAAAAAGGTAAGCCATAGCCCTGGGGTCCTGGGAAGCCTACTACACAGATGCTTTGGCAGTGCTTAGCACTTGGTGGTATGATGAGGTCAGAGTAGAGAAGTGAATTTCAAGTTTCCCCCATGGAATAAGAAGCACATTTGCCTGCAGGATTGAGCCCAATGGAGAAGTGTCTGCAGGACTGTTTAGACTAAGTACATTATTTGTCCATTCTCATACTGCTATGAAGAAATATCTGAGACCGGCTAATTTTTTAAGAAAAAAGATTTAATTGACTCACAGTTCTGAATGGCTGGGAGACATCAAGAAACTTACATTCATGGTGGAAGGCACCTCTTCAGAGGGTGGCAGGAGAGAGAATGAGTGTCAAGCAAAGGAGGAAGCCCTTTATAAAACCATTAGACCTGATGATAACACACTCACTATCATGAGAACAGTGTAGGGGAACCAACCCAGATTCAATTATCTCCACCTGGTCCCATCCTTGACACGTGGAGATTACAACAGTTCGAGATGAGATTTGAGTGATGACACAGAGACAAACTATATCACTAAGCATCAACAGTGACATCATGATTGATTTCCTAGGTCCTTAGTTTGGCAAAGGAGAGTGTGCTCTTGATAAAATGCTGGACCTCCTGGCCAAATATGAAGGTGGGGTTCAAGGAATTATTTATAACTATAAAATAAACGACTGAATTTATACTATAACTTTAAGAAGCAAACCATCTTTGTCATAAACATAATCCAGACTACTTCGGAGTCTTCAGTATTATTCCTGGGATATTACTGAGCCTCCCTTTCACTATAATAATTGGTTTTGAAAACTATGGAGACATGAACCCGATATGTGTTAGCGTAATTTATGGAATGATATATAATATGGTTTGAATTTGTGTCCCTGCCCAAAACTCATGTCAAATTGTAATCCCCAGTGTTGGAGAAGGGGCCTGATGGGAGGTGATGGTATCATAAGGGTGGATTTCCCCCTTGCTGTTCTTGTGATAGTGAGTGAGTTTTCATGAGATCTGGTTGTTTAAAAGTGCGCAGCATTTCCCCCTGATCTTTCTTCCTTCTCCCACTATGTAAGAAGTACCTTGCTTCCCCTTCTCCTTCTCCCATGACTGTACCTTTTCTGAGGCCTCCCCAGCCATGCTTCTTGCACAGCCCACAGAACCATGAGCCAATTAAACCGTTTTGCTTTATGAATTACCCAGACCAACATAGTTCTTTATAGCAATGAGAACAAACTAATACAACATACCATTGAATTAAAATGAGTTGGTGTTGGTAAAGACTTGACATTCGCCAGACACACAGTGAGTCCTATAAAAGTATTTGCTATTAGATGCTACATTTATTTTCGCATAACATCATGGGTTGAAAACTGCCCGCAATGCTCAATTAAGTCACTGATGTATTTTAAAATAGAAAGACATAAAATAGAGTCATAGAAACCTATTAGTTGTTCTCTGCTTTGCATGTACTGGAGCATACCTTTATCACTTACATGGGTGGAACTGAGTGTGCTATGTAGTCTGATATTTCAGCACCACTCAGTAAAGTTCCATTTCATTAATTATTTCTTAACAGGCACTGAAATAAGAATAAACATTTCCAAATGATTACCTAGGCTACTTATGCTTTTTAAATGCACTAAAAATGTGTGCAAGGGGTAAGAAACTGGTTCCTGGCCGGGCTTGGTCGCTCACGCCTGTAATCCCAGCACTTTGGGAGGCCAAGGCGGGCGGATCACGAGTTCAAGAGATCGAGACCATCTGGGGCCAACATGGTGAAACCCCGTCTCTACTAAAAATACAAAAAAATTAGCGGGGCGTGGTAGTGCACGCCTGTAGTCCCAGCTACTGGGGAGGCTAAGGCAGGAGAATTGCTTGAACCTGGGAGACGGAGGTTGCAGTGAGCCGAGGTCGAACCACTGCACTCCAGCCTGGCGTCTGGTGACGGAGTGAGACTCTGTCTCAAAAAAATTAAAAAAAAAAAAAAAAAAAAAAAAGAAAAGAAACTAGTTCCTTCCAATTTTTAATTAACTTTTACTAGAAAGGTAAATTCATATCAGGACTATCGCAAATTATGAACTACCTGTGAGTATCCTAAATGAATGTCATAACCCTGGTACTAGATGAAAGAGTTAATAATTTGCTGAAGTCCTAAAATGCTATAAACACAGTTTTTAAATATGTTTCCATTCACAGAAGATAATTATATTTTAACATTTTTCTGAATGCCTGATAATCCATGGTTCTAAAGAAGGTTGGTCAAGTTTTTTTTTTTTTTTGCAACTTGAGTCTAAGAAATTAAAATATCCCTGGGATATTAGAAATTCCTATAGTTAAACACACAGGAAGAAATGTTCAGTAATCAATTTAATTTAAAATATTTCTATTTTTATTAAATATTTGTTATTATCATACCTTGTATTCCACACAAATTTGTCAAGATGTTCTTTCAAGTTAACTCCACGCTATATTAAATGGATGATAGTGAAATAATAATTGACAAACTATATGTGAGGATAAAGAAAATTTTCTGTTAACATAAAATTAAATTTATCTTCCTCCACAGAAAATCTGAATTCCTACCAAGGAGAATAATGTTACCAAAACACAATATATAGTCGTTAATTTTCTATAAAGTGGGGTACAGTAGTTGCTTCCTTTCCTGCATAAACTTCTATAGAGTTTCTTAAAGGGGTTCTTGCCTCTATTTATGTTTCTTTTCAAACTGCATAGCAGCACAGGTGAAATTTCTAAAATGATAATCTGATAATATCTCTTTTCTGCTTCTAATACTTCACAGGATTCCAGTCCCCTAGAGAACAAATTTCAAATTCTTTAGCATCACATGCAAAGCTCATCATGATACAGACGGATGGACTAACTTTCCAATCTTATCTCCTGCTATGCCTTTCTCACACTTTACACTCCAGTGATTCTGAACAGCTTACAGCATCTCAAGCACACCATACCGTTTACATGTCAATGCCATTGGGCATCTCCCGTTATTTGCACATGATGTTGCCTCTACTGGAATGTTAACCTTCTCGTGCTCCTGCCTCAAACTACCTACAATTCTTGCAAGTGGAGCTTGTGTCTGATTTGTATTTATCCCAGGAGCTAGCACATGGGTACACAGATGGTGCTCCATCAATATGTGCTTGATTGACTAGATTCAAGGGGAGCTTCAAAGCATTTTCTTGCTTTTGTTCCTTTTGAAGTCAAAATATAAATGCTGAGTTCTCCTCAGGCCCTATTGTTCTGTATGAAAAGGCCCTTATCAATACTGAGACATAAAAGAAAGAAGCTCTTTCTGAAAATATTAAACCATCTTCATTTATTTAAATGTCCAGAAACCCTCAGTAGTAAGCAAACCTAACAGCAGTGTTTAAGCAAATTGCACAACCTATTTCCATTTCTGAACTTTCATAATTTCTAAGGGCAGATGCAAAAAGAAAAAGAAAAATGCCTCTTCAGATAAAGGTTATGAGCATGCTTTAAATCACTTAGAAACTCTGCTCTATGGGGCAAAAAATCATATTGAATCAAAATATTTTTACCAAAAATGGAAATTCTAAGATATTATATCCTTCAAAATGGCAACATAATAGTAAATTATGACCCAACAATCTCAGAGAAGCAACATTATGTTTGAAGAAATACAGATCAAATCGATGCTAAGCAGTAAGCCTTTTTCCACGGAAAATTAGCAAGGTAATCACCCAGGCCCCTGGGAGCTGAATAACTTGCTCTCTGATGGAGTACCAGTCGTGAAGAACAACACTGCATAATCTTAGACTCTTCCAAGACAACCATGACTTGATTTATCATGATTTAAAAAGTAATGATGGTGTCAGATACGGTAGCTCATGCCTGTGGTACCAGCACTTTAGGAGGCCAAAGCAGGAGAATTGCTTGAGACCAGGAGTTCAAGACCAGCCTGGACAACATAGTGAGACCCTGTCTCTACAAAAAATAAAATAAACTGAGCTGGATTATTCACAGTTCTAAGTCACTCTCTGGAGGTAATTTGAGTAGGCAAAGAGGTGCATTAATTCTTTCTGACCACAAGTGGCCCATTTGCTGAATATAGAGTGAAAAAACAAGATGGAAACAATATTCCCTTGAGCTCCAGAGATGGGGGAGAGCTCTTCCCTGGGCTTTTCTGGAGCCTTGTGCTCTCTGTACCATGTTAATTAGCAAAGAGGGAGTAGAATTTTGCATTTTAGTTTTACTGAATTCAAGCAGAATGTTCATCAATGACACTCCTATTATGAATTAAATTATTTCTTCACAGTGTAAACACTGTATAAAAAAAACTGCCAGCCATACCTATAACTTTAGCCCCCAATCAAACACAACAACAGAAGTGGCAAATCAACATGACTCTGTTGACAAATTATACTCAAAGTTTAGAGATATCAATTTTTCTACTAATTGTTTTGTTCCTACCCTTTGACTTTCTTTCTCCTTACTTAGATATGAGACAGTTTGCCAAGATGATCACCTACTCCAGAAGTACCCTACAGACATTTCTAGTGTTTGAGCTTTACTCAGTTCTGATCTTGAAAGCACCTTGGGGGGTATCATTTAACTTTGATAAAACAAATCCAGGCGGGTATCCACTGGGACAATAAAAAAGGTAAGATTCTTTCCTCCAGCTGGGTTTGTGCATAAGTCCTGCTAAAGTCAGGGCAGATTTGCATCATAAGGAAGTGAATATCATGTCCTTCAACCAGTTTCTGGGGCAAAAGAAGCATGAAATTTGTAGTTCATTTTAGCCCTCTACTCCTGTCATGTCTGTTTTACAATCCCTATTAGGAAACAACTGTTAAGAATTTTTTCAGCTATATGGTCCAAATACTTAAAAGCGTTAATAAAGTTGCTTACCTAGGAAGAATAAGGCAAGAATGTGAGAGAAATGACAATTTTGCATCTACTTTTTTGTAGTTTGTAATTCCATAAGATTTGGAATTAATTGTCCAATTTTAGAAAACGTAATTTTTAAAAAATAACTAGTGGCAAGAGTCATTTTCTATAAAGGTGTTTAAAAGGCAGCTGCAAATCTTAGACTTGTTGAGTGTATCAGTTCAGGTAAAATGAGGAAAACATTCAATCCAAGTACCTCAATAAAGAAAACATATGGTTAACTATTTAAAGACATATTGGAGGAACTGAATATAAACAAAGTTAAAGCAAACAAAAAATAAACACAGCAGGATGATGCTACCATTTTTAGGGCAGGTGAACAAACGGAGCAGATGATGTTATCAAAGGCAAAGTGTGGCGGTTCTACACGTGACCTGGAACCGAGGATTAGGGACTATGGTGACGGGCTTTATGGCTGAATCTAGAACCACAGAGGAGATGTTGCTGCTGTCTTAAACACCACTGGAAGCACCATCGGTTTCTCCCCAGCTTCTGCTTGCGCATATTCTGGCAGTGCCTCCCATTGGTCAAACCTGATAGTAAGCCACTGGGAAAGGAAGACTGAGAAACCACAGTGAGGAGGAGTAAAGGGGGACTAGATCTGAAAGCAAAGGGGCAAACGTTTACACAGGTCATCACGAATGCTCTTCAGCGTCAATGTATTTAAGTCTCATAGAGCAGAAACTGCTTGTATCTCCCTATCATGATGGAGCCATCCTTCATACAAACTAAACCAGATACCCTCAGCCTCACCTTCAAACAGGGAGAAGATGTCCCATTAATGATAATTTCTCATCTAGCTCAACCAAAATCCTACCAGAGTATTCTGTAACCTAATAACTAAATTGTAGGCCAGGCATGGTGGCTCACACCTGTAATTCCAGCACTTTGGAGGCCAAGGTGGATCACTTGAGGTCAGGAGTTAGAGACCAGCCTGGCCAACATGATGAAACTCAGTTTCTATTTAAAAAAAAAAAAACACCTAAATTAAAAATAACAACCCTTATGTGAAATAGTAGTAGAAGATGGGATGGAGAAAAGAAAAATGAGTAGTTAATAGTGTTAACATTCTTCAGCCAAAGACCACCAGGTGAATAAGATGAACAAGTCAGGCTTGTACTGTTGCAGAAGAGGAGGATACACACCACCGAGAACACTTATCTGGGTGTCTCAGTAAGAGGGTGTTAGAAAGAACCTATCATAGGAGAGAGTCTGGGCTTCAGTTGGGTGATTTGGGTAGGACATGACCAAACAGGGGTTCACCATAAATGGAATCCCATGAGAAAGCAGGGGCAATTCTAAGATTGAGTATTTTCAGAGAGCAGACTAGAGTGAGTACAAAACTGTAATTAAAGCAGCAGCTACGCATACTGTCTTGGAGAGGGAGATATTTGGTAGTTTGTGGTTACTCGATTACCCTGCTTTTGTCTCACTTTAATATGGTCTCAGAGCAACCTTGTCTTATGGTGCTGTTTCATGAGCTCATTCCTGTCCAGCAGGAGAATAACATGGCCCAGCTGTAAGCATCAGACCAGTTACCAGATGTCAGGGGTTGCTTCTTTTCTTTCTCGATATATACAGACCTTATATTCATAATATATACCTAAAATAACATATATTTTCTACTCTGCCTTCAGGTAACTGATTGTGCTGACTGTTACCACATAAACACATTCTTTTCATAACATCAATTTCACACGCCAGCATCTTGGCAGTAGAGAGTCTCTACCTGGTGGAGTGATGGACACATTCTTCTTTAAAGAGGGTACGTCTCTACTAGTCCAGCCTTTACTGGATTGTTCTAATCTCCCATTGACATTTGCTCTTCCATATAGAAGTACTAAGTGAATCCGGATTCTAGACATCTTCATATGCAAGAGCAATCCAGCTTTTCTTTGTCAATTGACATCAGTTTCCCCACCAAGTTTAGAAACTTCTTGTCTGTCAGTTCAGTGGAATAAGAAGCCCAAAACAGCTAGGTGGTAATCTCAATTCAAATTCAATCCGATAATCTATCTTTACGCCACCCCAAAGGAAGCATTCTTCTTTGATAACAAAGGCATTTTAAATAACTAAAACAGTTTGTGGGAATTAGGGCAAAAGTCACCAGAGACAGAAGTTGTGGGAAAGGGAAATGTTATTAGATATAATAGTCAAAGGAACTGCTCCTACTTCTACCTCTACCTCTTGGCTTTAGCTATGGGGGAAAGAGTACTGTATATTGGCTGCCCAGTCAAAGGATATAAGTATCACCAACTTATTGTCCTCAAGTTGAATAATAGTGAGTTTTTAGCAGGCCACTTTACAGGCCTATGAGGCCAACTTTTTCTGGGTGATAAGGTATATGTACGGCTAGTACATTCTGTAGCCTATGGGCTCACTTCTACTGTGAAATGATTTCCTTTGTCAGACACAATTGTGTGAGATAACTTTATGTTAAATGAAGTCATTCCAGGAGTCCATTAATTGTGTATTGTCAGAAGCATTTTTCAGAGAGAAGCTGGGTGAAGGGTATGCAGAACTCTATATTACTTTTGCAGATTTTCATAAGTTTAAAATTATTTCAAATAAAAGTTTAGAAAAGAGAAAAGCCATACAGGATAAAATATTCGCTTCTGCTGACAACAAGACTCAAGAGGGAAGTGGGATTTAATGTTTAACGCAGTCAGTGAGAAATGTGTTAATCAAAATCATATATCTTCTTTATGTTTAAAATAAGTAATTATTAAATACACTAATGCATCATGGCATTTTAACTTACTTGAAATTGCCTTGAGTGAGAGTTGTTGGTTTTCTTCTTCATCAAGCCTATTCAAAAGATGTTTTTTTTCTTTTGTTTCCATGACAACAAAGTATTTTTATCTTTTCTGTAGATGTTTTTCTATCTTTGGGTTTTTCTTAAATACTTGAGGTTTTTAGGGGAGAAAGAGGTGTGTTTTCCAAAAAGAGTTTAAAATGTAAATGCCAAAACAAATACACTCATTCTTAACAAATAGTAACATTTGAACTTTTAGTTTTGGCATTTCAAATAACTGCTTGTCTGGTTATTCTCTGGGTTAGTGGCCTGCCCTATTGCTTCACCTTGAAACTTGAATCTGTTTAACATATTGAGAAAGTGCTTAGTGGATAAATCAGTGTGTAGTGCCTATCCTGAGGGTTGTGTTTTTATTTCCATATACAAACACCATTTTTTTTGGCAGGAGCAGGAACAATTTTTATTTCGTCCACTCATAAAACAAATTGTCCTTAGATATCTCAGTTAACTGCTGTACCATACTTCTGATTATTCTCGTCACATTTTAACTTCAATTAACTGGTAGTTGGAACAGCCAGGCAACTGACCTACTCCTTAATCTGACATTGGCAGAGGTAAGAATGTAATTGTGAGACTCAGTCATGTCCTTGACATCATTTTCCCCATTAAAAAAAAAAAAATCCTGCACTCAACTAATGTTACTTGGGGTGTCTTGGTAATTAAACTCTTAAATAACAGAAGGACAAATGATGTGAGATAAAAAAGGTGGGAGGGGAAAGAAAAGATGACCTAATAATGGTGAGGCTAGCAAGCAGTGCTAAATGCATTGGGAGTTTACACTTGAACCTGAGGCCCTGATGAACAAGAAAAGGGCACCACGTAGGAAACTGGTTTCAACAAACTGGAGTTTTCAAAAGTTCTTTGAATTACAAACTTCGTTTTCAATATGCAAATATGCCTGAGAGAGTGAAGTCTCTGTCATTCACAACTTGCTGAGAGTTATTCTAATCAGCCAATCTGAGGGCAGCTGGAGAGGAGTAGGTTTTGAGGAGGTGGAGGTAGACAGTGCCCAAAATAGATTTGGTCTAGAGCTGTGCTGTCTGCTGTGTCACTCCTAAAAACTGTCCCTTGTCACCTTCAGCAAATGTCATAAGTTGCATATATCTTAGTGTTTAAGACCAGTATGCACAATTTTGCCCCAGGATATGGTCCTAAAACAACTATCTGGGTTCCATTTTTAATTAATTGATTGTGAGATTAGAATAATTGGAAGGTAATTTAACAAAAAATTCTCATGAGTGAGAGACTCTTTACATACAACACGGCCCAAAACAATACGTAATCTAACCTGCTCACACCATTACTGGCAAGAGAGAAAAACCAGTGTACTTTTAAAAGCGAAATTTCAAGAACATAGCCAAGGCTTATCTGTCGTTACTTGACTGTCTTTTCCATCATTACTCTGTTAAGTTTTAAGAATGTGTAACTTACATTTTTAAATATTTCTTCTTATTTGCTGCCTATACATCATTTCCTGAAAAAAAAAAAAAAAAAGTCTCTGTGATGTCTTTATAAGCAGCTCCAGTTTTGAACTGGTGATTTGTGCATTCAGATTATGCTCAGCAGAGCATGAATCATATAGATCCCATTATGTGATTATGCAAATGCACACTAAACATATAATTACAAGCATATATGGGCAGTGAAATTTAATTAATTATGATGGCTTAGCTTACTTTCTGAGTGTAGCTTTATTAACTAACAGTCCACAGATGTGTTTCCTCTCTTGATTCATTTACATTTTAATACCATGTAGAAATGATAAATTATTGTAACAGCAGATGATAAAAACAGATGGAATAAACATAATTGATCCCAACTTGATTTACATAGGTTTAAATTGAACAGTTTGTGTATTTAAGACACTTTTAAATGCTTTATTCTTGTATTGTGGCTATTTAGGAAGAACACACACACACACAGAGACATTCAAACCAGCCAAGGGCATATAGAAGTGCATATTTAAAGATTATTAAATAGCTCTGCAAACCTGTGAATAATCAGTCATTATATTTTTTGAAGTGATCAAAAAAATCAGATATAGTAACCTGGAGATTATAAAAATTATCAGTAAACACTAATGCTAAGTGAAGTGAATATTTGAGAAATTACTAGATACAACTGAAAATCTCAGTCACTTATAGATTACATTGTTCCCTGGAGGGCTGCATTCCAAGCTTAAATAATTAATGATCTTTCCAAAGAAGAAAACCAAAACCATTAGAATCACCTCAGTTCATCCAAAAGAATATTTGTGTGTGTATGTACATATGAATCACCAATTCCTTTAATGCAGGTGTCCCCAAACTTTTTACACAGGGGGCCAGTTCACTGTCCCTCAGACCGTTGGAGGGCTGCCACATACTGTGCTCCTCTCACTGACCACCAGTGAAAGAGGTGCCCCTTCCTGAAGTGCGGCGGGGGGCCGGATAAATGGCCTCAGAGCCCGCACGCGGCCCGCAGGCCATAGTTTGGGGACACCTGCTTTAATGGCTATGTGTTTGAATTTACATACATATGACTCTTATTCACATTTGTTTGGAATTCCATCAGACAAAATTCTGATTACATTAGAAAATAAATACTTGTGGAATCAAATTTCTCTGGTACCCAAAAAGGGAAAGAACTTGTTCTAGTTTGTCAGAAAAGATGACAGAAATTGGATAGGACATGAATTGGTTACCATAAAATTATTGCTCAATGGTCTGTGGGAAGCCTTCTTTCCCACCCTTTTATCTCATATGGTATTCCTGGAAGAATCCTACTTTAGCAGAAAGTAAAGTATTATAAATGGGTGGATTTCAAACTACCTTTGCTCTTCTTGGACAGTTATTTTAACCATAATTCATTTATCAAGGGGTATCTTCAACCCTAATGCTTCTAGTTTTATATAAATCCTGCTAAAAGAATGAACCAAAATTATGAAAAGGAGGAGTGTGTTTTCTAAAATCAAGTTATTTTATACTCAAATAAAGCAACTTTTAAAAAATGATTATAACATATTTCTACTTATGACTTCATTTTGCCACATGGCAAAAAGAATTTTTCAGCCTTAGCTTGCCTTCAGGACTCAGCAATACATGAGAACTGAGCTTACCCCTTGAGGTTGAAAATGCTAAGTTTATCTGACAGAAGGTCTGCAAAGTTGATCAATATTACAATATCAGAGTAGGTTTCTGAAGCTATACTACCTAGGGAAGAAAGGACTGACTGAAGACCGATCAGCTACAAAGAACTAAGATACAACTTCATTAGAAGAAAGAGTACTGAAGTGAAAAAGATTCAACCACTTACTCTCAATAGATGGGAGCTTTTTGTTTGTTTTAGCTTAAAACTTCCAAGAAATTTTAAAGCAAAGCAGGTACAGTGAAAGTATTCCTACTAGAGAAAGAATGATAGTATTTATGCTATGAAATCATTGTATGCCCTTGGTCATAGTCATCATTTGTGCTTAATGTAACTATGGTGGTTTATTTTTTATTTCTAATTGTATTTTTGAAATAAAAGGATACAATGGAGATGGAAAATGAATGTCACACCTCTCCCAATACCTATACCCCAAGTTCGTATCACTGCCCTGGTAACCCTTGTCTTCACCACTTTCACATTCCTCTCAGTGTCTTTGAGAAATTGCTATTACAGTTAAAAGTAAAACTGAATGGTTGTGATGAATCAGATATTAAAACCTCATGAACAATGTAAAACCTGGTCATTCTTATGCTTTAGATTCAAAATATATATTGAAAGTTCTCGGCAAATATATATTTGCTGTAATTTCTTCCCTTTAGTAACCATAAGAAAGTCTTTTTTTTTTTAGTTTGATAAGATCTTCTTTGTATTAGAAGAATTATCTGTATTATACACTACTAAGCCACTGTTACCAGTAGCAATACAAATTTTTCATAAGTAAATATTTCATAAGAGCAAGTTTGTACTTTGTAAAGTTTATTTCTAGTAATATTGATGCCCATAATGAACTAAACCTATTTGCCCTCAAGGTGTTTTTGTTTGCCGTGCTTGTGCAAATTCATAACTGCACAATCCTCATTAATATTCTTACTACTCTATCATGTGAATTATTTGATAGTGATATCACATAAACTTTGTGCCAGTGCTCAAAATCTGGGCAGAGACCTCATGAAAATGGCCTGTATGATGGATTGATGCATTGCACAGATTCATTAGGATAATGTTCTGTCAACATATTGTCAAATGTGTCTGCATTTGCAGCAGCAATTGTCATTTCCACCTTACTATCATAAGTAAATATGTTCAAAATGGTTTTCAAGTTTTTCATGGAAAACACTACCTTGCTACTTCCTGTTCACAGATATATGTCTACACATTACTAACAAAGCAAACAGGTCATGTTAGTGGAATTCTGTTTTTGCCTTCATTCGTTGAAATTTAAAACCCTACTGTTGCAGCATCTCCACAAATTGTGACTCAAAACCTTGGTTGCTGTGCCAGGCTCCAGCAGTCAAGAAACTAGACTGCAGATTATATTAAACATATAGCTTCTTTGGGGCTTCTGCTACAATATGCTTCAGCTCCCTCTGACCACCTTCTTCTAACAGAGGAGCCAACTTCTGCAGTAGTGCCCTTACTGTCACTAATCCTGGAAACCTCTGCTCCAAAATCTTCCAACTTGCACCTTCCTACCATTTAAATCTCTAATGAAATGTGACCTGCCAGTGAGATCTTGCTTTTCTCACATTCTAAATTACTATCCCCACCCTGATGTGCCCATCACACAAACAAGGACATTTCCAAAGAAACTATTGGTATGGAATTTCCAATAGTCCTTAAAAATCACTAGAAGCTTAAACTGGCAAACATACCATCAATTTGTTACGGCGAGACTCTGAACATAAATATAAGGTTCAAGTCTCTTATTTTCAACAATATGGTCTTGAAATATCTTCTTTAACAAAATAATCATTTTCATGATGAGAGCATTTAATTTCATTTTAATTCTTCACAAAACAGTATTGTATATGAGAGTTTTCAAGAGATGAAGAATAAATCTGAAATAATTTGTGAAAACACTTAGCACTGTGCTTAAAACATAGTAGATGCTCAGCAATGCTTGTTGGCTGGGCACGGTGGCTCACACCTGTAAACCCATCACTTTGAGAAGCTGAGGCAGGTGGATCACTTGAGGCCAGGAGTTCCAGACCAACCTGGCCAACGTGGCAAAACCCTGCTCTACTAATATTACAAAAATTAGCCAGTTATGGTAGCACATGCTTCTAATCCTAGGGACTCAGAAGGTGAGGCATGGTAATCACTGGAACCCAAAAGGCAGAGGTTACAGTGAGCCGAGATTGGGCCACTGCACTCCAGCCTGGGTGACAGAACAAGACTCTGTCAAAAAACAAAAATGCTTGTTAATTGGCTACACATATAGCACATTTTAAAGGGACAATTAGATTCTCTGGCAGGTCCAGGGTCACTAAAGTCAACATGACAGTATGAACTGAAGAGTGCTAAAATGCACAGCAACAAAATGTTTCTCACACTCTGATGCTACCAACAGTGTATCATCTTGGAGTCATTTCCTAGCTTTCCATTTGGGATCTCTTTTTAAAATTCAAAGACTTCAGGAAAATTGTAGCAAATCCAAGTTGGATTGCACATGCAGGCTCTCTTCTGCAGGAAATCCCCACTTGACCCAACCAGTAATAGGGCTCCTGAAGCCAACTGCCTATTATGTGACTTTGGCCCTAACTAGGCCAGCCACACTTTTTTTCCAGGAATTTAAAATTCTGAGCTAAAGACACAAAAACTAGGAGTTTTAAATCTTGGTCAGGTAAATAACAGATCTCTAGGTCTATTTAATACGGCAGTCACTAGTACAGGTGCCTATTTAAAATTGAATTAAAAATCCAATTAATTAAAATTCAAAACACAGTTTCTCCACTGAATTAGCTACATTTCAAGTGCTCAATATTGTAGAACATTTCCACTATCACAGAAGTTTCTGTTAGATAGAGGGCATTTAGAACAGGGGTCAACAACCTGCAGCCTATAGGCCAGATAGAAACCACTGCCTATTTTTGTATGAACCATGAGATAAAAATATATTCTTTTTTTCATTTTCAAATGGTTGGGGGGAAAATAGTATTTTGTGACCCTTGAAAATTATGTGAGGCCGGGCGCGGTGGCTCAAGTCTGTAATCCCAGCACTTTGGGAGGCCGAGGCGGGTGGATCACAAGGTCGAGGGATCAAGACCATCCTGGTCAACATGGTGAAACCCCGTCTCTACTAAAAATACAAAAAATTAGCTGGGCATGGTGGTGCGTGCTTGTAATCCCAGCTACTCAGGAGGCTGAGGCAGGAGAATTGCCTGAACCCAGGAGGTGGAGGTTGCAGTGAGCCGAGATCGCGCCATTGCACTCCAGCCTGGGTAACAAGAGCGAAACTCCGTCTCAAAAAAAAAAAAAAAAAAAAAAAGAAAAGAAAATTATGTGAAATTCAAATTTTAGAGCTCACAAGTAAAGTTTTATTGGAATACAATCATGCTCATTCATTTACAGATTGTTGATGAGTGCTTTTGAGTTATAACCATAGAGTCAACAGAAAGTATATGACCAGCAAGTCCAAAATGTGCACTCTGTAACCCTTTACAGGAAAACATTGCTGACCCCCCTGCTCTAGAGGGGGGCACTAAGGTCTCCAAAGATGCCCTGACACTTTCCCAAATTCTGAAAATTTATGAGGAGACCAGATAATCTTTACTTTGAAGTGTTACTAACTTCTCCAGTATACAGACTGGCTTTTCGCTTCTGTGCTGAAGACTGGAAAGGAGAAAAAACGCTGTTAGAAAAATGTGTTAGTGGAGGAGGGGAGACATCACAAGGAAAGCATCTTCCTCCCCAGTACAGACTGCCAAGTGCTAGAGCATGATACCTTACCGTGCTTAACCCGATCTACACCCAGGCCCGCCACTGCCCAAAAAAAAAAGACTGGTAAGAAAAGAAAGAAACCCTAGCATCTCTCCAGTCTAAACAAGGAGCTCCTTGATATTCTCTATGAGAGTCCCACGAAATTCTCTTTAAGTGAACACAGCACCAACTCTCCCTGCAGCTGCATAGCCAGACATCTGGGCCAGAGCTGATGGCATAATTAGGCCTCAAACCAGGTGTAAGTGCAATCAGAGTGGAAAATATGCTATTGCATCCTTGGCGAACTGTGTGCTCCTCCCCACACCAAAAGGAGGCACGCTGATTGTGTGTGAGTGTTTCTTGAAAAGATTTCATTACATAAGGGTAACTGTCACAAGTCAAAGAATGTACAGGGTCACCCACACTGTAGGAGTTACATTTTACTGTGACTTGCCATAAACTGACAGATAAAGAGATCCCAGGAAGAAAGATAAAAGAGATCAAAATAGAGTTCCTCAAATGGGGACAGAGAGGAACGTGCCTGCAGGCTCAGAAGGGAGGCTGTGCTTCTCAGAGATTCTGGGTCACTTGCTATGACACTTAGTTCAATGTTCAGGATTCTCATATAGAAGACTCCAGAGATTTTTCTCTCTAGTAATAGCCTGACAAATCACATTTCATTTTCTCACAGAGGGGTCAGGTAATCACTTTGCCTCTAGCTCTAATATAATTGCATGGACATGTCGGGGGTAGCATGAGTGTGACATCAGATGGCCTTAGCTTGAATCCCATCTTCACCACCTATTAGCTGTCTCATTTTTCTGCACTGTAAAAAGGGGTACCTACTTATACATTGGTTTTGATTAATAATGAAGATAATTCAGGTAAAACTGCTTACCACTGAGAAAGGTAAGAGTAACCAACATGAAAGCTAATATAGAAGACATTGCTAATGGTCTGCCAATGCCCATCCCTCCCCACACTTTCTTTAAAACAGATACCTGAGAATGCTCAGAGTCAGTGCCCAGTTCCAAGCAAAAGATCATGATCTGTTTAGACCAGTTATGACTACACTGTTCCCCACTTTCCCAAGCTCCCTTGCCGTTGGGGCTTGCAGCTACCCCAGTTCCAGCCAACGAGACCTTTAGCAGAAAGTTCTTGGGTAAGAGGGGAGGGAGGGAGGTGGAAGGGTAGTTCTGGGAAAGCTTTTGCTTTCTCAGGCAGAAGGAAACAGACAACAAGGTAACAAATATGAGGAAAAGACCACAAGAATCTCGGAGTCAAAGAGCTGACACCCCGAGCCACTGAACCAATACTCTAGATTCCCTAGGTTGTGAGAAAAATAAAAATCTACCTGTCGTGCATTATCTTACTTTCAGCCATCTTTAAAAATGGATTAGACCAAATAAAGGTATCAAATTGTACTGATGAAAAATTGTTTTTAATTTTTCTAGAAATTTGCTAATCATCACTATGGGAATGGGAAAAGAAAACAAGTAAAAAGTATCCACTAGAGTTTCCTCACCTCACAGTGCACACTAGAGTGTGTCTTTAGGCTCCCCTTCTCTCCTGCCCTGCAAGAAACTTGAAGGCTACAGGGATACAGACACAGGACAATAAAAAGTAGCTAATACTTTTTAAGTGTTTACCGTATGCGAGAGACTGTATTACACAAATTGATCCACTTAATACAATCTTCTATTCACTGATATTAGCACTATTACAAACTCCATTTTCAAAACTCTGTTTAGAATCTGAAAAGTCACAGAAAAGTTAAATTATTTGCCTAAAGTCACACAGCTAGAAAGTGCCTAGGATTCAAACTCAAGCACTGAGTCTATGAATTTAAGCCCTGCACACTGGTCCTTCTCCCTCTGAGGATAATGACAGCAGGCACAAGTTCAGCAAGGTAAGGAATTAAAATTGATCTGGTACATTGATCTCTCAGACTTTTTGAAACCTCAACCTCAAATTTTGCCAAGTCATCTATTTCTCTAGCTCTTAGAAGTATCCAGCATATGTGGAAATAGGTCAGTTGATTTAGAAAGTTAAATAATCTAAATGCCTACAAACAAATAAAAGAGAGTAGATGTTTAGCTTTAAAAAGAATGTCAAAGAGACCCATTCAAAGGGAGAGAAATGTATGGAGAGACAGAGATATAAAAGCAGCAGTCCAGAATTTTGAAGTTTTGGGTATTCCTGCCATACCAGCTTTCTTGGCTGTCAGGATGTGTGTTTACTCTCATATTTTCCTCCCAGATATTGATTTTAAAATGTGCCCACCACCAGCATTCTAGCATCTAACCTAGGAAACTACTTATCTATCTGCTTAAGCAACAGTCTAGAAATAGCCTAGAATTAGATCAATTTTAAGTTCCTCTGATCTTACGTAAACTTGTCATTGGCGGAGCACCGTGGCTCATACCTGCAATTCCAGCACTTTGAGAGGTCAAGGGTTGGGGGAGGGGGGCAGATCACTTGAGGCCAGAAATTTAAGACCAGCCTGGCCAACATGGTGAAACCCCATCTATACCAAAAATACAAAAATTATCCGGTCATGGTAGCATGCACCTGTAGTACCAGCTACTCAGCTGAGGCAGGAGAACCACTTGAATCCAGGAAGGGGAGGTTGCAGTGAGCTGAGACTGCGGCACTGCACTCCAGTCTGGGTGACAGTAAAACTGTCTTCAAAAAAAACCTCATTGGAGAACAAACGTACATTAGTGTGAGCCAAGTTGTCCTGTTTGGGATGAATAACAGGATTAAATAAGATAATTTCAAAGTAACTGAGGTAAATTATGTAAAATTTCACTGTAAGAGAAATAAGTGGCTTAAGTAATCAGTAAAAGCACCTTTTGTTTCTATTGGTCCTTGGTAGACACTGCAGTATTTCTAATGGGGACCAAATTCTTGTTTGTTTGTATGCTCATCTGTTCAAGATATAAACTACTGAGTTCTTACCATGTGACAGACACAGTGTAAAATCATTAACAAAGAAAGGATGTGCCTCATGTTCGTTCTGTTTCTTCCTAGAGCTCTTAGGAGTAAAAAATAACTTGTATGCTGGTATATTAATGTGTCGTGTATTTCCCTGTACCCATGATACAGAACCATGAATTCTCTCATAATCATAATAGTGGTAGAGTTTGCTTTTCCAGAGAGGGTCTGTTTGGAAAGTAATTAGCATTTGAATTGAGAAATGATTGATGACTTGAGGACAATCAAAGGCTTATTGTATTTTCTATTTTTTATTTATTTGGGGGGGTGTTTAAGGAGCAGAGAGTTTAATGGGCAAGAAGGAAGGGAGAAGACAGAACAAAGAAACTTCCCCATACAGAGACAGAGTGAGTGGGCTCCGAAGCTGAAAGAGGAGGTTCCCACCTCTGGCTGCCATGGGTACCAGCCAGATGTATATCCAGAAGCTGAAGGAGGCAATGTCTGATTTGCATAGGGTTCAGGAGATTGGTTTGACCAGTCATGTCATTCACGTGGCCCACAAAAAAGCCGGTCCTCCTATCCTAGTCTTTTGATATGCAAATGCAGGGCACCATGGATGTTCTATACACGTGGAGATATGTGGGGGCAGCCATGTTGAGAGCCAGGTAGGCAACCTTTGATATGCAAATGCAGGCCATTAGAAACTGGGTTCACCCAGCATGGTGATTCCCGCAGCTTTCTTGCCCTTGCCCAACAATAAAGTGTTTAATGCAGGAACTCCAAAAAAAGGTTGACTTTTAAAATCATTTGATAAATTCCTGGAGGATTTACCTAACTGATTCCATTCTCGCTTGCTTTAAAACACCTATTCCTTCCTTTATTCCCTAGCACCCTCAGTACCATCTACTACCTTTAAGGACACACGCACACACATACACACACACAAATAAGGACTATCATCAACCACCCTAATCTGTTCTTAAAAAAAATACAATTTTAGAGTATTAAAAATTGTTTTCTCCCCACACACACACCAAACAGTCCACTGGATTAATGTCATCACTAAATTGCCCGTTCAGTGAGTAATAACTCTTCTGAAGGAAACTGTCTGCATATATTTTATTGATCATCTTTAAGGAACTCAGCAGCTAAAGAATTTCTGCTACTTTTTAAGGAACCTAAACAGGTTCTGTCATCCCAAAGCATGAGAGTCCACATTAGGGCTATTTTTTAAAATTTCAACTTGTATTGTAGATACAGATACCCTCTGTATCCACAATAAAAGTTGAAACTTTTAAAAATTTGCAGATTTGTTACATGGGAATATTTTACCATGCCGAAGTTTGCAGTACGAATCCCATAATCCAGGTAGTAAGCATAATATTCAATACGTAGTTTTAAACCCAACCCTCTAGACTCTCTAGCAGTCTACAGTGTCTGTTGTTCACCAGGGCTATTTTTAAGGTGAAAAAACATCCCATAACTGCCTACTTTAAAAAAATTTTTACGTCAATAAACCAGGTAAAAACAGACCAATTTAATTCAGATCCCTGTTGTTTCTCAAAGGCAAGAAAAGAAAAAGAGTCTAGGGTTATGAAGAGCCTAACTGCCTCTTAATTCTGGAGGAATTACACTGAATGAGCCGTGAAGATACTATGTGACAAGTTGGATCACAGGTTTATCTCCAGTCTTGGGATGGATGTTTCCTTCATTTCAGCCCTGTAACTGCTACTTTATCTGAAGTCTTATAAGCAGGCATTCTTTCCTGACAGCATCATGTAAAGTGTTTTTCATATTGACCCAGTGGAAGTCTCCAACTGTCATGGAAATGAAGGGGTGATTCAGAAAGAAAACTACAGGTGGTAGCATGGCTCACCTCTCCTCCGGATTCAAAACAATTACTCTGCCTTCAGGTTTTCAGCCCCTTGGCAGCGCCAGAAACCCTCAACAGAGCAGAAGACAGGCAAAACTGTCAGCTGAAATAGCAGGCCACAGCAGATGAATAACACGTTTCCAGATTAATTAAGAATATTTGGCCACGTCCGTCAGATTTATTTTATTTTATATGATTTGCAGGCAAATAATGAAGACTGAGTTCTTAATTATAAGATTTGCATTCCTCCACTCTATTGTGAAAACTCATACAAAAGCTGTCTTTTTCTACTTTGATATAAGAGTTTAAATACACGGTGGGAAAAAAGATGGTCTGGCAAACCACAAGCTTTCCTGTCTAGTATTTTTAAGGATTCAGTTCCTCCTCAAGTTACTAAAAGCCATCAATGACAAATTTCAACTCACAATTCTAGATGTTCCATTTTCTCTACTCTAGACAGGCAAGAAAATGCGGTGTACTTTTTCATACATAAAGAAACCCATGTCAAGTCATCATGGCTTAAGGTATGCACTGTGAGCTGTTTCACAGTACAGATTTTACTTTGAGCTAACCCCCAAGTATAACTGATTTAGTAAGTATGAGATTTAAGAGAAGACTACAAACTATAGCCCCAAACCACTGGACTGTAAATGAAACTAATGGATTCAAAACCAGAAAGAATTCAAGCTGCTAGCTTCAAAAGCCCTTTGATGCAACATGCTGAGCAGTTGCATAAACCTCCAACTACCAGCTCTGACTCTTTGCAGGACAAGCAACAGCTTTATACAAATTCATGGGATAGACTAATCATGATAGACCAAAACATAGGGTTGACTAGTGCCGATCTCTTACAACTACACAACACAAGAGAACACAGATTGTTCCTGGCAAAGGGACTTCTCTGGGCCAGTGGACTGGAGAGAGAGGCCCTTGCCCAAGAAGATTCTTGTGGGTAGAAGAAGTTGGAGTTTTAAACAGGTTCCACTTCAAACCTCAGCCACTGGTCAAAGAAAAAGGTTGAGTAGAGACTAAGAATTCATATTTTTTTAAGTGACTGAAAAAGAAGATTTAAATATCTATTTCAGTGGTTCTCAAACATACATGCTTCAGAATCACCTGGAGTCATCATCAAAACACAGATACTGGACTCCAGTCTGATTAAGAGGCCCAAGTTGAGACGGAACTCTGTACATGTCTAAGTTCCAGGAAACACTGATGCTGCTGGTCTGGGTACCACTCTGTGAGAGCCACTCATCTATACCAGGGCTTCTCATTTTCAATATGATTGACATTTTGGGCCAGATAATTCTTCATTGTGGGAGATTGTCCTGTGCATTGTTGGATGTTTAACAGCACCTGTGGCCTTTACACATTGGATGCCAATAGCAACACGGCCCCAAATATGACAACTAAAAACGTCTCTGCTGAAAATGCCACCCTCTTCTATTCCCAAATGTTCCACAAAGGGAATACTGCCCATTGAGAACACTGATCTGGACAGATAGCAAAAGAATATCATTTCATTGCTGAATCCAACTTTTTCTAATTTATAAAAAAGTTAAGAGGTTTACCTTCTTCACTTATTGGTCTTATTTTCATTTTTTTGAAAATCTGTTAGTATTTGGTAACTGTAAATATTCCTCATTTTTAAAGGTCAGACAGAAATATGGGGCAAATTCTCCAGACTAAGAAAATAAGATTAATGTCGCAGTTCTGATTTATTAGGCAACAAGGACATAAAGTAACTTTTGGCAAGCCATTGGATGACATTTGATTTTCCCTAAGTATCAGATATTTGTGTATAATTGAGATGTGTTCCCTAAAGTGCTTTCAGATTCAAATATTTTACCTATCTCCCAAGAGTAATCAATACAGAACAGACTCCAGGGTCACCTTAAACAAAGAAAATCATGCTTATCACAACCATGATAAAAAAGAAGCAATTAACATATTCTGGGTTGAAAAAAAAAATCCCAGAGTGAAAAAATAATCAACCAGGACAGATGAAATGCCTCAGGAAGGAGGTGATGCCCTGACACTAAAAGCAAATAACAGGCAACAGTTCATACACCAATATTTTATTCAAAAACAAGTCAAGTATGAGCCTACACCTTCGGGACAGAGACACTACTGAATACATTTAAAAAAAAAAAACCCAACCAACTGCCTCAGGAAATGCAAAATGTAAGTATTTCTCCTTTAACGTTCCTGTGAATGTTGCTAATTTAATATGAAATTTAATATTAAAGATTTAAAAGATTCATGTTTTTTAAAAAGGGGCACAGAAAGTGAATCTAGCAGGCCATAGGCCAACAGCAGGCAAGATCTTCAATTAATCTCTCTATCCTTTCTTGCACAAATTTCTGTTTCTGTTTGTTAGAAGGAACTAATGAGGGGTTTTATTACTGGAGGAGCTTAACATACAAATTACGTAAAAGTCGCAGGAACTCCATTTCTAGTTCAGTATCTTCCCAAGCACTACTTTTTTTTCTTCACTGCAAAGCACTCCTATTCTGTAGATTTGCTATATTTTCCAGTATTTGTTCAGTCCATTTAGTGTAAATCAACGTGTGCCAGCCACACATGAAAAAGCTCTGTAATATTAAAAAGCAAACAGAATCAAACCACGGTTTTAACACATGCCCTAAAGCCTTAAGAGGTGCCCCTAACCTACAGATTTGTGGCCTTTTATAGAGGAGAGTTTTGGAGTGAGATTTACTTTTGTTTCCTACATATACAGATTGGCCACAAGGCCCAAAAAGAATAATACAGTCGAGCAATGAGGCCTATGCAGAAAAACTGTCAGACTTTTGAGAAAGAGTAAGAGGACAGTGGATCAATTGGACCTAAATGAGACTTGGACTGAGACACTGGCCCTGCTCCACCATCCCTCAGGTCACACTCCAATGATACAGGATTGAAAGTCAAAACTTATTCACATTTACGGCTTAAAATAATTATCACTGTGACAGGTGGAAATAAGGGTGAGAAGCTAAGAGGATCAGGCCTTTGTGTTAAGGTGCACCTCTTCAAACTGCAAAAGATATTTTATACATGCTATGCAATTGAACATATTTTTAAACATCTCACTTTATTTCAAAAACATCAAGAATCCTAACAGGTTTTTTTTACTCAGACATACCTGGAATTGAGAGGATACTAGCACCTGCCAGGTCACTATACTTTTTCACAGGAAGAACACACTATCTGCTGGACGCAGTGACTCATGCCTGTAATCTCAGCACTTGGGGAGGCTGAGGCAGGCGGATCACTTGACGTCAGGAGTTCCAGACCAGTCTGTCCAACACGATGAAACTCCATCTCTACTAAAAATACAAATATTAGTTGGGCGTGGTGGTGGGAACCTGTAATCCCAGCTACCTAGGACAGGAGAAATGCTTGAGCACAGGAGACCGAGATTGCAGTGGGTGGAGATCATGCCACCACACTCTAGCCTGTTGACAAAGCAAGACTCCTTCTCAAAAAACAAAAAACAGACTATCTATTTGCAACACTACTGTGTAAGTTTCCTCATACCAACCAATTCTCCAACTATGTAGACATTAAATGGATGTCCTACAATTCAATTCAATCTTGATGCTAGCTACCTGGAGCTACTGTGAGACTACACAGGTTTAAAGGCTCAGCCCAACAAGAGTGCCCTCTCTTCAGATGCCAGTCACAATATTGGGTTCCCAGGTTTCCATACTTACATACTTCTGTCTGACTTGGCTACACATTGGGAATTCCCATGCACCATCCGTTTGGAGCTCACTGTTTTTGCTGAAACAGTTCACAGAACTCAGAAAAATCCTTTACTTACTATTAGCGTTTTTTAAATAAAAGACACTACTCAGGAAGAGCCAAATGAATAAGATGCAGAGGGCAAGGTTTGGGAGTGGAAGGCAGGGTGGTTCAGAGCTTCCATGCCCTGTCCTAGAATGCCACCACCCTCCCAGCTCCTCCATGTGTTCACCAGTCTAGAAGCTCTTTGAACTCCACCATTCAGTAGTTTTTATGGAGGTTTCATTACATAGGCATGACTGATTAAATCACTCACATCATTGGTGATTGAACTCAATCTTTGGTTGCTCTCCTTACCCCAGAGGTCAGAAGGTTGTGCTGGGAGTTCCAACCATATAATTGCATGGTCTTTCTGGTGACCAGCTTCTATCCTGAAACTATCTGGAGACCCCCAGCCATCAGTTATCTCATCAACCCACAAAAGAAACTCCAGCTGTGTGCCAGGAACCAGGGACAAAGACCAAATGTATATTTTGCATAGTACCACAACTATTTACTAGAGAGTAATGTGAGAACTACAGAATTTTCCTCCAAATTACATGTGGACCTTATCCAACAAGTCCCATGTACAGAATATTGTTTTAATGCATTTTTGGTTTTGGGTCTTTTCCATGGAATGAAACTCTGAGGACTGTTAGTAGATATTAAGTTAAAAAAAGTAAAACAAAATAAAGTTCCATTTTCAAATGGGATTAATCTCTGGAATAAATGAATTTAAAACTATTTCTTTTCTGCACAATGTTCAGACCTTTAATGTCTTATTGTCTCTAAAACCCTTTGAAATAAACACACATATATGATATATATCTATATGTATAATGTAAAATTTACCAAAATCATGAGCCTCTATTTGTAACCAGCAAAGCATCTTGAGAGAGTAGACACCAAGATGCCTACTCTGGAGCAGACATCAGTAGAAAACATCTTGGAAAACACTCAAGGGCATGCCTTTCATTGTATTTTATATTTTAATGCCATAGTTACTTTGGGGACTAAGAACTATGATAGAGCATGTGGCAGTCAGTAATATTACCCACAACTCTTTTCTTTTTCCACATAGAATTTCATCTCTGGACTTAATTCTGATATTCTTGGGTATGCTAGATTGGTGCTGAAGAAAGTGGGAATTTTGTCTGTGTGAGATTTTCTGGATTGGACCCAGGGGTTTTTAACTGCTTTAGTCAATTACTTCTTCCTGAAAGCCTGGGGTATCACACCCAAATTGTTTAATTGAGTTGAAAAAAGGTTATTTACAGTATTTTCCACATAACTGACTTTTTCAGCCAACTGATTTGCATAGAGTACAACATTGCTAATTTATAATAATGACTAAGAGAACACTGGAGATTACAAATTTAAGAATTAGCAAGTACTATAAGTGAAAGCATGCAATTAAAAGCAATTAGAGCTGTCTCATCACAAAAGGGACTTGATTAGTCCATGCCTATTATTTATAGTAGTGATTTATAATATGCTATCATTTATTTTGTGATGAAACCTCTGTAACGTGAAATTTTATTATCATCCTACAAGAAAGATGGACAAAGCTGCCGGAGACTTAGTAAAGCTTATCAGCTTTTCTGATGGATCTATTTGTTCACTCAGCACTGACTGTACTCTGCTCCTGCCCTGTGCAAAGTACCATCTTCAAACACAATTTTAGTGACTTTTTTCTAATGTCATAAAACTAACAGATTTCACTGCACCTAGAAAGCACTGAAAATAATAAGAAAAAGACAAAAAATACATCAGTAAGTCTGCCTAGAGATGACCACTGCTAAGATTTTCTGTGCTTACTTCCAATATTTTCTTATACATATATGTAAAGAAAATGTGACGAATGTAAATAAGTTTGCATAATTGAGATTTTTATTTTATTTTCAATTTTGTATTGTGATTTTTCACTTAGCTGTTGATGAGGGTATACCAAATTATAACCTTAATTTAATTGTTACTGCCTACTTAAAATACATCATAAAGTTATTTATGTCCAGTTAATAATTAGAAATCAGCAGTTTAATTGCTATTACATATTTTAAATAAAATAAAGTCAATAGTCTAAACTGGTTTTGCACCATTAAAGGTACTTATTTGTTTATTTTTCTGAATATCTGAAAACAACTTGTTTTGGAAGATGAGACAAACTCAATTTAAACCTGGTGTTACTCATACTTACCATTGGAGTGTTACCTTCTAGGTGTAGGCAGCAGCAACTTCAGGCAAACAGGAACAAGTACTGGCTTAATCTACATTTAGCCTTATAATGAAATGGAGCTTCCTCAGTCACTGAGTTGCATTACAATTTCCATAATAAATTTCAGCCCACTTCAATTTTGAGGAACTTCAAAGTTCCAGAAAAAATAATTTTTTATTTTCATTGTTGCTATTTCTGTTTCATAGGTGAAGTAATTGCAGCACTGAATGAGTATGTGAATTTTTATAAGGCTTTGGAGAAATCTAATTTCTTAGCATTCCTAGGGATTTTTTAATGCTAGATCTACACACTCCCTCAAATGAAGACTAAAGCTGTGCCTGAAGGAAACAGATGTGGTACAGTCATTCTCAACTGAAGCTATGGCTATCACATGAGAATAATTGGCACTAATTGACGCATTTAACAGTTTTAAGCTGACTGTGCATTTGCACAACTCCCCTAAAAGCTTCCTAACAGGATCCTCTGAAGTGTACCTAACAATGTCTTAGAGGTCCCTCAGAAGCCCTTTAGCAGTCTTAATAGGAATATTTTGCCCAGTACTAGGAAGGCATATAACATTTAAGCCAGTGCTTTAATAGTTCTGGAATCCACAAGTTTTATCTCTTCTAAGGTTCATTCTACAAGACACCTAATGCCTGCTCATAGTAGATTCTCAATAAGTATTCACAATTACATATTCTTAGTAGACATTTAAATGGCTACTGAGCTCTTTTCATCTCCAGAATTGATGATTTGTGATCCTTTCATTGATACTGCCTGGAAAGTTCCTATGGTCTTATAACAGCCATTGTAAATCTGAAGCATTCAGAGTTTGTAAAAGAGAAGCAAGACGTCCTTTTTTCCATTACTTCCAGTTTATAAATTAATCTTCTTAGTGTACAATCATGCATTGAGGCAAGTTAAATTCCTTTGTGATACCCAGGGAATAACATAATAGAAGCTAACGCAGATGATTCTTGCCTAGGAAAACAAAACTTACCCTTAGTGGTTCTGCTGTGTGCCTGCCCTGGGCTGGGAACTTTACACATAGTGTCTCATTTGAGCCACACATATGGCTTACAGGTGAAGGAAAGAGAAGCTTGGAGAAGTTAAGTCCAATATCTGACCTAATCCTACATCTTTCTGCCTTCAAGTTTGTGTTGTTTCCACCTCAACGTGAATTATTTAATAATCATTGCATCCTCCAATAGATTTCCAATGGCCCAGTGTATGCTATGTGGCCATTAGGTCTAAGCTGGCCACAGAGGAGACTCAGCTGGTTCCCTTGCCCTTACTAAGTATATTCTAGAACTCACATCCCTTTACAAAACCTCAAGGTCTATAGAAAGTCTGGAGCTTTGCTCCTCTATTTATTTATGTATCAGGTAAGATACTAAAGATGTGAGTTACTTTTGCAAAATCTGAGGAAAAGAGAATTTTGGAGTCCTCCAAATGAAACCTATACTGGACCAAGGATCCTCAAAACTCCTCCATAAAATATCTTTATTTTCTTCAACAAAGAATCATCTTGGCTTAGGAATAGATAACCATAAATCCCCAAATGCTCTAATGTCACCCCTGTCCTTAACAATATCCCTAGGGCGGCAAGGTCTCTAAAGTCATTTATTCATTCAACAAATGTGTTTTGAGCATTCACTTTTTGCCAGGCACAGCTGCAAAAATTTGGGATACATCAGTGAACAGAGCAAATGAAATTCAAGGCCTCAGGGAGTCTACATTCTGGCAGGATGGAGACAAGAAATAATAGATACAATAAGTAAGTAAATTATGCATTGTATAGCAAGACATGATAAGAGCTATAGAGAGCAATCCAGTATTGCAAGGGGACTCAGGAATGTGCAGATGGTACAGATTGCAATTTTAAATAGGACCATCAGATTAGACTCCATTGAGAAGCTGATATTTAAGAATAAACTTAAAAGAAGTTGTGGATCAGCCATGTGCACATTTTGGGGAAGAAAGTTCCTGAGAGATGTGTGAAAAACCAAGGACAGAAGCATGCTTGATACATTTGAAGAAGCAAGGGGCCCTTTGTGGCTGGCTGCAGTAGAGTATACATAAGGGAGAGAAAAGGTATGTATATAGAGAGAGATATGGAATCAGACTATGAAGGGCTTTGTAGAACAGTGGAGGCACTCTGGGTTTTAATCCAAGTGGGATCTATTTTTAGACTTCTATCATTGAAATAACATAATATGACTTACACATTCAAAAGGCTGACTCTGGCTGCTATATTGAGAGTAGAGAGTAAAGGAGTGGGCAGTGGTTGAGGGGATAGGGTGGCAGCAGGAATGCCATGTTACAAGGCTATGATAGTAATTAAGATGGAAAGTGATGGTACCCTAGGCCAGGGGGAATAGTAAAGATGATAAGAAGTGGTTGAATTCTGAAGATACATTGAAGAAAGAACTAAAGGTATTTTCTGATAAACTGGATATGAAATATGAGAGAAAGCATAGTGAATGATGACACCTCTGGGCTGAGCCTGAGCAGTTGGAAAGATGGATTTGCTGTCACCTACAATGGAGAGAGCAGAGTTTATTAAGGGGGGATCAGGAGTTCTGTTTTAGATGTATTAAATTTGAAATGTCTGTTAGATATCTAAGTAGAAAAGATTTAAGCCGTCAAAAGTATCACTTTCAAGTTAATAAGAGAGGTCTGATGGTGTGGTGTAAATTTGGGAGTCTTTCTTGGTTTGCTTTTTCATCGAGACCACAAGATGAGATGGAGTGAAGACAGATGGAGAAGGCATCCAAGGACTGATGGGCACACCATGTTAAGAGGTCTGGAAATGAGGAGGGATCAGCAATATCTCAGGTTATTCCTTTAGGTTATTCCTGAGAAGGAACAACCAGTAACATAAAAGAAAAGTAGAAAATGTAGTGTCCTGGAAGCCAAGGGTAGAGGTTTACTAAGAAGGGAGAGATTAGTGTGTCTGCTGCTGTAGAATTATGTAAGATACAAAATGAGTATTCACCACTGAATTTGGCAACAAGAAAGTTATTGGTGACCCAGACAAGAGCAGTTGGATATAAGAGTGGGGATAAAAGCCACACATTTAAATGTTGAAGGTAATGATCTAGTAAACAAGTTAAAAACAAACAAAAAATCCTAATGATGTCAGAAAGTAGAATTACTAAATTAGTCACCTTGAGAAAGTGAAAGAGGATGAAACTTGGTGGTTCACATAGAGGTATAGATCACCTGTGGTCACAGGTAAGTAGGAAGAGTATGTGGGTTAGATGCTGGAAGGCTTTGAAAGCAGACGTCATGAGAGGCTATGGAAAAACCCTCTTCCAATATTTCAATTTCCCATGTGAAAATGGAGGTAGGAAGGAATATGTTGAAGATTAGGGAGGGGCAAAGGGTGAAGTAATTATCAAGTAGAGTAGAAGAGTGAATGAACTGTCAATGTTTGCCAATTTACGGCCAACATGAATGAGGTATGATTATCAGTGGAGCATTTACAGCCCAACTGAGGTTCAAGGTCATTAATTTAAAGACAGCCTAGTCGGTGTGATTATTTTTCTTAAGCCACATGAGTACTAGCCTGGAGAAGTTAGTTGTACTTAACGCGAGTTGTGGTTTGGGAAAGAGAGTATGATGAAGGGCAAAGGAAGACTACAGCTCCTGACCATGGAGGTTAAGCTGGGCATGGAAACCGTAAAAATGGAAGATCACTGGCTGATTAATTCCTCCTCTTTAAGATTCTCAGGAGGAGTCCCAAGGTAGTGTCTGCTCCATTCATGAATAGTAACAGTTGACTCTTACATTCAGACCCCTGTACCAAAACAATGAAGGTGTGGACAGAGCCAGCAAGAGCCACACAGGTAGATTTTTTAGTCTCTACCTCTGATTCATTGTGTGAATTTGCTGGAATTACATTGTTTCTATGTACCTTTTTCTTCTCGCATTTATAATTTGGAGAAAATACCTTTCTCATGTGCTTCTGGAAAGTTATGAAAACATGGGTAAAGTCTTCAAAATCCTTGAAAAAATCATATGCATTATACTACATTTTATTTAAAATGCTTTTGTATTTGTATTGTTTGCAGAAGTGTGTTCCCCTCGCGGTTTATATCAAAATACATTTATCCTTCTTACCTGGATAAATAAATCTTATTCTTGACATCAGTCATTTCAATTGTCCTTCTCTTAAATTTCTTTCATTTTTGCCAGTTTAACATCTTTCTGATGTTAGTTGAGATACCAAAACTGAATTTACCATAGACATACAAGTTTCCTGACAGATTTATTATATTAAAAAACAAGAGAATGGGGACTAGTGTTTTTGAGAGTCTACTATGTGGCAGATACTACACATTTAATATTTGATTTAATCTTCAAAACAATGCTATGAGTTTATTATCAGCCTCATTTTACAATGATAAAACTAAGTTTAGAGAGATTATATAATTTGTTCCAGTACACATAGATTGTAACTGGTAAGCTTAGATTTGAACACAGTTATGCGTGATTCCAAATTACATGCTCTTAGATGTCATTCCACTGTAGTTCAATAAAACTCTAAATGTATGAAATGGATTAAAACCAATGTTCTCATTTTTAAAAACATGTTCCCAAAATGTAGACATCGTGAAATCTAAAAAAAAAACTCTACTACAGTCCTAAGGGAAGCTTAAATTCTTTATATTCCCACAGCATGAATTCCAATATTATCTGTCCCACCTTACCTGTATCACCCATATCCCTACCAAAGGAGAAGAAGAGAAAAGGGAAATACAGAAAAGAAATTTAAAAAAAAATTCTCAGTACAGGTGACATGGGAAACTATGGGATTATTTGGCGGTGAGCTGCACTCAGGAAAGTCAACGCAGTTTGGTAAAGGTATTCTCGCCAGTGGTTGGCACTGAGTGCTTAGGGAAGGTCTGTTAAATGACTGAAGAGACCCGTCGCATTGGTGAAAAGGTGAAGGGGAACGTGGGTTCAACCTGTGTGAGTGAGCTGGAATGCTCCCATGAACTGAATTCTACTGTGGTTTTGTTTTCACTGTTGTTTCTAAAGGGTGCCTCATGTCTTTTCATTTTAGGCCTCTGTATCATAGAAAAAAACCTCATAAATAAAAGAAGAGGGCAATGTCACCTTCAGGGACTGCAAGTTTCCCAAATACCTGCAGCCCAACTCTGAAGTATTTTTAGTTGCTAGATACCTAGCTGAATTAAGCTAGGCTGGTGGTGGGGAGCTAGCCAAATAGAGTATTTCACAGTAATATTTTAACAGTGCATCTATTTCTTGAAAATCAGAATTCTTTTCCTGAAGCAATGAGCTTCCCCTAGTGAAAACATGCATCTAATCTGTAAATTCCTAAACATTTTGCCCCAGAAATAATATCATTATATCTTTATAACAAAGTCATTAAAAACACATTCTGTCTGAATGAAGCAGAAGTCCCGACATAGAAGACAACCACAGCTATTTGAATTTCTTTTATCAGGCATCAAAGTAACAGAAAAATTGAAAGAATTCAGATTGTCAGGTTGCCACTGTTACACTGATTTTATAGAACTAGAGTTTCCTTAGGAAATGTAGTATAGTAAAATGATTATTTTACTATAGTCCCCACCTATGCTAAGAGAATACGTTTTCTTTCTTGATAAATTGTTTTATAACAAATTATCCCTCAGCTCTCCAAAAGATGGGCCAGATGGGGAAGTGGGTGTTTAAAGTCCCTTCCTGCTCTTAGATGCCATTCCATTATAGTTCAACAAAACTCTAAATTTATGAAATGGATTAAAACCAATGTTGTCTCATTTTAAAAAACATATTCCCAAAATGCAGACATTGTGAAATTGGAAGAAACTCTGCTACAGTCCTCGGGGAAGCTTAAATTCTTTATATTCTTTATATTCCCACAGCATGAATTCCAATACCATCTTTCCCACCTCACCTGTATCAGCCATATCCCTACCAAAGGAGAAGAGGAGGAAAGGGAAACTGCCCCTATACATGGACACTTATCTGCCATCCCACAGCCCAGCCACAGTGCCCATCTCTTCTGAAATAACATGTGAACCCACCGTGTCAGCAAACTCACACCCTGCAATGTTCTCATCAACCAAATAGACCATTTTACTCAAACACCTTTGGAAGAGAGAGAACCCTGCTTGAAGCCCAAACACATCATTCTAATTATCAAACTCTGAGAAACCCTCTAGGGAAAAATAAACGTTCTTAGTTCAAAACTCCCATCTCCTCATTCTTATTGACTGCAAGGGTGCTTCTCTCCAGAATTTGTGCTCTAAGCAGAGAAGTGTCTCTTCAGCACATCCTTGAATTAAATCAGCACATCAGTGAAAGCAGCCCAGGGAGCCATGAGCCACCACTTTGCCATCCTCATCATATTCTCACCCAGATACATTCCCAGTGAGGCTCCAGAGTCCCCACAAAATTGTTTTTGCAGTCAGTGTGCAGTGTAAACTTGAATCCCTATCATTAAAAAGGAAGACACTCATTTCTTAACAGTTTCTCTGCATCTGAGGCCCCATTCAATGGGAGATATTTCTTAAGGGGAAACAGTGTTAACTTAGAAACACCAAAGATAGTTTTCTGAGTCCAGTGGCAAATCTCAGTTTACACTATGTCAAGCCACAGATTTGGCTCACATGCTATAGGCAAAGCTTTCTTGAGGCCATAGTAACTTACTTGTTCTTTTTTATAATGACCTGATGTATGTTTTTTTTCCTAAGGTTTATAGCCAAATGTATAGTTGAGTACAGTAACAAATGATGAGGTCTGAAATTGCAGCAAATCCAGCCTCCTCTCATTATTCCAGTCACTCATGAATTGAAGGTTTCCTGTGGTGCTTTGTTGATTGGTGTGTGATACTGTTTATTTTCTAAAAAGGCACAGGACAGTTGTTTTTTACCTAGTGAAAAGAAGGTATAAAGTTATCTTGCATCACTGTCAAGAGACTTGAATAATTTAAAAGACTTTTATTCATAGCCAAACAGCAGTTCATATAAAAGATGGAAGCATTCTACCAAAGACTATAAAGACTGGGGAAAAAAAGCATATTTCCAAAGTTTTGGATGACTTTGAGTACGAATATCTACTTGAGGGAAAATAGGAAAGTGCTAAGATTACAGTAGGGTCGGAAAAGAAGAGAAAGAACATTCAAGAAAGTCAACTGTTGGTTGAAATCCAAACCTTTAATCCCTGAACTCAAAGAGAGAAGGGGAAAAAAAATAATAATAACTTAACATCACTCAGCAATGACTGTTCCAGCCAATAGGAATGTGACACCCATGGACTTTGAATAAAATCACATTGTCTGCTGGGAAGATTAGATTATGGCAAAGAAACACTCTGAAGGAAATGGGCAGCTGGAATAGGATAGTGATTCTCCAGAACAAAAGAAAAACTTGCCGGACTGCCTAAAAAGAAAAAAAAAAAAAAAGCACACAATAAGCACACAATGGATGTGCAGCTAGAGGCTGGGTGTATACAAAAAGCCCAGAACTGCATGTCAGATTACCTTAGCAGTATTTCGTGGCTTTCTTGTAACTCACTGTTCTCAGGGCAGCAAACAGGGCAAGGAATTTTACAGATAGATGATAATGGCTTTCAGTGTTTCTCAAATTAGCTCAAAGCCCATACTGTGTAAATTGCTAAAAGCCCATATGTAATTCTGAACCTCTTGCAGGCTGAGACCCTGCGTGCTGGTAATAATTACATAGACTGGGATAATTAACTTCTGACATGAAAAGGGATGAAGGTGAGAGATGAAAATGTAGACCTTAACAACTTTTACTTAAAGCGAGGGCACAAATTGATGAAAACCCTGCGGCATTCACTTGGAAAAATTCACTGTAGTCTGTAATCTATTCCTCTAAGAATGAGAAGAAATTTCTCCATGTTCACAGGATTATTCTTTTCTGATATTTATGGGTTTTACAGCCTTATCCATTTTAATTTTTGTCTGGACAGTCTAGCCTTGTCAATTTTAAGATTCCCAAGAGAAGACACAGGCCCAAGGCACCCAAGCACATACAGCACATGAACATTCCCACAGGAAAAGAATTGACCTGGCCTGCAGTGAGCAAAGCAGCTGAAGCTGCGCCCCTGCATAACACATAGAGTGTTGAAGAGCTGTTGCTTCCACAAAAAGAGAATTAGAAAAGCCTGGGGAAAGGACGAGAAAGTTTGTCATCTGTCCAAGGCTCTTATGAAGGACAAAAAGAAATTCATAAGACATCGAATCTAGGTCATTCAGGGTCTCAGCCTACACTAACCACAGGGTAAATAAGGGTCCTAAAGACAAGAAATTAAGATAGATCTTTTTACAACCACTGAAAACATTTAGTCTCTGGCAGAAGCATCCTAAAATTTCTTTAGAAATAATTTCACAACTATGGATGCAAGGAATGCCTATGGGGAAAAAGTAGCTCAGCTGAGGGGAACTCAAAATAAAAATATTAAATCACTCGAGAAAAGGAAGGTCATGGGGACAGGGACAGAACAGATTTCAAAACCAGACCCAAATCCCTATAAGACAAAACTTTTAGCATAATTAAGGAGCTAAAAGAATAAATAGAAACTATAATGAAAGACCAGAACCCTATGATGAAAGCTCTGGGTGAGCTTAAATAACTAAATTTCTGCAAATATAAAAATGCAGTTATGATTTAAAATGTAATAGATAATAATGATCTTCATGACAGATTGGAAAATATATATTTTCCTAAGTAAAAATAACAACCAAGTATAAAACAGAATGGAATAAAAATCTACGGCAGCTGGGCGTGGTTATGGCAGCTGGGCAAGGTGGCTCACACCTGTAATCCCAGCACTTTGGGAGACTGAGGCCAGTGGATATCCTGAGGTTAAGAGTTTGAAACCAACCTGGCCAGCATGGTGAAACCATGTCTCTACTAAAAATATGAAATTAGCCTAGCATGGTGGTGTGCACCTGTAATCCTAGCTACTTGGAAGGCTGAGACAGCAGAATCACTTGCACCTGAAAGGTGGAGGTTGCTGTAAGCCAAGAGCACACCATTGCATAGCCTGGCAACAAGAGTGAAACTCCATCTGATTAAAAAAAAGAAAGAAAAAGAAAAGGAAAGAAAGAAAAATATCCAATATGCAATAGCATTGAAAAAGACAAAATAGCTAAAATAACAGTATAAGAAATACACAAGACCGTTATGAAAAAAATCTTCTAAACCCAAAAATACACAAACTAAAAAGACACAAAAGAAGATATGAACAAATGGAAAGATACGCCATGTTCTTGAGGAGGAAGAATCAATACCATTATTTTGATTCTCCTTGAGCTGATTTATATATTAGCACAATCCAGAAGATCACATTTTTTAGCCAGATAAATTGAGCATAAAGTTATTATAAAAATAATCACATAGAATCATCAGTACACAGGCATAAAAAGAATGAAATTACGTATTTTGCAGAAACATGAATGGAGCTGGTGGCCACTGTCCTAAGTGAACTAACACAGAAGCAGAAAATTAAATACTACATGTTCTCATTTATAACTGGGAGCTAACCAACAGGTATACGTGGACATAACAGAGGAAAGCATTAGACTCTCAGGAGTTAAAAAGTGGGGAGGGTGAGAAGGGGATGAGGGCTGAAACATTATCTACTGGGTACAATGTTCACTATTCAGGTAATAGTGAATAGTGTCTCACTGAAAGCCCAGACTTAATCACTATGCAAGATATCCATATTATAAAACTGCTGTGGTACCCTCTAAATCCATAAAAATGAAAAAAATTAATCAGGAAAACACTGATCAAAAAACCAAAAGGGGGATTACTACTATCAGATATTAAAACAATGTATTATATATTAATAATCATATCAGTATTGTAAAGGGGCATGAACAGACCAGTAATGTAGAAAAGAAAATCCAGAAATTGACCCAGATCCTCATGGTAATTCACAGATCCTCATGGTAATTCATATGATATGATAAAGACAGAGTTTCACACCAGTGAGGGAAGTAGATTAATCAAGAACTGAAATCATGTAGGGACAATATAATGGCCATGTGATTATTACTCATTGCATACCTGTACCAAAATATCTCATGCCCCCTATAAATATATACACCATGTACCCACAAAACTTAAGAATAAAAATTTTAAAAATAATTTTCAATTGATATCAGAGCCAAAGAAAAACCTATTTAATACTTATAAGCTATCATAAGGAAAATAATAACTCAACATATAGGTTCATAGAAGAGTTTACATTAATACAAGAGCTCTCAAACATTTGAAAAAATGCTCAGTTCACTTAAAATAAAAGAAAATTAAGACAGAAATTCCCTGAGAAAACTTTTTCCATCTATTGGATTGATCCAATTTCAAAAGTTTGATCACACTGTGGCTACTTGGCTAGGAAAACAGATAGTACATGCATTCTTTTTTTGTCGTATTTTAAGTTTACGTATATTTCATGCATTCTTGAGTAAATTGGTACAACATCGAAGGAGGACAATACGAAAATATCTATCCAAATAATAATGAATGTACTTTTTGACTCAGCAAATGCAATGTCATTCATTTGAAATGACTCATGGCAAAGTCATGTGTAATAGCAAGACTGAGTAAACAATACAAATATCCACCAATAGAGGCTAGTTAAGTAAATTACAACACATGTGTGCAACGGAATATAGTGCACCAGAAAAAAAAATAAGCAAAGGAACTTTCCATGTACCATTACAGATACATCTCCAAGCTATATTGTAATGTGAAAAAATCAAGGTACAGACAGTGAATAAATATGCCACCTTTGGAGCGTCAAGGATAAAAGAAGGTAAAAGTCTACTGAAATATTAATACTTGCCTGTACATGCACAAAGAAACTCTGGAAATACAAATAACTAAATAGCATAGTTAACTCTGAGGGGACATGTCAAAGACAGAAGAGAGACTTTTCACTACATACTTTCTGATTTTTTAACAATATGAATATATTACTGTATTCAAAATATTAGATTTAAAAATGTATTTAAAAGTTCAAATTCAATTATAATAATTAAAATTAAAATTCAAACAGTACCACCTATACCTATCCAATTAGGAATTATTGTTCATGACAAATTTCCAATTTGGCAATGGTCTAGCAGAAAAGAGCAAGCTGACATATAGCTGGCAATGGTATAAATTGATACACTCTTTCTCTGAAGCAATTTTGGCTAGACTTTGAATGCTTACATCCTCCAACTCATCAATTAGAATCCTGGAAATGTATTCCAAGGAAAATGCATATTAATTAAGGATTACAAGGATATAAGGGGGAAATGGAAATTGGAGACATGATAACATATTATTAAAAATATAAGAAATGTAATATAGCAACAAGGCAATGCTTAAACCCAGGTGGTAGGAATCTGCGTATTTATGTTACTCTTCCTTCTTTGCTGTATGTTTTCATTTTATTTTTAATTTATTGCACAAAATTACCCAGGTTAGTGAACACTGTAGCTTTTTTTAGTATATATGAGAAAATTTCCTCCAGCTTGGAAAGAACTATATTACATACATGTTTTATACATTGTTAAATATTATGTGAATACCTTTTACATATTAAATACAACACTTAACACATTAAAGTGTTGACTTCAAGTGAAGAGGAATTAAATAACTTGAAATTTGTGAAGAAGATTAGACATGACCTCACGCCATTAATCTCAAACACTGGTGAACATTATCACCAGGAATGTTTCTATGAATTCCAAGATCCAATTTCAGATCCGTAAAGTTTGATTATCCAGAAGGAAGGCTAGGCAAGTATATTAAAATTAGCAAACCCTATTTAGAGTCTGAGGCTCACTGGTCTAAGGTATAGAGCAATGCTTCTCCAAGTATGGAAAAGCCACCCCCTCCAGTGTAATGAGAACATTACAGATTCCTTGGTCCTGTCCAAGATCTTTCTAATCTGCCCTTCTACAGCTGGTGTCACAGGAATCTGCATTGCAACAGGAACCTCAGGTTATTCTCATGCAAGGTTTTAGAAGCACTGGTATAGATGATTGATTTTTTTTTTCTTTCCCACATAGAAAGAACTGTGCTCAAGATACAGCTGGAGGGATGCAAGCTAAGTATAAGGCAAGAACCAATTAAATGTCAAAAGGTGTTTCCAAAGGAGGTTATAAAATCTACTGTTCTGGAAATGCAAAACATACATCCTTTTGCCTGGTAGCGGAAGGCTATACTAATGACCCCTGAAAAGCTTTAATAGCCTTATAGTTTTAGATATAATTAAATGCCCAAAGGTAAAAGAGAATAAGAAATTGAATGGGTTTTGGATGATAATAATACAATAATGGGCTAGGCAGGGACAATTTTGGTGTGCCTTTGAAGCTGTGCAATGAGATTTCAAAAACTTTAGGACTGAAGAAGTATGTGAGAGTAAAAATTATGGTGTCCTAAGCTTCTTTAATGACCTTACTGAATAGCAGGTGAGCAGAACATGTGCTTTGCATTATTTCAGATGTATAAGTTGCCTTGGCCATTTTTAGCTTGCCTTCCCCTAAGCATTACTTCTGGTCCCAAGTAAACAGAGAATATACATCTGAATCTAATACATACACACATGCATTCAGAACTTTCTCATAAATACAATTTCTATCCAAATAAAAATATTCTGAAATTGAAAAAAGAAAAATGTTAATGTTTTTAAGCTCAAAGCCCTTTTTTTACAGCCCTGCTGTGACTATGTTAACAAGATTATCAATTTTAAGAAACCCCTCAATTCCTTTTTAAACTCCACAGCATCCCATGTCTGCAGGGTATATATACACACTCACACCAAGAAGTCTGTTTTTTTGAAAAAGAAAATAAATTGCACTGTACTGAAATAACTGTACTACCTTCCAATCCAACTACTCATAGTTTCAGAAACTGAAGGCAAGAGTAAATTGTGTCATAAAAGGAGAGAAGAATGGACTTAGAATTGAAGCTCTGGAATTAAACTCAGATTCTAATCTTCTAATTCTTACTGGATGTATCATTTGTATCGTGTGTGTGTGTGTGTGTGTATGCATGCATGTGTGTGCACACTTCCAAATGCACTCAATACAAGATTATTTTCAAGAATAAGCAAATGGAGTAAAGATAATATATGAGCAGGAAATAAAATAAAATAGCTGTAAGCTCAGTACTCAAATAATGCACCATCACTTTAATGCTTTATTATAGGCCACAAATGTGGCTCTGAGCTTTCTAAAAGACATGTGAATAAAAATGGTCCATTACATAATTTACAGCGTCTGTAAGACTAAAACAAAATTTTTTGTGAGAAGTGCAACTATTACCAGTATTGAGTTTAAGAAGAAATTTTTTCTATTAAGTTTTTATAATAAGGATTAATGCAGAGAACAATGTCCTCTGAACAGCCTTGGAATAAAAGAAAGAATGTGTTTCTTATCATGTATTTCACATACCTCAATGTAAGCCAAAGTAGAATGTTCCAAAAACACAATGCCATAAAACCGGTTCTACAGAACAGATTAAATGACTCCTTAGGTACATAGTCCTTTGATAGAGGCTTAACGTATCCAGAGTGGAAGTCACAAATGGGCAGAACATAGATCCACAGATATATTTTCATTGATTCATGAGCTTTAGGGAGTTGTCCCCATATTTAAACTGGGAGATTTCAAATAAGATTCGATACCAGGGTTTGTTTTTATTTAGTAACTCTAGCACCACATGAAGAAATGATTGAGAACTAAAAGATCAGTCATTGTCCACTGTCTTCCCAATGCAGTCATCAGCTCTGCCTGTTTGGCCCCTGTACTCACATGAGTTTGAAACTCTTGACCTGGAAGAATGGGTAGAGTGTGTTTACTAAACACAGCACAGCATCAATATTTTTCTCACCAAGTTTTGATTAAGTATTGAACAGCAGTAAAATTCACTGCCTGGCCTTGAGCAAGAGATTTCATTATTGTTCAGACTCCCATTTCCTCATGTTGTAGTTATTGTAAGGATTAAATGAGATGTTATCAAAAGCACTTGACTACTAATTACTATTCCAATGAACCATATTATTACCAGGAATTATCCACAATACCAGTTTACTTCATCATAATTATAATGGACTCCATAATATTTTCCTTATCATGTTACCTCTTTTTCTTAAACCTCCAGGAATTCTGTTACCTATTAAAATGGACATCTTTTGCATTACACCTCAAATTATCTTGGTGCCCCCTCTTACTCCAGCCACCACTGAATGACAAGTTTAGTGGAGGTTTAACCTGCATAATGTAGGTGCTACTGAACAGCCTTTGCCTGGGGGTCTACAGAACACGCCTCTTGCTCCCTTTCCCAGAGATCCTTTGACATGCAGCATAAGATGCCATCAGAAACCAGCTTGGCATTCAGCATGCACATCCCAGAAGTTTAATGCCATTGGAACCATCCTTGACAAGTGAGTGAATGATGACTGATCATTAAATATTCCCCTCTTTTGTCCTGCGGATGTACAGCTCTGAAACAAGTTTTATAAAACTCCTCAGAAAGTCCCAGCAATAATCAAGGGCCAGTCACCCACCCATGCCAGTGGTCACCTCAGTTACACATTATCCTTTTGTCTTTCCCTTCTTCCTTGGTACAATCCCCTTGTCCCTCATGCCAGCTGTCTAAAATCACTTTAAGAAAACCACTTGTATATAAACTTTGTCTCCAGCTTTGCTTTTGAAGAAGTTTAGGCACAGATATTCTCCAAAATATGCTCTCAGATAGAAATCATCCTTTACAAGACCAATCAAAAAACTGAAAAGATAATCCACAGAATGAGTGAAAAATCTTGCAAATAATATACCTGATAAGAGATTTATAAGACATACAAATGGCCAATAAGCACATGAAAAGCTGTTCAACATCATTAGTCATTATGGAAGTGCAAATCAAAACCACAATGAGATGCTTATACTAAAAAACCATTCTCCACCATGAGAATGGTTATAATATAAAAAAATCAAGTAAAAACAAGTGTTGACAGGATATGGAAAAATTGGAACCTTCATATACCATTCATAGGGATGTAAAATAGCACAGCCACTTTGGAAGACACTCTGGCTGTTCCTCAAAATTTTTAAATGCAGTTACCATATGATCCAACAGTTCTACTTCTAGGTATATACTCAAGAGAAAAACATATGTCCACACAAAAAGTTGTAGACAAATGTTCAAAACATTATTCATAATAGTCAAAAAGTAGAAACAACCCAAATGTCCATCAATTGATGAATACAGTGTGGTATATACATACAATGAGACATTATTCAGCAAAAAAAAAAAGAAGAAATACTGATATATGCTACAACATTAATGAACCTTGAAACATTATGCTAAGTGTAAGAAACTAGCATAAAGAACCATATATTGTTTGATTCACTTATATGAAATATCCAAAATAAGCAGATATACAGAAAGAAAAATTCGTGGTTGCCTATCTCTTAGAGGGCAGAGTGAGAGATTGGGGAGTTCAGCTAAGGGACATGGGGTTTCTTTCGGGGATAATAAAAGTATTGTAAATTCAATTTGTGGTATTCAACACACAACTCTGTAAATATACTAAAAGCCATTCACCTATATACTTTAAATGGGTGAATTGTATGATTACGTAAATTATACATCAATAAACCTATTAAAATAGAAATAATCATAATTTTTACCCTACAACACCCTATAAATTGTGGTTGCTGCTCCCTATTACAAAACACCACTGGATTCTCCATTTGCCCATTTCTTCAATTGGAGGGAAATTTTCAACTATTTCAAAGAGCAGTGTTCAGAGCAAAAAACATTTCTGCCACTTTGTTCAGCTCTACCTTTCTGGCTTTCTTGAAATCTTATGGCAGTTCTGTTATCTATTAAAATAGGGTACCTGTAGTTTGACCACAAACTCACCATGATTGTAATTGTCATTTATAATATATTAAAAGACAGTCACATCTTGTCACTCAGATCCCTGCCATGCCCACTGTGACCATCCTTCCTTCCAACATGCCCATGATTAAATTCATCTTCACTTTCCCATTCTTACACAACAACCATGTGATTAAATTCAGGCTTAGAATACTTTGAGACTATCGTGACTGAGGACTGAGACTTTGGAATTGAATGGTAAGGTAGCCCCACATACAAACTTTGAATCAAGAAACATGAAGCAAGATGGGCATCTCCATTTAGTCAGCATCAAAAACAACGTAAGTAGAATGGAAAGGCTGATCAAAAATTCATCCATGTTGATTTCACTGTGAATCACTCTGAATATCCTATACTTTGGATTCTACTTTATGTCTCATTCTCAGTGAAAAAGAAAGAATGAGTGTTCATGCCTTTCTGGAAAAGGATATTTTACTGTGTTTCAGCATAACTATAATCATTTCTGGCATTTATGCTAGTCTGGTTCAAATTTTCTGAAGTTCTATTGATGAGTATTCTTAGCCTTATACTGTAAGAAATTTATACCAAGAAGTTATTGTCATGGTAACAGAAGTAGAAGATGTATTGTCTACAATCTTAGCTCTTGGTTAAAAGAGTAGCTGTATTTTTTGGAAAGAGTTTAAGAATGGCATTAGACATATATTTATCAATTTTAGGAAATATTGTTCAGGCAAACAGTGAATCCCATATAGCCAATGAGTTGAAATAAGCTAACTGCCTAATGTCAATATTGTGAGTAATGGAAGGCTGATCCAAGAGAGATGGTTCAAGAATTAAGATAAGTTTCATTGGATGGCACCAGTTATTGCTACAATTATCCCTAGTTTCTGTATTTTCTTTCCTCCTGGGCCTTAGGCCAGACCTGCTTGGAAACTGGAATAATAGAGAAACAAAATATGCTTATTATAATTTCTTTTCAAGCTGTGCATGGAGTTACTGCAGTTTTAGTTCAGAAACAGGCTGACTTTAACTACAGGAAAGAGGCCTATTCCTCACTTCCTCCTTTCAGTTTTCAGACAAGGAGGGCTTAGAAATATAGATTTCGCTTTTCACCTTCTTCAAATTAATTTTTTTAAGTTGATCCCATCATAAAAAGAAACCTTACTCCACTTGTATGTTATACATATGCTTGTGTTCATATTATATACACTATAAACAGACACAGAAATAGAAACTATGAAAGAAAAGATTAAGATGGAATAAGCAACATTTTAAGCAGATTATTGTGTCTATTAGCAGTAGCAGAACTGTTTTTCTCACATGGAAAATAATAATTTTTTGTGAGGCAAAAATCAGGGCAGTGTAATCACCTCATAACAGAAAAAAGAAAGAAAAAAACATATTTAGAATAGTGTTCACTCTGCCACTTTCTTGCTGTCTATTTGTGTTAGGATCATCTTCAATCTACAGTTTCTTTCCTAGAATATTTTATGGTCATTTAGCCACATTGTAAAGGTTAGTTTAAATTTAGAAAATATGATCTGTAATTCTTAACCAGCACAAGTAACATGCTAAATATTGCAAATGCTAAAAATAGACTAAGAATCCAGTCTGTGACCACAGATCCCTCCATTTTCAGGCTTTTCCTTAGAATATACATTGTTTCACCTACAAAGTGAAGATGCCAAAGTCAATCTGTTAATTGAATGTAAGTAAATCTTAATTTTTTAATTAGACTGTTATTAGACTTTTTTAAAAAAGGAAATGTTCCAATATATTTTTTTTTACAGCTTTCTGTACCCCACGCTCTTATTCAACATCAGGAAATGCCAGGTGGCATGAAGAAATTGAAGGATAGTAAATTCAGGGGATTTTATTGCCAATGGAAGTGGCTCTCAGAGGGAGGTGGGGCTGGAGAGGGGATGGAATGGGAAAGTGATGGGCCCTTCAAGTCCTGCCGCCTCCAACCTGATTCTTCTCCAAATCCCGCCATCAAGCTGTCCCTCTGAAGTCACACTTCTCCTCTCTGATGTCAAACTGCAGTCTCCGAGGTGCAGCTGCTTCTCCTCTTCTCCCCTTCTCTGCTGTCTGCCAGTCAGGCCAGGGGTTTTTATGGGTACAGATGGGGGTGGGCGGGGTAGGGGTGGTTTTGAAAAAGGCAGCATTGGAGCAGAAAAACAGGAATGCATATTCTCACTGGGGGGGCTGCGGTTCCAGGCTTGAAGCAGAGGGCTTGACCAGGAACCCCACCTTTCCCCGCCTAGATTTTCTCTGCCTCCTAGGAGAAAATAGAAAAAATAGGAGGAATAGTATTTCCCCACGGATCATCTTGTACACACTGTAACATATGCTGACCTCATTTTGGAGAATACTGCTTAGAGGTCAGTGTAGTAAACAGCTCTTTGATTATATCAAATCCTTGGAATAAAAGTATACATGTGGCATTAAAAATGGATTTTCCTGCATGTTTCAAAAAGCCCAAAATAGAGTGGGTTACGGAAGATAGAAGCTTATTTCCTTTTCACATAAAGTTTGGATGTAAGCAACCAAGAGCGCCATCGGCACCCGCTGCTGTCAGGGTCCTTCTGTCTTGCTCCTCTACCATCGCTGCTGCGCGTGCTTCCCAGTCACGGTCCAAGACGGATCCCTGAGCCCCAGACATCACATCTGTATTCCATTCCTCAATAAAGAGAAATGTGCAAAGGACACTGACCATGAGTTTTGTACAACACTTTGATAACATCCCACTGGGGAGAAATTATTGAAAAGATCACACCTAACAGTGAAGAATAGTCAGAGTCCTATTATGAAAGAGGACAGCCACAAGTCTCAGACACAATGCATAAAAATGTATGAATATATATACAAAGAAACAAAGCAGTGCTAACCTTTCCGTATCATCTTCTTACTCTACCACTGAAAATAATAATTTTTTTGAGGTAAAACTGTGGCAGTGTAATCACCTCATAACAGCAAAAAAAAAAAAAAAAAAAACTTGTACTTAGAATAGTGTCTACTCTGCTACTCTCTTGCTGTTTATTTGTGTTAGGATAATCTTCAATCTACAGTTTCTTTCCTAGAAAATTTAATAGTCATTTAGCCACACTGTAAAGGTTAGTTCAGTTAAATTTAGAAATTATGATCTGTAACTCTTCTTAACCAACTCTTCAGCACATCTGAAAAACAAAATAAAATCTTGGCCAGCAATGTCGATCTAGCCAAAATGATCCATAGACTAGCATGCTTCTGGAATGAATAATATAACAATACATTTGGAAATGATCAAATTCCACAAAATACATTCATAGTTCTGATTACAGTCTACTTTAAAAACTATGGGATTTTTTGATAACTGACATTTTGCCCCCCATAAACAACCTTATCTGCCTTCTAAGGAGAGTACAGAGCTTTCCTTTGATGAGCACCTTCCTGAGTTTGTGGACACAATGTTACAGGTGGCAGTCAGATCAGAACTGAATTGATCTGTATAACAGAAGACAAAAGGTACGATCTGAAGGAGGGCAGAGAGCAAAATACAGTAAGAAAAAAGAGGAGGCATGAAAGAAGATTGTTAACAGGAAAAGGAAAGACTCTGTGGCAGAACTACTGATAAGAGGTTTTATTTAAAATAGATTTTTAAACTGTTTTCTCTAGGTTGTAAGATACAAATCCACTCCTTCCTCTTCTTTCCTTCAGTAAAACTTGTTGCATTTCTTACAACTGCTTCTTGCTGAGAAACTTGAATTCTGAATTCTGCCTCCATTTGACTTCGGTCTCTAATAGAACAGATTCATGGACCCAGGAATTAGATGACAAGGAAGTGTGAGCGTCAGAATGACAATCATAATGGGCAAATAAATAGAGATCAGGACATTCTCAGTAATGCCAAATTTATGTATGATTAGATCAAACTAGTAAGAGATTTTCTTACCCTCCATATTTCCTCTGAAAGAACTGGAATTTAAATATAGATCTATTTACATGCCTTGAAACATTTTTAAATGCATTTCAAATTTCCATTGACTATTTTTCTTGAGGTTCGAGAGATTCGCCACTGTAAAATCTTTGGAGTTCATTTAAGTAAATATACTGTAATTTAAAGCATTGAGTAAGAAACTTCCTATAAATAAGATCTGACTGAACAAAGCAGAAGCAAGAGAAAATGGGTAGAGAGAAAATTAGGCTAATTCAGAGTGAAGGGGAGCAGTAGCAGGCTTACTGCAGGGACTGAGCCAGGCAGCCCTACACCACTAAACTGAAGGTTGGAAGAACGCACTATCTATAGAATCAGGCTGATCTTGGTCAGGAGAGAGGTCACTTCTAAGACAGCTGAAATAAAAAGTCAGCAGAGACAGACTCCCAGGCACAGTGCCCATGTAGACACTACTGACTGACTAACACAACTTCTATCCAGAGCACACTTATCCCATCCACAGACTGAGCTAACAGTGACCACATGATGAGTGACAAGTCTATCACATATAAGCAGAAGTTGCAGGTGGGACTTTTGGAAAAGCTTTCTCAAAGGGAGAGAAGCAGGTGACATCCACTTTGCCTTTCCCCTTCTCCCTAGAAAGAAAAATCTACAGCAGTCATCTTACAACCACAAGACTGAAAGTACACTTTAAAGATGGCAAATGGAAAACATGGAAGGAGCCTGGGCCACTGATCACAACTCTGAGCAGCTGTACTGGCCCTAGACTATGAACTTCCAGACATGTTAAGTGAAAAGCAGAAAGAAAAAAAGAAACCCTCACCTGTTTAAACTATTACTGCTTTGGTTTTCTATTACTAAGAGCTAAATGAATCAATAATTGATTAGGACAAAATTTGGTTCCCAAAAGAAGGATACTGAAAGTAACAGAACCTAAAACATGAAGTTGCCCAAAAGGAAGAGCTGCAGCCAGATGTTGGAGATGGAGACATTCCATGCTGCAATATGGAAGCCTTTGTTACATGCCAGCAGAACACTTGGTGAAAGTGTGGCTTGACCATTCCAGACCACAGACTGGGAGTTCAACACAGGATGTAGTTTTAAGTTGCTGAGACGTTTCAGAATGTGGGAATATGATGGTTAATTCTTGCAATTTTCAACCAAGTTCGATAACCAAAAATAAGGATAAATTCAGGCTAGAGCGAGCCAGTCTGCTTGCAGAGATGGAATGTAACACAGCATTACTGAGATACACTCAGCAAGCAATCTAAATTGACTGAGAGTTCCCAATTAGGATGCTTGCAGGGTGAAAAAGCCAATTGCTTCCGTACCCCATATTGAAACTCTTACAAGTTGTGAAGTGGCAGCCTTGACGGAAAATGAGGTTGGTGACCCTGAACTTACTTAAGCACTTTCCATTAAAAGTGCTCTGGCAGAAAAAGAACTTGGCCTACAGGAAGGATGCTTCCACTACGCAAGAGGATATGTCAAATTCCTGCAAAGTTGCAGCCTTTAAGCTAATGTGGATGTTGAAAACAGAAGCCAAACACCAACAATTCTCAGGCTTCGAACTTAGGCAAATTTGTTGTAGCTCCTTGCTCTTAAATCTGTTGGACACAACTAGTCTATAAACTTGCTCAGTTTCTGAGGGAACAAAGTGCCAAAGGAAAAAAAAAAATATATGCAAGCTGGACTGGCAGTGGGCAGTAACTGCATTACTCCTAAAACTATCATTAGAGCTGTAGTGATAGCAGCAGGCCATAAACAGAGAAATACTCAGAGAACCAAAATCAAAGATATCTTGAAATTGAAAACCTAATAACATATTTTTAATTCATTAGACTACAATTGGAAGATAAATTTGAAGAAATCAAAAGAGATTCAAAATAAAAAAGAAGGCAAATAAACAGGAAAAAAGACATAGAGAAATTAACAAACTAGAAAAAAAAGATAAAATGAGAAAGCCCAGAAAATCCAACAGCCAATTAATAGGAGAACCAAAAAGAAAGCACTGAGGAAGGAGAAGAGTATGAAAGAAATTGTTTTAAAAAGTTGCATGTGTCCAAATTGAACTGTCTGACCCATCAAGTTCTTAACACGAGATGTTGTAAGTGGATCTCCAACAAGACATACTATTACAAAATTTCAAAATAGTGGAAACAAAGAGGTGATCCCATAAGTGTCCAGAGGGGGAAAAAAAAGCAGATCACAGTCAAATGATTAGGAGAGAGAATAGCTTCAGATTCGAAACTGGAAGCAATTCTTCAGAATTCTGGTGAAGTTTTTTCTGGCCTAGAATTCTCTATCCAGCCAATGATCCAGCCAAGTTTAAAGGCAGAAATGAAGACATTATCAAATCTATAAAATCCAAAATTTTAACTCCATCCTCCCTTACCCTGGAACATACAAAGGATGCACTGCATCAGAAATGAGAGAGTAAACAAAAACTGAAGGATTTGAGGTACAGGAAAAAAGAAACATAACACGAAAGAAAAATGAAAGAAATCATATGGATGAGGATACAGGGAGATGCTGAGACACCATCTGTGCTACCAGTTCATAGTGGGGGAGGTTATGACTTTCCAGTCATAAGATTTTTTTCAGGAAGATTAATTTGATAGAGTATCTAATATATATGAGAATATAACTTGGAGTTGATATTAATAACTGTTAAAGCAAACTAAATATGGTCTGAGAAGAACTTTGTACATCTATATTTGAGCACGTGTGGATGAACCGTCACCCAACTTAATAGACAAAATTGAAAACCTAACTTAATTGTATGCACCTGTAACAACAGCTGAGTGCTGGCCAATCCCAGTGGCCATACTTCAACCACTCATAGACTTCTGAATGTTGAAACTGTGTTCAAAGAAGGCAAACGCGGAGCTGTAACCAATCTTGCTGTTTCTGTATCCCACTTTCGATTCCCGTACATCACTTTACCTTTTTATCTATAAATTTGTTCTGACCATAAATCACCCTGGGAGTCTCTGTGAATCTGCTGTGATTCTGGGGGCTGCCCGATTCACGAGTCATTCATTGCTCATGACATTACAAACCAAGCAAATAAACAAGCAAAAAAGGCTATTTTCAAAAAGATGTTTAATCCAGAGGAAACAAAAATAGTTGTGCAAGAAAGGAAATAAATCATAGTTTAACATGGCTCATCTCTAAAAAATGCATATCAGTAAGAAACAATTGAATCTTAATTTGACCAAAATAAAGCCATAGCTATATTATAAGAATGAAAAGATGAGAATTCACATGCTGGGGTGGGGGGCGGGAATAATGAGTAAAAGAGCTGAATCTTCACATTCCATAGTGGAAAATCAATTGACTCATGTGTTTTAGAAATGTAGAGATAAACACAAGAAAAAATCAACTCAAAGTATTAAAAGTGGTTGCCTCTAGAGAAAAGGAAATGGAGGTCAGGTGGAATGGGCACTACTGTCTTCATTAACAAAATATACAGCTAGTGACTCCCTAAATTATGTGTAGCGTAGCTTGAGTTAAAAATAAATACACAGATATTCAATGATAATACAATCATTTTAATGGAAAAATATGCAAAATGCATTGAGACATTTTAACACATAAATAATAAACACATTAAATGTTCTCAGTCTCACTAGCAAAGAAAGAGATGCTACAAGATATTTTTCAACTACTATTATTACTATTATTAGAAAAGACCCATGTTAACAATGATAACCTGTTTGGGTAGGGTATATAGAAACACTATTAAACTACTGAGGTCCGTAGAAATTGATACAATTCTCAGTAATGTTCTGTAGAGTAATTTCAAAAGTCTTAAAATGTTTACATCCTTTGACCTTGTAATTTCAGGCACTGGAATTTATTCTAAAGAAGTAATCAGAAATGTGCCAACGATTTCTATACAAGTATGTTTTTCAGCAGTTTGCTCACAATAGCAAAAAACTGGAAACAACTGATATACCCAGCAACAGCAGAATGTTCATATACAATATAAAATGTAACATTTTGCTTTTAAAACTCTAAATGGAAGTTAAAAGAATACATTAAGGATCCCAGTAAGGGCCTAATTCCTACTTCAAAACTTTTGTGATATGTTTTTTGAGCATGAAGACAAAGACTGCCCCCAATTACTGCACTGGAAAAAGATAGATGGAGAAAGAGAAGTTGAAGAGGTAAGAAAATAGGTACCTCTAGTAGTCCGAGCCCCAGCAGGAAACAAAATGGCATGATCTGATGGTGTAATTAAGGGTAATTTATTAAAGAAACAGTTTGCAAACGTGTGAGCAAGGCTCAGGGAAACCAACAAGGGAAGGTGCAGTGTTCCTCTGTTGGTTCTACTGTACTTCAGCCGGAAGGGACCAGGATGGGGACCAAAATTACCACCCCCTGAGAAAATGGCTGTCTGGAGAGGGTCCATGTGATAAGCTGTGGCTTTGGGTAAAGGGATGTAACCAACCCACAGTAATTTAGCAGGGATGCAGCCAGTACACCACATACTTCTGCTTTACTGTCCTTTTATTCTTGATCTTCTGATGGAGTTTCCCATTGCCCGAACTTAATTAGCAGCCGGGGGACCATGAAACTCATATTGCTCAGACTCCCAGTTCAGAGAATAGTATTAAAAAGGATATAGAGTGCTTTGGGAGGAGCAAATGTAACGTATTCAACTAAGTATCCCATACCGGGGCATGGGTTGCATTAGAGAAGAATGCACTTGTTCATCCCTCACCAGTACTTTTACTTGCCACTCTAATCCTGTAGAGAGGATTATCAGATACTACATAAAAGAAATATTCTGCCACATGCCTAGTGTTTCTTACATGTCTGACCTTACTGGCATCCTAATGGTCACCCCATTTGTTTCCCCATCTGGTGGTAAAGACCATTGATATCATTTCAATGTCTTTAGCTTAATGTAAGACTCAGTTTCTCCCGGTCTTCTAAAGTTCTTGCCTAACTACACCATCATCTCATCTTTTCATGGATGATGTTGCTCCTGGCTCAGTGGAAACCTTTTACAGGTAAATAGCAAAGTGGCCACTCCTACCCTTGCGCATGGAACCAGAATACTCTCTACCCTGTTGAATCAGCCAGTATAAGGTAAGTACATCAACAAACACCAAAATCTTAGTGAGTTTAAACAACAAAGTTTATCTCTTGCTTATGCTATTATATGTAAGCCAGTGACCCCAATTCAATATTACCACTTAGAAACCCAGCTAACAGAAGACTCTTTCTCAACACATACTTCCCATAATCTCAGAGGCATGGTGACATATGAAATAGTTCTTAAAGCTTCTTCCTGGAAATGGCACATATCAATCATCTCAGCTCACATTTTATTGTCCAAAAGAAATCTCACGGCCAAGCCTGAGTTCAAATAAGCAGGATAAAACAATCTGACCAATATACCTGGAGTGAAAGAAATTTCATTTTTGAGCATCCCTAAAGACTCATATGTATGTTTGATATTTGTTCCACATTCTTCTTAGGAGACCATAACACTGAAAAAATAAATAAAACTATACTATGAGGTGAAAAAATTGTCCTTAAAGTAGCAAAGGTTATCATAACATTATAGATACCAGCAAACTTTTAAAACTGCTGTACCAAGCTGAGAGATTTGTTAGAGGCTGTATAGCGTCAAAGGGCCCTTACAAAATAGTTTCTGCTTCAAAATTTCTCTTGAATTGAATAAATATTACCACTGTCAGTCACCCTACGAAGCAGCAAATCATGGGCAGAAAACGTGACATTAGAGGTTAGGTCTTACAATAGAAACAGAAGGTGTCACAACTCTTTCTGACTTGATAAGGTGTGAGAAATACAGATGTGTAACGATGGGCCTCTCTTACTTTCTCTGGGTCTCAGCTGAAATGTTATTTGGTCAGAGACTCCTAACCTTTACACTTCATACAGAATAGCATCGCCCACCCATCTCCAGCTTTGGCTCACTGTTTTATCTTCACAGCACTTATCACCATTTGATGTGTTCCATATGTATTTATGTCTGCCTACCTACAAGAATTTAAACTTTAAAGGTAAGATTTTTTATATATTCCCATTGACTAGAAGAGTGCCTAGCACCTAGTAGGAATCTTGTAAACATTTGTGAACAAATGAATGTCTGCATGAGAACTCTCCCAGGTGTTTGAAGGAAAGGCTAAACTCCCCCTCTGAGAGGGATTCAGCAAGGCCCTGGTGGGACTCAAAAAGAGAAACTTTACCTTGGGAGGAAGCACATGTAATGGGCCTGGAGCTCATGAACTCTGAGTACATCCATACTGTAAGTCCTATTCCTGCAAGAATTTCTGTAAGGTAGGTCCTTTTTGATAACTCCAGGACTTTACCATGGAGGGCCTTGCTAAATGACTTTTCCTGGTCTCTAGTATATACTTCATTTAATGGAGAATAGAGTTATAAATACATATTATATATATGTTTATACATATATATACATATATACATATATGTATACATGTATGTATATTATATATATGTGTGTATATATTATATATGTATACACACATATTTGTATATATAGCTCTCTTTATTCTCCATTAAACAAAGTATAATACTAGATACCAGGAAAAAAATCATTACACACACACACACACACACACACACACACATACACACACACACACATATTATGACTGAATTAATTTTCTGTATATTCCATATGCCTACCTTAGTGAAGCCAGTGTATTTACAGCCTAAATCACAGTTTTTTTGTATGTGAGTTTAATTTCATCATCTTCTTCTAGCTCACTAATTTTCCAACTTCTTCAAGTATAAGAATCATTTTTTTTAAAAATCGAGACATTACTGGAATTCTACATGATGACACTAATATTTTAGTGTTCACTAACTCAGTAAATACACAATTTCTAAAAGTTACTCCCAATTCAATAACTCTTTTAAATAAATTTGTGTTTCATGAATGTCAGAAGCATCTCCACACGTTTGAGAAGCAGTAGTACATACATGTAAAGGGACTATTTAGTCAGTATGTGGACAATACCTGACATGGTTATGGATTCTTTTTAATTGCCATGATTCTACTTCATTCACTCATTCATTCCTTCACCACTTTAACTTTGCATTTAACATATATTGATAGCACATGCCAGGCACTGTGTTAGGCAGTGGACATGCAGTAGAGGCCAGATAGGCAGGTTCCTGAATTATACAAAATGTGTATATATATGTGTGTGTGTATGTATATATTTATACACACACACACACAAACATATATATTATATAGATACAGATTCCTGTATCTATATAATGTGTATATATATACACACACATATATATACATTATATATGTATACACATATATATTTATATATGTGTGTATATATTTATACACACACACATATATATATTAGATACAGATTCCTGTATCTATATAACGTGTATATATATATACACACATATATATACATCATATATGTACACACATATATATATACATATTATATATATGTGTATATATGTATATACACATTATATATACATACACATATATACATACATATATAATATGTATATATGTGTGTATACATATAATACACACACATTATATATGTACATATATATACATTATATATGCACATATATATAATATATAATATGTAATACAATATATTATATATAATCATATATAGTATGTAATATCTATTATATATAATTATATATAATATATAATCATATATATGTAATATCTATTATATATAATTATATATAATATATAATCCATAATATATATTATATATATATTTATGAAAGCAAGAATAAGTGGTTATGAATAATCTACACGGTTGTTTTCATAGGCTTTACAGTAATTTTAGATTGACAATATTCTAGTTGATTTCATTTATATACGCCTCTTAGCAAAGGTGAAATTAACCTCTCAAGTTACTCAGAGAGTTATGAAATTTGAAAACATAACGAAAAATTTTAAAGATTCATCTGGCTGGATCCTCTCAATATAATATATATTATATATATAATATACATATATAATATATATATAATATATAATATATATAATATATAATATGTATATATACACACACATATAATATGTATATATTTTCTTCTTCTCCTACTCCTTAGGAAGTGGGTCTGTACTGGAGTTGGGTCTATGGGCACTGACTCTCTTAGCAACAAGCCCATTCTGCTACAACCTTCCTAAAACTTGCTCATCCTTTCAGTCTCAGATGAGTCATTGACTCAAGAAGCATTGCTTGACCTCTAAACTAGGCCAAGTACCACTTCATAACTAATGCTCTCCTGGTACTTTTTAAATATCCTCCAACGCAGATTTTTGTTATGCTCGAGCTCCAAGAATTCAGGAACCTGCCTATCTGGCCTCTACTGCATATCCACTGCCTAACACAGTGTCTGGCATGTGCTATCAATACATGTAAAATGCAAAGTTAAAGTGGTGAAGGAAGGAAGGAATGAATGAATGAAGTGGAATTATGGCAATTAAAAAGAATCCATAACCACGTGAGGTATTGTCTACCTACTCAATAAATAGTTCCTTTACATGTATGTACTACAAACATGTGGAGATGCTTCTGACATTCATGAAATACAAATTTATTTAAAAGAATTATTGAATTGAGAGTAACTTTGAGAAATTGTGTATTTACTGAGTTAGTGAACACAAAAATATATTACTGTTATCTTGTAGAATTCCAGTAATGTCTTGATTTTTTTAAAAAAATATTCTTATACTTGAAGAAGTTGGAAAATCGTGAGCTAGAAGAAGATTGTGAAATTAAACTCACATACAAAAAAAAGTGTGATTCAGGCTGTAAATACACTGGCTTCACTAAGGTAGGCAAGTGGAATATACAGAAAATTAATTCTGTCATAATTTTGATTGACTCAATATAAATTAAAAAGCAGACTCATGTTAATTTCTCCCACTAACTATAGATTTTCACTTCCTTTTGATGAGAGACTCTCAGATGCATCATAATTATATATCGACTCCCAATAAATGTGGCAATCTCCTCACCTTCAGCGTAGAAATACAAACACACAGCAGTAGGCTCTTAGGTTGATCTCACATGTGTTATAAACAAACACAAACCCCAAAAACATTTACTCTACAAAGCAAGAGGATCCAGCCAGATGATCTTTAAAATTTTTCCTTATGTTTTTAAATTTCACAACTCTCTAAGAAACTTAATTGAGGTTAATTTCACCTTTGCTCAGAGGAGTATATTAATGAAATCAGCTAGAATATAGTCAATCTAAAATTACTGTAAAGCCCATGAAAACAGCCATGTAGATTATTCATAACCCCTTATTCTTGCTTTCATAATAAGAGAGCATAGTCACTTTTTCAGAGAGGTGAGCATATTTCTGCTTCAGCAAGTCCCTAACAAATTTTATAACTTGGGTTGTTGGAGTGAAGCAGTTATGAACACAAGCTTGGAATCACGCAGACCAAGGCTGAACCCTACTTCTCTGTCACTTATGAGTAATTGGTTATTGGACAAATCACTCAAGCTCTCTAGGACTGTTTTCTTCACTATGAAATGTAGGTAACAATTCATACTTGACAGTATATAGCACAGTGCCTGGCACTTGGAAAACACTAAATAAATGACAACTTCTTACATACTTACCAGACATATTTTGACCTCACCTTGAGCAGGCATAATTAGAACACCTAACCCAGTCAAGCCCTCCAATTCTGAGCTATACAACAGGTCTGCCACTTTGGGGCCTTGAAATGATTAAGGACTTTTTAACTTTCTCATCAATTATAAATGATTAGTGCTGGGCCCAAATCTTGTTAATGACAGGACCCTTGTCTGGACACTTGGATAAAAAGTGTACTTTGTGCCCGGCAGCAGTCCTTCCCTGAAGTGTACGTCTGACGGATGGAATGAAGAGTCCTTTCCTAATAGACTTCCCCTGTAGTCTGACTTCTTGTCATTAAGAATGGGAGAAAAGTTTCTATATAGAAGCCTAATATTGTACTACATGACCTCATCCAGAAGGTGATTACTCTGTTCCTATTTTGTTAATTTTAGGAGGATATATTTAAAGTCACTTACTTATACAGAGGTATGGCACGGGTTGCAAGTGCACTTTGTCTCTACTGAGTACAGATACGGAGTTTAGAGCAAATTAATTCAGTCATAGTTTTCATAATTTACTCAATGTAAATGGAGACACAGACACATGTATAATTAATTTAAATGCTTGTATTTTCGTATCTTAACAAAGTAGAGGTTTATTTACTGATCTCTGTCTCTGCCTCCTCTCTCTCTCTCTCTCTCTCTCTCTCTCTCTCTCTCTCACACACACACACACACACACACACACACACACACACACACAAACAAACTTGTCATTTCAGAATTTTCTATAATAGCCCATAAGTCTATATGTACTAGGGGGCTAAAAGTTAAAATACTCTAAAAGACAATTGTACATCCCAGGGATGTTTCTGCAGTTGCTCTATTGAGATCCTAAGATTTGAAGCCACCACTGGAAGCCCAAAATTACATAAAGGAATCAAGTAAGTAAAATCTTTATACAGAAGGCTCTGGGCTGGACTACACTCATGGGAGCATCAATCTGAATTCTACCCCTAAGGCTAGAAATGGAAAATAATAGGGCAATTTTTCCCTGGAGGAGAAAGCTTTTGATCCCACCACCTGCAAAATGCTATAGCCTCTGTTCTTTGCAGATTCTGATTTATCCAGGCTCCAAAAGGCCTGCCTCTCACAAGAGATGAGGTAGCCAGGTTTAACAGATACATGATGTTCCTCTTTCCTGTGCTACCTGCAGTCCAATGGGCTTCCTTTAATGGGTGAAACTACCTAGGTGAGTTAAGAATAAATCCCAAGTTTATTTTGAGCCCCAAACTTCTTAATCTGCTTCCTTTCTAACACATGTAATATCTCTACCACCACATTCTGTTGGGGTTTCCTAACAATTCATACTCATTTAATCAATGTGAAACTATTTGTGTGTGTGTGTGTGTGTATGTGTGTGTGTGTTGTATTAATTAAACATACTATAAAGGAATATTTTAGAGTTGCAAGTGCGAAATTTTCATTCTAAAAGGATCCCCATTTTTGGAGAAATTCTGTACAGAGAATATAGATTGCTAAAGCTAGTCAGTAAATAATGAAGAAGGCGAGGAAAATTAGAGAATTCAAAGGTCAGGAAGTTAGCAAGTTTGACTTGCTATATTTTGTCATAAAGAGAAGCTGGTCCTTTTACCAGAATAAGACTGTGTCAATGTCAGCTGAGCAAAGGGGATTTGTACAGAACCTATTGGAAAGAAAAGGTGACAATCTGGACTAAAAGAGCATTTCAGAAAGAAAGAAAACATTTTTCCAGTTATCTAATTTGTTTAATAGATGTGGTTTCTCATCAAATCCATCTCCAGGATTTGGAGTTGCATATTTAATTAAAATTAAAATGTTAAATATAAAATATCCCTAAATATACTAGCTAGATAAAAAGTGGAAAACTATTTTTAGTATTGATTTCAGTAAGTGACTGCATATTAGAAAGGTTTTTTCACTTTAAGCATTAATGAAAGCATACCATGTTTTACAGGGCTCCTACTCCATTATTGTCTGTTCTAAATGCAATATTTGTGCCCCATGTGATGTACTAGTTGGCTGTATTGTCAATTGATAGGTGCATAATGTGCCATATAAATATGCATATGACACATTCAATTACAGTGAGTTATTTCTTATACTCTGTCTGCAATTTATGTTACCTAATTGCTCCATTTAAAAACATAGCTGTATGTCCATTTATGTGTGGTTCTCATCATAAAATTTCAAAATAAGATGTTGGATACCTACTGGACACAACACTAGAAGAAATATACCTAATGTTTATTTCTTTATTAAAAAGGACAAGGTATGCATACAAAACTGGTATAATAAATATATGGATCTAAAACTCCATAATGACTGTTCAATTTAAATTGAACAAGGAACTGATTAAGCATGAAACAACCAGTCCCTATATTTATACTATTATATGTACACATAGAACCAAAACTTACCACCAAAGTCATTGACCAGAGGCTGTTACATGGACTCACTACCAGAACAAAAATTGGCAGAACCAACAGAACATAATTCACCAATTTTCTACTCATCTATTGTCAATTTAACATGGCAATGAACATCAGAACAGCTTTGATTGACCACTGTTTGAAGCCCCCCATCTTCAGCTTCCTTGAAAAATAAAGAAAACCTCTTCTGTAAACAGAGAATGAATATGAGGGAATAGATTCATTTATATGTCAGTTATTCTCCCAGGCAACTAATTCATTCAGAAAAAAAAATAATAATCTACTCTCATGGTAGCATACCTCTATGATAGAAGTTTGGAAACCTAAAATATAATTTTAGCCTCTCTATTCTTGATTTCTACTCTTATCTAGTCTAGTCTTACACATAATTTAGGTTGCCCTAACCTCTCAACATTGCCCGCCCTCATACATGACTTTACTGTTTCCCACGATATGAGTTACACTGATGATTCCTTTTATGTTCATGCAGAAGCATTTGCTCATTTGTAGTTCTCACCATTTGTTCATTCATTTGACATACATGTATTTCACAAGTGGCATCATTTTTTCATCAATGAGAACACACAAACAAGAATAAAAAAGACAAGGGATAACAAATGGTGAGGATGTGGAGAAAGGGGAACCATCGTACACTGTTGGTGGGAATGTAAATTAGTATAGCCGTTGTGGAAAGAAGTATGGAGTTTCCTCAAAAAAATAAAAATAGAACTACCATATTATTATACATATGATCTAGGAATCCCACTTCTGGGTATCTATCCAAAGTAAACAAAATCAGTATGTTGAAGAGATATCTGTACTCTCACGTTTACTGCAGCCTTATTCATAATGGCCAAGATATGGAAACAATCTAAGTGTCCATGGATGGATAGATTTTAAAAAAAAAAAGTAGTGTATAGACAATGGAACATTATTCAACCATGAAAAGAGAGGAAATCCTGCCATTTGTGACAACATAAACTAGGAGGACATTATGCTAACTGAAATAAGCCAGACACAGAAAGACAAATCCATGATGTCACTTACATAAAGAATCTAAAAAAGTTGAACTTATAGAAGCAGAGGGTAGAACAGTGGTTGCCAGATGCTAAGGCATGGAGGAAATAGGGAGATATTGATCAAAGCATACAAACTTTCTGTTATAAAATTAATAAATTCCGGGAATCTGATAAACAGCATGGTACCTATACTTAGTAATAATTCTGTATTATTTACTTGAAATTTACTAAAAGTAGATCTTAAGTGTCCTCACTCACTCCATGCTCCCCCCCCCACACACACAGAGTTTAGTGATGGATATGTTGATTAATTTAATTGCAGTAATTATTGTACAATGTATATCAAATCATAAGTATGTATATCAAAACATGGTTCATCTTGAATATATACATTTTTTTGTTAATTATACCTCAATAAAGCTGGAAGGAAGGAGAAAGAAACTCATGACTTGCTCTAATGCACTCTGAAATGCCACAATTCTGTCAGATATTATGGCACTGGGGCTGAGAGAAGGAGGGGAGAACAAGAGAAGTGATGAATGGAGCATGAGCCCTAGCCCCCAATCTACGGTGCCGAGAAGAAACCAGAGAATAGTAGAATATATGAAGGAATCATCACCGCTGTTGGCTGGCTCCATCCTTTTTATCCATTGAGTTTGCAGGACAAATCTCTAGTGTCCACAAGAAATGGCCCTTAGCAGCATCCATACCCACAGCCATTTAGGATTATGCTAACACTGGATTTCCTATTAAAGGGAAACATAAAATAGGCATCTCCTATTTTCTCTTTTACCTTTAAACTGTGGGCCAAAAAATGAATTGAGTCTTCAGCTTCTTTGGTAACTTTCCAAGCCACTGTATTCGGTTCCCTAGGCAAAAGGGAATATGATACATTTAACTAATTACCTTTTGCTTGTACTTAGTTGAGAAACGGTTTGAACTAATTACATCTATTTCAAGATCCTGGAGCTCTACTTCAAACAAAAATGCCTACTGAGTGACTGGATTTTGGTCAATTTTTTTGGTGGGTCACATTTTATGTCTCATGATTGCTTGAACTGAACTGACAGTCTTATAAATAACAAAAGATATATCCTATAACTAATCTATAGACCTCTTTTGTTTTAGAATGGTCTATATTAATCTGCTATTAAGAGCATACTGGTACTGACAGAAATAAATAGCTTGAGAGTCACAATTTCTTCTCTTAAACATTAGAAGTTGAGACATACGAAAAAACATTTGGAAATGTGTTATATATACCCATCTTTCCTGCAGGCAAAATGACTAAAAGTACCTTTAAAATGTCATGAGTGGGCCACGATTTACATTTCCAAAAATCATGGATGTTTTCAAGACTCTGATAAACTTTATTTGGACACTTAAAAAACAGCCGTATATTCAAACTTTATCAACAATCCAAACTTGAATATACATGTAGAAAATTCCCTATTTGGGAGCATTTTTTAAACATATTGTTACTGTCATATATAAGCTGTAGGAAGAGTGAAAGGAAAGGAATGGATATTTCTACTTATGTTTTGTGTTTATATACTAATAACTTATATGAGGAAATAGCATTTCCTACATAAAATATAATTTGCTAGATCATCCATGCCAAAAGTGGAACAAAAAATATTTTAGTTTTCTTTCTTAGGTTAGTTTTATCAAGGTATAATTTACATATAATTAAATGCATCTACATTCTGTGTACAAGTTCCATGAGTTTTGACAAATGTGTACAACTGTGTAACCAACTAATGAACCCTACAACCCAGATATAGAGCATTTCTATCCCACCAAAAGCTCACTCATACTCTCTTGCAATCAATCTCCCAATCCCCAGACTCAGGCTACCACTAATCCACTCTTGCTACAGGTTAGTTTCATCTGTTCTACAATTTTACATTGTACATTGTACATTGTATGTCTGGTTACTTTTACACAAACAGCATGTACATTGTATGTCTGGTTATCAACGTAATATTTTTAAGATTCATCCATGTCATTGTACGTAATGATGGTTTATTCCTTTTCCATTGGTGAGTGGCATTCTATTATATGATACACCACTATTTGTCTATCCATTCATCTGTCAATAGGCATTTGGGTTGTTAAAAGATATTTTTTAGTGACACACTATTATTGCTATCAGCACAGCTATGTGTACACATACGTGTGTATGTTGTACTGTAGTGTGGTATGTGTTTGGGGAGAGTTGTGGGGCATGTAAAATGTGGTGTGTTTGGTCATATATATGCTTCAGGGAGAGTGAAAAAAGACGAAGGGGTAGTTCTGGTTACTCTAACTTTGGAGAGTCTCCCTAAAAGTAGCCTTTGGGGAAACTCTTCAACCTTGGATTTGCTTAACTAAACTCAGAAATCTTTTAAAACTTTTATTTACAGTGGTTCAGGAGAGAAGCAACAAATGACTATGAGTCAGTTGCAAAGCTTAATATGCACGAAGCTCTAACATGGTGATCCCTGGATGATCACCCTGACTCCCTTCTAAGGTGGTCACTGAGAGGCATGACTAATGATTCAAAGACCACCAGAATTTCTTTCCTGCCTCTAACTGGTCTTTCATGAAGGCTATTTGAAAGGGAAAAAAGGACAGTTTTCCATAAAATAATCTCACCAAGGACCTGAAGATGCCTAACAAGGTGACCTGCTGATTCTGGTGAAATTTTTTTTTTCTGAGACTCTTTAAAGTGAGTGTTCACAAATTTATTGGGCCTGTATACTGGTTTCCTAGAGCAGCCGTAACAAATTACCACAAACTGGGTGGCGTAAAACCACAGACAGTATTTGTTTTCTATATTAGATAGTAGTTATGTATTAGTTCTATAGGACAGAAGTCTAAAATCAAGATGTTGTCAGGGATGCACGCTCTAGAGGGAGCTCCATTCCTTGCCACCCCTAACTGGTGGCTGCTGTCCTTAGCTGTGGCTGCAGCCCCCTCTGCTCCAAAGTCACCTTATCTTCGCTGTGTGTCTCCTCCTCTATGTGTCTGTGTCATCTCCCTTTGCACCTCTAAGGACATACATGGTGGCATTTAGGGCCCACCCAGATAATCCATAGTTGTCTCCTCATCTCAAGATTTTGAACTTAATGACATCTGCATAGACCCTTTTTCCAAAGAAGGTAATATCCAAAGTTCCAGGGATCAGGACTTGGTAACTTTGGGTGAGTATCATTCAACCTGCCACAGCCTCAGCCATTCTCTTTTGTCTTGCCCAAGTCCTTGGCCTACCTGAAGCTCAATGCTCTCATATACAAAATATAGACAGTATCAACAGTATCATATAGTTCATTATCTATCAACCAGTTCGAGTCTAAGTTCACCTGTTGTAGTCCAAAGTGATAGAGAAAGGTTTAATCTTGCAGGTATCAATGCATTTCTACAATGTGAGAGTTTGAGTTTATTCCTTTAAAGTTTTAAATTCAGCCAAGTTATTTTCTTCTTTGTCATCGTATGTCTTTGTCTATTAATTCATTCAATAAATATTTATTTGCCACTCTTTCCCTGGAACACTTTGAGATACCAAACCAAGTCCCTGTCCTTATGGAGCTATATTCTGAAGAAGGCAGTCTCTAAGTAAATGTGCTATCAGGCAGTAGAGAAGGATAGGGAAGGAAGAAAAGCCAATAAAAGGGCTTATTGCTGAACTAAGTGCTGTAGCACCAGAGGATCGATTCAGCCAGGACTCATAGGAATGCATTTAAGAATTGTCTAGGCAGGGAGCAGTGACTCATGCCTGTAATTCCAGCACTTTGGGAGGCCAAAGCAGACAGATCACAAGGTCAGGAGTTTGAGACAAGCCTGGCCAGTAGGGTGAAACCCTGTCTCTACTAAAAATACAAAAATTAGCTGGGTGTGGTGACGGGCACTTGTAATCCCAGCTACTCAAGAGGCTGAGGCAGGAGAATTGCTTGAATCCAGGAGGCAGAGGCTGCAGTGAGCCAAGATCACACTATTGCACTCCACCCTGGATGACAGAGCAAGACTGTGTTTCCGGCCAAAAATAAAAAAGAATTATCTACTGAAAGGGCAACCCTCAACCAATGCTGGGAGGAGCCTATGGATAAAGAAGATTTATATTAACTTCAACACATTAACTTCCCTACACCCAAGAGGGTTGCACTTGAATGTGGTCTGAGCAAGCTCCCATCAGTCCAGAGAAAGCCCTAAAGCAGAAACCAATGCACTCTTGGTGACAATGGTGTGTGATAAGAAGTCTGTGCCTGCACACAACTGTACACTATGGCTGCAGCTAACATCAAAAGCAGGTCAAGGGGGACATGATGGGGGCACCATCATGCTATACTCACCTTACCAACATTCACCACATTCTCTCTGCCTTTGCACTTACTTTACATAACACAGTTAATAATATAGTTATGTGCTGCATAAAGGACCTTTCAGTCAACAATGAACAGCATATATGATGGTGATCCCATAAGATTATAATGGGGCTGAAAAATTCCTATCACCTAGTGACATCATATCCATTATAACATTATAGCATTCACAGTGACACTGATATAAAGAAGCCCATTGTGTTGCCAGTCATCTAAAAGTATAGCACATACCATTATGTAGAGTACACAATACTTGATAATAATAAACAACAGAGTTACTGGTTTATGTACTGACTATGTTATACTTGTTATTATAGGGTATACTTCTTTTACTTTCATTTTTTAAAAGTTAACTGTAGAACAGCCTCAGGCAGGCCCTTCAGGAGGTATCCCCCAAAAAAGACATTATTATCATAGGAGACGACAGCTCCATGCCTGTCATTGCCTCTGAATATCCTGCAGTGGGTCAAGACATAGAGGTGGAAGACAGTGATATCGATGATCCTGACCCTGTGTACACCTAGGCCAATATGTATGTTTGTGTCTTCGTTTTTAATGAAAGTAATTAAAGAAAAAATTTAATAGGAAAAAGGCTTATAGCATAAGGATATTTTAAAAGATAACATTTTCGTACAGCTGTAGAATGTGTTTGTGTTTTAAGTTACATTATTATGAAACGGTCAAAAAGTGGAAAACTAAAAAGTGTATGAAGTAGAAAAGTTGAGTAAGTAAGGTTTGTTGTTGATTAAATATTTTTATAAATTTAGTATAGCCTAAGTGTGTAGCATTTATAAGGTCTACAGTAGTGTACAGTACTGTCCTAGGACTTCCCATTCACTCACCACACAGTCACTGACCCTCTCAGAGAAACTTCAAGTACTGCAAGCTCCATTCATGATAAGTGCCCTATACAGGTGTACTAGCATCTATCTTTTATACCACATTTTGACTATATCTTTTCTATGTTTAGATACACAAATACTTACCATTGTATTACAACTGCCTGCAGTATCCAGTACAGTAGCATGATATGCAAGTTTGTAACCTAGAAGCAATGGGCTATATACCCTCTAGCCTGGGTATGTTGTACGCTATACCATCTAGGTTTGTGTAAGCACACTCCGTGATGTTCACATGATGATGAAATGGACTAATGAGGTATTTCTCAGAATGTAGAACCATCGCTAAGTAAAGCGTGACTATACTTATGAAATACTTAAAACTAACACAAATGCTATGTATATAATTGGTTATGAGCAAACTGCAGAGGCCCAGAGTGGTTTCCAAGAGTATGGAATCACTATCGCCATCTGTTGGTAGAAAGCAGAATTGTTAGGTTTTTATTTTGCAGAGGAACTGTATGGATTAGGAAATATTTGTCATCTGAATATACTGAAGCAAAGGAATGTCTGTAATTCTTCACAGAGTTTCTGTGAGGGCTAAATGATATAATTCATTGGAAAACACTTTTTCTATTATGAAACAATACATAAATATAAGTTTTTTACAGATTTATGGGAGATTTAATCCTCATCTCTGATGCCAGATTAAATCATAGTACATTGCAGCCAGATACCTAGCAGGTGACCTAAAGTTTATGGAATGTTGTTCTTATTTTTTTTCCCTCTGCTGAAACAGCCTTTCCAGGTTTTCATCTGCTAAGATTCAAAGTCCAGTTCAGCTGTCACCCAAGAATAGAAATCACTTTTTCCACACATTTTCTTTGCATTGGCACCAAGAGACCACTTACCACATGAATTTTGGCTAATTGTAAACACTTCTCTGGCCTCAATAGTCAACCTCTTGAAAACAAGAACTACACGTGATTCCTCTCTGTATGCCTAGCACATAGCATTATACTTGGCGTATAGTAGGCACTCGATAAATGTTTGTTAAAATTACTGAATTAATTCACCATCAAATAACAGCAGCCTCCTTCCTACTTAGCTGTGTCTCACAGCAAGCAGCCAGACCCAGCAGGGTGGAAGAGATGAAGGGAATTCATCTAAAATCAATTTATTTGGGGAGAAAATGTACTGTAGTCAATGAAATGATTCAGTTTCATTTTTTGTACATAGCTTTAGAGCTGTACATGATCATAATTTCATGTCCAATATCAAGTCCCTTAAGTCATGTGGTGATATATTACTTTTTCGTATTAATATACAGTGGAACACTGTATAAACAATATTAACAATTCCCCAGGAACTAAATTCTGGTATAGAAAGTGACAATACTAATGGTTCACCTGGTAATGGCTAGGTTTCATGTAGTTCAGAAAAAAAGAAAAAAACTCCTACAAACTTATAGATACTTACAAAATGCCTATGTTCATAAAATTATCAATTTTAGGAAAAAGAAAGACATCTCTTCCAAGAGAAAAACATATGACTCATTTGGAAATCAGTAGGCTCCATTCCAATTAAACAGATTGCAGACCAGAAGACAGCTCAAGATTGTTGTGAGGACTTCATGAGGCCCTTTCCTCTCTTTTCTGAAACTAATCAGAAATACTCAGGATATGTAAAGCCATGAATCAGAAAAATATGCAAACCTGGCAGGGTGATAACTCCCCTGAACTGGAGAACAGCCTTATTGAAATGAAGCATCCAAATGGACTGGAACAATGCCTAAGTGTGGTTAGTTCAACAGAACCATGCAATTAATCATACTTTCTTACCAGAAGATGAAAACAACTGTCAAGCAGGATTCTGAAAACAAAAAAATAAAATAAAGCTTTTTCTCCCTTGAAGTTCAGCAGTGGTTGGCTCTGCACAGTTATCTGGGGTTTGACACTAGCTTGTTTACAATACCATTTTAACACAAGCAATATCAATACTTAAATAGTTACCCCACCTGAGACAAAGCAGCTGGTCTTCTAGTCACTGCTCTCCCACTTCTGCGCCTTTATCTGCCACGTGGAGTCTGAGTTCCTCTGCTAAGGAGAGGGCAATCACAAAGGCCCTCTGCACTTTGCTCACCACGCTCTATCTCCCAAAGCCTTCTACAAAATGTGCTAGCCTTGTTCACACCCCCAGCCCCTCAAACTTACAGCTCTCGCCCTCTGTGTACTATTTTCAAGCCGGTGTCTGGGCTAATATCCCACTGCCTCCAAGGTAACATTTCTTCTGAATAAAGGTTTTTTTCTGGTGACCATCCTTAAAAGCATTTTAATGGTAAAGACTGCTATGTCCACGGCAAGCAAGTGAGGAAAATACCATCTGACAGTCCTTCTAGCACCTCCCAGGTCACACCATAAGCAGCTTATCACTCTCCCGCTCCCGAGGGAAGCCTTCCTTGTCGACCAAAAGAACGATAAAGGTTCTCAGGTCTTGATGACCTTCCAGTAGCCCCTCGAACAGGAATCTTCATCTCCTAGTCCCAAGAGTCTCTTTATCACTTTTATCCCATAGTCCCTGTAAACCATTCAAAAGAAAACAGTGAAGCCGCTTCTGAAAACTTGGAGATAAGTCTGCAGTCCAGAGTTAGCCAGTAACATTCACACAATAATTTTGTTTGGGTTTCTGTTTATTTGTTTTTCCACAAAGTAGTATCGGAAATTATCTGAGGACAAAGGGTATATACTTCCTGGTTTTCCCAGAAGAATAAATGAATTTATTTTCTTGCAAACGGAACTAGGTGGAAAGTTATCCGTGTTGGAAAACGAGTTGGGAGAGAGTATCTTTTCTGCTCTTCTTGTAATTTCTTCAGCAGTTATACCCGACCCACAGCCCTGATCTGTTCTCTACAGCCATCTACATATCAGTTATCTTCTTTCTCTCCAACTGCCTCTGCTTTATTCCTGTCATCCCTTAAAATTCCTAGAAAATGTTGGACAGGAAACAGAGTTCTGGGATTAAGAAGAACAACTATGCTTTTTTTTATAGAATATATGCTCAGGCCCAGGATCCCAGCATATGTGTCCCTCCATGAAAGACTGGCTGTGCTTTGCCTGTGGTTAGAAAAATTCTAAGGAGAATGTCCACAAATGTGTAACTGAAGAGTCTTAAAATACCCCAGACTCAAACACAGATAAATAACTATCTTCCAAAAGAAAAGCCTCTGTAATTGAGGTCTACTAAGCTGAAATTAACCGATTGCATTCTAACATCTAAGGAGAAAGACTATGAGTACAAGACAAGGTCAACATAAACATGAAAGGAAAAAAAATGAAACCTGAGTTAATTCCTGAGACCTTAAGGTGGCACCGTCTACCCAGCACTTTCCAGGTGAGGCTTACTCCGCCTGTGACCCAAAGGAGCAAAAGAGAATATATAGCTAAGTGGGTAGTGGAAATGAACTCATCAAGCCTCACTTTTTTTTTTTTTTTTTTTTTTTTTGAGACAGAGTTTCGCTCTTGTTACCCAGGCTGGGGTGCAATGGCGCGATCTCGGCTCACTGCAACCTCTGCCTCCTGGGTTCAGGCAATTCTCCTGCCTCAGCCTCCTAAGTAGCTGGGATTACAGGCACGCGCTACCACGCCCAGCTAGTTTTTTGTATTTTTAGTAGAGACGGGGTTTCACCATGTTGACCAGGATGGTCTCGATCTCTCGACCTCGTGATCCACCCGCCTCGGCCTCCCAAAGTGCTGGGATTACAGGCTTGAGCCACCGCGCCCAGCCAAGCCTCACTTTTGAATGGCCTAAAATGCTCTCTTCCCTCTGAAGTCATGATCCCAAGCATTCTTTGGATAAAGCTGAAATCTCTAGGTCTCTCAACAGCAGGAAAATAGATGCTCCAGATGAGGGCCCCAGCATTCTATCACTGGAAAAAGTTAGCACCCCTTGGGTACTAATAAACTGCTCATAAAGGTTATACATCTTCTAACACAAGTTTGATTCGTTTACATCTATCACTGTGATACTCTGTGTCCACCTAGTTCAAAGCCAAAGGCCATATATTTGTAACTTCCTCAACAAACAACAGGAGTTAACATATAATGTGTACTTAACACATGTCAGACATTTTCTAAGCAATTTATATGCATTAACATATTTTAGCCTCACAATAATCCTACATGGTAGGAGTAGAAATTATTTTTACCCCCCATTTTACAGATGAAGAAAATGAGAAACTTGCTTATGATTACCCAGATGGCATGTGGCAGAGTCTGTGCCCTTAAGCACTGCACAATGCTGCCTTTTTTTTTAAAATTATACTTTAAGTTCTGAGGTACATGTGCAGAGCATGCAGGTTTGTTACATAGATATACACGTGCCATGGTGGTTTGCAGCATCCATCACCCTGTCATCTACATTCGGTATTTCTCGTAATGTTATCCCTCCCCAATACCCATACCCTCTGCTATCCCTCCCCTAGCCCTGCAACCCCTGACAGGCCCTGGTGTATGATGCTCCCCTCCCTGTGTCCATGTGTTCTCATTGTTCAACACCCACTTATGAGTGAGAACACACAGTGTTTGGTTTTCTGTTCTTGTGTTAGTTTGCTGAGAATGATTGTTTCCAGCTTCATTCATGTCCCTGCGAAGGACATGAACTCATCTTTTTTAGGGCTGCACCATGCTGCCTTTTAAAGTGACATGTGCCCCGAAGAGCATGAATTAATTTGCTAGGGGTGCTATGACAAAATATCACAGATTTGGTGGCTTAAACGACAGACATGTATAGTTCTGGGGATTGGAAAATCCAAGATCAAGGTGCCAACTGATCAGGTTCCTGGTGAGGCCCTCCTCCTCACTTGCAAATGGCCACCTTCACACTCTCCTCACATGGCAGACAGAGAGCTCTCTCTCTCTTCCTCTTCTCATAAAGCCACTAATGTCATCATAAAGGCCCTGTCCTCCAGGGCCCCATCTAGCCCTAATCACCTCCCAAAGTTCCCTCCTCCACATGCCATCGTACTGAGGGTCAGGGCTTCAATACATTAATTGGATAGGGGAGTGGGGATGGGGACACAATTAAGTCCACAGCAGGGAGAAATGTGAAACTCCCATGTGATCATAATAGTCATTCAGTACAAACTACTAAACAGCTGTCTGCGCTGTAACCAGCGTTGCACACATAATGTGAGTTCTTCTCCAGGCCTGATTATTCTTGTCATGCAAAAAGCACATCTCTAGGCTTTTACGATGTTAGGAAAATCCTGTAATTAGTCACCTGAGTGAATTACTGAGTGAAAGTTATTCCTGAGTGAAAGTCTGCCTATACCAAACAGCTTCCCATAGGTGACAGTTATGGCTTCCAGGATGAAATCCATCAACCAAACTCTTCCACCCCCTTATATATTAATAATCAAACAAATTTTCTTATCTATAAGTGCAAATAGGACATATAAAGTTCTGAGGGCAACTTCCAGCTTCTGTTCACTAAGAAACCGAGGAGGTGCCTCAGTCAGTCATCACGAAAATACTGCATTCTCCGCTCAGGTTTATAGGCCTCTTCTTTCAGGTCTGGTGATCAGGTGTACCCTATATGAGTCCTACTTTGAAATTTCTAACATATTGCACAAAATATTTCATTGTCGCTTATGCACTGCTTACAGTAAAATCGTTAAACAGCAGGTATTAACCACTGATTCATACTTGTTTTCCTCCGTCATGTTTTGTGAGACACTGGCTTCATCCTCTGCTTGTTAAAAGAAAAGTCTGAATGAGTCAGTGACTTTCTTTTCTCCAAGTAACCTCAATATGTTGGGTCTCTGTTCTCTCTGCTATGATCAACAACAGTATTCTTCATATTTTGACAGTATCATAGTTTTCTTACTTTTTTGCTAGAAATGTTACTTTCTGTTTAACATCAAAACTGAAAATACCTTCTTCCACATGGAAAAGCCCCTGAGTCTTTGTAAGTAACATCATTAGCCAATCCTAGGCCGGTAACACCCACCACCATCCCATTTCCTGCCATTACGGGCAATATGGCTCAAAAAATTAAATTACTATATGTGTAAATATAAGTTTTACAAATAAATTTTCTGTACCTCAAAGGAAAACTGTTGGACTGATTAATAATTTCATTCCTAGTATTGTGAGGCTACTTATATATGCGTTCTCACAATAACATTGTTTTCAGACTTAGTTGAGCAACTTACTTTTGTTTTTTATACGTTTTAATTCACTATTTTTTAATTTTTCTAGACAGAGCTTTTAATTTCCACATTTCACTTTTCAGGGGTTCTCTAAGTTTCTTCCTTCTTTGGGGTATAATATTTTGCTACTTCCTCAGGATTCAGCCGTTGCATGGATCTGACCTGCCCATCTTTCATGTCTTCCGTTCTGAAGCAACTGCTGTTTCTTAAAGTCATCAATTGCATCAATACCCTGTTTCTCAAATACTTCTCTGCAATGTAGTTATATGTCAAATCTGTTTTGTCTCTGTCACGATTTGGTCATTTTGCAACTGATTTAGACCTAAACAGTATCATTCATTTTGCAGAAGCATGGGGCTGTGGCAGTGTTTTGTAACAAAAATAACACTGCTTACTGGTATAAATAAATAATAAAATATTGCCTCCTTTTTCTTGGCTGTAGTAATGCTTTTTTTAAGACTGAAAATCAATTATCATAATATTTAACTTTATTTTCTTAATTAAATATATTCCTCCTTCTTGGTTTTAATAATTGATCAGCAAAACTTTACTCCAAATTTCTAGTTTTCACAGTATCTTACCCCATAATCGTACATCATTATGCTTATTCTAATGATTGACTTTGTTAATAAAATACAGTATCACCCAGACCTTGGCTTCCAAATACCTCTCCCCACTAAAAGGAACAAAGGGTCCTTGGAGAAATGGTTAAATCCCATAGGGCTGGGACATGGAAGGTATGAAATGAATTGGAATCATCTTCATGTTACAGAATAAAAATAAGTGCTAAGAAATTATAACAAAATAACAAAAAGATATAGCAGCCAAATTGAAGGAACTCTCACTTGTCAAATCTAGAATAACTTTATTATCAAATAAACATGAAGAGTGATACATTATAACTCACCAATTTGAAGAAGAATCCCTGGATTCTTATTGATAATAAATAGCCAAATAAATGGGAAAGTAAGAAGCTCTTTCTTACACCAGAATGTCAACTAATTAATAAAGGGAAGCCAACTTAGAAAATCACTATTTTACAACTCTCCTTGTAAAAATGGACTTAGGCAAGAATCATCAGTGGGTGCTAATTCTAGCGGTGAAAGGTTTAAAAAGAATAAAAATTTCAAAGTATCTTCCCACAAATTACTTCTTAGTTCCAAAGTAAAATATGAGAATAACAGTACAGTGGGAAGACTGGTAACAACCTAACTGAGAGATCAAAATTAATGTCACCAATAAAATGTGCTTCTGGATAGGAGACAAAATTACAACTCATATGAAGTATTCCGCCAAAAATATATAACCTGAATGTAAACCGTAAAGAAGTATCAGAGATACCCAAGGAGAAAGACTTTCTGTAAAATAACTGTCCTGTGGTCTTCAGAAAAATGTCAATGATGTGAAAGACAAGGGAAGGCTGAGGAACTGTTCCAGTTTAAAGAAGACTAAAGACATATGGATCTAAATGCAGCATGCAATGCTGGACTGGATCCTGTGCTAGGAATAAAACAATCTGTAGAAGAATACGTATAGTCAGCGTTCTCCAGAGAAGAACCAATACTTAATCCTTTAAAATTAATCTGTTCTTGTATTGCAAGAATGGAGGCTGGCAAGTCCCAAGATCTGCAGAGTGTCACCAAGCTTCACAACTAGGAGAGCCAATAGTATAGCTCTAGTCTGAAGGCCAGTAGACTCAAGATCCGGAAAGCGCCGATGTTTCAGTTCTAATCCAAAGGCAGGAAAAAGTCAATATTCCGTTTCAGAGATCATCAGGCACGATGAATTATCTCTTACCTGGGAGGGAAGGTTAACAGCCTTTTTTATCTATTCAGTCCTTCAGCTGATTAGATGGTGTCACCCATATTAGGGAAGGCAATCTGCCGTACTAAGTCTCCTAATTTCAATGTTAATCTCATCCAAAAACACTCTAATAGAAATAATCAGAATGTTTAAACAAATATCTGGGCACCCCCTGGCCCAGTCAAGTTGACACATAAATTAAACATCCCAGACACTATGTGATCATTGGACCAAATTAGAATTTGGTTTGCAGATTAAAGTATTATTTTGTTTTATGTTTTTTCTTTTTTTGAGATGGACTCTTGCTCTGTCACCCAGTCCAGAGTGCAGTAGCATGATCTCAGCTCATTGCAACCTCTGCCTCCTGGGTTCAAGTGATTCTTCTGCTTCAGACTCCTGAGTTGCTGGGATTACAGGCACCACCACCACACCCAGGTAATTTTTTGTATTCTTAGTAGAGACAGGTTTCACTGTGTTGGCCAGGCTGGTCTTGAACTCCTAACTTCGTGATCTGCCCGTCTCGACCTCCCAAAGTGCTAGGATTACAAGCGTGAGCCACCACGCCCGGCTGCAGATTAAAATATTGTATATTGATATGATACTTTTTGCCATAAGAAAGAATAAAATCTACTAATTTAAAAACTATGTTTGTTAAGATTCCTGAATTTGATTATTGTAATTTGGCTATGTAAAAGAATACTCTAATTCTTAGGAAATATATACTAAATAATCATTAGGTAAAGAGGCATACTGTATGCAATTTATTTTCAAGTATTTCAGAAAAAATATCAGTATACATAAAAAGAGGAAATGATAAAGCAAATAAGACAAAACCTTAAAAATTGATGAATGTAGGTAGCAGGTAAGTTCTTGCAACTTTTCTGTAAGACATATATAATTTTAAACAAAAAATTATGGGAAAGACCAATCCCAGACTTGCTAAACCAGACATCCTAGAAGTTATAATCTGATCCAGGGTGAGGTCTAGATTTCTGATTTTTCAAAGCTCTCGAGGTGATTCAAAAGTACAGGCAGACTTCATAACTATATGACTAATGGGGCCTAATCTCACAATATGTTACACTAAATTCAAGTCCTACATCTCTCCCCCAAAATTTTAAAAATAAAGTCCAATTTCATCATAATTATAACCAATAAGTACTCATTAACATATTATACTAAAAAGCAAATATTAGAAAGGGCATTTCTGAGGTTTACTTTGCATATGAAATCCAGGGTCTCTGCCCACTTAGCATCTATGTGTCCTCTCTCATGTCACCTATGGGATCACCACATGCAAGCCAAGCACAGAAGCCACATGCTCTGCATGGACTAACTTTCATTCCCAAAATCACCCTTGCTTAAGGCTTTGTGAATAACAAGACATTTTTTTTCTAAGCATGACACTTAATCCTGAAACAACCAGCTGCAGACAACCTAGTGAGAAATGAACTTGAGCGGGTCAGTAGAGGACCATATAATTTACGTTCATTGCAACTAATTAAAACCAAAGGCAGGAACTAAAAGCTGGTGACTTTTATAATCAACAATTATTGTACTACACCACAAGCTATTTCTAATAGCTCCTTTAAAAACTTTCCTCCCTCAACTATTAACTCTCTCTATCCCACCCCCTAGACCAGAATTCACTGTTGGATTTTGTATTGTGCCTGGGAGGATATTTTATTATTCTGGAATAGGAACTCAGGATCATGACATTTATCTTCATTGTAAAATGTAAACAGTCTAAGCAGAGATTTGTGGCTTTATCTGATCCAGTGGAGATGCTGTGTTCTCCTATATCCCTTCATTCTTTCCATAAATATTTGTTGAACACATACTCTCTGATAAGTACAATATAGGTTACATTTGTGATCTAAGAACCACAGTATTGGGAAGGTACACAGATAAAAAAGCTCAATCTCCATGCCGATGCTATCTGCAAGAAATCTTCACTACTTTTCAGCCAGTGCTCCAAAGTACGACTCTTATTTAATCTTTAGCCAACTTCATAATCAATCCTCCAGTGAAGATTTTTGACTACGTAAAAGTAATAGTAGCTCCAATTCCAAGGTGTTTAATGAATACTGTAACATTTATAAACTCAAATGGTGCATCCCAGTAAAAAAACTGAGTCACACCATAGACCAATTTCTTTCCAGCATTTAATGATTATAGTTCTTCATCCTTTAAGCATACAGGGGTTGTATAAGTGATACACTATAGGACTCATAAAAGAAAAGGTAGGAAGCAATCAATGAAGATGGCCAAGCCCTTGGAGAGTATCAAAAGTGGTAAACAAGCTATGTTATAATTTGCTGCATGTTGGACTACACATTGTTTCCTACTGGCAATATGAACTATCGCACCTCTATACCTCAAGAATAGGAATCCTCTTTCCTCTTTCTCTGCCTGCAGAAAATCTGTCCCAACTGAGCGAAGCCTCTGTCTTTAATGTTTAGTCTAGTAAATCACCTTATACTTAGCATTTTTGTTTTTGTTTTGTTTTTTAGAAGCCCATGTCACCCATATATTCTTAACTCCTTTAAGACTGAACTGAGTCATACTCACTTTTATGGCCCCAAGTACTTAACAATGTGCTTGGCACAGTGTAGGGCCCCAGTAAATGTTTGCTAAATTTGAAATAAATTCTATAATTCTGAATCATCATGAAAATGATTTTTCGGTTCATTGAACAGTTACTGTTAGAGAAGAAAAGCATTTTTTAAAATTGTCTGCCCTTAGGTTTTGACCAGAAAAAAAGAGAAAAAAGATATTATAGCAAATATTGCTACTGTTCAACCCAACTAGCAAGACATATAGTATATACACAACCCACTGCCTTTAGAGATTGCTTAAGGACTTATAAAAGTCATTTTCCCAAAGAGATGTAGCATATAGTTAGCTTTAAATGATAGTCACATTGTGGTCTGAGGCAAGGTACAGCATTTAATAATACCTATACTGTAGCAGGCTGCATTTCTTCAGCTTAAGGCTTCAGATTCAAATAAAGAAAAACAGTTCCATGTTCCCTCTGGGAATTCAAACTGAGTCAAAATTATTAACTTTTTGTTCCTGGAATGTTTACCAATGTACTACTTCCCTTCAGTCAACAACGAGCATTTAGCCAGTTCCATAAAACTGACAATCACAGTCAATCATGAAAGCTCTGTTAATAGTCATGATGGTCAAACATGAAGTTATCCTTTGCCCTTTGGGCTTTGGGCTTTTAAAAAACTATTTATAATTCTACCTTGCATACTTTATGACTTAAGTCACTGTCACTTTAGCCAAAGCTAAAGGTATTGAGTCAAACCTACCTCTATATTCTTTATTCCAAAAAGGATTCTATCTATGCATTCACTTTTAGTTTGTTCTATTCAAAGTCATCTCCATAACCAATTCAACGGTCTGCATCATTTAGAACCTCACACATCCATATATTTCTAAGGATTCTGTTTTCAATGCCAGGTGAGGGTGTCATGCCCCCTTAAGAAACTAAAGGGCAGGGCCGGGCGCGGTGGCTCACGCCTGTAATCCCAGCACTTTGGGAGGCCGAGGCGGGTGGATCACGAGGTCGAGAGATCGAGACCATCCTGGTCAACATGGTGAAACCCCGTCTCTACTAAAAATACAAAAAATTAGCTGGGCATGGTGGTGCTTGCCTGTAATCCCAGCTACTCAGGAGGCTGAGGCAGGAGAATTGCCTGAACCCGGGAGGCGGAGGTTGCGGAGAGCCGAGATCGTGCCATTGCACTCCAGCCTGGGTAACAAGAGCGAAACTCCGTCTCAAAAAAAAAAAAAAAAAAAAAAGAAACTAAAGGGCAGTTTCTACAATGTTACTAAGTTAGAATATTCATGTTTAGGAATCAGATGAAAATAATTCAAACAGACTTTCAAAGATCTAGCATTATTCAGTAAGATAAAACAAATACTTCTAGTTATTCACAAATTTACTTGGTGTCATAATTTGGTACAAAACTGAATCTACTTTATAATTTAAATTTTTTAACCTGAAAAATATGGTCAATAAATTACTTAAATGTAAATGTTTAAGAGGAAATAAAACATTATGGGAAAAATACGCTGTTCTTTATCAGTTTCATGCTAAACAATGTATGTCACAAATGAGAATTCATTACTGCATTGCAACTAAAGCTGACATTGAATTTCTTTCTTCTGCTCAATTAATTACCCAAATTGATAATCATTCTTTTTCCATCCATTCCATTTCTGCAAATCAATATCAGACCATAGTGAAAAAAAGACTTAGAATGAGAAATTGAAATTTATTTTCTTCACATATGTTTCTGTGGTCTTCCAGATACTCTGACCTCAACTAGTAATTCAGATCACACAACAAAATTTAGTAATAAAAAAATTGTATTTTATCCAAATAATTCATATACATATTTTCACTTCAAATTAGAAAATGACCATTGCAGAATTTATTTCAATTAGAAATCAATTGAAGGGAGAGAGAATAATTAGAAATTTATGTGATTTTTAACTAAGGGTAATTAACTGTCAGTTAATCAGAAGTTGAATTCTTGGAGAAAATATTCCAGTCCTAGAGAATCCATCTTAGTTCCTCATATGTTTGAAACATTTGGCTAAGCAATATTTAATCCATCATGGTAACAGTAATAATTAAAAACTCCATGATACGGTTTGGCTTGTTCCCACCCAAATCTCATCTTGAAATGTAGTCCCCATAATTTCCACATGTAGTGGGTACCCAGCAGGAGGTAATTCAATCATGGGGGTGGTTACCCTCATGCTATTCATGTCACAGTGAGTTCTCAGGAGATCTGATGGTTTTATAAGGGGCTTTTTCCTTTTTGCTTGACACTTCTTTTTCCTGCCATTATGTGAAGATAGATGTGTTTTCTTCCCCTTCCATCATGATTGTAAGTTTCCTAAGACCTTTCCCATGACCTCTGGCCATGCTGAACTGTGAGACAATTAAATCTCTTTCCTTTATAAATTACCCAGTCTTGGGTATGTCTTTATTAGCAGTGTGAGAACAGACTAATATAAACTGCTTCACAATGACCAAAAGACATAGATAGTATCATTACTCTCACCTTGTATGTTAGAGAAACTGAAGTTCAGTGAGGCTAAATAAACTGTAAGTGAACTGAGATTCAAGGTCTAGGCATCTGACTTCAGTGCCTCCACTCCTTACTAGTCCTCTAAGTCCCTCCCAAAGATCCAGCCCTCATCTATTGCCAAAGTCCCAGAGATGACAAAGGTGGGCACTAGGAAGTGCACACACAACAGAAAAAGAGGAGAAAGTCATCTATTTCTTTTGGTGCTAACAATTCTAATTTTAGATGATATGAACCAAGAATAATTAATTCTTTACATTTGCTTCCTACCCAATTCCAAAACTTGGTGTCTCTGAGTCTTTTTGAAACTCAGTATTTTATGTAGTTTTAGGGATTGTGAAAAAGGAGCCCCTTTCATTTCTAAGAAATATTTTATTCCAAAAAGCTTTGATTTATTGATCCAAATCTGCATGTTGGCAACATGACAAGAATTCAACTATCAAACTGCTGCCAAATAGAAGAGATTTTTAAAGTGATAAATAAGAATAGCAGAAGGAAGGAGGGAATTTCCAGAGTTTTCAGGACAGGGATGAGAAGGAAGGAACAGATTTATACTAATTGAGTTTATGAATGAAGAGACCTGACGGGGTGTACTGGAATCTAGCAGCCCTTATTGTTGTTATTCTGCTGCGGCTATGGTATGAGACATGTGAAAAAGTGTAGTGGGGCAGAGGAAATAAATGGACCTGATGCTCACAAAGCTGTGTCAAGCTTTTAATTTAATCCACTGCTGAAACTGACTACGTCTCTTTGAATAGATAAAAGGGTAGAATAGATGATATTTTTAAAACAGGAAAGAGAAAAACTGTCAGATCATTTCCTGACTTCCCTACTGCTGCTTGTTGCTAAATTTACAGAACATTTTATACATGAACAAATTATCAAATCTTTAAATACAATTATGGCACTTTTAAAAATAGTTCTAATTATATTTTCTTTTGACAAAGTAATTATACCTCAAGAAACTGTGATCAGAACAATTTTTCACTGCCAATTCTGAGAACAGAAGGTAGAAAAGGTGCTTTTAGATTATCTTATCAAAAGCTAGCTAAACTTTATATAACTTTATTTCCTAGCCTTATAAAAGAAAGGTTTAAAAATGGACTAACAAACACAAATTTTAATCTTCTTTCAAGTCACTCATTGATTTGTAATTTAATATTATTTATGTCACCAGTGGTCACATACTGCAGCTTGATTTTCCTTCTGTAGACTTATATTTAAAATCACAGGGTTTCTCTGAGAACCTTTTTGTCACTAGTTTAAAACAAATGAATTGAATCTTAGGCCTATTTTCCTCAAGAGGAAGCAATACAATGCCATCGGCTGGTACTCTCAACTTCAGATTCTCCTACAATATATCTTTCTAGAAATCTATAACTATTTTCTTTCTTCAGAGGTCTCTAGCCTCTTCTACTTCCTCTTCCCCTTAACTTATGTCTTAATTAATAAATATTTCTCTGTTCACCTGAACTAGATTCTTTTTGCCTTTCTCTGCCCGAAATTGCTCCCTCAGGATTCTACCTGACTCGCCTACAAAATCCTTCCCACAAGGTTTAGGGGTAGCCTACAGCTAGGAGCCTTAATATTCCTCAGCTCTATCCTTTCGTGTGTAGTTTTTCATCCCCCATGAGGAAAAAAAAGTTCACAAAATGCAAAAGCACAATGAATAAACCAAAGAGTGAAGATGTACTAGTAAATTTGTTGGTTCAGATTTTTTCCTTCTATAGTTAGGGAAATTGTCAATTTATCTCCCCAAGAGTTTTGCAGTGAATATTAAGAATAATCTGTATCTTCTGAATTAGTGAGGGAATCATGGAGAAGGATGAAAGGAGCAAGTGCCACATTGATGACAAGAAGGAGGGATGTAAATAAGAAGAAATATAAGATAGTCTCTGCCCCCAGAAGACTTGCAATCTGGAAGGGTATATTTATATGCATGAAAAACTTTGAGAAGGGTAAAAGAAAGCATATAAACTGCCAACTTATGTAATACTTTGCCTTTTTTAGGTGGGTCTAGACATTTTAATAAGCCTCACTAAACCATCAGATGCTTCAGGGTTTAGAGTGTTCTCTGTTAAAGATAGGAAGAATTGAGAATGACACAACCCTGAAAGTGGAAATAGAGGAGGAGTGATGTACGGATTTCAGTTCCAAGAATTTTATTCCCAGCTGAGAGCAAATCATTGGCTAGCATACCAATGACTTACAAGTAACACAGAGATCCCTGAAGAAATTGTTTCCATTCCTTTCCTATACTGTTGAAGATCATAAATGACAGTGCATTTTTGTATATGGGCTAAGAATAAAATATCTTAGAGTTGAAATGATATGGATAGGTTACAGCAAGCAATAAACTTTGCCTTTTTATTTGACTCCTCCTAATCTTGGGAAATGAGTTCATTTTACTTTTAAAGACCTAGAGGTATCATTATTTTTTTCCTCTTTCTTTAAGTATCTAGTGGTATTTTGCACATCAGAAAACAACTACAGTATTCTCATTTTATGGAACTAGTAACTCAGTAGTTTGGTCTGTCCTATCCTGACAAGTCATATACTTTAAAAGGTAATACTAAAACTTGAATTACATACTTGTTTTTCTCCTCTTCTGACATTTGTATATAATTTGTATTCATGACAAACTACAAGGAAGTTCTATTATTCATTTTTTAAAAGTCTAGTGGAGAAGAACCTTACTTAAACTTATTCATATTCATCCTTCAATGCAAAACACAGCCTTAAAACTCTCCTTGATTTATTACATTATTTTTTTATGTTCTGCGATTTGGTCCTTTATGCAGTAGTTAAATGACTAGTCATATAATTTCTTTCCATGATAGCTAGGACTAGAAAAAGCAATCTACTTTCAGTGAGAATCATGAATATTGGGTGTGTCAAGAGGACCACAGTAGTTTTTTGATTAGATTACAATATTATTTTCTATACATTCTGGAAATTCTAGCACAAGTCCTGACAAACACAATAAATATTATTTGCCTTTCTTTTATCTCCACCCGAAAAAAGTTATTGACAAGCCTAAGATTAATTATGTAATCAAGAAGAATTCAATGAGACAGTATCTTAAGATTCCTAAACACTCCTAAGGTCATAAATTAGCCACCTAGGGAAGCATCCTGGACTCAGTTAAAGTCTCTAAGATACTGTACGGCAAATGGAAACACCAGTGTACTAACGAAAGGTCATACTAGACCTTTGGACAAGCCTATACATTTATTGTCTTTTCTAATCCAGTTCCTAATATGTGTTTAACAGTGGGTACAATGTCTGACACAGCTTCACTGCTTAGAGCTCTTCATTCCCTGCAAGTCTTTCCCAAGAAGTCTTACCAGGCCCAGACAACCTATGGTCCTCTTGACCTTTCTCTTACTTTGAATTCCTACCACACTTAAGAATTCTTCCCATTCTCGACTATCAGGTTTTGCCTTGAAATCTTTCTCAAATTATTCCATGGATTTCTGTCTTGTGTTCCTTAACTTGACTGTCACAGAGAGAAAGAGATCTCACATATTTTGTTGAGATCTCACATATTTTGTCTTTCTCACCAATCCTAGCAGAATCTGGGCCCAGCAGTCATCACCAAATAAACACTTATGAAATAATGAATGAGTAAACAGAGCGAAGGAACCAATTCATTACTTTAAAGCCCCGGTAGTTCTAGTAACATTGTATTAGTCAGGATCTTCGTAGAGGGACTGAACTAACTATATTTATATGTATATATGTATGTATGTATGTATGTATGTATGTATGTATGTATGGCAAGCTGAGGAGCAAGGAGAGCCAGTTGGAGTCCCAAAACTGAAAAATTTGGAATTCGATGTTCGAGAGCAAGAAGCATCCAGCACAGCACAGGATAAAGATATAGGCTAGAAGGCTAGGCACGTCTTGCATTTTTCTTGATTTTCTGCCTCCTTTATATTCATTGGAAGCTGATTAGATTGCGCCTACCGGATTAAAGGTGGATCTGCCTTCCCCAGCCCACTAACTCAAATGTTAACCTCTTTTGGCAATACTCACACAGACACACTCAAGATTAATACTTTGTATACCTCAATCCTGTCAAGTTGACACTCAGTATTAACCATCACAAGTCCACCCCTGGTCAACTTGAACCCATACACATCTCTGGAGATCATACACAAACTTCAAATAAAGACAATGAAGAGGTCATAATTATGCCTAACATAATACAACTAGCTTTGTACAACTGGAAATGCACCAATCCCTAACGCAAATACTATTACATAAAGTTAACAATACTTAAATGCTGATATGAGGTCAATCTTATGTCACATGATAAAGAAAAAGGAAATAAAATGAAGATAGTTTCTTAGTACAAGTGTATACATGCACAGACGTTTTTAACAAGAGGAGGAGGAAATGCTCATGACAGTTAAAGTCCTCATTTGTACAGCTGGTCACCTGGTCATATCTGGTATTGATGACTACCTTTTCCTACTACCCATTCTGTATTCCCTTTGCCTCCAGCAAGCACCTCAGCAGGTCACGGGTTTTTACCTGATGGAGTAACCAAAACCTTCATTCCTGAAGGGTCTGGACCATTCATAGTCCTGCCTGGATTGGTCTTTTGTAGTTTTCCATTGACCTTAATCACAGGGCATATAATACTAAGAGATACCCTAATGGATCTCCTGTATTCCATGCATTCTCTTCCTTACCTCCGTTGTGGAGTAGTAAACTGATTTTGTCTTGATAGCCTGGGTCACTCATCCCAGCCAACATGGTAACTCCCTTCTTAGCCTGTTGACTTAAAAGTAGAAGGAGCCCAAAGTGTCCAGGTGGAAATCTCAAATTCGAGTTTAATGAAATCAATGTTGTGTCTCCTGGTGGCAGTTTTCCTTCCTCTGGAACTAAGACCTCTAGGCCAGCAGAATATAATGTTGCAGGAAGAGGAAGCAAAAATTTTGCTAGTAGATCACTAGGGGTGATGGTGAATGGTGTCACTTCCACTTTCACCCATTGATTCATGGACTGGTGAATCTTGGCTATGGGAGAAACAGTACCATATATTGGATGCTGATTCAGAACACACACGGCCTTCTGGATAACACTGTCCCCATCCTGCAAAGTATAGTCACCTACTTGGAGTAGTAACTGTGACTTCAAAAGACCATTCCACCATTCTATCAATCCAGCTGCTTCAGGATGATGGGGAACATGGTAAGACCAGTGAATTTCATGAACATGAGATCCCTGCTGCATTTTTTTAGCTGTAAAGTGAGTGCCCTGATCAGAGACAATGCTGTGTGGAATAGCATGATGATGGATAAGGCATTCTATGAGTCCAAAATGGTAGTCTTGGAAGAAGCATTGTGCACAGGATAGGCAAACACATATTCTGAGTAAGTGTTTATTCCAATGAAGACAAGCCTCTGCCCTTTCCATAATAGAAGAGGTCCAATATAATCAATGGTCCACCAGGTAGCTGGCTGATCACCCCAAGGAATAGTGCCATATCGAGGGCTTGGTGTTGGTCTCTGCTGCTGGCAAACTGGGCACTTAGCAGTGGCTGTAGCCAGGTCAGCCTTGGTGAGTGCAAGTACCATGTTGCTAAGCCCACAAGTAACCTCCATCCCTGCCACCATGGCCACTTTATTCATGTGCTCATTGAGCAATGACAGGGGTGGCTGGGGAAAGCAGCTGAGTAGTGTCCACAGAACCGATCATTCTATCCACTCGACTATTAAATTCCTCCTCTGCTAAGTGAGCACTCACATGGGATACAAATATCTTCAGTTTTTGACCACTCAGAGAGGTCTATCTACATACCTCTTCACCAAATTTCTTTGTCACCAATTTTCCAATTATACTTCTTCCAGTCCTTGGCCATCCAGCCAAACCATTGGAGACAGCCCATGAATCAGTATATAATCACACATCTGGCCATTTCTCCTTCCAGGCAAAGTACACAACCAGGTGCACTGCCCAAGTCTGCTCACTGGGAAGATTTCCCTTCACCACTGTCCTGCAGGGATGGCCTAAAAAGGGGCTGTAGTGCTATAGTTCTCAACTTTCAAGTGGTGCCTGCATATCATGCAGAACCAACTGTGAACCAGGACCCAGTCTTCTCTTTCTCTGTCAACTGATCATAGGGAACTCCCCATGAGGTCATTGGTGTAGGCTAGGAAGACAAGGCAAGGTGGCAGGAGTGGAGATCAAAGGCATTTGAGCCATTTCCTCATGTAACTTACTTGTGACTTCAGGACCTGCTCAAGCCAGATCAAGTATCTGACACTTCTATTTTATGATGGAATGCTGCTGCACATGACCCACTTTATGGCTAGATGGATCAGGAAGTACCCAGTTCATGATTGGCAGTTCAGGTCACATGGTGACTTGATGACCCACAGTTAAATGTTCAGTTTCCACCAAAGCCCAGTAGCAGACCAAGAGCTGTCTCTCAAAAGGAGAGTAGTTATCTGCAGAAGATGGCAGGGCCTTTCTCCAAAATCCTAGAGGCCTCTGCTGTGATTCACCAATGGGAGTCTGCCAAAGGCTCCAAACAGCACCCCTGTCTGCCACTGCCACTTCAAGCACCATTGGATCTGCTAGGTCTTATGGCCAAAGTGGCAGAGCAGCTTGGACAGCAGCCTGGACCTATTGCAGAGCCTTCTCCTGTTCTGAACCCCACTCAAAACTGGTAGACTTTTGGGTCACTCAATAAATGGGCCAAAGTAACACACCCAGATGAGGAATGTGTTGCCTCCAAAATCCAAATAGGTCCACTAGGCATTGTGCCTCTTTCTTGGCTATAGGAGGGGCCAAATGCAGCAACTTATGCTTCACCTTGGAAGGAGTATCTCGACAGGCCCCACATCACTGGACCCTTACAAATTTTACTGAGGTAGAAAGTCCTCAAATTTTAGTTGGATTAATTTCCCATCCTTTGGCACACAAATATCTCACCAATAAATCCAGTGTGTTTGCTTATTCTTGCTCACTGGATCCACTCAGCATAATGTCGTCAATGTAATGGACCACTATGATATCTTGCAGAAGTGAAAAGCAATTAAGTTCTCTCCAAATAAGATTGTGACACAAAGCCAGAGAGTTAATATATCCCCTGAGGCAGGAGAGTAAAGGTATATTGCTGGCCTTTCCAGCTGAAGGCAAATTGCTTTTGGTGGGCCTTATGGACATGAATGGAGAACAAGGCATTTGCAAAGTCAATGGCTGCATACCAGGTTAATTTGCTCAAGCAGTATAACCACATCTGGCATAGCAACTGCAACTGGAGTCACCACTTGGTTAAGCTTAACACAATCCACTGTCGTTCTCTAAGACTCATCTGTCTTCTGCACAGGCCAAATAGAATAGTTGAATGGGGATTTTGTTTCATTCATCACCATGCATCTTTCAAGTCCTAGATGGTGGCACTAATCTCCACAATCCCTCCAGGGATGTGATATTGTTTTTTATTTACTATTTGCCTAGGTAGAGGCAGCTCTAAAGGCTTCCATTTGGCCTTTCCCACCATAATAGCCCTTACCATACCATAAAGGGAGCCAACGTGGGGGTTCTGCCAGTTGCTAGATATGTCTGTGTCAATTACACATTCTGGCACTGGGGAAATGACCACAGGATGAGTCTGAGGACCCACTGGACCCACTGTAAGACAGATCTGAGCTCAAACTCCATTAATTACCTGACTTCCATAAGCCCCTAACTGAACTGGAGAACCACGATGATGTTTTGGGTCCTCTGGAATCAACATCAGCTCAGAGCCAGTGCCCAGTAATCCACAAAATGTCTGATCATTTTCCTTTCCCAAATGCACAGTTACCATGGTAAAAAGACAGAAGTCTCTTTGAGGAAGAATGGGAGAAAGATTCACTGCATAAATTGTTGGTAATATAGTAGGGTCCTTCCTTAAGGGGACCCACATTCCCCTTCATTCAAAGAGTTCTGGGTCTGTAAACAGGCTCAAGTCTGGAAGTTGATTGGGGGCCATGATTCTCTGTTTTTATAATTCAAGTTGGTCTTCCGTCCATTCGACCTAGAAGTTTTCTGTTTGTCTAATTTAAGAAGGAATGCAGTAGGCTTCCTATAAATTTCACTTCTGGAAACACCATGATTAATTAGTCAATGCCAGAGCTCTACATGAGTCAGAATATTCTGATTGCTGCTTTGCCTCTGCTGTCCATTATGGTAGCCATGCCCACCTTGCCTTTGACAGATGAGTGCTGCCATTTGGCCCCTGCCACCTCAGGATCCAATTATTCCCATTCTATTTAAATTTTGCAATTGGATGATTATGGTTTCCACCATTAAATCTGACATACAGAGGAGAGCACTTACAGGCCTCTTCAAAGATGCAGATTCTGCCTTCATGAATCTATTTTGTAAGCCATTTGTCAAGGGTATATATTCTGGACCCTCTTGGCTGGGATGAGTAGGTATAAAGTGACTAATCCAGTTCAGCATCCCAATCTCCCTAAGCCTTTCGATCCTTTCCTCTACAGTAAGCCAAGGGAGATCAGACATTTCCAGCTCGCTCATAGCAGGCCGTCTTTTCATCCATATTTCAGTTAACCAACAAATAAATTATTAGAACCTTTTTTAATTCCCTGAGCTGCAACATTAAATGCAGAGTCCCTGCTTGGTAGACTCAAATCAATAAATTCAGCCTGATCCGACTCAGTAACCGAGCTGAGAATCAAATCAAAAATTCAACCCCTTTTGCAATAGCTGCAAAAAATACAAATAAAAATTTAGAAATATACCTAACCAAGGAGGTGAAAGAGCTCCACAAAGAAAACAATAAAACACTGCTCAAAGAAATCACAGACAACACAAACAAATGGAAACACATCCCATGCTCATGGATGCGTAGAACCAATATTGTAAAAATAACCATACTGCCAAAAGCAATCTACAATTAAACTCAATTCCCATCAAAATGCCATCATCATTCTTCACAGAACTAGAAAAAAAAGTCCTAAAATGCATATAAAACCAAAAATTAACCCACATAGCCAGAGCAAGACTAAGCAAAAAAAAAAAACAAACAAAAAAAAAAAAACAAATCTGGAGACATCACATTACCAGACTTCAAACTATACTATAAGGATATCATCACCAAAACAACATAATACTGATATGAAAATAGGCATGTAGACCAATGGTACAGCATGGAAAACCCAGAAATAAAGTCAAACACTTACAGCCAACAGCTTTTCAACAAAGAAAACGAAAACATAAAGTGAAGAAATGGCATCCTCTTCAACAAATGGTGCTGGAATAATTGGCAAACCACATGTAGAAGAATGAAAGTGGATCCTCATCTCTCACCTTACACAAAAATCAACTCAAGATTCATTAAAGACTTAAATCTAAGACCTGAAACCATAAAGTTTCTAGAAGATGACATTAGAAGAACTCTTCTAGATATTGGTTTAGGCAAAGACTTCATGACCAAGAACTCAAAGCAAATGCAACAAAAACAAAGATAAATAGATGGGACTTACTTAAACTAAAAAGCTTCTGTACAGCAAAAGAAATAATCAACACAGCAAACAGGGAACCCATAGATTGGGAGAAAACCCTTTCAAGCTATACTTCCATGAACAGACTAATTTCCAGAATCTACAAAGAACTCAAACAAACCAGCAAGAAAAAAAAAATTTCATCAAAAAGTGTGTTAAGGACATGAATAGACAATTCTCAAAAGAAAATATACAAATGGCCAGCAAACATGAAAAAATACTTAACATCAGTAATAATCAGGGAAATGCAAATCAAAACCACAATGCAATACCACTTTACTCCTGCAAGAATGGCTACAATCAAAAAATTATAGATGTTTGTGTGGATGTGGTGAAAAGGGAACACTTTTAGACTGCTGGTGGGAATGTAAACTAGTACAATCACCATGGAAAACAGTGTGGAGATTCCTTAAAAAACTTAAAGTAGATCTGCCATTTGATCCAGCAATCTCACTACTAAGTATCCACCCAGAGGAAAAGAAATCATTATAGAAAAAAGATACTTGCATACACATGTTTATAGCAGCATAATTCACAATTGCAAAAATATGGAACCAGCCCAAATGTCCATCAATCAAAGAAAATGTGGTATATATGTTATGTAATATTGCTCAACCATAGAAATGAATTAAATAATGGCATTTGCAGCAGCCTGGATGGAATTGGAGACCATTATTCTAAGGGAAGTCACTCAGAAATGAAAAACCAAATATCATGTGTTCTCATTCGTAAGTGGGAGCTAAGCTATGAGGATGCAAAGGCATAAGAATAATACACTGGACTTCGGGGACTAGGGAGAAACGGTGGGAGGCTGATGAGGGATAAAAGACTATACATTAGGTACAGCGTACACTGCTCAGGTGGTAGGCCCACCAAAATCTCAGAAATCACTGCTAAAGAACTTTTTCATGGGCCAGGCACAATGGTTCACACCTGTAATCCCAGCATTTTGGGAGGCCGAGGCAGGTGGATCACTTGAGGTCAGGAATTTGAGATCAGCCTGGCCTGGTAGAACTCTGTCTCTACTAAAAATACAAAACCTAGCCAGGCATGGTGGTGCAGGCCTGTAGTCCCAGCTACTCGGGAGTCTGAGGCATGAGAATTGCTTTAACGTGTGAGGCAGATAGCCAAGATTGCCCCACTGCACTCCAGTCTGGGCTTCAGAGCAAGACTGTCTCAAAAAAAAAAAAAAAGAAAGAAAAAGAAAAAGAAAAAAGAACTTATTCATGTAACCAAACACCTCCTATCCCCCAAAAACCTATTGAAATAAAATAGACAGAGAGAGAGAGAGAGATTTACTGAGCATGACAACACATAATTAACTTTTTCCTTTACTCTTTTCACATATGAAATGTAGATGTACTGAAGCTAATGAGAACCTCACTGCCTACCTTCCCTTCTTTTTCTCCCCCTCTGCTTGTTCCTTTCCCTTTACACATTGCAGTTCCCAAAATCTCCTTTGGAAAAAAGTATAGGTCACAGGTTATTCTGTGCATTGTGTTTTTCCCAGGCATGTCCTCAACCTTGGCTAAAGAAACCTCTAATCAATTGAGACCTGCCTCAGTCACTTTCTGGTTTACAGAATTTATATACTTATGAAGTTTCCTATCGAAGGAAGATAGATTTTTGACTTTGTCTTGGATTAACCAATGATCAAATAACAGTAATTTCATGAAGTTCTAAGAATTTATCTTTAAAGATTGTATCAGTTTCAGCATCATCACATCAACACATTACCTGTAGTGTGTGTGTGTGCACGCGCCCTGGACAGAAAGATTGGATGAAGAATTCTATAAGTTGGCAGAAAGAGAAACTCTTGAGGGAGGAATGAATAACACCACTCTGCAGGTTTCCAAAATTAAAAAAAAAAAAAAAAAGAACTTCTGTTATGAGCCAAGTTTTACGAGTTTTGTTGTTTTGTTGTTCTTGCTTATTTTTGTGTCGTGTTTTGCACCCCAACCCTCCAAAGAATTTCCACATTCAATCTTTTCCCTTAGAATACAAATCAAAACCTACCGGAGGAGAATTCCTGGTAGAGGACGCCAAGCCGAAGGGTCCGTGACTCTGACTGGAAAGACTCCTAGGAAAGCCCTTGCAGGAAGGAGAGGTGCGGACTCAAGCAAAGCCAGCCAGAGTAGATCTGATTGACAAGCTGAGCTGTCTCAGCTGAACCAACAATTTAAAGTTGTTTGGCGGTTCTGTTAGTGCTGCAGCTGTGACATTGTTGTTGATGGGTCAGGATACCTGCTTAAGTTACTATCAGACTAAGAGGTTTTTTTAATTCTAAATGTCTGTGTAAGCTCCTAAAGAAGAAGCCTATTTGAGAAAGATCATTTTTGCTTTGAGTTTTTTTTTAAGTAAATAAAAATGTGTTTAATGTAGCTTTGTTTCCTAAAACACTCCTTAATTATCTATTATGCTCTTTTTCTTCTAGCTATGTTTATTGAAAAATCAGTTTTATATTATATTCATGGATAAACAAAAATGTTATCTGTGCTTATCGAGATTTTTAATCATTTAAGCCAAATTTATTATGATTGCTTTCCTGATCTTTAAATTCATTCTATTTCTTATTCCAAGAAGAGTATTTATTAGAATTGTCACACTTTATTCTTTTATTGTGTCTGATTACTGTCTATTTAAAATTCAAAGTAGAATTCTGAGAAAATAGAGAAAAAAGATAAATTCCTATTTAATAAAAGGAAAAATAATTTAGCAATTATTCTACTAAAACAAAGGAGAAAAGATGAATAAATTGATGATTTTTGAAGAAATGCAAACTTTCACTTGCAACTAAATTTCTTACCAAAATAATTTTCCAGTGCGATGACATAGTTATTCAACTAGCAAAAAAGAAATAAAATTTTATAAATGCTGGTAAAAAAAAAACAACATAATGTGTGTGAGTTAATATTAAGTATCTTGCAGGGTGCAGTGGCCTATTCCTGTAATCTCAACATGTTGGAAGGCTGAGACAGGAGGATCGCTTGAGGCCAGGAGTTCTAGACTAGCCTGGACAACATAGCAAGACCTCATCCCTGCAAAAAATAAAACAAACAAAGTTTGACCAGACGTGGTAGCATACACATGTCATCCCAGCTACTCAGGTTGCTGACGTGGGAGGATCACTTGAGCCAAAGAGTACAGCATAGAAAAATTCAAATACAAAACAGAAAACTCCTGATAGTTAAGAACAACATGCAAGGAAGAAGTGAAACATTTGCATGACTCACATTGCCCTGTAGGTTATAAAGATTTCCTTACCTTTGATTACCTACCTCTGTAGATAAAGCAATCTTAGAGATTTGAAATGAAAATTTACAACTGAAAAACTAAAATCGAACTGCTTATAATCTGTCATCAATAATCAGCTCATTACTTATTATCTCTTTTAAGACAACTCCATTTTGAGTCTGTGCAAAGCAAAGTCTCAGGTACAAGGAAAGCACTTACCGGGAAGTCACAGTAAGGCTGCAAATACTCATTCCTCAAAGTTCACAGCACCATATGCAAGGGGAATGCTGATTTTTTGAATCAATGCATTGAATTGTAATAATGGAGGGGGAGGCCAATTTTCAATTGATTATAATGTTATAATTCTCAATATTTAAATAAATGTAGATAGAATTTTTTGTTATTTTTGTCTTTAAGAAAATAAAAGTGTCTGACTCTAACAATAATGCAATACTAAATGTCATCAAAATAGTCATTCTGCATAATTGAGTTCAGTCATTCAAAATTTTAAAAAATGAATAGATGGAAATAATTTTGTATATTACATGTAGAATTAATAACAACATAAACATTTCTTTACAATGTTTGACAGTTACTAACCTGTCAAAATTCCACATTAATATGCTAAATAATATTTTTCTAAGTTACTTCAATTGCCCACACAACAATTTCTAAGCTTGGTAAAATAGTTAAAGTATTTTACTCTGCCTCTTCAGTAAGTTAATGTAGTTAACTTAATGAAGAATGAAAGTCTTCCGCTTATCTTTACTAACCTAGAGCAAGTCTTAGGAAATTAGTTTATTCTCAGCCACAAGTGCTAATTCTTTACATTATAGATAAATTGCCTTTTACAAACACACAACTAACAGGTTTAAGGTAAAGGAAAAAGAAAAGAAAAGGCATTTATAAAATTCATCTCCAAGACCGTCAATATTCTGGAATTTTGTTCATGTCATGTGCTTCAGAGGGAGTGTAATTTGTTCCTATCTTGAGTAGATCTAGAGAAATGAGAAATTTCTGTTATTAGTACATGACTCCTATTTGGGAAAAAAATGATTACTTACTCCAAAATCACCCCAAATCTTATAATTTATAAGGATAGAGAAAATATGCTACAAAGTCAGAGGTGGGGGTAATTGGGTCAGTCAGTACTCAACTGTGAATAACAGAAACCTTTCTAGCACCACTTTATCTAGGAATGGATTTAATGCCAGGAGTTAGGTTCCTAAAAAACTGTGGGAAGGGCCTGAGGCACAGGAATGACTTCCAAAAGACAGTCACGGAATTGCCCTGCTAAGGAACAGTTACCATTGCTGTAACCAAGAGGTTGTGCCAAGAATTACACCACAGTAGCCACAACCTTGGGACAGAAAGCTGCCACCTGGACCATAGCCTCCTGAGCCTACTCCACCTGATAGGTCTGTACCAGCAAATGACTCTTAACATTTCCAAATTTAAGCGCCCTGAAGGTGCTCCTGATTGGCAGAAACTAAACCACATGAGAATCTCCAGCTGCAAGGGTGTCTGGGAAATGCAGTGTTTAGCCTTCCAGCCTCTGCAATACAGGAAGGCACTCTGCAGACAGAATGCAGTACAGAGGCACTCTACAGAGACAGGACAGATGCTAGCAGTCAAACCACCATTTCTACCACAAGTGGACAGTTTCATCACTATGCTGAAGCCTCGAACATTCCGTTAATCTTTCTTCAATGTTTAACAAATTTATAATAAAAGAAAGATTATACCAGGGAATGATGAGAGAATATGATCCTCAAAATAAGTTGGATATATTTGAGAATAATATTCTCAACATTTCCCAGTAAATATATATACACATATAATATCATATTCATTATATATCCAAACTTAGTTGTAGTCTTACGTTCCCTACAACTAATGGTTTTTTCTGCTTTTTAATAAGATTAAGAAAAACATAAAAGAGAATTACAGAGTGGATAAAGAAATGTTATAGTATTTATACATATATAAACCATAACAAAACTATATATAAAATGAACAAACAGAACTTCTGAGCAGGAACAGATCACCATGTCAACTTTCTTAGCTTGTAGGTAGGTATAGTAGAGTGACTGCAAGCTTGGGTGTTAGGCACCATCACATATTAGTTTTGTGACCATAAGAAAGTTATTTCATCTCTTTTAGACTGAGACTGACTTCCTACTCTCATTTTAAAAGCGGAGGATATAGTGACACCATACATATTGTAGATCTTTCATGAAGGTTAAATAAGATGATCATATATTCAATGCCTCCTATTTCTTTAATTATAGGATAAACACTGATAATTTCTAAAATCGAGAAAAACTTTTTTATTTTACTTTTTAAAAAGTGAATGCATCCATGCAGAAGAATAACTGCCACTGCCAAGCACTTGCAGTATCTGTTCATCCAACTGTCACTTCAATTGAGGTATTCATTTGTTTGTTTGTTTGGGTTTGTTGTATCACTGAATTTTTTCTGAACATTGCATCTTGTGTACTTTCAAAAAACGATTTCAAAAATGTTACATCACTATAAAGCTTAAGAGAAAAAAGTGATTGTGTAAAAGTCATTTTAAAGCTAGGAGTTGTTGGTATGTCTACTTTATATATGGTGAAAACCTGTCACAAAGCATTGAACATCTATTTAAGCAAAAGCTTCCAGCTGACTTTCAAGGGATGTTTATTGTCCAAGAAGACATAGTACTTTTAAGGAAAAAAATGGAACCACAAGTTAATGAAATGGCAATGCCAAGAAATCTCAAGTGCTTTTTGATATGCCTTATTGCAATAGTAGAGGTGCTTTAAAAGTCATAATCCCAAAAACTGATATCACAGAGTTTTGGCTTCTGGGGGGTGAATTACTTCTGACCAGTTGTAGTCATCCCCAGTACTCCAGTACTGTTCAAAAGTAATCTCCCCCCAAAAAATCTTTAGGTTATTGATTGTCTACATGATCTAAATTTTTTTAAATTGCATTTTAGGTTTTGGGGTACATGTGAAGAACATGCAAGATTGTTGCATAGGTACACACATGGTAGCGTGATTTGCTGCCTTCCTCCCCTTCACCTATATCTGGCATTTCTCCCCATGCTCTCTCTCCCCAACTCCCCATCCCCCGTTTCCTCCCAACAGACCCCAGTGTGTGATGCTCCCCTCCCTGTGTCCATGTGTTCTCGTTCAACACCCGCCTATGAGTGAGAACATGCGGTGTTTGATTTTCTGCTCATGTCAGTTTGCTGAGAATGATGGTTTCCAGGTTCATCCATGTCCCTACAAAGGACACAAACTCATCGTTTTTGATGGCTGCATAATATTCCATGGTGTATATGTAGCACATTTTTCCTGTCCAGTCTATCATCGATGGGCATTTGGGTTGGTTCCAGGTCTTTGCTATTGTAAACGGTGCTGCAATGAACATTCGTGTGCATGTGTCCTTACAGTAGAACGATTTATAATCCTTTGGATATATACCCAGTAATGGGATTGCTGGGTCAAATGGAATTTCTATTTCTATGTCCTTAAGGAATCACCACACTGTCTTCCACAATGGTTGAACTAATTTACACCCCACCAACAGTGTAAAAGTGTTCCTATTTCTCCACATCCTCTCCAGCATCTGTTGTCTCCAGATTTTTTAATGATCGCCATTCTAACTGGTGTGAGATGGTATCTCAATGTAGTTTTGATTTGCAAATCTGGATGTAATGCACTGAAGGTAAAAAAAAATAGGTTTATTATTGTAGTGTTTCTTTTTTCTTTTTCTTCCTTTTTTCCTTGATATTCCAAAAGTTGTTATTAAGTTAATGGTAAATTACTAGCTATGTGGTGGTCATAGCATGGGAGATGAGCAGCTGCAACTGATCAATCCACTCAAACACTCCTATTTTCCCAAATCTTTGCACTCTTTTCTTTACATTTTGGCAAGGAATTTTGGCCATCAGCTTAATTCAATGTAGGTCACATAGGTTTCAATCAGCCAACCAGAAGACAGATTGGACCACTCCCAGCTGCTCAAGACAGTACACTTAATTAATAGAAATACATTCAGCTCTGTTTAAATGTGTTTCCCCTTCCTCTCCCGAGTCTAGGCACTCAGAATTCATATTTACGTATATTCTGAAGTCTCACAAATTGGTAAAATTTTGTAAATGGAGGTGGGCATCATCCAATCTGTTGAGGGCCTGAACAGAACAAAAAGGCAGAGGGAAAGAAAACTTGCTCTCTCTGCTTGAGGCTGAGACATCCAGCTTCTCTTGCCATTGGGCATCAGCACTGCTGGTTCTTGGGATTTCTGGTTTGGTCAAGATTTAAATCATTACTCCCCTGGTTCTCAGGCCTTCAGATTTGGACTAGAACTACATCATCAGATTTCCTGGGCCTCCAGCTTGCACACAGCAGACTGTGAGATTCTCAGTCTCCATAATTTCATGAGCCAATCCACCATAATGAATCTCTCTCTCTCTACACATATATATACACATATATATGTGTATATATACATATATGTATGTGTGTATATATACACATATATGTATATGTGTGTACATGTTATGTATCTATACATATGCGTATAGATATATACATGTGTACATATGTATACACATATATACACATATATATGTATGTGTGTATATATGTGTGTGTGTGTGTGTGTGTGTGTATATATATATATATCCTCTTGGTTCTGTTTCTCTGCAGTGCTCTAATGTAAATGGCTTTCTCTGCTGCCTTATAATAATCAAGGGAATAATTAGTAGCCAAGACCCTAAGAAGCAGAATGATCTGACCCAGATGACACAGAGAGTTAATGGCAAACCCAGGCACAGCAGAGCTGGCAGATGTGGATGCTGTCATTTCCCAGGTCCAGTGACAGAAGTGGTTCTCCCAGCTACCTGTGAAGTAGACTGACCTCTTGTCTCCAACCTCTAGTCTCCAACTGGAAAATGTTCCTTATATTTCTCTAAACTTTTGTTTTTATTACTAAATCTTTTCACTCTCAAAACCATTTCAGTGTCAATTTATGACTGATGCAATGCAATTTATATTTATATTTATTTTTTTAAATACCTTGAGCACTCCACGTAAGTTAAAAACTATGCTAGGCATAAGCAGCAAACAGGACAGACAAATCACTACTAACAAATACACAGTTTAAATACCCATTGTTGACTTACTAACATAGAAATCATGGCCAACATGTGTGAACAAAGCTTATCTAACACGTATTTTCTCCGTAAGACTCATCATAGCCTTCTTGCGTTTAGGAACACTAGATGGCACTTCAGTTGTCTATGTTTGGGGATCATTCTAAATCACCAAAGAAAAGCAAAAGAGAAAACACACACACAAAAATGGCACTAAATACACCAGGTAAAAATGCATGTTTAGCCCAGCAACCTCCTAGGCCTGCTTTCCAGACTTCTGAGACAGCCCGGGACAAGCAGTCCTGTTACGGTACACCTGGACCTTCCCCACCTGGTCTCCAGGAAGGCTCTGGTCTTGGAGAGGGAAAAGGAAGGAGAGGGTGTCTTCACCACCTGGGAAGACAGCATAAGGCCTAACTAGGTCACCAAGACTCCCCACCCCAGCATTTCATTCACACCAGATAATAGCTGCATTACTGCCAACAGACCTTATTAACCCTCTTCACCTTCAAAAAGATTCATGGTTTTTAATTGCTGCTTTTAATAACATTTGTTAAAGTTATTTTTAACATGCATATTTATAGTAGGAAAGCTGAATCAAAAAGGGAGAGCATCACCTGCTCAGCCGCAGCTGGGAACAAGTGCATGGGCCAACCAAAATTTTCACCATTCTGTACATGTCTATGAATGACTGCAAAAGTACAAGCATTGATTGGGGGATTACAAATAAATTTTAACAAGTCAAAAAATTACCAAAAATGAAATCCGTGAATATCGAAGATGAGCTGTACCTGTCCTAGAAGAAAGGAAAGTGGAACCCCATCCTGATTTTAATAAGTTCTTATAACACCAATATATAGTTAATAAATGCTTAAGAATTAATCGAGAATACCTACTGATGGGGCATTAAAATGACAACAAAATGCACAGCTAAGAAAATGAAGGCCCATTTCCTCTTCTTATGAATGACCTAGCACACAATCGCAGTCATAAGTACGTGTGGAATGAACGTAAGTGGGAACACTGCTCCTTTTGCCCCTTTGCCCATAGAATATGAAGCTCATTATAAAGCTGTTAAAAACAAAATCTCATTATTTGCAACCCCCATCAGATTTGTAATTCATAAAAATCAAGAAAAGCCATGTGGATGAATTTTACCTTTAGACTCAATTAGAAAGCAGTTTATAAAATACCTTTAGTTGTAAAGGGAAATCCTTCAAAGCCAGCTAGTAAATGGGAGAAGCAAGTTTTCAAAAATATTTTAGATATGACTATTTATGTATTTAAAATGCTTATTCGATTAATCCTGACCTCATTTCCAAAAGAACAACTTTTTCTAAATTTTTGTTAGTCTAGTTTTTTTTCTGTATGAGCTTTGAAAAAACAAGATAACATTTTTTTAAGTCATAATGAAAACTTTCTGCTAATTCAGATTTATTCAGTAGCCCTTGCCCTAAAAATTGAAGGCATTTTCCACATAATCTGTGTGTTCTGAGATTTGATGATTCTATTATTTTTCTAGGTTAGCAAGGTCAGTTCTACACTGACTATACATACTTAGAATGAGTCTTCATCTTCTGCACCACGATCACTTTCTCCTTCCCTTTAGCTCCTGTTTGGGGTTGATTTTAGAGACATTTTCTCCTACTCATTTTCTTCCTACCTTTTCTCTTCCTTCTTTCTAAATTTGAGATTATGTCTAAAAGTACATATCTATTTCATTTCTAGTATTAAAATAAGAATCTCCAAGTTTTGAATTCAATACTTGTATTGATATTATAATATCAATAATCATAAGATTAATTTATATTATTAAAAACCACTTTCTTTTGATAGACACATACCTCATATGTCATCACAACAATCCAAAAAGGTGGGTGGTATTCTTATCTCCTCACTCTAAAAGTGAGAAATATGAGATAGGCCTTGAAAAGTTAAAAAATTTGCTCTAGGCTTTCCAACTAGGAAGTAGAAGAACTACCATAGGTTGCAGTAGTCATTAAGTTAACAATTATGCCAGCCAGCCTCTGACAGATACAGGACATGGGCATTAAATGAAGGCCTGACCCCAGTGCTTCATTAACATTCCTCCTACTAAGAGGATCATCATGATTTTATCTCCTCTTAACGTATTACTTACAAGGTTAAGTCCTTTAAAATATTAAATATTTAATTAGTCCTATTACAGCATCTCCCTGAGGCAAATAGTTAAACTGTATAATTGTTATGTTGGTTAAAGAGAAGAGCAAAAGGAAGCTTGAGCATAAATTAACAATAATAAAACAGATCATTACATTTCATGCCTGAAGATTAACATGGATAACTCCCTTCAAGTAAAATGGTAAAGTGATTATTAAAATTAGTCTTTACAGATGACCTTAGTCATTACACTTTAACTGGGTGTCCACACAGCCAAAATGGCCAGTCAATCCATTAAATATAAGGTTACCATTGTCATACATTATTTCTTAAAGTGTCCACAAAGACTCTTGTATATAAGTCACCTGGAAGTTTGTTTAAAATAGAGATTTTAGTATTTACATAAATTCTTTTCTGCCTTTTAGCAAGCATTGCCAAGTGATTTTGGGGTAAGAGATCAACCAAATTTTTAAGGCTTTGTTCTTAGTCATAATGAATCTATATAAAACATTATTTCTGCTGAAATAATATTTCAGTTTTATTCCCTGACCATCTGCAAACACATTGAGACTTGAAACCACGCTTTAATCAGTAATTATTCCATTGTTTAGGAAAGAAACAAACAGCACTGAGCCTCAAATTGTTTAATGCTAAATGACCTTGTAGCGATGATATTTAATCATCCTTAGCAGTGCTAGCAAAGATACTTGAGATTTACATTTTTTTAAGAAGGCTTAACACTAACCCATGTGCTCTCAAAAACTGGTCTCCTCCATTATCTAATCAGAAGAGGTTTGCAACAGTGAGAGTTCCACTAAGAAGATAAAAATGCTTTTCACAGTGGGATGTCAACATTCCTGCCAACACCCCTAATATTTTAAGCCTCCTTGAACCAACGGCAGACCATTTTATTACTTTAAACACTCATCTGAAAATTGAAACTGACGGAGATGTAGCACTAGCCAACAAGCCCGCTTCAAGTATATCTAATGCAAGAGGGAGGCTCAGTTTAAGCAAAATGTTAAATTACACCTATAGATAAGGCTGTTAAACTCTTTTCACTGTATTTGGTTTTCACTGTATTCTTTTTTGAACATCAAAAAATAATATACTCCATCAAATTATTTGTATTCCCCCAAACACCATTACATAAAATCTAAACTCAGTTATAACCTTAGCATTTATTGAAGACTGGCATAAGAAAGGTGTATTTTTGTAATGCTTTTCATTTTCTTCGCAAAAAAGCACAATATTATGTGTTATGCTACCTTTATGAACTTTTAGAAAAAGAGACATCTAACATATTTTTCTTAGTATTCAGTCACAGGAAAATGTTTCCCTCCAGATGAACGTGAATGATTCTATTCATCCTACTTTGAGAACTCCAAAGCCTCTTAAATTTACACTTGACTTCATGGCCTAGAAGATGAAAATTAAATTTGATTTTCAACTGCAGCAAATAATTAATTTCATACGCATGATATAAGTATGTTTTACCCTAAACTTGATTCTATACTTTTTCTTTTTATCTTGTCTGTTTTAAGTGAGCTTTATCACTGGAAGTCACTTCTAATTTTTTGAAAGAGTAGACAAAGAGAAAGTCAATTTTTTTTTTTAAGAAGTAAGTAAGCAAAGGTAAATTTGGAGGAAAATGTGACAAGAAGATTACTTGGATACACGGAGAGATCAAGCAGTTAGGACAGAATCAATTTTTCTTGTTTTATAACCACAAGGCTATTTAAACTGACAATAATAACACCAAAACAGATCACTAAGAAATGTCACAGAAGACAGCATCCAACATGACTCTTGCTAGACTAGCTCAAAGCCAATGTGAAAGCAGAACAGGTAATGAAACACAGTCTAGCTTGTAATTAAGTAAAAAATCATAAAGGCTCAGAGACCAAAAATTACCTCAAATGGAATTTTTTCAGTACCTGGTATTTAACTGCCTGAAACTATTTTTTAAGAACCATACTTCCAGTCTGAAACTCTAATGTGCATATAGAACCATACTTGCAGTCTTAAACTTTAATGTGCATATAAGTCACGTGTGGGTCTCCTTAAAATGCAGATTCAATGTGGATCCCATCAAACTGGGGTTTGGGATTCTGCATTTTAATACACTCCTTGGTGACATGAGGCAGCCAGTTCAGGGTAGCACTGTGGAGTGGTACCTTCAGAGGGACATGACTGAATCAAATCCTGGCTTTACTACTTAAAAGCTTTATGTCATTAGCCAAGTCCCTTAACATCACAGATCTTCAGTTACCTTGTGGCAGGCCAGGTCTCACTAACAACTGTTTCGGTACTGACTGAGTGGTTAAGTTAAATATTAAAAGCCAGTGCTCTTATAAAAGGCTGGGATGTAACAAAAGCCCATCAAGAGTTTTGCCCAGGCCAGGCGCGGTGGCTCAAGCCTGTAATCCCAGCACTTTGGGAGGCCGAGGCGGGTGGATCACGAGGTCGAGAGATCGAGACCATCCTGGTCAACCTGGTGAAACCCCGTCTCTACTAAAAATACAAAAAATTAGCTGGGCATGGTGGCGCGTGCCTGTAATCCCAGCTACTCAGGAGGCTGAGGCAGGAGAATTGCCTGAACCCAGGAGGCGGAGGTTGCGGTGAGCCGAGATCGCGCCATTGCACTCCAGCCTGGGTAACAAGAGCGAAAATCCATCTCAAAAAAAAAAAAAGAGTTTTGCCCAGTCCTTTTCTGGCCCTTACAGCATGACAAAATAACGAAGGAATTCTTAGCAAGACCCATTTAGGATTAAACAAGTTTTATTGTGGGTCTGAAGAAACTCCCCAGGCCTCCACAAACAGGTTTATTGGGGGTCTGAAGGAACTCCTCAAACTTCCATGATTTAGCAGGAGACAAGATAAAGGTAATCACCCCAGCACCTGGACCCATTTAGATTAAATGAATTTACTGAGATTCCAGAGGAAGGTCTTCAGGACTCAGACCTTAGTTATAGATTAAAAGATGTTAATCACTTAAGTCTTTAGAAAACACACACTTACACATAGACATAGAGCTTAGAAGGCATATAAGCTCTGTAAAACTTTGTAATTTTGAGTTGGTCTGGCGATAATTTCCAGGCCTTCTCCCTGTAACCAGTCACAGAAACAAAAACTCTCTTCCTCCCCAATTCATCTGCATCTGCTTATTGGGCCACAAGGAAAAGCAGCCCAACCCTCAGTGTGATCTGGGAACACCCTCGTCGTTTGCATGGCAATGACAGTGTCTACTTTGCAGATTCCTTCAAAGGACATAAAAACCTCTCAAGGTTTTGACCATGATAAAAGCATAGTCAAATAATGCCCTACATAAATATTCTTTGTTTTGGCTGTCTTTGTTATAACAGAACACTGCCTTTGCATTTGGAATGTTATAATTTGGAGGTAAGTAGAAAAATAAGCAAAATAAAAACCCAGATTCTATGACATAAATTTTAATGTTAAAGGCTGATGTGGGTGTTTTTGTTTGTACACATGTATACATGTGTAAGTGAAGCTACATTTAAGTTTCACATCCTTTGTAGTGATTACTATGTAACCAACACCTGGGACATTTTCCCTCATTTTCTCTAATAACCAAGAATCTTTATGTAAGGTAAAATGATCAAGGCCTGGAGAATAAATGAGAAAGAAGGGGTTCACATTTGAAAGAAAATGCAGGCAGCACAGGTAAGAAATCAAACAGTGTTCCCAAACCTGTGGTTACTCTGCATGGCTGTTGAATCTAAATTCTCATTTTTACATTCTTTAAAAAAGAGTAGTGGAAAACTAGCCTAAAAGGGGCTTGTCACCTCAATTTCTTTGTAGAATCTGGGAAAGTATAAATATCATATAAATAAATAACATATCTAAAATTGCAGAAAACCATATTCATAAATTAGGGAGCTTAATTTAGAAATTTGTTAGTAATGACCAGAAAGCCGTCATGAAAAAAAGCTTTCTCATGACAAATTTTTACTGGCTTTTCAATTGATTTTTGACATCAGGTTATATTTGGGGTCTAGGAAAACCTTTTTTTCTGCTTTAAAAGAAATAAAGTCTTAGTCTAAAGTATATAGAAACCTTGGAGAGTTTCATTCTAATAAATAGAAATGGTGGTATTTTGTTATACCCAAACTACAATGAAATCTCTGAAACTGCATAGCCAGAAGCAAAACCCTCAGGGGACTAATAACACTTTAACATTTCTAGTCCACATGTGAATGTTAATTCCACTTTCTGAAGAGAACTGCCAAAATGACATTCATTAAGATTAAAGCCATATTACTATAGAATAGGAAATTTATATGTATGCTTCCTATAAAATGCAAATATTACCAAAGAATGGGTCTCTACTGAGTTCTCATTATACCTATTCCTCTGCAAAGTTAAATCACACTGGTGAAGCTCTTTCACAAAGGCAGTATAAAATTCTTAAGTAGCAGGCACTTGCCACTCTGATGCCAAGGTAGCCTCTTAGATTGTTGACAATTACCAGTACCCCTGATGAATGCCCACTCTTAGAGCAAGCACAAGGTCCTGGTAATAGAGGCAGACAGGAGATGTTTTAGAATTTCAGAGCCTGGAAAAATGGAAGCGGCTTCTGCGAAACAAAACTTCTGATTGGGGTTGTCTTGTCCTTGAATCAAATGTCTTACCTGGTTAAGTCCCTTGAAGAATGCGATTTGCAACGGCTTTTTTCCATGATTTGAGAAAAAAAAAAAAAGTGTTACCTAAGAACCAGAAAATGATAGAGCTGTATTTTTCCCACTGTTTTTTAAAGTAGTATTTGTAACAGGTTTTCTGATCAACTACTATATAAGAAAAACAATTTTTTTCCCCTGTCTGTACTCTCACAATACATCTGACACCAAATATGTTGGGGGATTTTCCATACTAAGCAATTCTCTAACTGTCCAAATGTCAGGTGGGTGTCCGGCAATTCAATTCAATTCTGACGCTATCTACTTAGAGTTAGCATCAAATCCCACATTAAAGGCTCAGTTCACAACACTGCCTCCCACTTCGAAGACCAATTGCAAGTTCAGCCCTCTGGCACTTCTGCCCAACTGACTATAAATCAGGGGTTCCCTTGACCACCCTCCTCAGGTTTGATAATTTGTCAGAAGGGCTCACAGAACTCAGAGAAACACTTGTTTATGCTTACTTGTGGAACAGACAGGTGGGAAGGGCTTCCTGAAAAAACTTCAGCCGGCCTGCACACTGGGCTGGAACCACAGAAGTTCTGGCCCTGTTCGGTGAGGGCGAGCCCGGCCCTTCCTCTTCCTATGTGGAACCTAGGATTCAATCTGCGAGGCAGGAAGCCCACGGCGGGAAGCACACTTTCTCACTTCACTAAGTCTCTGTTTTCCTTATTTGCCCAATAAATCCCATTTTTCTCACTCTTCAAATCATCTGCAAGCCCAGATTTCATGGCTGTGTGATAAGGAACCCCATCTTTAGCTGAACTAAGGAAAATCCCTGCAACACTTGTTCATTATACAATAAAGGATACGATAAAGAGTACAACCAGCCACACCAATAGTTACATAGAATGAGTTACTGCAGGAGTTTCGGTTCCCATGGAGTTGGGGTGCATCAACCTTCCAGCACATGAATGAGCCACTCCAGAGCCTCTCCAAATCTTGTCTTTAAGGGATTATTATGGAGGCTTCATCACATAGTCATAATCTATCATTAACTTAATCTCCAGTCCCCCTCTCCTTTCTGGAGAATGTGAAAGTGAGGCTGAAAGTTCCAAGCTTCTAATAATCATAGCTTGGTCTTTCTGGGACCAGCCCCAACCCTGACACTATCTAGGAAACCACCAAGAGTCATCTCACTAGACCAAAAGACACTTCTATCTCCCAGAAAATTCCAAGGGATTTAGGAATTCTGAATCAGGAACTGGGTTCCAAGACCAAATACTAGAACAAAAGATGGTCCTAACACACCTATCTCTTAGGAAATTGCAAGGGTTTCATTAACTCTGTGACAGGAAATGGGGACAAAGGCCAAATATAAATTTCTTATATCACAATATTGCAACTACAATGTTCAAGTTTTACACATGAGGAAACTGAGGCACAGGTAGCTGAAGAGCCTCCATGAGGCCTCACAATGCAATTTGATTCCCAACAGTCTGACTGCTGAGACACTGCTCCCAAACACTGCACTCTACTACCTCTCATTCACTGTAGTATTCCCCAGTGTGTGTCACATACCCGTGCTCAATAAATATAAGTGAAATGAGTGAGATATTTTATTACCCCTGTAGCCATCAGCTACTAGAATTAAGGTATTTGAGGGGAGAAACTGTCTTATTCATATTGTCCTAATCCCCAGTACCTAGCTTAATGCCATAGGGTGAATGCTCAAAAGTTGTTTGATAGATTAAAAGTGAATAAATGGGTAAATACAGACTCAGATAGATAAAGATAATATAAACAAGAAATAGACAAATCACGTGGTAAAATAGGGAAGGGCAGTATATTTCTCCATCGTCTCACAATTCCACATAGTGGTCTAGAATAACGAACATAATGATCAATTGTATTATTCAGTTTCTCTTATCAAGCTTTGGGATACAAAACAGAATTGTGAATTCTTTTTTCCAAAAGAAACTCCCATTTTTGTGATGTATATAATAATGGGTTCCAGAAGAAGAGCTATATTAAAAGACAAAATGAAGACAATTAAGAAAATAACCATATCAAAGTTGAATAAAACCTTAGGTTCACAAGCAGTGCTCTCAGCCCCGTCCAGTAAAGCAGTCATGGTAGCAGAGGAAAATAAATACTTTCCCCTGGAGCATAGCAAAAACCAGGCTGCCACAACACAAAATTTCATTGAGGTCTCTTTTTTCAATCTTAAAAATTCATCTTTACTTTTATTCTGAGGCATCTCAATTTTTGATTTACCACAAAAATAATGTTGGATTACTTACCATTAGGTAAAATGAAAAGATCACTATCTTTTCCTTCAGTATTCAGTACTGTGGCTTATGTTAGCCTATTTGAGAAATCAGGGACCATAGCACCTGGCAAAGACTTTCATTTAGACCCCCAAACATTTAGAAGCACATTACAAATTCATTAAGTGAGATATAGAGAACCCAAATAAGCATAATGAAATTAGGTTAATTTGGCATGAGAAATGGTGTCTGTGCATTCAACAAATACCCTTCCTTAATAATCATACTGAACAACCATATATAAAGGTAAACAAATACTAAAGCTAGCTATGATAGATACTACTCAGGCTCAGAAATTTTTTTTGTTGGGAGGACAGTCTCTCATTGTTGCCCAGGCTGGAATGCAGTGGCCCAATCTCAGCTCACTGCAACCTCCATCTCCCAGGTTTCAGTGATTCTCCTGCCTCAGCCTCCCAAGTAGCTGGGACTACAGGTGCGCACCACCATGCCTGGCTAATTTTTGTATTTTTTAGTAGAGACAAGGTTTCACCATATTGGCCAGGCTGGTCTTGAACTCCTGACCTCGTGATCCACCCACCTCAGCCTCCCAAAGTGCTGAGATTATAGGTGTGAGCCACTGCACCCAGCCTTAGGCTCAGAAATATTGATTTCTCCTATGCAACATGGGTAGATTAAACGTCCCTGAGTCCTTGAATCTGGGCATGGTGTGTAACTTGTGAGGTGAATGAAATGTTACTGGAAGTCACCTGCATCAATTCCACATGAAAGCATTAGAGTTAACATGCAATTTCCCATGTTCTTTTTCCCCATCACACTGACTTATAAAGCAAGCTGTTCCAAAAAGTGCAGTTCCATGATGATGTCACCTTCCCCAGCTGGATTGCTGAGTTACCACACAGAGGCAATTGTATGGGAGAGTTACTCTGAAGAAGAAACAAACGTTTACTATGTTAAAGCCACTGAGATGTTGTGATTGCAGCAGAACCTAGCCTGTCCTGGCTAATACTGTCCCAGGTGTTAGGCTCAAATAGACCAAGCTACATAAACATTAGATAGCCCTAACTTATTTGTGCTTTATTAGTCCAGAGCTACAAGCAAAAATCTATAGGCAATATGTTTATTTGTGCTCTCTGTCCAATAGTTTTGGCTCAATTGATTCATGAACTGTTCTTTTAAATAGAATAATCTGCCAAAACAGTTACTTAGAAGTGTGTAAACAGTCAATTGACACTTTAAAACCACTTTCACTAGTAAAAAGAAAAACCCATAACAGACTATAAATTTCTCTACTGACATAGGTAATATCGGTTAATATGCTACATTAAATACTATCAGCAAATTATACCACAAAGCAAATACAAACCAACAAAAAATTCACAATTAATTCTATTAATTAACTTTTAAAAGCCTGATGTCTTATTATTTAATATCTTAACCAATTTTGGAAATTACATAAGCTTTTTTTCTACAAGGCTCTATCCATGTATGCCAGGGTTTCTTAACATTGGCACTATTCACATTTCAGACTCAATGTTTTTACTATGGTAAGGGACTGTCCGGTGCATCCCTGGCCTCTGTACACTAGATGTCAGTAGCACTTTTGCAATTGTGACAATCAAAATTATCTCCAAACACTGACAAATGTCTAGTGGGGAGGGAGGAGGTATCACAAAATTACCCCTAATTGAAAACTACTAATGCATTCCAGTGGTCCACAAAAAATAAAATGTGAATTCCATCTGACAGTCCTATTGCTGCCTTACTGAAGTGATTTACAATAGTTCATAAAGGTGATATGACAGAATTTTACTTTCATTATTGCACAAAGAAAACATAATAATTATCAAAACCTAGAAAATAAAAATTTGCACACCTAACAAAATAATTACTAGAAATCCCATCCTGATTAGCATGTTTATAAGCACATCTTTCTGGATTCATTCATTCAGCAGCTAGTTATTGAATAACTACTTCATGTTGGGCACTGTATACATACATAGAGTGTTGAGCCAGGCAGACAAGATTCCAGCCTTCCTGGAGCTTACAGCCTCATGGGATAAACAGATTCAGAGACTTAAATATCAATTGCAAATGAAGATATGTCACAAAGAAAAGTGCAAGCACTTATGATACTAGAGCATTGGGACTGGTTTAAGTGTGGCATCTTTGAGGAAATGTCATCTTAATTGAAGAGAAAGCTATGTCTAACTAGTTTGCACTCTAGTAGTGTACTAACTAACCAGGCATTTTTCTTACATTCTATATTTTAAAACTAACTTAATTCTCGCAACAACCCTATGAGATAATGGTAACACTAAAATAATTAATTCAGTAATTTTTACTAAAATAAAATAACTAAAAATGAGTACAGAGAGACCAGGTACTTTTTCCTAGATCACAAAGCTAATGTTTGGAAGAAGCAAAATTTGAACTTGTTCATGTTCCTAAAGACTAAACCATCAGCCTTCCACCCTCGATGTGAGCCAAGCCCAGCAGAAGGAGGCAGTGTTATCCTGTCCCGTTCACTTTGTCCACAAGCTGACAAAGACTGTGTTTCTCTGTTTCCCTGGGCAAGGAGGAGTGACCTTCCAGTCACCAAAGAGAGAATACTGAAATCCACCTCATTATATATTTATGGTAGTTTCCTAGTTAAATGCAGCCTCCTTACATTCTTTCTTGGGAGGAGATGAGGTATGCATTATTTATAAATTAATTAATTATGGTGGGAATTAAGCAACAAAAGGCTCTAACACTGCAATTGAAAAAAGAGGTGGAAGGTTTGGAAAGGCTAAATTCACAACAGCAAATTGTTCAAATACATATTTTTGACTAGTCAGGAGGCTTGACAGAATTTCCAGGCTAACAAGTTAATATGCTCTCATCTGAAATGAATACCTTTATTTAGCATCTATATGTTGTACATGTGTGTGTTTGCAATGAGCTATAGTGAAATATCCTCACTAAAATTATTTCCAATATCTTAAGTGATCTAAGTCACACACTAGCTATAAGAACATTTGTCTCTGAGAAAAAGGATTTTAATACTTCTGAATATGTTCTTTTTATTGCCATTCTTCTTCTTCTTTTTTTTTTTTTTTTTTTTGAGGTACTACTGGTTTGATTTTTACATAACCATATGATACAGAAATTCTAAATGTTTCTACGGGGAATATTGAAGTGACTTCTGATTTTTAACTCACTTCCTGTAAGTAGGATGCCTCTTTTCAGAATTTATGATGTATGTAATTATCTTTGTTGGTTAGAATGGCTTTGTTCCACATGTCACTTTGCCCTGTGAACACAGCTGCTTTGGATACCTCAACATAATCTCTTATCAAATTTTTAAAAACACCCAAAGCATTAGAGACAAATAATTTTCTCTTCATATGTGATGCACCTTTTAGACAGCAAAATCACAGGAAGTAGGGTATTCTGATAAATTCCATATTCCAGATAATTGACAATTATCCAGGAAAGCCTTAGCATCTCATTTTGATAGTTGAAAATATTTCCAACATGTATCTGTACATGTTCGTGTTTTAGTAAGTAATACTTAAATATCTGTGTGTGATGGTTAATTTTACACATATGTGTCAACTTACTGGGCCACAAGATGCCAAATATCTGATTAAATATTATCTCTGGATGTATTTGCGAAGATGTTTCAGAAAGATTAGCATTTGAATGGGTGAACTAAGTAAAGCAGATGACCCTCCCGAATGAGGGAGGGCTTCATCCCATCCGTCCAGGTGTTGAATAGAACAAAAAGGAGGAGAAAGGTTGGATTTGCCCTCTTTCTGCCAAGCTTTTGAGCTGCGACACTGATCTTCTCCTGCCTTCAGCATTCCTTGTTCTCAGACCTTGAGACTGGGAATAATATCTAGACCATTGGTTCTATGGCTCTCAGGTTTTTGAATTACATCCCAGGCTTTCATGGGTCTCCAGTTTGTAGACAGAAGATTTGTAACTACTTGAACTCCGTAATTCACAAAAGCCAATAACCTACAATAAATGTCTTTATATGTGGAGTGTGTGTGTGTGTGTGTGTGTGTGTGTGTGTGTGTGTGTGTAAGGGTTCTGGAGAATGGTAACTAATATACAATATGGGGATAAATGATGAATGTCCCCATGATGTGGGAACAAAGGGTCCTAACATCCTAACATGGAAATTTAAAATAATTTTACAATATTACAAGAGGAAGTGTCAGAATAGCACAAGATTGAGTTGAATGTGTACTCACCTCAAGCTATTCATTGACAATTGCTTTAAAAATATACTAATGTCAATTTATTCTATTATCATTTGCCTTATTATCAAAAAGCGAACTGCAAAAGAAAATGGGCTTGATTCAGGTTAAACTGTTATTGCATGATGAACAACTAGGAGGTACAAACAGAATTTGTTTGATAATTTAATTCCCATGATAGTTATTTTTATTTCCCCAACTAGAAAAAAAAATCTTTACCTTCTATTACTATTGTTATAATTTTCAGCTGTTTTGAAAATCACACAATAGTCTCTACTATAATTCTAATATTGTCTAAGTGTATTATTGATTATCAGCCAATTAAGAAGAAACAATACATAGATTAAAAAGCGGTGTATGTGTGCGTGTTTGTATTTTTTGTTGTTGTTGTTTTTGAGACAGAGTCTCTGTCACCCAGGCTGGAATGCAATGGCACAATCTCTGCCTCCCAGATTCAAGCAATTCTCCTGCCTCAGCCTCCCGAGTAGCTGGGACTACAGGTGCATGCCACCATGTCAGGATAATTTTTATTTTATTTATTTATTTTTTTTAGTAGTGATGGGGTTTCACCATGGTGGCCAGTGTGGTCTCAATAGCCTGACCTCATGATCCACCCACCTCCCAAAGTGCTGGGATTACAGACGTGAGCAACCGTGCCTGGCCATGTGTTTGTATTTTTAAACCACCTCATATGTGCTGCTTAAACCTAAGTCTTTTTGAAATTTTTGACAGGATTCTTCTCTCCTGCCTTTATCCTTCTGAGTATTGTTTTTCTTTTTAAAGAAAATATATTAAGTAATTTTGCTGTAACTAGCAAAAGATGTTAGTTCCCTTTTTCCTGTTGTTTTGTAACCATTTCCTACCTACACATTACAGAAGTGACTTTGGAACTCAAAGGGCATTGAGTTCTGGAGGTTGCCATTTCAATAATTGTCATGTTTATAATTACCACCTTAATTCATAAAGTAGGATGTGGACATTATATATTCTTTAGCCCACTGATTCTTAAAGTCTTGCCTCAGACCCCCAGCTTCAGCACCACCTAAGAACTTGTTAAAGTACACATTTTCAGGCCCCATCCCATCCTGCTAATTCAGAAACTCTGGGGATGGAGCCCAGCGATGCTCTACCAAGTCCTCCAGGTGATTCTGATGCACCCCCAACTTTGAGAACCTCTGCTTTAGATTGAAGAATTTTGAAAGTAAGGCAACTTACCCAGTTTTTCTTAGGTTAAGAGCTACCTCAAAACAGGCACTCCCTGCTTTCAGTGTCCAGTTTTCTACAGACTAACTCTCTAATTCATACTTTTTGAAACACCAGCGCTTACCTGCCATCAGTAATGGTCAGTGATTCCATTTAGTTTTATATTTAAAAAATTAGAAATTCCTTCTAATTTTGTATAGAAGGGATACCCAGATATTATGTAGAGTACCTTCTCTGAGTACCAGATATTATCAGAGTACCTACGAATTTCTCCCAATAACCCTGAGATAATTTGGTCATTCTCCTCACAGGTATATCCCCTGCAACTAACTCACTGTGGATGCCTCTGCTAGAACCACCAGAAGAAGGGTAGTGTTGCTGCCATACCTCAACCTGAGTTTCCTGGTTTGATCAGATTATTTTTAAATACTGCAAATGCATACATGTATTTTTCTCAAAAAGACATAGTAACATTGTACATTGCTTCCTGCAAATAATATTGTTAATACTTGAAAAAGGCAACTGATTTTCCTAACAAAATTTAGAAAGAGCATAATGCTTTTTTTTTTTGTATAAAATGAGCTGGAAATTAAGTCAGAAAAAAGTTTCTGGAGGTTGCCATTTCAATAAATGTCAAATACTCAGAGTTACAAGCCAGCCAGCTAAGGGGTTTCCGTTCTTAACTGTTCCCCTCTTGCTCACTAGTTGGAGAGATGGTGGCGGTGGGGAGATGAACAGGCAGGATTCCAGGACTATTAAGAAGGGAGGGCATGAAATCAGGTGGATTTGGGAACTAGATTTGTTAATGGTGTAGGGTTCTTTATAAGACCAGAGTAGGGAGGGACTTATCATGAAGGGCAAAGTGAGGATTAGTTCCTAAAAGTGGCCAGAAGCCATTAAAAGATTGTAAGTCAGTGAAATGATCACTCTAGCATTACAGAATGATCACTTTGCCAACAAGTGGTAGAAGGAAGGATTCTAGAGAGAAAATACTGTCACAAAGAGAATGGTGATAAGGAGCAAAACTAAATAGCAGTGCCAGTGGAAACAGAGAAGAAAATGGATTCAGTAGCTACATAGGAGGTAGAATAAACAAATGTTCCATTATACTATAGAACTCTACTTAAGAAATAGCAGCCAGGTGCCTTACAGACTGCTGTCAAGAGTCTCTACACTAAAAAATTTTAAATGTTTAAATTTTTAAATTAAATTACTCCTGAAACACACACACACACACACACACACACACACACACACACACACACATACATACACACAAATGTATACTTGGGAGGAAAGGGTACACCAACCCACTATCAGCAAAACCAGATTGTGAAACTCAGTTTATACTCAACTAAAGAAACACCACTCTACACATAAATGCATGTGCACATACACACACACACACACACACACACACACACACATACATACACATATATACACACATCATTAGAATGTTGCTTTAAAATAGAGTCTGTGCACATTTGCCTTAAAATAGAGTCTGCGCACACTGTGGTTTTGTAATTCTCTCTCATCCCCAGCCCCTACTTCCAACCTGGCCAGTTCTATAGGTGATCTACTGTAATTGCTTTCTAAATTGCCCATGCCACTACAGCAAGCGTAGATTTTCTGATTCCTTCCACTTTAACTTGAAAAGGTCCATGATTACTCCAAGGCAAAGAACCTTCAGTAGACACCTTGATTTTGCAATCCCTTTGGCTTAGTTGTCTCCACCAAGGTTATGTCCTCCATTTTTCCGTATTTTCCATCTCTCCATTCTTCTTCTAGCTGTTTGAAGGTTCCCTAGGTGAGGATGGAGCAGTTTCTCTGTATTTGCATTACTATTACTATTCTACACTCCAATTTCTGAGTATTATTTAGGCAGCACTGATGATTGATTTCCAAGACATGGTTACCATAGTAACACCACAGACAGTATTATTTTTAAAACAGCAACAAATTAAAATCCTTCTGTAAGTGAAACAGTGAAAAAAATAGAGTCCAGTCAAGAACTCAGTTTCTTTGCTGAGTAATTCCCCTCTCCTGGGGACACAATAGATTTTTAAAATATACTTTTAAAAGCAGGTATTTTCAAGGAAAACATTTCACTGGTTTATTTACTTACTTCACTATGTATTTTTCAGCAAGACAAGATTCTGATTTTTTCCATCATCAGACTTTGGTGTGGAAGGAATTGTGTCTGTTCCCATAATGTTGTTGCTGCTAATCTCTCTCAGCATTCCACTGAGGTCAGCATTGAATTTTGCAGTCCTCAAATCTCTCAGAGAAATTTGTTTAGATATTCACTATTTTACCTACTCTCTCAAGACCTCATGTACAGATATATCACTGTAGTAAACACAATGAAACCCATTAGTCCCCTGGTAGCTAATAATAATAGCCAAACTTAAACAAAACTAATTTCTTAAGTTGAAATTTGTTTTACTGTATGAGTTATGGTATTATATAATATAATATTTTGCTGTCTTGTTTACATAAAAACTGTTCTCATTCTCGGCAATTAAAAAAGTTTTATATTAAATTATAGAATTTTCACGCCTTTCAATTTTCTGCTTGCCAATGTTACAGAAAGCCCCAATTTAAAATATAAATAAATAAAAGAATGTCACATTTTGTACAACTAGATATTTTACTGACAATATGAACCTTTTTTCCTTTCAACATGTATGTCTTTTAAATGGACATGTGATGGATAGCTCCTGCATTTTCATAACATCTAGATTCCGAAGTTTTAAGCAACAATCAAAGCTGCAGGAGCTGGCCTACTGCAATTTTACTCCCACGGCAAAATCAGCCCCCTTATTCTAAGCTACACATTTTCAAAGGCAGTCTCAGCAGTATACCTTTTTTATGACCAGTTTATACAACTTTTCCTTAGTACCTTAGCTCATCCATGTATCAGAGATTGCTAAATTCAGCAAGCTATCAAGTAACAGTGTTTTCTTTTCCATAAGTAAATTATAAGTACAGAACTGACCATGAGGAATAAATTGGGGTCACGGAGACATACCAGTTATATATCCTCTATGACCTCACAATTTAGAAGTTATGAAAATGTGGAAGCAGACACTTGTGCATTTACAGATATGTACATTTTAAATGAAATGGAAAAGGAAGAGTTCACATCACTGATGAACTAGGATTCTATGAAGGGCAAGCCACCCTAATGAATGCCACAGACCAGGAGCTCACAACGTTTCACTGCAGAAATTAATAATGAGCCATTTCTAAGCAGGGCCTCCAAAGGGAATCATTCCAAAGAAGAAAACAAGACTGTATGCATTATTTCATTCCTGCCAGAAACCCTGGGTCTTATAAATACACCTAGACTTCCAATGAGAACACAGCTGGGATTCTCTCCCTTAGAGAAAAATCAAACATGGTCATGTAGAAGGAATGAGCCTCTTAATCAGGAATCATAGCACCAGACAGGATATTCAGGGGTAGAGACAAAGATTATTTTTCAAAAATGTCTTCCTTTGAGTAAACGTGTATTATCTATGTTGTTATGTTGCCTGGAGCTGTAAAACTAACCTATACTAACAAAAATCCTACATATGCTGTGAGATTTTTCTCATTCCTATATCTATCCTTGTCTAAACATTTAGCAGCAAGTGTCTGTCTGAGTACAACACTGGGAATATGAGCAGAACCCCATGACATGTGGCCTAGGGAACAGAATTGCATGGAAGAATTTCATTTAGTCCTTACTGCCAAATAGTTCCCCACCTCCCACATGAAAAACTCTCTGGTAAAATGTGGTTCTTGAGATACCAAGGAGGGTTTCAAGGTAAAGGAATTACTTATCAAACAGACAAGACAAGAATCCATTTAACTCAGTAATGTGAGAGCCTGGCTATTTGTGAGACCAAGTACCTCAATGTGTCATAATTTTCAAGGAGCTTATAAAATCCAATTCCATCTTTCATCAAAGTATAGTTATTAGTGCTTGTCACTTAGATGGCCTGCAGATGTGTCTTAAGGTTTAAAAAAGTCACTGATATTAATTTATATATTTCTCTAAAAACAAGAGAACTCCTTCTGAAATTAACAGAGAATATAGCTTACTGAAAAGGAGTAGACTTTTCCAGATACAGATAAATGTTCATCATATTAGCAAATCAAAGGAATTATTTATCTATTTAGGTTAAAATATGTCTTGGCCTCAATTTCATAGCACACATAGATATATAATTGGTTGGGATTTTTTATAGACCAATTCAAATAACCGCTTCAGTTACCTACTCTCTTTTATTGCTCATTTGCCCTAAAGGCTGGGAAGAACTTTAAAAATAATATAGCTACCTTTTAATTATTCATGGAAAAAAATGTTAACAATGTGACAATCTGTTTTACTTTCAGACTTTGACTGCCATAATTAAATAGATAAATTAACAGAATCATTTGCCCACTACTCTTCTACTATATTTCTATTTGTGTTCTTTTTGCTTATCATTTTAAACCAAAATATTTTATCACCCACTCCTACCTGATCAAATGGGTAGAATTTGCCTTACATTGGGGCAAATCTGTATTTCTCTAAGAAATTACACCATCAAATTCCATCATGAATTGAGAAGTATCTTAATGCTTGTCACCTAGATGGCCTACACATGTGTTTTATACTACAGGATAAAAAAAGTTACTGAATTTAATTTACATCTTTCTCTGAAAACAAGAGAAATCCTTTTGAAATTAACAGATATTATAGCTGTTAGTTTTCAGTTGGATGGCTGGATTACTGTGTATAAAGTTTTGAATTACCACACATTTTGATAAAGTCACTGATAACCAAATAAACTTCTAAACACACATTAAGATGCAAGAACAAATATTTGTGGATTATCCATGCAAATGTTGCATTTTCTTGGGAAGACAATCCAAAATTGACTTAAAATAACTATGCATGGATTGAGTACATACTCTGCATGACAGTCTAATATACACTAAATGCTAAAACTTGTTTCCCATTTGAAATCTTTCTGGAAAAAGTAACTCATTGACTTACTCTGCACAAATAGAAAACTTAGTAGACTAAATTCTTGTATTAGTCCCATGACCTTTCTTCAACTAGAAGACTTTTATTAATTTTATGAAACTATCCCACCTTAGTCAACTATGGTGATACTTTTGATAAATTGTGTTGTCATATTGCAATGAAAAGTTTGTAATCAACAATGTTATTTTTTTACTCTTAAAAAAATGAATTTTTTTTAGTAGTTACAATATGCTTACTACTAAGCAGGTATGTATGTTGTTGTAGCAGGCATGTATGTTTGCATCTGAGAACAAAAACTGAGCAGAATAAATAAATTTCCAGAATTGACAAATTAAATGATCCATCTGTCCAGACATGGAAACAAATTGTTGAAAACAGTGTTATTTCCTGCAAAACCACATGCCTCATTTTGCAATGTCTGTGCTTGACGAAATAAAAAAACAATGGCTGTATTAATTATACATAATGAATGACCTGACACTTTCTGGATGTTATGATGAAGATTAACTTTTGAAAGGTTTTCCTGGGGGGTTGCTCCACACTTTAGATGAATATATATTTCTTCATATTCTAGAATTTTTTTACCTTTTAATAAAAATGGCAGAAATACATTATACATTTTGGTGCATATGAATACACACACATGCACACACATACACATACACATAAAGTGTATATTCCTAACATGTATCCTACAGGTTATGTGTGTGCATGTATGTGTGCATGTGTGTGTGTATGTGCACACAGTTGTGTTGTTCTCAACATCCATATAGTCCACTTCTGGATTTCTGTAAAAGGAACAGATATTCCCCATTTATTCACATACCTATAGTAACCTGATGATTCTGTTTCTCCTTATATTCTAGATAGTAGCTTTTGTTTTGCAAGTGTTAGATACTTCATTTAGAATAACACAAATGACACATTTCAATAACTTAATATGTACAGTAAAATTTTGACTACCTATGAGAAAGTGGATGGAAAACTAATAACCTCACATTTGAAAATCACGTTATCCTAAAAGCCTACTTCCAAACATTTCATCAATATTGACCTTCATTTTAAGATGCTTTGGGAATAGCACCATTATAAGATGATTACATCTATTTGTACATCTGCTATTTCCAAGGCTGTAAGTTCAAACCGTTCCAAAGCTTTTTCAATAATCAATCATACATACCAGATATTTATACCGTAAACCAGGAGACCTAAAATCCTCAAATCCTAAACAGTTTCTTTCTTCCTCCTTCTAGTTAAATAGAGAAATGAAAATGCTATCTCCTTCCTTATGGTGTTGTCTCATATTTTCATAAGCATATTGTAACTATAGCAATGGGTGTTCCAGACAGAGATACAGCAATCGACAATGACCAAGTAATCATTCTGAGTTATCATGGACACTACAGATTGCCCTGCACGTCCTTGAAAGCAATTCACTAATAAAGTCAGTTATAATATACAAAACCCAAATTTTTTTTATTTTTTTATTTTTATTTATTTATTTTTTTTTTTTTGCTGAAGAGGTTGTTCTGTTACGTGCAATGCCAAAATGATCTTGACATAAACTATGAGGTTGAGATGCCTTCCTTTTTCTTCCCTTAACTCAGCACACCACCTGCACAATTAATTCATCACCAACTACCACAGCTTTCAAAGAGAATGGCTCCAGGAATACAGTAGGCCAATCATACACCAGGTGTGCAGGTGGCATAACAACTTCTTTGTTTTTGCCCATTGCTCTCGCATTAATGTCTGAGAGCAGGAATCGTGTCTTTCTTTATTTTGTATCTGTAGTATCCAGTACAGCAGCTGGCACAGAATTGGCATAAAATAACTGCAATTTCAATGAATGAGTTTAAAGTCACTATTGATAGTAGTATCTATTGAAGCCTATGTAATATTTCAAGTCTTCAAAACCTAAGGAAACAGATACAGTTTCCATTATCTGTAACTTGCTCAGGTGCACTGAGAAGGCCTCACTGACCTAGGCAAGAGTCAGAACTTGTGGCTCTCAGAAAGGGACTCCCAGTTCAGGTCCACAAGGCACTGATCCTTTCACCAAGGTAGGGGAGAGGGTCAGAAGGGGAGGGCAGAAGCCAGTTGGCAGTGTGACTCATTAAAGAAAAGGAGTCAGGCTGGTTGGACCAAGAGAACGCAAAAAGAAAAAGCAGATAAGCTATAAATCTGACTTTTTTCATGGTCCAGGACACCTGGCCCTCCTGCACAAATAACTCAAAATCTTCCTGTGCCCAATTTACCACCAGACTCTCAGCTAATAGAAAAATGCAAGTTAGCTCACTGCAACCTTGACATTCTCAGCACTGCACATAGCCCTCTCCAGCACAAGCACCTTCCTATAAATCCCCAGCAAGCTTCTGTCTCCTCGCAGTCGGCTGCTCTCTTGCTGACTGTATCCTTAAAATGTCTTTTGCACTTTCTCTAATAAATCTGCCTTTCCTTACCTACAATTGTCTTGGTAAATTCCTTTACTGCCCATAACACCGGCCCTAGCTAGTTACTACCCACGACTATTGCACAGTGCGGAAAGGAACAGGACATTCCACCAAGTACAGCTGCCCCAGGGGAAGAGGCTCGTGATCTACAAAGTCCCACACCTACCCCAAGATGTGCCTATAACTCTGTCACTTGGAGACTGAGCAGAGAAGAAAGCCCAGGTTTTTATTTCTTCATTCCCCTGGGCACAGGGAACAGGGTCTATGTGATATATTGATATTTAGATTTGCTGCCCTTACTGGGTAAGAATCTGAAGTTGTTGGTTTTTTTGTTTTTTTGTTTTTTCTATTCTTTTTCAGGTAACAATGTGAGGACCTAGGAATAATAAGTAAAGCTCTACTTCATTTGTCTTCTAACACCTCTATCCATGTGTCTCCCAGTTAGTGTATCAGTGAAAGTTCCTTGAGAACGAAAAAATTAGTCCAAAACATGAAAAGATGAGGATGGTGGGACTTTAAAAAAGATTCATCTCTCAACCCTTGCTGCAATTACACTGTTTAATATGTCATATTCTTCCCAAGAGGCCTGCATCTGCATAACTAAAACACACTTCCTTTCCATTTGTTACAAACAAAATACACAGAATAACACCTTCTGTGACATCTCCATGATTCCTTTGGTAGGTATGTTTAGGTCACCAGTTTGAAATAGAATCTGGTAGCATAAGGCTCAGTCTGAGGCATCAGAAAAAAAAAATCACATCTTTCATCTTCTCTTTGAAAATCAACTATTGACAAAATCGTTTATGCTAATTTTTAAAGCACTAGAATCTGCTGAGAAGCTGTGTCACAGCAGTGCGCATAAATGACACACCTGAGCTTCCTGCCTGTCAGAACTTAGCAATCTCTCCTCCTGCTGCCCCTTCACTCCCATGCATTCAATCGGAAAGAGACAGAGAATTAGATACAGTGCAAATCTGTGTGACTATTAGGGCTTGGTCTTAAAACCCAGTTGAGTGATTTACAAACCCAGATATTGTACATTTAGAAATGTTTTGTTAAATATATATTTTTAAAACAAAACAAAAAAAAAAGATACATTCTATCGTTTAAACAGCAAGGTATAAAAAACCTCTTAGGAGGCCAGGCATGGTGGCTCACGCCTGTAATCGCAGCACTTTGGGATGCCAAAGTAGGAGGATCCCTTGAGGCCAGGATCTTGAGACCAGGCTGGTTAACATAGAGAGACTGCCTCTACACCCCTCCCCCTCACCAAAAAGAAATCAAATTAATTAAAAAAAAAAAAAAAATTAGCCCGACACTGCAGTGCCACCTGTGTTCTCAGCCACTTGGAAAGTTGAGGCAGAAGAATTACTGGAGGCTGTAGATAGCTATTACAGCACCACTGCACCCCAAGCCTGTGCAACAGAGTGAGATCCTGACTTGAGAAAGTCAAAAGCTCTTAGGATGCCTGCTCACTCCCTCGGATTCTAGTGATGTCTCACATTCCCACAACCTATGTTGTTCAACCTGAATAAGCCAATCTGATTTGTATTAGTTCCTCATCAGGCTCAAAATCTGCCATTTAGGGGTACGTATGAGCTCTGTGCCAAACACTTTACCTCAACTTGATTTTCTTATCTTTACAACCAGTAAATGAGGTAGGCGGCTGTTATGGCCAGCTCATACAAACCCAAGCTCAGAGAGTGTAGGCATGTTACCCAAGGACACACGGTAAGCAGGAGGGCTGGGATTCAAACCCAGACCACTCTGAGCTCTCATCCAGACTGCAACTGCCCTACCCTCAGGCTGCTCCCTAACACTCTCTCCACCCCCAAATAAAATCATTGCTTCTAACACACTGAAAGGCCAATCTCACAAGAATGCTTTTCTTTTGGAACATCACACACTGGGATCTGCTGGGGGGAAATAGGGGAGGGACAGTGCGGGGTGGAGAGTTGGGGAGAAATAGCATGGGGAGAAATGCCAGATACAGGTGAAGGGGAGGAAGGCAGCAAATCACGCTACCATGTGTGTACCTATGCAACAATCTTGCACGTTCTTCACAGGTACCCCAAAACCTAAAATGCAATTTAAAAAATTGATTTGCTGTATTACACACTACTACGTGCTCTCATATTTAAGCAATTAGGTGATTTTTTAAAAGGGTGCACACTGGATTAAAAATATGAGTTAGCCATTTATGTTGAGAGCATAATTAATAACTTCAGTTAATTGGTATTGCAACGCTCACTACTCATGAGCTATTAAATCACCGGGGGTCTGAACTGCATCCTTGGGCAGCCTGCGCCCCTCCCCGCAGCATTCCTCTGCCATCTAGAGGTGAGGCTCTGAAGCGAAGTGTTCCGCGCTGAGCTCTGAAACGCATCCCAGAGCCTCTTAATCCAGTTCTGAGGTTTTCAGTCTTCTTTTCTCTTCTTTTAAAAACAAAATTGCTTTCTTCATAAATCTTCAAACAATACTAACAAAGGCCAATGGTATTAAATAAAATATGATGTTGGCATTTTTATGGTATCGAGTTTGAGAATAGCAATCATGAGAAAAAATAGCTGATTAAAGACCTCTATGGTTGGCATTTTAGGAATACATGCGTACTTTCTATACACGGTGATCAGTCACCAGATTATGAGAGCAGTGATTCATCCCTCCTTGGATTTGTCCAATATTTGAATATTCATCATATAAGTTGCTAGATGTTCTCAAATAGCAACGAGAAATAAATACATCTCAAACACCAGTAAGAAATAAAGTGAAACCACAAGATCTAATTTCCTAATCTTTGCCTTATACAAAAATACCAGAGGAAAAATTGCTAGTGGCATGTTATGTTATCTGATTGCTCATCATAATAATGGTAATGATAAGACAACTAATGTTTCTATAGTCTTACGTATTCATATATTATTTCTAATCTCATAACAATTTGAAAATTATTAAAATCATTATTTGAGAAATAAACTGAGTCTCAGAAAATTGATAAAATTGGCAAATGGTAAGCAGTAACTGATGAAACTGGTATTTAAAACAAAAACTTCAAATATCCACTCTCTTTTCACTATTTCATATTAATTTGAAAATAATGAAGAGGTACTAATTATTTATCCAACGTGGCAAGTAGTAACTTAACATTCATCTGAATATTTTGCATTACAGATAACCAATGAAATTATTTAACTTTTTAAAAATCTGTTTGAAAGTCATCGAGGCCAGGTGCAGTGACTCACACCTGTAATCCCAGCATTTTCAGAGACCAAAGCAGGCAGATTACTGGAGGTCAGGAGTTAGAGACCAGCCTGGCCAATATGGCGAAACCCCATCTCTACTAAAAATGCGAAGAAGTGACCAGGCAGTTGGCTCATGCCTGTAATCCTAGCACTTTGAGAGGCCAAAGTGGGTGGATTGCCTGAGCTCAGGAGTTCGAGACCAGCCTGGGCAACACAGTGAAACCTGGCCTCTACTAAAAAAAAATACAAAAAAATTAGCCAGGCATGGTGGTGTGCACCTGTAATCCCAGCTACTTGGGAGGCTGAAGCAGGAGAATTGTGCCAGCTCAGAAAGCAGAGGTTGCAGTGAGCCAAGATGGCACCACTGCACTCCAGCCTGGGTGACAGAGTGAGACTCCATCAAAGAAAGAAAAGGAAGGAAGGAAGGAAGGAAGGAAGGAAGGAAGGAAGGAAGGAAGGAAGGAAGGAAGGAAGGAAGGAAGGAAGGGAGGAAAGAAAATTTTAAAACTGACTTTGCAATTTGACCTATTGCTATGACAAATAAAATTATTCAACCTGAAGAAAACCCTAGGATTAATATAATGGAGAAGGATAATAAAAGAAGGATATGGAGAAAACAGAGGTGAACATGACTTGATAACATAATTTTGTGAGGTATTCTTAAGCATATGTCAAAAAAATTCACTACCTCCAAGTTCATGGGCAGGTAACCTTGTTCTAGATAGAGTTAAACCTGCGTTCCAGTGGTCATGACCCTTCTTGGAGGAGCTAGATGGTCCTAAACAACACAGTCCAACATTGTAACATCTGCTTCTAATCCATTCTCTGGTTATTTTTGGTTTCTCTGTCTATTGTTCAAGCTTTCTACTGAGGTCTATATTTGGTGACATTTTATTCACTTAGATATATTTGAAAAGAATTATGTCATAAATGTTGAATATTTAATGTCTTAGAAGATTTTTAATGCAAATGCTCACAAATAATTACAATATATTCCTGTAGAAAATATATATACTGCTACCTCAAGATTTAAAAAAGGAATGACTATGAATACCGGGTGGGGTAAGCACAAAAGAGAGGGGGCTCAGTTGCCTGCCACATGTAAGTGTGGATTCTTGGGTATTTTTTTAGTTGTAAAAGTAGCATATGGGCATTATGATCTTAGAATGTTAAAACTAGATGGGATGTAAATATCATCTATTCTAGTCAACATTATATTTTTCACAGATGAGAAAGCTGGGGCCCACAGAGATGAAAGGATTTGTCCAATACTTACAGCAAGATACAGACAGACCCAAGACTAGAAGCCACGTGTTCCAACTGCCAGTCTTGATCTTTAGTGTATAATATGTGCTTTCCATGCATATTTCTTCCTACTCACATACAATGTAGGTAAATTTGATGAATATCCAAATATGTGTGTTTGCTGGGCTGTAGCAGAAATAGTGGGTACCTAGAGCAGTGCCTGGCACATAGTTGGCAGTCAATGAATATCGCTTAAATGTTGAATGTCTACATGAACACATTCACTTGGTGGCATCTCCTCTATCCCTTACTGTAGAAGAGAAGGCAGTGAAGAGAATGATATTTAGAGGACAATAGTTGACATGAAGGTCTTCCATTTTTGGTCTTTCATGTGATGGAAATGAAGGGAGAATTTCAGGTGTGCCATATTGAACAGGATTATCCTTTAGTCATAATTTCAAAGAACTTAACACAGGAAAGAGAAAACATTTGGCACCATAAATAAAGACAAATGATGTAATAAAACAGTAGTCTTTGAATACATCAATTATCAAAATACAAATTAGTAGTTTATAAAATTTAGTCATGTGATAGATAAATATTAGGCTCGCTCTAAGAGAAATGGGTTAAGTATATCGTCCGGGCTGTGTCAGCCTTGATATCTAGATAGTCAGTGGTAGTTAGAGGTCCCATGTGGGCTCTTACCCTCTGAACAGCCCCCATATGACTTCATACTGCCTAAACTTATGAGTGTTCAAGGAGCACATCTAACAGGAATGCAAAAGGCCTATTCAAAATTCAACCATAAATCTCAACCTCATTCATAAAAAGAGAAATGTTAATTAAAACTGAACCATTTTACCCATTATGTTGTGAGAGTTTAAAATTGTGATAACATTCTGTAGTCCAGACTGTGGGGAAATAGACATTCTCATATGGTGCTGCTCAGATTACACATAGGGAATATAATTTTTCAATGTCTATCAAAATGGCAACTGCATCTACCCCTTGACCCTACAATTTCACTTCTGTGAGTTTATCCTACATACATACTTGCATGTATGTAGGATACATGTATACAGACATTACATAATGTACAACACATTCCCTTTTGTATAAGAAAGAAGAAAACAATATGTCAGTATTTGTTTGTATATATACTTTTTTAATTCAGTTTTTTTATAAAAAACTGACGACAGTGGTTAAGGCTGGAAGATGATAGGAAATGGGTAGAAGCAGGACAAAAATGGGATGCAGAATTTTCACTATATACCTTTTATTTCCTTTGAGGAAAAAATTTGAACTCTCTTCAACTTTAAAAGGGGAGGGGGAGTGTCATTACATACTAATAGGGATTTTGCTAGGGTGCTCAGAGTTAACATGGGGTGGTTCCACAGAGAGTCCTAGGCAGGCAAGTGGCTGTAAGAGTTAACGGGTGTCCTGGAAGCCAGAGCAGCAGAAAGGGAGGAGAGTCAGCAGCTACCCAAGTCAGACTGCCACATTCACAACTGAACCCGAGATTGACAAGAGAGAGGAAGTTGACTGGAAATTGTAATTTTTGGATCCTCTAACTTCTAAAATACATTTTGAGATAGAATCTGGTTCTGGCTGAATTAAAACTTAACAGACCTTGAAATTCTTTTGCTTTCTTTCAATGGACTACATGCCTGCCCTGGGCAGATGACATGGCTGGGGAGGTGCTTGTAAATAGACATAAGAGCAAAAGCAAATGGGTATCTTTCCAAGAATGAATGCATGCATACTTTCATATACCCATAAAAGTTTAACCATAAGGCTAATGTTGTAAATCCTAAGGCTAATATATTGTGAATCCACTTTTATTTATCTCTAGAGAAATCAAAATATAAATAACCTTACCCAAAAAAAAAGAAAAATAAAACAGGGTACATGGTGATGATTTGTGGACAGGAGCACACAAACATTAATGATATTCTCAATCCTATACTTGGATACTATAAATAAGAAAATAGGTGGAGAAAAGGATGAAAATACGATTCTCCGCTGCAGCATTATTGTGCAGAGGCATAATTTTACTCCCAAGCTCTTTGGCATAAATATTTAGGTACACCTAGAGACTTCCCAAAGCTATTGACAACCTGTTTCTCTCTAAATCTAAATGTAATTTTTGTGTTTGAGACGAAGTAAATATGAGAATTACTCAGTTTATACTTTCTTTAACAATATTTTTAAAGATATGCCATTGAATTCTGTTGGCCTGAAAACAGAAAGGTTTTATAATCCCTATTCCTCTAAATGTGTCTGAATCTCAGGCCTAGAAAGTTCACAAGAAGATGTTTTTTTCTGACCACTATGTATTAGGAGATGTACAGATATATAATACAGTGCCATTTGGGGGGATATTTTCCCAGCAAAGAGATTTTTTCCTGTATTTTCCATAGGTGAATTCAGTCTTTAAATTTTAATCATGAATTAAACTGTGAAACCCAGGAAAGCCAGTCCTGCACTGGTTCTCCACCAAGGACCATATGGTCCCTCCCTGCACCCGTGGATGTTTGGCAGTGTCTGGGGACATTTTTGGTTGTCACAGCTAGTGGAGTAGGGAGGTTGGTAGTGCCATTGGCATTCATGGACAGAGGTCAAGGGTACTTCTGAACATCCCTCAGGGCACAAGACAGCACCCACAACCGAGAAGTACCCAGCCCAAAATGTCAATAATGCTGAGGCTGAGAAACCTTGATCCTGTGTTATAAGAAAGATCATTGTATTTACATTTCTCAGATTAAATTTGGAATTCTGGCTAGAGCAAACACATAAAGAATGCCCCTGTTATCACATCTATTCCTAAGATTAACTATTGATTTAAGTATATCTTGACTCCAATAGGTCAGAAAGTGAAAATGAGATTGTATTTTTTAATGTGCTTGACATAATGTGGTTTGCATTTTACACTAGAAAGCACTTTCATTTGTTTATAATTCTGAGTCAAAGGATAATAGTCGGGAACAAAAAGAGAAAATAAAACATATTCAAAATTTACTAGCTGTTAATTAGTAAAATTATTCAGATTTATTCATTTTTTTCTCTGCTACGAACTACAACCGGAATTGTCTTTAGTTATGACATGTGTATCAGTATTGCTTTACAATTTGATGTATTATGCCAGATAACATCCAAAACATTAGCCAGGTTTATACATCTAAAGCATAATTAAATGAGTCAGTCATTTACATCCACTGTGGCTCACAGAATGATAAGAATCACAGGCCTAATTGACATGTTTTCATACCATGATTGCAGCCAAGCAGCAAAACTGTGATTAAACAAACTAACCAATCCTTCTGGCCTCCAATCTCTCTACAATTACACAGGTAGAAATTTCAGATTCATTTTAATCATCACCAAAATGTTACAGCTCCTTTTCAGATAATTTCTCTTACCAAAAAAACCTTGACTTTTTAAACTAGGTCAAGTGGATATAAAAAGTAAACAAATTAGTGGCATGAGAATCCATTGACCTCTATTGCAGTGTACACTGGGGAATCTGGAATTTACTAAATGAAGCCAGAGTTGGGAAATAAATATGGGAAATCCTAGAACTTTAGACCTAGTGTTTATGGAGCAACACCTTTGACCAGATAGTACATTCTAGTAACAACATTTGATTATTTTCCAGAAAGAAGAGAAAGTAAAAATTCCATTTTAACATAATTTTCTAGTAAGGTACCTATAAGATGAGTAAAAGTAAGCTTTCACAATCGTGGAGACACCTTATTTCAACTTAAATTTAAATGTGCTGTTGAGTTTGCATTAAGTTTCATGACTATGAATCATTTTCAAAGTGACTTAAAATGTGTCTGTAATCATGTGTGGGTTCAAAACACCTTTGTGTCCTTTGGATTTTATGTGTCATATAAAGTACTTTCATGCCATTGAAAAAAGAAGCCTCACATATAGGGACAGTCTTTTCTAATTGGTAGAGACAACAGACTCATTATTTTCTATGACTATCTCAACTCACTCTCTCTCTCTCTCTCTCTCTCTCTCTCTCTCACTTTCTTTCTTCTTAGATTCTTCTTAATTTTTCTTCATAGTACTTGTCACTACCTAACATTAGATGCTATAACATGCATTACATGTTACACCTAATATACATAGAAAACTTGCATATGTGCTAATTATCTATTCCTACTAGATTATAATCTCTATTATGTTCATGAATTGGCATTTTTGCTCATTAATTAGAGGAATAAACAAATGATTAAAATCTAAGCACTTAGATATTTCATTTGGAGGGAGAGTATCAAGAGTGTGTGTTGAGAATTGTGGATGACTTTGTTTCACCCCTCATGTCTCTCACGTTGGACAATAACAGCAGGCATAGCCTCCAAGAGAAGAGTCATGGTAGGCTAAATCCCACAAAGGGAGCAGCTCTTCCTTCCGATGTCTTTTTAGCACACATGTGCTACAGGACCAGGTAGTGAGCACCCTGAGCTTTTAAGAACAGGGAGAGTCTCTGTGAGGTAGAGAGTCAGGTGGTTTCGTGGCTACAACCAAAGCAACGAGTACTGGCAAGGGCAATCTCAGGCTGGGGTGCGGGAGGGAGACTAGACTCAGGAAGGAGACAAAGATAGCAGGCCGGCTAGCTCTATTGACACATCCACCCTGAAAATGCAACCTCTCTCCTACAGGTCTCTTCCCTCTTGTTAAATGTTTTAAATGAGTTTTCCAATAGCTCTATATACATTAACCAAACACATTCTTTCCTAGTTTTAATATATGGCTCCCAAAAAGTGTTATCTTTAAATTTGTCTTATTCAGTAGTCTCACTCCACCTGCAAAATAGTTTCCATTATGTTCCAAGGAGAAATCAAGCTCTCATATATTAAATTTCATGTCTCACAAAATGAATTTTGTTTGAGAGTTTTCTAACCTTCTTTAAAGCCCATTTGTTTGCAAGAAACTAGGCTGAAGCAATAGTACAACTATCATTCTGATTTACACAGCAATGGTGAATTGAATTGCAATATTATCTTTAAACAAATATGGCTGGTACAACACATTATGAAGTATTCATGCCACATAATGCCAGGTACTTTTCCTGCCACTCTTAGCAAACCCACTGATATGAGAGGAGGAAAATATAAGGTTACAAGAGGCTTGGATGAGAAAGTGTTCCTGAGATGTGAATTCATACCACTGCTAAATTCCAGCTATCTTTTACAAAGTACAATATGTGAGAACAAATAGATGGATTTCACGTGTTCTTATGTATTTTCTCAGAAAGATAGATGATAGATAGATAGATAGATAGATAGATAGATAGATAGATAGACAGATTCTCATTCTACTTAGTAGTTGGGGATCATACTAGTTGGCAGGAATATAAAATTCATGCTGCCAAGAGCAACAAAAAATATAAAACTATACACTCAGAATGAAAATAGGTATGACCTCTTCAAGAGAAAAATATATCAAAAGCCACAAAAATGTAGAACTTTTTGACATAGCAATTTTACTTATGGGAATTTAAGACAATAATCACAGATGTGCAGAAAGATTTCATTACAAGGATTTTGGCATTGTGTGTAATCCTAATCATGAAAATTTGGAAATGACATGAATGTCTAGGAATAGGGGCTGAGTAAAACAAGTTATGAAGATCCATGCAGGGAGATACAATGAAGCCAATAACATGATGTTAAAATATTATCCCTTAGCTCCAGAATCAGTTATAATGAATGCTTATTACCTTTTAATAAAAATGCTGTACATTTTGAAACTACATGCTAAAGAAAATGTACTTTGTGTGCCCCGGAAGATTGAAAAGACAAGCAGCTATTTATTGCAATGACAGAGAATAATGTGTGTGATACTTCTTAGAGATATAGTCCTATCTTGCCACCTTGAAATGATAATAAATAACAACCACTCTTACAATGAAGCAGTGTGAAAGGGCTACAGTGGGAAGCCAAAGTAATATTAATAGTCCCAAAGTCATACGTCAAGCAACTGTGAAAGTTCTCTAGAGAAAGATGCTGGTAGAATAAATAATCAAGAACAGGAGACTGCACTTCTGGTAAATAGTGCTCTTTGTGAGGTGGCACAAACAGAACAGATTTTAGAAGCACTGAAAATTTTAACCCTACACTAATTTTTGATGTATGGTAATAAATACACACACACACACACACACACACACACACACATCCTATTGCCATGACATCAAAAACAACTAGAATTTCTTTGCAACTTTACCTGGTAAATGTTCTTCTTGCTGGCAGTCTAGTTACAATAAAGTCTGTTTTCTGGTTTTTGCTACCTGGAAATTTCAAAGGAAATTGAGTTTCCTTGATTCATAAAACCATTGCTAAGCTTATAAACTTCTCTTTAAATTTCTCTTTCTCATTCAAATTACACTGAACATAAATTGATTAAAGAAAAGAATCCTCACAAAGCTTTGTGGAAATAGCCACCTTTTCCTCATTCATCGCAAATAGAAATGTGATGAAATCCGCACTTCCACTTAAGCCCAGGAAGACAAATTTTCCCAGATCTAATGGTTTATAAAGGATTTTTACTATCATGCTGAAGAAGAATGAAAAGCATACATTACACTCTGGTTTAAGGGAATTAGAGAGTATGACATTCTAGTAAAGAACATTCCAATCTGTGAGCTCGTCAAAACTGACCACTGCAGAGTTGTTCAAATGGGAAGTCCGTTTTTTCCTATATGTCTTGTTCCGTGTCTCTTAACAACTCACAATTTCTATAGAGAATTCTTGAGGAAAAAGACTTCAGTGTGTATAAAAAATAACTGAAGACTATTTTAGCTTGAGCACCCCAAGAAACAGATCCTGAGGCAAGAATTTAAGTGAACATTTATTTGGGAGGTTCAGAAAACGCCAGTAGCAGAGTTAGAAAAGAGATACAGGGAAAGGAAGGCAACCAATGGGGAGTAAGCTGGTAAGCAAATGTGTTGGTTAGTTTCTGCTGCATAACAAAACATTCCATCACTTACTGACTTTAAAAACAAACATGTATAGTCTCTCACACTTCTGTGAGTCATCCAGGGGGTTCTTCCTGCCTGGACTATTTCAGCTGATATCTACATTCAGCTGGACACTCTACCAGGTCTACTTGGTCTTTAATGGCCAGACACATGTCTAATGGTTGGTCCAGGTGGCTTTAGTTGGAATAGCTAATCTCTCAGTCTCCATCTCTCATCCTCCAACAGGCTAGCTTGGACTCTTTTAGGGGGAAGTCTCAGGTTCCAGAAAACAAGCCCCAACATGCAAACACTTTTCAAGCCTCTGATTGGGTCATGCTTGCTTATCTCCCAATGAACAAAGCAAGTCCATCTGGATTCAAGGTTGAGGAAATGGACTCCATGTTTTGATGGGGCATCTGCAATATCACATGACAGGCAGGAGGATAATTTGTGGTTCGTTTATAATTTGCCACAACCATCTGCCATACTGGGTTATTGGAATTTAATCTGGCAGGGAAATTATAAATTATGTTTCAGAATTAACCCATCTAACCCTAGGAATAAGGAAACTGAGGTATTTATATATGATTCTTATTAGTCATTGAAGAACTGGTTCAAGATTTTAACACTTGAGCAATTCTGGCTGACTGCACAGGAGCAGGCAGAGTGTTTAGGAACAGACCTCAGGCACGCAGACGCAGACATTGGCAGTTGGGAAGTCTTCTTGAGCAACAGGAAATAATAAGTCCTGAAGATAATAATGAGACCTTGTTTGTAAATGATACAACATTTACCATTCAATGTCATTCAGCCACCCAAGGCAGATAGCTTCAAATATTTCATGTTTAATTCTAACTCTACTCTGGTTTTTTTAAAGTCTTAAGACAGTAAAATGCCAGAAAAGTCACATGCAATACCCACTACCTGTTTCTGGTTTAAAAAAATGGCATAGTCATTCTCCGAACCCCATTATGCAGCTGCTTACCAATAGAAAACATCTAACTGAGACTTCAAACTAAAGGTCAACTTGTTTAATAAACTCTATTCAATGTTCATGGATACTGTTTCTCTTTACGTCCAGGAAAATGAACTATAAACTAGCCTAATTTTTGACAGCGGTCACACTGCGTCTTTTTACCACACTGATGATTAAGGAACAAAGCAAATATTTTCTAAAATGGAATTATCAGAGAAGAACAGTGATAACATTATTTCAATCACTTTGAGCCAGATGTTACCGAAGACTCGTCTACAGTATGATATTATAAATGTAAAATTTTTTTGTTTACAAAATACTTCTGTTTAGTATAATGAAAGGCGGTATAGTGTAGTGATCAAGGTCGTGAACTCTGAAGTCAGATGCTTGGGTTGGAATCCCATCTGGCCACTTATCATCCATGTCAGCTTGGAAAATTTACTTAAGCTCACAGGGCCTCCATTTTTCCATCTGTAAAATGGGGATGATAATGTTTTCTATCTCAAAGAATAGTAGTAAGGATCAATACATACAATACTTTTAGAACAATATTGAGCAATATGGTAAATACTAGCTATTTTTAGTAGTGAATTAACATTCCCACATACTGTCTTATGTTCTATTATTAACTTGAGTTAACAAGAATTATTTGTAACCAGAAGTATGCAGAGAAAAAAGTAGAGAGACATGCTTTAATTACACCCAGATGTTAGTTAATACCTTGGGGAAATTAGACTCTAAAAATTAGAAGCAAGTGGTTCCTGACCTCAGTGGATTTAAAGTTTTTTATCAGTGACTCTTGGTAAAAAATAAATGTTTCATTGCACACAAACATCCACTTACAATACCCATATCCACACCCACACATACACGCAACTAAGAAAGTTTAATGAAGTAGTACTCATGACATTTCCTACTCTCTTCTGTTTCAGTTTGTTAAAATATTTGCAGTAATATATTATTTTCACCATCACGACCTACAGTTTTGAAAATACTATATAACCAGTTCTTACAATGAGACAATTACTTGGGGAAAAATATCTGCTGTTCCCATTTCCAGCCAATCTTAAGCTTAGTTCTGCCCTGTAGTGCTAGCGTCAAATTGTTAGGGGATCTCTAGAGCGTCAAGTGTTGATTTTTCTGGCCGGAAATCTCTGTGTGGCCATGGTGCCTTTGCCTAAGTTCTTATCCTGCATCCTGGAAGAATGAGGTATGCAGACAAGTGAAGGGCGAAGAATAATAGCTTTATTTAGTGTTAGAACCGCTCAGATGAGTGGGTAGCTCCTTTTTGTAGTCAGGTTGTCCAGTGCAGTGCTCAGCTGTCTGCAGAGGGGAGGCCCGGGAGAGGGTCCCTTCTCTCTGCAGACAGGTCATCTCTGCTAACTCTAAGCAGAGAGGGCATTTCTCTCTGGAGCTAGTCCTCCATCCTCTCCAGCTATCACAGAGAGGGCACTCCTCTCTGCCCCTGGTCGTCCTGTTCCAACCTCTCTCTGTCCTCTCGGTCCTCTGTCTATCCTCTGCCCTGCTCTAGCTGAGACCACCGCTTATGGGCCTCAGAGGGGAGGAAGTGCTCGGATTGGTCCATGGGCAGCCATGGCTGGGCCCAGAAGAGCCGCCATGAGTCCCCACTCTAGTGTACAGGACTGGCAGCCTGACCCAGACTTCAGGCCCTCTCTGCCCTGAAGGTGGGGCCTTACTGGGGACCCACCCAGTGGATCAATCTGTCAGGAATCAATCTACTTCCTGCTGTCATTCACAGCCCCTGAAGTTTGCCCTGACTCCCGCTCCAAGATGAGAGCAGGCGCCAGGAGCAGAGAACGGACCAGGCAGTGGGAGCAGACACCTCTGAGCTTGCGGGGGTGAGGGGGCCCTTCCTGAGATTCCCGGAAGGTGCAGGCTCCAGAGACATCTGGGTCCTGTGCCTGGGAGGGCGGCCCAGCCAACTTGGAAGGGGCAGGGCTTCCGAGCTTGTTCCAGGCTCCTGCCTGCTTGCTGGAGTGGGAGGCCCAGGTCTGCAGCCAAGGGTGGGTCGACTGCAGCTGCACCTGGGAAGACAGAGCCTGCCTGTTCCCAGCTCCCCCAAGGGAGGCTCAGACCCTCAGCTGCAGTTGCTCTTAGATGCGGCTACTGCTTGCTCCCTAGAGCACGAGGCCTAGGTCTGCAGCTGCAGTTTGGGTGGCCGCAGCCAGCAGCCCGGGGAGCTCCCACCCCACCTCAGAAGGGGCAGGGCCCTCCCTGGCTCCATGGAGTGTTCTGTCCCGTCCATGCTTCTATGCCGCAGCCAGCATGATGGCAGCAGCCACTGCCATCAAAACTCCGGCTTGGCATGAAGGGAAACAGAGACTCTTCCAGACCTTCTTGCATATTTCCAACTTCATTAGACTACCCTGATCTCTAGTCCTGGTGTCCACTACTCACCATTCTCAGCACTTCTCTGACCATGCAGAAGATGGGAAAATGAAGGCCTCTCTCTGACCTAAAGTTCTTCTGCCTATTATGGACATGGGAGGCATGAGGTTATAGCAAGAAGGGGCCATTAAACCTCTGGGAACTGGGAAGAGCCTCTTTCAAGCCCCAGAACAAAAATAACAACCCCTGCCCTTTATCCAGCTAGTGGCGGAAGCAGCACACAGCACAGCATCTGATTTAATCATTGACAATTAAACTCATACCAAGGTTTTAGGCACTGACATTTTGTATGGACATCAGATGCCAGGCCAGATTAAATATATATATGTATTTGAGTCTCACTCTGTCGCCAAGGCTAGAGTGCAGTGGCACAATCTCAGCTCACTGCAACCTCCAACTCCCTGGTTCAAGTGATTTTCCTGCCTGAGACTCCCAAGTAGCTGGGACTACAGGCATGTGTCATCATGCCCAGCCAATTATTGTATTTTTAGTAGAGACGGGGTTTCACCATGTTGGCCAAGATGGTCTCGATCTCTTGACCTCATGATCCACCTGCCTTGGCCTCCCAAAGTGCTAATGGTACTTATACTATGAAATTACTTAAAATATGGTAGACCTGCCTGTTCACCTTTTTCTACTCATGCTAATTGTGCATCTCTAAGTTCTACATTAAGCCACGATTCCCATTTCTTATATTCCTTAAGGTAGCTCCACTCTTTGATTTTCATAAGTGGTGGGTTGAATTAGAGACAGAGGACTTTCACCTCAAAAAACAGTATTAAAAATTCTGGAGATGCATGGTGGTGACGGTTGTACAACAATGTGCATGTACTTAGTGCCATTCATCTGTACATTTAAAAACAATTAAAATGGTAAATTTTGTTATGTATATTTTGCCACAATTTAAAAACAAATTTTAAAAAGGTATTAAACAGAAGTTCTTTTGAATTCATACCCTTCTTATTCTTCACCTGAACTTTTGGTTCATAAGCAGGAACTATATTTTATAGTTTGTTAGTCAAGTAAAATTTAGTTCGTTATTTAGATCTTTGAATCTGTTATTCATCACCACTTCCTGATTTTTGTGGTCATAGGGAATAACCAGAGAAAACAGAAATAGCCTCTCAATCTCTTAATCAGAGTTTCCATGCACTCCATCACCTCACCGCTGGTAAAGTTCCCCATAATGAACATGTGTCCATAAACAGGCTGATATTTTTACTAATTCCAGAGTTGTTATATTACATTTTGTGGCATAAACCTACTGACCTACTCAAATTGAACAGTTGAAAGCAATTTAAAAGTATCTTTTAGGAGAACAGCAGACACTGAGGCCTACTTGAAGGTGGAGGGTGAAAGAAAGTAAAGGATCAGAAAAAAAATGCACTTATTGGGTACTATGCTTAATATTAAAGCTGGGTGGTGTCATCATCTGTACATCAAACCCCATGACACAAGCTTACTTATATAATAAACCTGAATGTACTCCTGAGCCTAAAATAAAAGTTAAAAGAAACAGTATATGCTTTTAAAGAATTAGATCAATACACTATTCCAGAAAATATGAAAGTGAAAGATTTGCTCAACAATTTCTGCTTGGCTATTCTGTGAAAACTAAAGAAAACAATGACATTTGATTTGGGTGGAATTAGATAAATACACTATTCCAGAAAATATGAAAGTGAAAGACTTGCTCAACAATTTCTGCTTGGCGATTCTGTGAAAACTAAGGAAAACAAGGACATTTGGTTTGGGTACCTCTGTTAAATGAGGCATAGTTTGTAAGCAGGGCCTTGAAGAAAACCAGTTCATTTAAAATGTGTCTCTCATTGACCTTGTGAGGCATCCCTTCAGCATCTTTAATAAAAGAAAACTGAAAATAAGTATGCTCCCTTACCTTTGAGTTTTGATGGCCTTAGAAGAAGCCATCCAAGCTTTACCTTTGCAGCTAATGTGTCATCTGAATCCATTTTCAGTGATGTGTGGATAGTTTTGTTGCAGCTTCCAATTACCATAGTATATATGCTTCTCTCTCATGTTCATCTTATTCCCCAAAGCAAACATTCTACTTACTAAGCACAAAGTTACTTTATGTAAGATTTACTTTAATTTTTTTTTTAACTTTAGGCTTTTTTTCCCCAGTGCTTGAATAATGCATTTAACATCTCAGTCTTAATTCCAGACTTGAAATCTACCTTAATAACATGATAGCCATGCTTGTATTCTATCTCAGCCCTCTTGATTTCCCAAATAATTGATTATATAGGAAACATGATGTTACTTAAGGGATGAGAAAACACACTTAAAATGTAAGGCTAACTATATGAATACCTGTTTTTGTAATGAACTAATCTGGTTAAGCTAAAGGCATTAGGAAAGCATATTTTGGTACTGTCCTCATCTAATACCAAAATGAATTTCTAGACAAAAAATAGCAAAAAAAAAAAAATTTCTAATCAAGAATTCTGTAGTTCTATTTTGTGGTACACAACCACTGTACTACAATTAGTTAAAGAGAGAGTCAAATATACCTAGAATTTCAAGGACAAAGCAAAGCACACAGCCCTGGCCACATCATATCTCAAGTAACTACCCGTGGTAAAATTACAATCAACGCTAAGAAGTTAAATTTTTGCCCAAGAGAATTTAGAATTAACATAATAATCAAGAAATGAAGAAGATTTACATGTGCACACCTCAAATGTAAACCTTTTTATAAATAAGGGAATCTCAACTTTGGAGCCCTGGATTCTTTCCTTTCATCTGGCTTTAGTTGGTTTCCCTTAGTTAAGGAAGTATAGCTTATCCAAAATGTTAGTGGCATTTTATTTGCATTAAGTAAAGAACTGTAAAATAGCCAACGAGGGTAAAAGATATAAAATGTATTTCATCTCTTGGCCAATTCCTTTTCCTTCCATTTTTGGATACTCCTCCTGAAACCTTTTAGGCCCACATCCAGGAATCCTTCCCAAATGACCCCTAAATCTCAAATTCTTATTATTGCTACAGTCTACTCTGCTTAATCTAGTGACTTCCAAGAATAATTTCTTTTTCGACTTTCAATTCTGACACTGATTATCACTAACACCTCCTCCCACTCAATTTAAGAGGAAGAAATAGAACAGGATTAGAAAAGTAAGAAGAGGAAGGGAAAGGTAAAAACATACGAGAATTGATGGAAGTCAAAAATAAGTGAAGTCATTCTTAAAATAGGGCAAAATACCTGATTCCATTCTTTTCTTTTCCCCCAATTTACTAAATTCAATAGCCATGTATCGAAAAATTCTCTAATAATAATTGCTAGCATCTACTTTGTAAGAACCTTACAAATATTATCTCATTCAGTACAACTCTGTGAGGTATTAATGTTCCATTTTACAGTCAAGGAAACTGAGAGACAGAGAAGCTACGCAATTTACCCCAGTCACACAGCTAGTAAGTACCAGATCCAGAATTCAACCCAACTAATATAGTTCTGAAGCCCATATTTGTACCCACTATGTTATGCTGCTCTTCTACAAAAGAGGACGTACTAATCACACCACTGTGGATTCCATTACAATACTATGCACTCGTGGGGAAGGGAGCTCCTAGGGACTCATTCCTTAAAAAAGCACTTATGATGAATAGTCTCAATGCCATGCCCTAGCTGTCACCACTGGAAAGGAATGCAAAAATGAACAAATCATGGTCCAAGCCTTAGATAAATTCACAAATTTACAACACCATGAAAATAGTCCCTGTAAAGCTATGTCTCAAGTGCCATCAAGGATATGGTAGGAGAGGGTGATGACTAGCTTCTTGCAGAATGTCAGGAAGATGTCACACACAAGGTGCCATTCACATCTCCTAAATTCACAAGCTTTATTTCCTGGCACGTGGAGAGACAAATTCTCCATATCTCAGTGCTAATTCCCAAAGTCTTTTTTTAGAAAATTGGATTTCTTTTTTTATTTTGGTTCAGTGTATTCTTGAGGCCCAATTACCAGGGTCCTGAGTGAAGATGTTATGTGGTACAACATGGCTGCCCAGGCTGGGCATCCCTGCTAGATGATGGAGAGGGCAATTTTCAGAAAAAAAAAAGAGAGGAGGTTAGTGGTTTGTGAATTGAGAGGAGTTTTTAAAATAGGTTCATTCAAAACTGGGGCCCTGATATGGTTTAGATCTGTGTCCCTACGCAAATCTCATGTTGAAATGTAATCCTCAATGTTGGAAACGGGACCTGGTGGGAGGTGACTAGATTATGATTCAGTCTACAGAGTGACGAAAAGAAAGACAAAAACAAAGCCTTGTTGAGAAATAAATAGGTGGGGGGTCCACGTTTAGAAATAAATAGATGGGGGAAATACACGCAAGAAAAGCAGGGGAGATCAGGAGAGCACACACTGGGGATGTTAAGGAGTTCTAGGGCGAGTCTGGTTAACGGTTTTAAACACCCCAGAGAGGTCAGAAAATTAAGAGTTTGAGAATAGTCACCAAAATCCACAATTAAAAAAGAACCAAGCATTTTCAACAGCTTGATGAGAGAGACTATCAGATTATAAAGGAGAATCCTTTCAAGTAAATTTGGAGAAGAAAAGCAGAAAAGAGGACTGACCATGAACTTTTTTGTTTTTTTCTTTTTTCCTTTTTTGGATATTGAAAATCCGATTGTGGCAATCGGGGGTTTCAGGAGAAAAGACCAGTAAACCCCAAGATTGAAAATGCATAAAAGAGAGTAAAATGGGTAGCAACAAGATTCTGGAAGGGGATCTGAGGAAGAAAGTGATTTTAAGGAGGAAAATCTGGTTTGGAGAAGAACACAATTGACAACGCAATGTCTTCCAGCCTCTATGTAAAGTCAGTTGCAAAAGGGGTCCTATTGAGTAGGCTGACGGTGTTAGCCTGTGAACTAACAGTCCCCACCCCAGGCCTAGCAGAGAGTCAGCACTTAACAAATGTTGTTGAATTAATGTGATTCTGCTACTCAAACATTCATGTGTAAATATAAATATAGATTTTGTTACTGATAGTTTTTAAAAACTAGTTCAGAAAAGAAAGAGCATTCTGCAGCCGTCAACCCTAAAGAGAGCCAAAAATCATAAGCTCTGCTTGCCTTGAACATCAGAAAAGAGGAGTGCAATTACATGACATATCAGAGTTAATCCGGCCACACCTATACACTCAGAAAGCCATACCATCAGCAGAATCATTTGTCATTATGAAAAGCGCAGTAATACAAATGCAGAGCACTTTCATTTCCGTAAAGGAAATTCCATGACACCCTGTCTACATGGCCTTCCTTCCTCTGTTGTCTCTGTTTTCTTATAAAATGACTTTGTGCCTTCCAGCACTAACATTCTGAGGGTGGCATGCTTCTTTTCATTTCCACTGACAAATCAAATAAGGTAGGTCAACACATGAGCAAGGCAGAGTAAAGATTTTCACACATGCAAAACCAAAATTGAGAGCTGCCAATGATTGATGATTATAACCTAGTGAACCCTTTGGCAGAAAACCTAATAAGTTTTGTTCAATGTAATAGCAAAAAAGTTGTTACACATAATACAAGTAAAATGTAAAGTAATTTTAAAAAACACACAAAAGTGTGGATCGTTTTGGAAAATTGAAATGTTATTTATTATCATTCATCTATGCCCTTGAAAGGAAATGTGCTAAATAACCCAGTCTTCTAAAGGAGTCAATGGCCTTCTACTGGCCTCAGATCTTAGGTGTCTTTCTTTCTAAGAGCTAAGGCAAAAGTTCTTTAATTTTTCTGTGCCGTACACCTCTCTGGCAGTCTGGTGAAGCCTACGGAGACCTCAGAATAATATTTAGAAATGCATAAAATAAAATAGGTTTATAAAAGCAACAGAATAATTAATTTAAATTGCAATTGAAAAGCAACTTAAATACAGCTATCAGAGTCTTAAAAGAAAGTTTTGTTACGTAATAACATGCAACTTCTTTGTTAACATATTAAATAACAAGATTGGGAGTGGAACTAATAACTACTACAATTTCAGTATGGTATTTAGCATGAACAATATTTCAAGGCAACTATAGCATGTGAGGAAATTTTAACAGTCTGTAGATATTTCTACTGTGACAGAGTTGCAGGTATATACTAATACAAGGTAGTACTCCATGGCTCTGTGGTTTAAAGCCTACATTTATAGTTGGAAGAAATTCTCACTTTCAGTTTGAGCTTAATGAATATTCCCCTGCCCCCACATCTGAATACACAGATTCCAGATTAAGAACTCTTGGTTGTACCTTTTATAAAAACTACAACTATAATTACTGTTCACCAACTGCAATTATTGACTAAATGAACACAAGCTTTCACTTTCTAGAAGTGTTAAGACCACTGAACATTTCTGCACTTCAGAGAGTGCAGAAATAGAACTGTGGCTACAGCAGACAAGGGGAAGACTAAAGTCCATGAATGTAGAGAATCTCTGATACACTCTGAGAAGTAACATCCAATAAATTTATTTGACCACAAAACTGGCTCCCAGAAGAGTCTTGAGGAAGAAGGTGCATCGGGAGTTCCTTCAGTTCTCCCAGCACAACATGATTTTCTCTCTACATCCTGAAAATCCATAATGTACAAATGGCAGTCTTAGGTCTCTAAGATCATGCTGCTAAGCATGTTTCCTCTCTGTACTATTTTCACTAAAAATTCTCTAGAAGTCTCAGATTTTACAAAAAAAAAAAAAAAAGAGAAAGATTTTAGTTTTACCAACATCCTAGGTTGGTCATTGTTTATTAAAATATTACTAAATATATGATAACGAGGAATTTTACAATAAGGGTATATATAAAGTACACGTAGAGTACTTAAAAAGCAAAACCACAGAAGTACAGATTCCTCTTTATAGTTAGTTGGTACCGAGTTGTTTTTACTATAAAGGGTGGGAGAAATAACCCTTAACACAGCCAAAGTATACATTTGATGATATATGACAGAAAATAACCATAAAGGATGCAATGGCCAGTAACAGGAGAGCATCTTCATGGCATTACTCAAGCCAGAACTTGTTATTTTCTCACCTATAACCAAGTACATTCACTTTCTAAAGCTATTGTAACAAATTACCACAAAATTGGTAGCTTAATACAACAAAAATTTATTCCAAGTTAACAAAAATTTATTCTCCTACAGTTTTAGAGGCCAGAAGTCCAAAATCAAGTTGCCTACAGGGTTAGATGCCTCTGGAGGCCTGGAAGGGCAAGCTCTCCCATCCCTCACTCCTACCTTCCAGTGTCTGCCAGTAACACCTGACATTCTTTGCCTTGAGGCTACAAAACTCTAACCTCTGATTCTGTCTTCACGTGGTCTTTTGTCTGTGTCTCTGTATCTCAAATTTCCCTTTCCTTTCTCTTATAAGGACACCAGTCACTGGATTTAGGGCCACTTTAAATACAGAATTATCTCATCTCAAGATCCTCAATTAGTAACATATGCAAAAACCCTACTTCCAAATCAGGTCACAGTCACAGGAAACAAGGGTTAGTCCTTAGGCATTTCTTTTTGAGGGACACAATTTAACCTACTATACCAAAGAGTCCTAAAATCCCACACATTCTAGCTCTAGAAACTTTACTAAAAGATGATCCAACAAAAGCACTAAGCACTTACTTTTCTTATAGCCCGTGTAAAGGGAAAATAAATCTTAGCACCCCAAACTCATTAACCCAAAGGGAAAAGTCAAGACTGTAACTGAGTCACACAAACCTGCCTCCTCTTTCTGGTTCCCAAATAAGATGGCTACAAGATGAAAAACTGCACAACTACTTCATATTTTGCCCACAAGGAAATTCCTAATGAGCTCCAAGATATTTACCCTAAAACATTTCTGTTAAAATTCACCAAGGCAATGTAAATTGATAGCTTATCTTTACCGATGCACTTACTCCTCTGCCCACCTGGCACAAATGCACATCTGATTGTCCCCTCCTCCATTTGTATTTGTTGTCTCATGTAAAAATACAGATTCCCTGAACTTTGTCCTATCTGTCTATGTTACCTTATGTAAAAATGCAGATTCATTGAGCCAGACAAAGGCATGAAAGACTATTTTCCCCTACCCTTCTCCTACATAAAAAATGTGTACTTCTTGGTCAGGTACTGTGGCTTATACCTGTAATCCAGCACTTTAGGAGACCAAAGTGGGCAGATCAGATGAGTCCAGGAGTTCAAGACCAGCCTGGCCAACATGGTAAAACCCTGTTTTTACTAAAAATACAAAAATTAGGCCGGGTGTGATGGCTCATGCCTCTAATTCTAGCACTTTGGAAGGTCGAGGCCAGCAGACTGTCTGAGCTCAGGAGTTCAAAACCAGCCTGGGCAACACAGTGAAAACCCATATCTACTAAAATACAGAAAAAAAATAGCCAGGCATGGTGGTGTGCACTTTAGTCCCAGCTACTGGGATGCTGAGGCAGGAGAAGTGCTTAAACCCAGTAGGTAGAGGTTGCAGTGAGCCAAGATCACACCACTACACTCCAGCCTAGTGACAGAGTGAGACTCCATCTCTAAAAAAAAATATATATATATATATATGGCACTTTATATATCTATACATACATATATATATGTGTATATATGTATATAAATATATATGCATACATACACACATATATATTATATATATTTTTATATATATAATATATATGTCTATCTATATGTATATAAAAAGTGCCATATATATTTTTTATATATACACACACATATGTGTGTGTGTGTGTGTGTGTCTGTGTGTGTGTATGTGTGTGTGTATGTATATATATACATACATATACACAAAATAAAAAAAATTTAGCGGGGCATAGTGATGCATATCTGTCATCCCAGCTACTTAGCAGGCTGAGGCATGAGAATTGCTTGGACTCTGGAGGTGGAAGTTTCAGTGAGCTGAGATTGCACCACTGCACTCTAGGCTGGGCAACAGAGTAAGACAGAGTAAGACTCTGTCTCAAAAAAAAGAAAAATGAAAATTGTGTACTTTTCAATATCCCTCCCTTACCCTTTAAATTTAGAGCCCCCAAAATCGTCTTCGGAGAAAAGCATAAACCTGTCTTCCGGGCATGTCCTTAACTTTGGCAAATAAATCTCCTAAAATGATTGAGACTTGTCTCGTTATTTTTCTCAATTGACAACACTATTAGTAGATAATACTTTTTTAAAAACTGCAAATAATTACTGACATTTGCAGAGCTATACAAAAATCATAGGGAATATAAGTAGCTACAGAATAAAAATGGAGTTGGTATAGTCTTTAGGTGAGAGAGAAAGTTAAAGCATTTTAGGGGTTTAACTCTGAGAAATAGCCACAAGTAAGGAATTCCCAGCAATGATTACCTCTGAAATGAGAGGTGTCTAGACCAGCACCAAAGGGTGTGGCCCACTATAGGGTATAAATACAGACGTCCCCTTAGTCACCACTGCCTAAGGGTGTTCCCAATTCTCTACTGAAATAGGCTAAGTATCACCCAACCCACACTGGAGATATGACAGAAGAGTTTAAAATATGCTGTCTACATTTATGCTTAAATTAACTCTTTGTGTTTTTGATAATTTATAGTTCATCTACTGGCATGTAGATGATTCTTCTAAATGAATGTTTTTATGTTTGCAATTAACCTAAGATAATTGGAGAAAACATTTAATGTAACACAAAGGAAAAAATGGTATCTGAACTAGGAATAGCCACTAATACTTCCAGTCACATTCTTCAGAAAGGGAAGACCACATGATGCCCAAATATGTATATTCATTTTTGATCCAACACTTCTCACTTATCTTAAGATTTTTAGAGCTAGGGACCAATGTGTGATGATGTGGTCTCTATCCACATATCCTGCTGCATACATATTTCCATGTCTTCAAAATAGAAAGCATACTGTCATCTAAAAATCAGAAGTATGTGTGTAAAGGTGTAAATATCTTATCAATCTATCTGTTCATTGTATTTAGTGATATTATGCAATTCTTTATAAATGTATAGTCCTTCTTAGACTTACTATCATAAATAGAAGAATCCTCTGTCTTTCTAGGAGGGATCCTGTTTTATTCTTCCTAGGTAGCTCCCACAATGCCTAGCACAGTTCTTGGTAAATTCACAATCAATGGTAGCTGCCATATTTCCTAATACTTCCTATAAATAGTTGTTTCTGCTTGTGGAAAGTACCACTTACACATGTGAGGCTTCTGAAGGAATTCATATACAATAAACAAGATTCAATACTTTTTGTTGTGAAGCAACTATGAAACCTCAGTGTGGGGAGCACCTGATTGTACTAGCACATTCTGTGCCTCAGTTTCCTCATGTTTAAAATAGAATTTATAATCATACCTGCTTCAAGGGTTTTTGCTTAAACAAGTTAATATTTATAAAGTGTTTGGAAGTGTCCAGCATATAGGAAGTTCTATATAAGCACTTTTATTAATAGTAGTGTTGGTATTATAATTATGCACTACCCTTATAGAAATAGGTTTGTCTGAAGGAGTAAATATAATAATACACATTTTATTCAGCATCATTAAGAAACAAAATCTTCCAAATTATTTTATTTTATTTTATTGGTTTTATTTTATTGAAACAGAGTCTCACTCTGTCGCCCAGGGATAAATGCAGTGGCATGATCTCAGCTCACTGCAATCTCTCCATCTTGGATTCAAGTAATTCTCCTGCCACAGCCTCCCTAGCAACTAGGACGGCAGGTGCATACCACTATGCCTGGCTAATTGTTTTATTTTTAGTAGAGAGGGAGTTTCACCATGTTGGCCAGGCTAGTCTTGAAATCCTGACCTCAAATGATCCACCCACCTCTGCCTCCCAAAGTGCTGGGATTACAGGCATGGGCCACCACACTCAGCTAAACTTTCCAGGTTATTGACATTACTACCTTTAAATAGTCAACCTATCAGTCTATTAGTCAGTATTTATTAAATATCTATTATTGTATGCCAGGCATATTTTATAATAATAAAGAAGAGACAGTCCCTACTGTCAAGAGGCTTATACTCCAGTGCAAAATCAATAAAAAATAAGATAATTTCATAATATGAAAAAAAGTAAAATTGTGTAATGTGACATATAGGGCCTGCTTGAAAAGTGGTAGATGAAAGTTAATTTGAACTAAGAAGACCAGTAAAGGGACTAGTAGGGAAGTTAAGTTGAGACCAGAATAATGAGGTAGTCACTAGTAGATCTGAGCAAAGAGCTTTTCAAGCAGAAGCAATAGCAACTGCAACAGGCGAAGATCCTGTGATAGAATGTTCAAGGTTGGTACATTAAGTCACAGTAGAATGCTCGTGGATATGGCCCAGTGTAAAGGAATGAAATGATAACTGAAAAAGCAGGGGAAATTGAAGGAATTAATTTTTGTTGTTGTTTTGTTTTGTTTTGTTTAGACAGAGAGTCCCTCTGTCACCCAAGCTGGAGCGCAGTGGCACTATCTCTCCTTACTTCAGCCTCTGTCTCCCATGTTCAAGTAATTCTACTGCCTCAGCCTCCCAAGTAGCTGGGATCACAAGCATATGTCACCACACCTGGCTAATTTTTGTATTTTTAGGAGAGGCAGGGTTTCACCGTGTTGGCCAGGCTGGTCTCGAACTCTTAATCTCAAGTGATCCACCTACTTTGGCCTCCCAAAGTGCTAGGATCACAGGCATGAGCCACTGCATCCAGCCTGGAGGAGTGAATTCTTTATGATGGTATGGGGTGGGAATCCAAAGCACATCAGGAGGGAATAGCCTCAGAGCAAGGAGACTTGAAAGAATACGTGGGAATGAATGTAGTGAGCTAGTAGAACTAGAGGTGGGAAAATGAGATTATGGTGGGGTTATAACCTGTGAGTAAGTGAGGAAAGGAACTAGAAGAGGTTTAAGAAATCATCCTACAGAGTTAGACATGGACTATTCTCCACAGATATGGAAGGATGCCACTAAGTGTAATATGCCCTGATATTTGTGGTCAGGGTTTTGAAATATCTAAAGGTAGCAACAATTATTTTATTTTCTCGAGTAAAATTTAGCTGCTTGGGTGAAGGTGCAAAGTAAGCAGTCACTTGAATATAACTAGTGTTGAAATTTTGCCAGGCAAGGAAGTGGCAAAGAGATGGCCAAGGTAATCAAGAAACATTTGTAAGAAAATGGTCATAATGGCATATGAAACCACAGCTGGTAAGAAGGAAGTGAAAGATGGAGAATGTGATGAATATGAAAAATAAATTTCAAAGGCAGGGGATTCGAAGACTTTATGAGGTTGGTAACTTGCAAGAGTGGGATAAGCAGGGTAAGTGAGCTGGATGGGTAAGAGAGAATGATCAGAAAATGAGAAGTTTGAAATGAAAGTGGGGCCGTTATTTGTAAGGAAAAGGTGGATTCTGTGACCATATGAGTAAGTAGCATCTAAGTGAGAAGGAAGGTGGATAAAAATGATCAATATCAAAAACTGACTTTAGATTTTTTATTACTTTACAATCATTTGAGATGGAAATGCTATCAAGATGATTTTACACCATTTCTTATATTATTAATGTAGACTAAACAATTCTGTTTTTTTTTCTGGTCATAAAGGGTGATCAATATAAAAATTAATTCCAGTATGACATATATGCTGATTTCCTCAGGACTTCCTGATTGTTCTGCTCATATAGTAAGTTATCCCAGACAATTGTATTTGGAGTCTTTGAGTCTGCTTTTTAGAGTTTCCTGCCTTTTTCCTTTGTTCCCTTCAGGCACAGGAAGCTGAAAACTGGACTTCTTAGAATTAACTAAAGCATTTCTCAGTGAGAATCTTGAGGGCATGCCTAGATCGAAGCCCATGAACTTGACTGAATCTGCTTGGATTTCCCGTGCCCTTTCCGTGGCTTCCTTCCCTCCAGATAAGTGAAGCTTTACTCTTTGAAGAGGTAAAGGGGGCACCAGGCTGACAGAAGTCAACCCCACTGACAATAAGAATCCTTTATTTCTAGCAAATGGATTTTGACAAGGTTTGACAAACTTCTGTATTTAAATTTCTAGTGTTCAATTAAGATATTTCTCTTGCTTATGAATAATCTTTTTGTGGAATAGTCATAAAGTTATGAATGGCCCAGGATTTAACTTTAGTGTTAAAATAGTTCTGATTTGGGGTTTTAATTAATTCACATTTGAATAACATAAAAATTTATAACCTACCTCCCCCTGCTTCTAAAGATTCATTCCTGGGTGGCCTTTCTCATTTATAAAACCTATAATCACTGCTATACAGAATGCAAGAAAACACAAATTAAGACTATTCTCAAATAGCCAACAGCCCAATCAAAGCAAATACCTAAAGAGAACTGGTACAGTAAGCATTTATTTTGTTTTTCTCCATTTCCTTTTTTTACTGTTAAAATTTTGTTTTTGACTTACACCAATTGATAATACATGTCCACATCCCCTTTTCTGTAGTCATTACACACACAAAACGAGACGACAGCTCTGAGGCATCAAAACTCTTTCAGCGGCTGCCGTACAGTTCTGTAATGTGAAGAGGGAAGTCTCCACTTCCTTCTGTATAATGAATGCTGCACATCCTTCCACAGACTGTTTATAACAGCCGACTCCTGGGACTTAGTAAGCAATAACTCACTATGAGAGACACTTTCCCAAAAAAGAAAAGGGCTTAGGAACTCTATTATATTTTTACAGAATGCTATTACAGACATAGGAGATATGGAGTTGGGAAAGAAGTAATTAAATGAAAATGTTATAGATTAAAAAGGAGTCTGAAAAAATAAAAAAAAAACCCTGAAAATAGCAAGAGATAAAGTAACTGGAGGTATTTGGCCTTTTCTGAATAAATTTAAGCACAAAACTGGCAATCAGTATAAGCAGTTACTGAAGCATTCTGCTTTAACTAAGAAAGTACTCATTTAACCTCACCAATACATTTTTGACATGAATGGTTTCAAAGATCTTATATTTCTGCATGCTTCTTGTATATGTTTCTATCAGTCCATCATTTTTCTTTTCAAACCATTCATTCCCTCATTTAACATATTTATTGAGATACTACTGTGTGCCAGTCAACATTGTGAGTGGTACATATACAGTAGGATGAAAATTACCCCAAAATATCCTTGTCCATATGGCTCTTGAGTTCCAGAGGAAAGAAAAACACTAAATGTAATAAATAAATAAAGGACAGTATGTTGGAAAGTAATGAGTGTCGTGGAGATAACAGAGAGCAGAGTAAAGAGGAGCAAATGAAGGAGGTGGGTATGGGTACGCGCAGTTTGATACAGTACTGCCTTGACTGCTTTATTGTGAATGATCTCCCAGTTACAGTGTTAAAGTGAAAAGAAGGAAGATGTAGAAGAACGTGACTAGTAGACTGCCAGTTCTAATTTTTTTGTTGTTTTTGAGACAGGGTCTTACTCTGTCACCCAGGCTTGAGGTGGCATGAATATGGCTCACTGCAGCCTCAACCTCCCAGACTCAAGCGATCCTCCCTCCTCATCCTCCTGGTAGCTGGAACTACAGGCATGTGCCATCACACCTGTCTAATTTTTGTGTTATTTGTAGAGACAGAGTCTCACCATGTTGCCCAGGCTGGTTTTGGACTCCTGGGCTAAAGTGATCTGCTCACCTTGGCTTCCCAGAGTGCTTGGATTACAGGCACGAGCCACCATGCCTGGCCACCACTTGTAATTTTTAAGAACAAATATATATGTTTTTATATGCGTAGTTTTCTACGAAAGGAGCCCAATAAATCATCAACATGGTTGCCTCCAGACAAAGGAGCTCAATGTCTACAGAAAATAGCTTTTCAACATACCCCTTTTATATTTTGAATTTTGCATTAATTCTTTAAATATTATAGTTAATTATTTAAACTAAAGTGTTATATAACATAAAACAATCTACATTAACTAAATCAATTGGTTAGCAAATATTCTGTGAGCATAAGTCATCTGTATTTGATACTACGGAATCATCTATAGTTAATATTAAATAATACATATAATTATCTTTAAAGAAACCCCAAGAAAGAAAATAACTATTTGCAAGTTAATTGATCTCTACAGTCAAAAAAATGAAGAAAACAAATAGCCTCACGTGTTCACTCTTCTTGTCCTTTGCTTTTCCTTCCATGATCAGCTTTATACTATTTTCACTGCTAATTCTATTTGAAACTGAGCAGGACTACATTCACTCCAATATTTTTACATTTATTTTTGTCTCTTCTTTGGCATGTGAAAAATCTAACAAACCTTCCTTTACCGGCACCAGGCACCAATTGTGTAGACTGGAATTTCCAATACTAACAGTAACTACCACTCAGCTATTGATTCATAGCTCTGCTAGCAGCTTGATATATCATAGTGTGTACCAGCAGGCTGGGGTGAAAGGAGATGACATATCTTCAGTTTTTGAATTACAGAAAGAACATCTCTGTTAACACCAGCTGCATTTATCAAAAAAAAATTAACTAAAATATTTCTCCATCTCTTCAAAATATTTTACACATCTTGTTCTTTGGTAACCTCGTACTTAAGTGACCTCTTCTGAGGTCAGCAGGCGTGGTCTTGGGCGACCTCCAGATTTCTATTGGTGGTAGTCAGTCCATAGCCCTGCCAGTGCCTTGGAAGCCTCCAAAAATTAACACAGACCTTGTGACCCAGGGAGTCAGAGACCCAGATAAAAAAGACAGGGTTTCCTGCCTTTTTTCAGTTCCCAGAAGTAGCTGCAGCTGTCTGTCACTTCTAGGCTTTGTCAGTGATATTTTAAAATTTATTATTCCCTTATCCCACATACTCAATTCTTCTTCTTTGACCTTCTCTTAAACTTAAACTCAAGTTCCTTAGGTCTAATTTTTAAGGTCTTTATTGTCATTCCTGACATTATCCCTAGTCCAGACTCCAATCCTGTCAGTGTCTGACTTATTTTCCCATCAGTACTTTTTTTGGGTACAGGTGGGCAGCAAAATATTGTTTGGTTTTGCTTCCTTGTCTGTGTTGGCAGGAATCCTAGAAATTGGTTAAAACCAGGTCAATGGCCTGGTTTCTTCACTGTACCCTTTGCAGTTTCAGGAAAATGGAGGAGAAGGATTCTATCTGTCCACCCCCACTAGAATAGGAAAGAACTAGAAAAAAAAAAGTTTCCTGAGACAGGAAAATTAACTTCTGAATATACCAGGAAGTAGCTGAGAAACTTCAGTCACAGAAATTGATTATTTATCCCAGTCCCAAAGCTACTACAAGAAAACTCAGAAAGGTTTTTGTTTTGCTTTGTTTTCTTTAATAACAAATGCCTTCCTCATTCTGACCACATGTTGTGATGAAGCCACATCAGTAGGCATTACAATCACACAAGCCTGACTGAGCAGGTGCCCTTCTCACCCTACCCAATCCCATTTTATACAAATAACAGACACTCAATTATTGACTCATGTCACTAAAGAGCCCAGAGCATACAGCTTTCTTCAGATACGGCACTCTAACAATTGCAGAAATCTGTCTCTTCTCACTCTTTGCTCTTTTTCCCTAGGGTGGCCTCTTTCTCAGGCTGATTTCTCATCACAGTGACCAAGGCTTACTTTGTGGCAGTTCCACAACCCTCTGTAAAGAGTGTGCTGCTTCCCATGTTTTCCAGGAAAGATTCCCACTGGCCCTACTCAGGTCACATGTCATCACTGAACCAATCACTGTGGACAAGGCTTCGCACCTTGAATGGCCAGGCCTAAGTGCCTGATCCTGGAACCCCAGCAGTGCTGTCGGTTCAACTTGAACCACGTGGATCAAGATTGTGCAAGGGCGTTTATCAAAGGAAAACGAAGATATAATTAGAGAAATGGATGCTGCAGGGCCAGGACTAGAGGAGGCAAGTGAGGCACCAAAGGAGCAACATTTAAGAAGACATTCATTTTCAGGTTCGTGCAGACTGAGTTTTGAGAGTGAGCACCTCCACAAATTTGGTGCCCTGGCCTCTTCATGCACCTCACTTACTTCTGGTACTGGATGCTAGGTAAGCAAAAGACAAAATATTCATTACACCAATACTCAAAAATACTCCTAGAGTGCCTGAAATTCTTTTCATATTCATTTTGGGGGGTTAGGCAGAGACATCTCCAGCAGTCCTTAAAAAAAAACTTTTTAAAACAGCTAGAGAGCAAATCTTTAAGTCAATAACAGTTTTGCATACACACACTAATTATAGACTATCAAGTCAGTCACCTCCTGGTCCAGCACCTCTTGGAAGCTCCACCTACCCCATAATAAGGTGTGGAATGCTGTAAGGAGAGGCCTTGGGGAAGAAGAATAAATGGGCAAGACCAAGGTAGTGCAGAGGGGAGCCGCAGAAAAGGAGAGAAATGACACTGAAAGGGAGGCACAAAATGTTAAAGGCAACTTTCACTCAATCACTTAATAACATTAAATGAGCACTGGCTCTGGGCCTCCTTCATCAGTTTGCCTTAATTCTGCCATTTGGGGCCTTGGCATTGTAGGATGGTGAGAGAAGAAGTAGCGGGAAAGACTCAGGGGCACAGTAAATGTGGAAATCCCTCAGCAGGAACCCTTCGGTTCCCAGGAACCCCAGATGTGCACAACATCTGGGAAGGTTTATCTGGAGCACTGATTATAAAACTACAGGAAGAAGGATGAATCCTGCCAACAGGAAATCCTTGGGTACTCAGGTTGCTGCCATCTTTTGGAAGCTTAATTTTCCCCTATGGCAAGGGTTTACAGAAAGACTATGGGAGTTATGAATTGTGTGCCCCTCCTAGGCCCAAGGGGAAAATCAGTCTTTAAACCACAAGATAAATACATCAAGTGCCTCTTAAGTTCTGCACTAATAAAGCCATTTTTTTCCATCCTTCATATCCCAGTAACTTAATCTTCCTTTTCTAGAACTCTAGTTGCCTTTGGCAAAGAAAAGATTACATAACAAATATATCTGCCTCTCATAAAAAATCTCATTTCAAAATTTTTTATCCACCTGATAGTAATAAGTTTATAAAGCAATGATTCTGTTATTACTTGGAAGACGCATTTGAGAATATGGTTGTCCATTATGTCAACTCATAATGGATCCAGACACCACCTAGAAAACCAGACTGACCTGGTCCACAGACCCCAGCTTCTGCTTCTAAATGGCATGCATCCATGCAGCTACTCTCTTAACCAGATGCCAGCAAACCTTGGAATTTTATAACTCATCCCTCTGCTTATCCAGCAGCCTTCTGCATATAAAATAGTTTCCACAGGATGTGTCTACAGGAAAAGAATGTGGTGGCTATAATGCCTTGTGCCCTTAGCAACTATTTTCACAATCGCTATTCACTTTATATTCCATTAACTAACAAACCACCATTTTGCTTGTATCAGATTCAGTGTGCTAATCAAGCTTCTTTGCCCATCAAGGCTTAAAACCAAATGGTAGACAAGGGGCAAGTCTCCAAAACTGTGTTGACCATCTATGAAGACTGTTAGGGACATGCAGCAGAACTTCTTCCATGAGTATATACCCCTCTTACACCTATCAGTCTGCAAACTGGGAAAATCAGATGCTATAAAATCAATGAATATTTTAGGTTCTTCCCTGACCAAAGAATACTATCAGATGAACTTTTAGCAAAAGATAATAATTGGCAGTAGATTTATTAATTAATGAGTGCAATAAATATTAAGTACCCATTACACTCATATACCACCTAACAATGTTTTGGTCAATGACAGACTGCATATAAAATAATGGTCTCATAAAATTATAATGGAGCTGAAAAATTCTTCTTGCCTAGGGACACTGTAGCTGTCATAACATCATAGCACAACACATTACTTGCATTTGTGATAATGCTGGTGTAAAGAAACCTACTACACTGGTCATTTAGAATAAGGACATAAAGACAAAAAGTATTTTGCACAGCTGCACAATATGTGTTTTAAGCCGTGTTGTTACAAAACAGTCAAAACGTTTTTTTAAAAATTAAAAGCTTAAAAAGTAAAAATGTTACTGTAAGCTAAGGGTAATTTACTATTGAAGAAAGGAAAATATTTCTTACAATAGCATAGCCTAAGTGTAGTGTTTATAAAGTCTACAGTAGGGTATATGAATATCCTAGGCCTTCACACTCACTCACCGACTCACCCAGAGCAACTTCCATCCATTGTAAGTGCTCCATATAGGTATATCATTTTTTATTTTTTATACCACATTTTTACTATACCTTTTCTATGCTTAAACAAACAAATACCACTCTGTTACAACTGACTACAGTATTCAGTACAGTAGCATACTGAACAGGTTTCTAGACTAGGAGCAATCAGCTATATACCAGCTAGCTAGGCGTGTAGTAGGTGATATAATCTACGTTTGTATAAGTGCACTGTATGACGAAATTGCTTAATGAGACATTCCTCAGAATATATTTAACAAATTGCTTAATGAGGCATTCCTCAGAATAAATCCCCATTATTAAGCTATGCACTTTCTAAGTGTTGCGGAGAATTCCAGACAGAAAAGGCTAGAGTGTCATCCCTCAAAGACTGCAGTCAAGGACAAGAGACACATGATAACTCTTTCAAAAGGCAAATTGTTTTAATTGCCGTGCTAAAATTATAAACTACTGTATAGAGAAAGAAAATATTGATTGCAAATAGTAGCTCGGAAAAGACTTCTTGAAAGACACGGGGTCTGAACCCCAACCCCACAAGAAGCTATGAGGAGAGTTGTAACCCAGACAAAGGGAGGGTTGACTCAACAACTTTTTTCCATAGGAGGAACAGAAATCCCATGTGACTGGGCCTCTGGAGCTTGGCAAGTGTATGTTGTGGAATTTAAGACCTATGGGTAGGTGGAAATCATTGGGAGGACCCTGGGATTTAGATTACAGAGTTTGGGAGTGTAGGAACGCTTTGCCCCATAGATTATCAGGATTATTTCTATCTTAACCAGGGCTGTGGTTTTTTACTTTCTGTGTAGAAAGACACGTCATTTGATATGATAAAAGTATCCCTATCCCTCTTTCATTTGTGTTATTTCTTTAATCTACCTAAACTAAAACCTGAAAACTCAAGCTCTTCCAAGTTACGTGCCCCATAAGAAGCCAGGGCTTCTAGGCAGAGGGGAAAGATACCACCTTTTCTATAAACTGAGACAAGATGGCTAAAGAAATGGCTAGAAGCCTAGTCCAGGTGCTGTTTTCTCAGCTACTCTGAGAGATCCTTCTAGTTCCTTCAGGAGAGGGGGACTCCTAGACCTTTCCAAACCTCAATCACCCTGGGATGCACAGATGCCAAGGGCTAGGGAAAAACCCTTAAAATCCCCGCTTCCCGGGGATCAGCGGCACCATCTACAGCAGCGCAGCATACAAGTTCCGGTCCTTCCAGCTGCTGGGATTCTCAGCTTGAACTCTTCCAGGAAACAAGTTCTTCTCCGCTTCTCTTGCGAAATCCAGCGGGCCGTCCCGCCCTTCTCTGGCTTCTTATACGAGCAAAAGCCACAAGCCGCCGCACTGAGCTGCAGGCGCCGCGACGCTTCGCTCCACCCGCCCGGCCCGCGGCGCTCACCGGCTGCCTGGACGCTTCCTCCTTGGAAGCGCCTCTCCCACAGGTGGGTCACCTTTCGCCACAAGGCTCCCGTCCCTCATCTGCATCAGCTCACCTTCAGTCCCTGCTGCTAGCACCCCACTCCCCAGCCCGCTCGCACTGACGAGCAGGCGCTCGCAAACTGCCCGCCGCGCCCTGGCATCTCTTCGGGGAAAGTCACCTGAGGCTGCCCCGCGATTCAGCGAACTTCTGACTTCCTGGAGCTTAACGCTCACCCCTACCCCAGTGTGCAAAGAAGCCCAAAGGGGGATAACTTAGGGGGCTGGATTCTTCTCTGCATCTTACTTTTGGATTGGCCCACTCTTGGGGAGCCCATCAGAAAGTAGGCTAGAAGCATGTGGCTTTAGCAATCTTCACCGTCTCAGATCCAAGACTGCTTCTTGACCAGGAACTATTTGTCCTGATAACCTGCAACCACTTCTGTCCTTGATCTTGATTTAAATTTCCTTATGCAATTTAAAGGTTATTTTTCTGGAGAAAGATTGTTCAGAATATAATTTATTGTGAAGAGTAAATGAAGCCTCGGTTCCGTTTATTTGTCCAGAGACAGAACTGTATTATTTTTTCCCCGACCTCTGGATGGTGATTTAGGAATTTTTATTTCTTTTTTTTTTTTTTTTTTTTTTTTTAGTTCGACTCTCCCTCTGTCGCCAGGCTGGAGCACAGTGGCACCATTTCCACTCACTGCAACCTCCACCTCCAGGATTCAAGCGATACTCCTAACTCAACCTCCTGAGTAGCTGGGATTACAGGCGCGCGCCACCACACCCAGCTAAGTTTTGCATTTTTAGTGCAGACCAGGTTTCACCATGTAGGTCGGGATAGTCTCGATCTCTTGACGTCGTGATCCACTCGCCTCAGCCTCCCAAAGTACTGGGGTTACAGACATGAGCAACTGCACCCTGCCTAGGAACTTTCTTTAAAAGATTGCTGTACTGAAGCCTGGGCATGGTGGCTCAAGACTGTAATCCCAACACTTTCAGAGGTCAAGGCCAGTGGATCACTTGAGGTCAGGAGTTCAAGATCAGCCTGGCCAACATGATGCAACCAAGTCTCTACTAAAAATACAAAAATTAGCCAGGCATGGTGGTGGGTATTTGTAATCTCAGCTACTCAGGAGGCTGAGGCAGGAGGATTGCTTGAAACTGGGAGAGAGTGGTCTCAGTGAGCTGAGAAAGTGAATTGGATGGAGAATAGAGGAGGGGAGGGAGAATAAAATAAAAGGTTGGCTACTGGGCCAGATGATCCACAAAGTTCAAATCTAATAAGGTGAAAAGCCATGACAAAAGATGCTGCAAGTTTGAAATATATGGAAAATATCCTTAATGCTACAACTATAATTCAGTAGTTGTATTATTTTTCATAATAATGCAGGTTCCATTTTTATAAGGAAACTCTGTAGCTGTTGGGGGAGAGTCTCTTCCCACAGGAGTATCTTAAAGTTCTACCACATTGATCATTCAGAGAATACTCTCAGCTTTCAAACTCATTCCTCAGCCTTGCTATGTGAGAATGTCCTGTTCCCTACAAATGGCAGTCATATAAATGTCACTCACATGAGAGAACACTTTTTTTTCTGATACAGTAGGTATAATTTTATAAAATGGCACATTTATTTGAAGCAGCAACTTTTTTGAGATGTGGCCTTTTGCAAGGTCCCAAGTTTTTCAGAATGCTGTGATTTAGCACAATATGAGATTCGTCGTGCGTGTATTTTACCTGCATGACAAACACTGCCAGCTCAGAAAACAGGATGAGACACTTCCTATTTATCAGGCTCCAAGGCTTAAAGTAAATGGTACATGTGTACAGAGAAATTGGGTCATAGCACTTTCTCTATTTGGTAACATTTACGGTTCCACTGAGGTTCACATTATTCACATTGTTGAAGTTCACATTGTTCAGAAACCAGGTGTACAAGGCCTGGCCCCTAGCTGAAGAACAATTTCCAGACTTCTGCCTCACTAAAGCTTGCTAACTGTTGTTTAGAAGGAACTAGATAGATTTTTTTAAGCTTGTTAATAAATTAAAAGCCCTAGGCCTTACACTGTGTGTGTGAACAATTTTAAGAAAATTAATTTCATTTGTTATGGAATGTTTTATTCTAAGAAACATAGAGTGGTCACTCTGCATTACTTTGTCTCTTGAAGGATTTCCCCTGAATTACCCTACCATTATTAATACTGTTATTAAAAAGATATAAATTCTCCTTTTAAAGGCTGGATAGCTGATTCTGTAGTCAGTCTCAGAAATACATTCCACTGTTTTGTTTATCAAATGCTACTTAAAAATCATTTGTTTTTAATCTTAGGAAAGCTGATAAGTTGCTAGCAAAGACACACATACACACACACACACACACACACACACACACACACACAAAGCAGCAACACAGTAGTCCTTCAAAACCTGAATATTGGGCACTTTGCTGGGGTACTCTGTAGCTAGTTTTCTCTGGGTTGTCCTCTGAGGAGGTCATTTGCTAGTGCCTGCAGCTACATCTGTCAATAAGTCCTACAATAACAATGCAGAATAGAAGGACAATAGTGAAGTTTTCTGGGTGGGTTTTTGTTTGTTTGTTGTAAGTTTATCCTAGGTAATAATAATATAAGGCTTACAGAGATAAGGGCTCTGAAGTTACCTGTTTGGCTCTGTTCTTGACAGATTTAAAGAGAATGGTTCATTAGTTAATTAAGAAAACTTCCTGAACAGTTCCATATGATGTGTTGACTCCACTCAAGATATTTCTAATGACTTTTAGGTCATTTCTGAAGTGATGTGAATTAACATTTGTCCTGTTGTTGAGAATAAATCAGTCCTGGAAGGATCAAACTAAATAAATAACTAACGAATAATTAATGCATAAAACAAGGCATGATAAGAAAACATACTTGACCTACATACATAAACAATTTGTTCTTCCCAAATCATTAAGGAATATAAAACAATGAATCCTTGTGCTGTTTGAAGATCCTCTTTCAGAAATATATCACTGCAAAAGAACGTGCTATTCTACTAAAGGAAGTATGTCCACTCTAATTAACTAGGCAGGTCATTGACATCCCAATCTAAATTCTTGTCCACAATGTTCTACAAGAGTTTATTTAGCCATGTGTGGAGAGGTCTTACTGTACTGTACTTTGGCAGTCATGCAGTCACATATTTCTGAAAAGCTATCTTGAAAGGACTTTTCTTTCTTTTTTTTTTTTGAGACGAAGTCTCGCTCTGCCTCCCAGACTGGAGTGCAGTGGCAGGATCTTGGCTCACTGCAACATCTGCCTACCAGATTCAAGTGATTCTTTTGCCTTAGCCTCCCAAGTAGCTGGAATTATTGGCACCCACCGCTATGCCTAGCTACATTTTGTATATTTAGTAGAGGCTTAGTTTCCCCGTGTTGGCCAGGCTGGTCTTGAACTCCTGACCTCAGGTGATCCATTCACCTTGACCTCCCAAAGTGCTGGGATTACAGGCATGAGCCATCACACCCACCCGGACTTTTTTTTTTTTTTTTTTTTTTTTTTAGTGTAGATTATGTGACCAATCCTAACATCAGGATAAAGTTCCTTTTCATCTTAAAAGGAAGGAAAATGTATGCGAAAAGTAATTTTCAAAAGTTAGGAACTATAATTCTAACTAAAAAGAAGGCTAAAATGTAACTCAATAAAACCATATAGTATATCTCTTGGAAGATTCTTAGTAGAATACAAGCTAGTCACTTTGGTCTCAGCACCCAATATTTTTTGTTTTTGTTTTTGTTTTTGTTTTGTGTGTGTGTGTGTGTGTGTGTGTGTTGTTGTTGTTGTTTTTTCAGACAGTCTCACTCCTTCACCCAGGCTGGAGTACAGTAGCAAAATGCCAGCTCACTGAAACCTCCATCTCTTGAGCTCAAGCAATTCTCCTGCCTCAGCCTCCTGAGTAGCTAAAATCACAGGCATGCACCACCATGCCCACCTAATTTTTGCATTTTTAGTAGAAAGAGGGTTTTGCTATTTTGTCCAGGCTGGTCTCGAACTCCTGACCTCAAGTGATCTGTCAGTCTTGGCCTCCCAAAGTGCTGAGATTACAGGTGTAAGCGACCGCGCCTGACCAGCACCCAATCAATATTAAAGAAAAAAAAATTCATTAAGAACAGAGCCAGGGTTCAGAGAGCTGATGGAACCAGCACTGTGAAGCATGGGAATAGGAAAGGATAATTAATGGTCATCGCTGATCGTTCATCTTTCATCTATACCTGCCCTTTTTACAGGGTGTGAAAACAGTTTTGAGCTCAGATAAATTGTGGATGAAAAACCTTTGCCCAGACTTTGGAAAACTTTCTTCTGCTTCCCAGCAGATTCCAGTTTCTCCTCTGTGCCTGCGGGCTCCCATCCTCTCTGCACACTCCTCTGCTCTGGCCCTTACACTATGCATTGCAGCAATTTGATTATATCCTTCGTCTTTCCCAAGACCAAAGCTCCCTGAGGATAGGGACCATTTAGTTTCTCACTTTATTCCTCTTGGTTATACAGTGCCTGGCACAACATGGTTATTAAATAAATCTCTGTTGAAAACAAGGCATTGCTAGTAACACTGATTTTTATTTTTGGAAGATTCTTACCTTATGGACATAGTACATAATAAGTATGAATGCAGGCTGCACAATATTAGTTAACAGGGTCAAAGCGCAGTGGCAAATTCCACCTTTTAAATATCTGCCTTTTGGTGAGAGGAATGAGGTTGCTTTGTACTGTGTAGCACGCATAAAGTGAATAGTTGAAATTATTATAATTTTTTATTTAAAGTAAAAGGAACTGCAGGAAACTTGGTGTTTCTATTCATTTACCTTGATTTAGTGTCCCTATTATTTGCTTTACTGTATTGTAGTTACAAATTTATTTGTAATATTTTATATTCTATTTCATTTTAAAGAGTGATATGGGGCCAGACACAGTGGCTTACACCTGTAATCCCAGCACTTTGGGAGGGTGAGATGGGTGGATCACATGAGCTCAGGAGTTTAAGACCAGCCTGGCCAACATGGTGAAACCATGTCTCTACCAAAAAATACAGAAATTAGCTGGGTGTGGTGGTGCATGCCTGTAGTCCCAGTTACCTGGGAGGCTGAGGTGGGTGAATAGTTTAAACCCAGGAGGCAAAGGATCACGCCTCTGCACTCCAGCCCTGTCTGGAAAAAAACAAGTTACAGTGGCTTACACCTATAATCCCAGGACTTTAAGAGGCTGAAGTAGGAGAATCACTTGAGACCAGGAGTTCAAGACCAGCCTGAGCAATGGCGAGACCCCATCTCTACAAAAAATTAAAATTAAAAGCTACTTGGGAGGTTGACGTAGGAAGATCACTTGAGCCTGGGAGGTAAAGGCTGCATGAGCCATGATCATGCCACTGCACTCCCGTCTGGGTAACGGAGCAAGACCCTGTCTAAGAATGATATGCTCTTCTTCAGTACCAAAGTACTAAAGTGATTTCTTCATTCTATTCAATTCCCTGACATAAGCAGTAAAGAAATGAGAGGAAATTGAGGAGAAAGCAATTAGCAAGTTGGTAGATGGTCCACTGGAGTTAATAATGAAAGTGTGCCAGTTACCTCTGGTTTTCATAGTTGAGATCCCAAACTGCACTTACCCTGATTTTGAGGTGTGTCTGAATAACTGTAAAATATGTGCTGGGGATGGTGGTATATAGATTGGTCCCTGTATCTATCTCCCTTAGGGAACCAAGAGTCTAAAGGTATCAGGTTTATAGTTAAAATTGTGTTGATGCCATGTGTGAGGTGGAGAGGGTCTAGAACCTTTGTTGGGGTAGAGAAACCACATGGATTCTGTTTTCATAAAGAATCTAGGTGCCTTCTAAGAAGCAGGGACCCTAAGAAAATAGATTTGTGCCTAAGATTCGGCCAGGACTGGGAAAATGGTATTATCCCATCAGCCCAATTATTTTCCCATTTTTGTGGTCACATTCCAGAGTCTTGCAGAGAAGGGGAGGAGGGGCGTGGGAAGAGCCAGTGGTATGTTGGTGAATGGCTCTCTAAAGGGAAAAAAAGTCCTTATTTGTAGCATTTGGTGACTATCATAAGGTAAAACTCCTACCATAACTAACTTCAAGCTCCCAGCTGGGAAGCTGGCCCCAGCCGCTTCACTGGAAGACTGAGATTAAAAACCTGAAAACTAAGCCAGGCATAGTGGTTCATATCTGTAATTCTAGCACTTTGGGAGGCCGAAGATGGGGAAGTGGGGTAGGAGCCATGGAGGAGAGGCTGATCACTTGAGGCCAGGAGTTCGAAACCAGTTTGGCCAACATGGCAAAACCCTGTCTCTGTTAAAAAATATAGAAAAAATGAGTTGGACATGGTGGCATGCACCTGTAATCCCAGCTACTCAGGAGGCTGAGGCATGAGAATCAGTTGAACCTAGGAGGCAGAAGTTGCAGTGAGCTGAGATCACACCACTGCACTCCAGCCTCTGCAACAGAGCAAGAGCACATCTCAAAAAAATAAAACAAAATAAAACCCCTGAAACTAAAAAGAAAGAGCTGTTTCATTTAAAAATATTTATTAACTAGCACTGCTCTCAAGCTTGTATATTAGAATATTACAAAAGTTTGGGGAAGAAATTTCAAGAGCACTTTCTCCCCTGGGGTCAGAAATGGAGCAGCTGCAAGGCCAGATTATACCCAGCAGCTCCATCTGATGGGTCTCAGCAAACATCAGAGGCACTGGGGCCATGGGGAGTCCCTGCCTCTGAGTGCTATATTAGAAGTTACCCAAGTTTCACAAGCATTGTAGACTGCCCCCTGAGATTTCTAAAACTGGTGAGGAGATACCTTAAAGTAGAATGGAGTTCCTCCAACAGCAAGGATTGTGGGTGGGGTCAAGATCCATAGAAAAATTGCTCTCTCCAAACTAACTGGCAGTTATCAGTATTCAGATAATTCCTATTGGCCTAAATGTGAAGATAAATGCCTATTCTTAAGAAATTTTATTTGCACAAAGTTAATTCAAAATTGAAATTACAAATCACTTCCCAAATATCTCTGACCACAATAGACCTAGAAAAGCAAACCCCACTAATTAACACTAAATATTATGGGAGCTGATGCAGATCATCAAATTTAGCAAATGCTCATGTAGTGTATATAAGCCAAATGCCACCAAAGCCATGAGATAGAGTTGTTTTTCTGATAGTGGCAATCCACTGGTCCTGGTCATGACCTGATGCCTAACTTTGGTGACCCGCAGATTTGTAAGAAGTTGTTCAGGATTTAAAATGTAAATGGAGGTCAAGGTAAATTAACCCAGACACGACCGAATCCCTGACCTTGTTGTCATGAGTCCTGGGCTTTAATCAAATGAACTAACCAGCTTGGACAGCAGATAATGAACCTACCTGATGAAATTCTTGGCCAGAGAATTATACAGCAATCTTAATTTGTCCTGACAGATACTGCTGAGATCAAAATGTGGCAACATGTGTTAATGAGATTTTTAATTGAACTAGAATTTCGACAAAGAACCTAAATTTAAGATAAATAATTTTTCCTAAAATACAATTAAAATAGTTAACATAGATCTCTATTACCTCACTTTCCTCATAATTCATTGAAAGTTAGTAAAATATTATGAACAGAATCACTTGAGTTGCCACATGTGACATAGCTAGTTCATAGCTAATTGTTAGCAATTCATGTAGGTTATGTCTCCATAGAACATTAAAGATTGCCTTTAGTTATTCTATTCTGACTTGATGAAACTGTGCAAGTTAAGATTACTGTGTTTTTGTGTGCTGTTCTATTGTCTAGCATAAAAACTAATCAGCAAATTCAGCTGCTATGGGATACAAAACATTTTCTCACAAAACAATAGAAATAATACGTTTTTTAGCAACCAACGTGAAGAAGTTTCTTTTTTTTTTTTTTTTTTTTTTTTTTTTGCAATGCGCGATCTTGGCTCACCGCAACCTCCGCCTCCTGGGTTCAGGCAATTCTCCTGCCTCAGCCTCCTGAGTAGCTGGGATTACAGGCACGCGCCACCATGCCCAGCTAATTTTTTGTATTTTTAGTAGAGACGGGGTTTCACCATGTTGACCAGGATGGTCTCGATCTCTTGACCTCGTGATCCACCTACCTCGGCCTCCATAAGTGCTAGGATTACAGGCGTGAGCCACCGCGCCTGGCCAAAGAAGTTTCTTAATGTAGAAAAAGAGCTTTAAATGATATATGTACATTAATCTATAGCAATTAGTAACTTAAGTAGTTACTAGAACTTACTTTGAAAATCACAAGTTGATGATTTATCATGCTACAGAATTTCTCTAATTATTACTTAAACTGATGTGATAGTAAGAGAATGGGCAGCAATATGAACTTATGAGAAGTGCACACATCTAAGAAATTAGATATAGGTTTTGAAAATTAGTTTGGGCAAGCTTTTACCCTCTTTATGTCAAGTTCCTCTCTCCCTGGAGTAAAGGTTGTGTTGTGTGTGTGTGTGTGTGTGTGTGTGTGTGTATTTTTTACAAGAACCAGTGTGATGTAATTAGAATTAAAATTTGCAATCAAATTATATTTTAATTTCAGAAGGCTTTATCTTAGTTCTGGTTGATACTCAGTTTAAAAGGGATACTAAACACAAGCTTGACATGTCTTTCCAGTGGACCCTGTTCCTCTGATCACATTCTCTGATTCTCACTCAGTCAAAAAGTTCTACAAATATATAAAAGCATTTCATAATCTTTCATTTCATATGACCTGACTATGAAATTATTTTTAAATGTCAGTAATAGCTTCTTTACTAATCTAGTTGCAAATTAGGCTATTTTAAATTGAGTACAAATTATCCCCAACTTACATAAGTTAATGGTTTAACTTAAGATTATTTGACTTTACAAGGCCACGAAAGCAGTATGCGCTTGGTAGAAACCATACTTTGAGCATGCAAAGTATTCACTTTCAATACAGTATTCAATAAGTTACATGAGATAATCAACATTTCCTTGTAAAATAGACTCATGTTGGATGATTTTGTTCAACTGTTAGCTGGTTAGGGATTCTGAACATATTTAAGGTAGGCTGGGCTATAATGTTGGTAGTTTAGGTGTATAAATTGCATTCTGTCACAATATTTTCAACTTATTATGGGTTTATTGAGATGTAATCACATCATAAATTGAGGAGCACCCATATTTTTGTAAGAGTTGCCATTTGCTACCACAGTTAGTTGCACATAAGCACTCACTTTCCCCTCTGCCTGGAAAACTCACCTGTAAGCTCCCTCTTGCCTATTAGGTCTCAGCTTGATGTAAGGTTGCCAAATAACACGCATGATGCCCACTCAAATTTGTATTTCATATTAAAAGGGTGTTTTTAGTAGAATGTGTCCAAAATATTTCAGGGGATATACTTAAGCTAGAAAATTATTCATTGTGTATCTGAAATTTGAGTTTAATTGACATTATATATTTTTGTTAAATCTGGCAACCCTCAATTGACTGGCACCTCCTTAGAGAGACTTTTGCTAGCCAGTTCTCAAAAATAGTCTTGGTCTCTCTCTCTCTATCCTCCCAGAATTTTCTATTCCATCACTCTGTTCTGAATTCTTCTGAATACTTACTACCATCTGAAATCATCTTGTGTGCATTGTCCAACTTTCTTGTAATAATATACATACACAGTGTTTCTGAAGCACATAAATTCAGAGATCAGGCTTAGCCCTTTTTAAGGAGATAACATTTTAAAAACTCTATATAAGATCTGTATTCTTCACCTCTTTACCCTCAACCTATAAAACAGTATGTGGTACACAATAGGTAATCAATAAATATTTGATGAAGAAATGTATATATTAAAAGAAAGAATTTGAAATTTATATATAAGTATCACCAGGAAGAAATTGCTTTTGCAAACAGCACTGCATCTAACTATGAAGCTAAATTTTAAAATATACATTTATATTTTCAAATGACTTATATGTGGCTTAAAGATTGAACTGTCCAAGAAATGTTAGAAAAAGCCATTTATTATGGGCATTCTTTTTTAAATAAACTGTAATCAGTGGTCTTTTTAAACCAAGGTATTTTGATTTTGCTACAGTAATACATACCTGCCAGTAAAAAAAAAAAATATGTATTTGAATTTGAATATGTTTATCCCTAGAGAGCCTTGATCTCACTAAATACAGAAATAGCACCGTGAATAAATTGGATACACTTGTGTGTTCATGTAAGATTTTCATTTTTTAAAATATTTTTTGCTTTCTAATTGTCCCTGGGATGTATTAAAACAAATGCTGTGAATCACAAGAAGACTGACATGGTTTCAGAACCTCCTCCTGCCCTTTTGCCTTGTGATGAAAGGAAACATTTGATTGATAGGCTTCAGCTCATTACAAATATGTTACCAAGTCATCAAGGGCTTTTGGGTTGAAATTCAGAAAGAATAATAAAACAGAAGGAAGGACTAAAAAAAAAATCCTCCTTTTTACAGTCATTAAATTAAAATGAAAAGTCTGTCACATCTTATACAGTTTGAAGGTATTATTTGCATTCCAAGTCTATGGATGGTGCCAAGCCAGATCTCTGGATTTGTGTACTACACTAGTGGTTGTATGTGTTCAGAGGGGATAGTATCTGAGGAATTTAGATGTTTGGGTGAACCATTATTTCAGAATTCAAAGGTGCATTCTCAAAAAGAGAAAGAGGCAAAATGATTTTAATAATGGTTTCACCCAAGTGATAAATGATACACTATGCTGTACTATGTGAGAGTTGCTATAGGGGTACTGGGTAAATGTATAACTAGATTTGATCAAATTACACTTTTGTGGCTCCTGCAAGACAACTCTTTAAGGTTTCCTTGAGAGAGTTGCAGAACAAACCTCACCGACAGTTTGACAAGTCTTGGATTCCCTCTTTCCCGGGACCTGCACACAAACATATCCATTTTGCCTCTGGTTCTCAAAAAGGGAGGAATTCTAACTTCTCAGCCAAATATTGCTTAGAGGAAAAATTGTACAAAAGGTGAAGTTTCTGCAGCTCCTTACAACCTCAACATCCTGTCTTCCTCTTATCTTTCCTCTCCCCACCACATCTCTCCAAAAAAAAAAAAAGATATCCTTACCTTTTTCCACCTCAGTGGTTCTCCAAAATGGGTGCTCTTTAGAATCGCTTGTTTGTTTTAGTTTGGTTTTTAAAATACAAGTGCCTAGGCTCTACCTCAGATCAATTGATTCAGAATCTTAGGAGGTGTTTCCCTAGCATTTTAACAGCTCCTCAGATGATTCTAATGTGTTACCAGGAAGAAGAACTGCTGTAGCAGGTCATTAAGTGAAAGCTAACATAAGAATTGATCAGAGGTTTAAGGCAATGGCTCTCAAGCTTGGCTGTACATTTGAATCATCTGGAGGAACTTTCAAAAAAAAAATGTCCAGGCTCTATCCCAGAACAATTGATTCAGACTCTCCAAGAGTCTGGGTCATCAGGTCCTCCACCTGATTCTCATGTGCACTAGTGTTGAGAACCACTGGTTTCTAGTGTAACCCTTTGCAGAGGTATTTGTATTTTCATAAGCAATTAAGAAGTTGCTTCAATGATTAAAGACAGGAAAGAGTACTGGAAAACATCTGTCTGTCTGTGCCACCACCATGTCCTCTCTCTTTCTGAACATTTTCAAACCAAACTTGTAGATAGGTTCTTCTATGCCTACTTACCTAATGATGGATCCCAGATACCATTTTCTGTTACTAAAAATTGTGTTGTGATGATCAAAACTGATGAAAGACTGTTGTCTTTACAGCTGTTTTTATAATGATTACCTCCAAAATTTTCATATAAAACTTTTTTTGCATTTTAAATTTCTATATGTCTGTAAAATTAGGAGAGCTAAGAAACAAGTTAGACTCCTAATGACGTGCATAAACTAAGGTTGAGTCTTTACATTAAAAAATCTATCTTCATTTGTATATTTTGTGTGTTTTTTTAGAATAAAAGAAATAAGAGGGATTCGTGGAAGCTAATTTTCCCTTACAGGCCTTTTTGTACCAAAGAAAGGAGAATATTTTCTTACTCTTTTTTTTTATAAATGGTATTATATGCATGTGTATTTATATATTTTTATCTTTATGAAATTTCAGGGCAAAACAAATGGCCCATTTTCCACGGTCTTTCTTCCAAGACAAAAAAGTACCGCCATTTAGAAGAGATATGATTAGGTTGCTGATTTTTGTTCTTATTACAAAAAGAAATAGGAAACAGGGTCTATTCCAGGGAATGGGAGGGACAAAGGGACCATTTGGCCCCAGGCTGCTTACACATAAATAACTTCAAAATTGATTTTTATTTATTTTTTAAATGAGATCTGTTCATATAGTCCATCATACAACTTTAAACTCGTGCCCATTAGATACAGGTTGAGTATCCCATATCCTAAATGCTTGAGACCAGAAATGTTTTGGATTTCAGGGTTTTTTGCATTTTAAGATATTTGCATATATATAATGAGATATCTTGAGAATGATACCTAAGTCTAAACACAAAATTTGTTCATGTTCCATATACACCTTATACATATAGCCTAAAGGTAATTTTATACAAAATATTTAATAGTTTTGTGCATAAAACAGAGTTTTTACTGCTTTTGAATGCAACCAGTCACATAAAGTCAGGTGTGGAATTTTCCAATTGTGATATCATGCCTGTAAATTTTGGATTTTGGAGCATCTCTGATTTTATATTTTTGGGTTAGGGATGCTCAGCCTGCATCTACACACTGGCATTATGCTTTTGTATGAGTTAATTTTTTAGCACAGTCTATATTTTTCTCTGAAAAAGTTAACCACTTTGCATTGAAGTTTTGGAATATTTTTAAGCATTGATTTTTTAAAATTTAAGCATTTAAAGTACTTTTTTAAAATTTATGACAAGATTATGCTAAAATTTATAGAAAGGAAAAGAAACTAGAGTAGCTATAATGGTTTTGAAAAAGAACATGGTGGGAAGAATCACTGTACCCAAGTTTAAGATTTATTATAAAGCTACAGCCATCAACATTGTGTTCCATAGATCAATGGAGCAGAATAGAGAATGCAGAAATAGACCCACACTTCTATATAGAACTGATGCTTGACAATAATGTGAAAGCAATTCGGTAAAATAAGGATAGTCTTTTCAACAAATGGTCAGAGAGTAGTTATATATTCATAGGCCAAAAAATAAACCTTATCCTAAACCTTACACTTTGTATGAAAATTAACTCAAAATGGATCATAGACTTACAAGTAAAATTTTAGAAGAAAATATTCAGGACCTAGGGCTTTGTGAAGAGTTTTTGGATAAGATATTGAAAGTGCAATCCATAAAAGAAATACAGTTCAATATATTGGATATCATCAAATTTAAAAATGTTTGTTCTATGAAAGGTACTGTTAAGACATGAGAAAAGCAAGCTATCAGCTGGCAGGAAATACTTGCAAATCACATATCTGACAAAAGACTCATATGTAGAATATATAAAGAATTGTCAAAACTCAACAGTAAATAATCCCAAACAGTCCAATTAGAAAATAAGCAAAATACATGGAGAGACTTCTCACCAAAGAGGATGCACAGATAGCAAATAAACACATTAAAAGATATGCAACATCAGTAACCATTAGACAAATACAAATTAAAACTACAATAGAATATCAGGATGGCTAAAATAAAAAAATCATGACTCATAAATAGCTGGTAAGAAGTAAAATCATACACATTTGATGTCAGTATAGTCATGTCTTATAATACTAAACAAACAGCATACGACCCAGAATTTGTATCCCTGGGTCTTTATCACTGAGAAATCATGAATACTCATGGAAGCTTTATTTGTAATAGCCAAAATTGAAGATGAAGAGTTAAACTGTGGTATGCCTATACCGTGGAATTCCACTCAGCAATAAAATGGAAGCATTATTGATGGATCTAAAGGGTGTTATGCTGAGTGAAAAAAAATGCCAGTCTCAAAAGGCTTATATTATTGTGTGATTTCATTCATTCTCAAAATGACCAAACTGTAGTAATTAAGAACAGACTAATGACCTCCAGGGTTTAGGGTTGATAGTGAGGAGGGCAGCATGAGGGATGGTCTAGTCTGTAACCTGACTGAAGTGATGAGTACATGAACATACACATGACATGGAAATATATGGCTCCAATGTCAATGTCCTGGCTCAGATATTGTATTCTCGTAGCATAAAACTGGTAGAAACTGGGTGAAAAATGCACAGGGACCTCCTGTACTATCTTTACAACTTCCTTGGAATCTATAATTATTTCAACATAAGTTTGATTTTTTTATTAATTATTGACTTATTAAATATAAGAATTTAAAATAGATTCTGTTTGTAATTCTGTTGGACCATTTTATGTTTCTAACATGCTGGACTCCTCAAAAGCTAGAAGAGGCCTGAGCCTCTAAGACCTCTTACCTCTGAGAGATGTGAGAAGTAAAACTCACCAGCCAGGCTGGCCCTAACATCCTCATGGGAAGCCTCATTGGAAACATCCCAGAAGAACACTGCCTCAGGCTTCCAAGGCCTGTGGGATGGGATCTGCAAAGAGGAAGATGATAAGCAGGACTCCTCCTGACCCACACCTGGTTCCCCATATGAAACACACACACACACACACACACACACACAGTTTCTCAGAGTCAGTTGTTACCATGGCCTCCCTCGTCATCTTTGCCACCTTTGCATCTGCGTCACTGATTGCTAATCCCTAATCTAGGTAAACACCCTGTGAGATCATTTTACCTATCTTGGCTCCCATCTCTGCAAAATGATTCCACAAGAGGCAAAACCAGTCCTGTGGATTTTCCAAACCCAGAAATACTTCTGTTGTGTTTCCTGTTACTGACTGAGTTTTGTGGCGAGCCCATGAGACTGAAGGAGAGGAAACCCCTGTTACAACTGTTTTAACTCACCTTTCCCTTAATAACTCTCCTTCTTTTTTGTTATTTTCTTTATTATTTCATACTAGATATAAGAGTAAAGTAGGACTAGAAAAATTTTTTAAGTCTTTGAACAAGAAGCCTTACAACCTCCATGAATGCATATTTACACACAGCTATTTTGAGTTACAAGATGCCTGAAATGGGTGTAGCAGCATTCTTTATATAGTGCTTACTGTAAAATCCACCCTCAACTTGATCTCCCTTGTGGTTGAGAGTATGCATGTATTCGTTTCTTTCTTTCTTTTTTTTTTTTTTTTTCGTCTTGAGACGGAGTCTCAGTATGTTGCCCAGGCAACAGAGTGCAGTGGTGCAATCTCGGCTCATTACAACCTCTACCTCCTGGGTTCAAGCGATCTTCCCCTTCTCAGCTTCTCCAGTAGCTGGGATTACAAGTGTGTGCCACCTCACCTGGCTAAATTTTTTTGTATTTTTAGTAAAGGTGAGTTTTCACCATGTTGGCCAGGCTGATCTCGAATTCCTGACTTAAGTGATCCTCAAAAGCCATTTTATATATGGGTTTTATTTATAAGAAATAAGTGGGACAAGTAAGAGAGTCTTAAGAAACATTGCACTCTAGTTCAGGTAATTTATATCTATATAATATTCACAATTACATAAGCGTAATTAACCCTTAATTTGTAAAATTTATATAAAGGCTACATTAATTAGACACTTGATTCAATAACAGCTTACCGATCTATTTTAAATAGCCATTTTCTTAAGCACTTTATTAGGTCTCAAGAACTGTGTTGAGATACATGAATTCATCTAACTTTCACTGCTGGGCAAGGTGTGAGAGCCCTAGCATCTGAAAGTGGTCCACTCTCGGGTTGCTAAGAAGAAATTACTGACAACAGTGTAAGTTTGAAAAAGGAAAGTTTTATTAGAAAGAAAGAATGCTGCAGAAGGGTGCAGCAGGCGCCTCGGCAAGATAGAATGAAGTGGACCATAGTGGATTCTCCTTAGGAACATTTATGGACCTTAAGACAGAAACTTGAGGGTAATTTTGACCATATTAGCCAGTATGTTGTGATAAATGATTACATTTACAGTCATTTTGATGTGTTAGTATCAGCAAGTGTTGCACAATGAGTGCATAGCATTCTAGAGATGTAATGAAATTTTAGTTACTTATATATTTTTTTTTGAAAGAGTCTTGGAACCAGATGCCTCTTTAGATACTAGAGAACTTTAATTACTTTTAAATTCTCTCAATACAGAGTTTCGCCTCTGATGGTCTATTTGATGGTTACCAGGTGGTCTTTGCTCCCCTCATGATACTTCTAAATTCCTCATGTACAAAGATTTTTGTCTCCAGCACGTGCTCATGGTCATTAGCTGATTGTCGCCCTCCTCACTCACAGTATCTCTCAAGTAGGTACCAGTAATCCCTCATTTTACAGATGAAACTGAGACACAAAGAGTTTGAGTAACTTGTTCGAGGTCACATTGCTGGTATGAAGTGAAGAAAAATAGGACCATGTAGTCAATATCTTCATTTAAAAAAATTATGAAAGTATAGAATGTAGTGACCAAATGGTCAAAATAGTCTGGAATCATTCTCTTTGAAATTATTAAGATAATCCAAGTGAGACTATTCAATTAACAAAATCCATCTTATTACAGGATACTGGCAACTGCATCAAATCTACATTTTGCTTGCAAATATTCATCCAGTATGAAAGAGAGAATAAAAATATTAGAATAAAAAATTTTTTAAGTGAGAAGATAGGCAGTTAGACATTCTTTTGTGACACAAACTAGTTCTATGGAGAATAATGAAGGCATTGTTAAGCAGTTTGAAGGTTTGACTTATAAAACTATGTGTTAACTGATTGGCAACCAACCAATAGAAAGTAAATTGCTAAACTAGTCTGCATGGGCAAATGCTACCAAGAACTTTTCAAAGGTACAGCTGCACTTTTATACAAAGTTCCCTCATCATCTACAGGTACTTTCCTACATATGGTCATGACATTTGATGACACCCATTCAGGATATCAGTCACCAGCTGGTTTATAAAATGATTCAGATGTTGAACTTAATTATTCAGGGTTCTGTGCAACTACAAGAGTGTCCTGTATTTCTTGTCCTTTTCTCCCATAACTTCTGTCTCCCTCCAAAGACCTAAATGCTCTGCTTGTGATAGAAACATGCAACTTCAAATACTCAGGTAAGCATATATGGGTAGGCTAGGATGGAAAGCACAAATTTCTGAAACCTCAGAAAAAAGGTGCAAGCTCTATACATGCTGTCCAACCTGCATTAAATCCACCATGGGAGAATTGAGTAGTGATTACGTCTGGTTTGTAAGTTCTGCATCAAATGCACAAAATGTTAGTTTCAACCCATTTGGGTGAAAGAAATAATGTCCTAAAACATTCTCTCTCATTTCTTTCCTTCTTTCTTACTCTTCTCCACTGGTTAATCTTTAATCATTCATCATCTTCCTCTTTATCTTATAGTGTGCCTGGGACACAGAGTCAACTTGTCTACCTTCAACTCCTTCATCCCATCCTTTTAATATTATTCAACTAATATTTATAAAGTTCATAGGTTGTGGTAGTTAGTACTTTTCTGAGCATTGAAGATGTATCATTAAACAATAGACACTCACACACATGCACACCCACATGTGTGCATCAAAAAAAATTAAACTGAATATTGGGAAGAAAAGATTTTTGAGAAAAATTCAATACTGAAAGAGAAAATATTCTTCAAAAGTATAGAAAAGCAACCTAGATTATTGCAGATCATAGAAACTGGTTTGTTGTTTATTTAAAATTTACAAACAGTCACATGGTTCATAACAGTATCTCAGTTTAGTTTTAATTTGCATTTTTTTTTTGTTTGGGGTGATAGTAAGAATCTTTTACTGTATTTAAGTCTTTTATATATTTCCTTAGGATAAACTATCAGCTCATATTCTTTGCCCAATTTTCGAATGGGTAATTGTTTTTTTCTCATTGAGTTATATGAGTTGAAAATATTTTTCCCAGCTTGTTGAGTACCTTCATTCTGACTTTGGTTAGTGAATTTTGCATTGCACAAGTTATTTATTTTTGTGCAATCACGTTTTTCCAACTATTTGTTAATGGTTTAATGATGTAAGAAAAGGACTGTCCCCTCTAAGGGGACATTCTTGTAAAAGAATGTTCCATGGTTCCTTCTAGCTCTGTTCTAGTTTCATTTTTTAAAAAATAAATCTTTAATGTATTTTGAATTTACCTTGGGGTGGAGTGTAAGGCATAAATTTATTTTTTATTTTTTATTTTTTTCTTTCAGGTAACTGTTTAGTTAGCCTTGGTGAATAGTGAATGACTAGGTAGGAAATTTACTTTAAGGGATGAGAACAGTTATGGAGGGATCCTTGGCTCTTTGCATGCTTGAATCAGAGAAGCATGTGGTTGAAAGTATGCATGTATTCATTTCTTTCTTTTTCTTCTTTTTGAGACGGAGTCTCAGTATGTTGCCCAGGCAACAGAGTGCAGTGGTGCAATCTCAGCTCAGGTAACATTGAAACTACCTTTGCAAAAAGTATAACTGAAGAAATTATGACAGTGAAAGAGATCAGCCCTAACTGACCCCATCTAGCTTCTAACCTTTAAGCTGTCCTTGTTCATTCCTGGGTATAGGCAGAACTAATCTTGGGAAGGAATTTAGTTTATGGGTTGACTCTGAAATAAAATTGATAACATTCCTTTTCCCAAAAGACCCACTTCTTGCCTTAAGCCAGTCTGCCTTTGTAGGACTAACAAACTATAAGATTAGATATTGCAGTTTAGGGATCATGCACTTCTAGCTGCCAGAGTCTGATCCTCCAAAATTGCTCCTTGCATAATGGATAACATCACTATTGAAAAACCTAAGATCAGTGTTTGAGATAGTTTGCTGACCCTGCACTGGACGGATCAGCCGACACCACCCAGATTGGTAATCTGGCTCAACCAGTTCTGCCATCCCCCCTGTGATTCCATCTCCAACCTGACCAGTCAGCACTCCCCACTTCCAAGCCCCTACCCCTCAAATTATCTTGAAAAACTCTGATCTTCGTGCTCCAGGAAGCTGATTTGGGTGTACGAGGTGTCTGATTTGGTGAGTATTCCAGGCAGCTGCCAACTGCTCCTTCTTCTCCTGACTTGCTGGCCTCTGTAGAGCTGCTGCTGTCTCTCAGTATCCTCGCAGGACGTCTGCCTGTTGCCTCATTACAAGGTGTCTGTAGCTGTAGCCCCATTACAGAGTGTCTGTCTGTAGCCCCATTAGGGGGTGTCTAATTGGACGGAGAATAGGGGACTTGTTTGGAGGACTACTCTTGCTTTGAGACTGGGGCTGGAATCTTTTTCTTGAAGGCCTTCTGTTCATCTTAAACTCTGTGTGTGTGTGTGTGTGTGTGTGTGTGTGTGTGTGTGTGTGTGTGTGTGGTTGGAGGGAAACCCTGAAGGAATTGCTGACAGAAGTCCTGCAGGCCTAACTGAGGGTGCCCAAAGACTACCCATTGAGTCCCCAGTCAGGGATCATTTCTCCCCACCTGCAGTGGATCAAAGACAACAGAGACCAATGAGAGAAAGTTTGAGCCTTGCCAGGTAGATACTGGGTGCTGAAAGAGGTGACTAATGTCTGTTTCATTGTTTGTATTTTGCTTCTGTTGGGATGAAAAATGTCAACTGGGTTTTCCATGCAGCCTGATGGACAACAGCTTGCAAATTTAAGAATCTTTTGCCCTTGGTTCCATAAAACACCAAAAAAAAGGTGATGATTTTTATTGTTTCTTTATTTTTATTTTTATGAGGCAGTCTTGCTCTGTCACCCAGGCTGGAGTGCAATGCCATGATCTTGGCTCACTGCGACCTCCACTTCCCAGGCTCAAGCAATTCTCCTGCCTCAGCCTCCCCAGTAGCTGGCACTACAGACATGTGCCACCACACCTAGTTAACTTTTGTATTTTTAGTAAAGATGGACTTTTGCCATATTGGTCAGGCTGGTCTTGAACTCCTGGCCTCAAATGATCTGCCTACCTCAGCCCTTCAAAGAGCTGGGATTACAGGTGTAAGCCACCACACCTGGCTGAAAAGGGTAATTTTCTTTTGCAAAGTGGCTTGATACCCCACAGCTAAGGCACAGCAAGCAAGGCCATGAAAAGCCACTCCATTCTTCTGGAAGCTAGAAGGGAACCCAGAAACCTAGTATGTTAGCAAAAATGGTAAGAATTTCTTACCAGACAATTTCTGCGCTCTCATCTCTCTTTCTCTCTCTCTCTCTCTCTCTTTCTCTCTCTCTCTCTCTCTCTCCCCCTTCTCTCTCTCCTTCTCTCTCTCTCTCTGAGCATTTTTGTGTGTGTTCAAATGGTAAACATCACTGTTTGTCTCCTTTGCAAAGACTTTATTAATAGAAAAAAAAGGATTTATAAGACTAGTCTTGGACTGTAGCAAATCTCATGTACTTTGTACTAAGTATTTGTCTTTCTCTGTTGTTCGGTATTGGAGAGAGAGGTGTCACAGGATAGAACGTGAGCTTAGGACCCCTATAAGCCTGCTTTTCAAGCCAGCCCCTCAGGCTAGTCAGTTACAAACTTTGCTGTGGGTTTCTGACACCAATACTGGATGGAGTTTCTCTCTGTTTCTTTTATGTCCTTGATAGCTTAACCTTGTAACCATGTGGGGATACTTTCTCTTGGTCTTTGCTAGCCAGATGATAGGATTTTGGGGTTCATGTCATAGCCCTAAAAGTTATCTTGAGCAGTCAAAGGCCTTAGCAAACTTGAAATTGGCTTCTTTAGGGTTCTTCTGGAAAGCATTACCTGCTCAATGCTGGAGCTTGGTAGCCAGTGCTTTGTCTTTTGACAGCGGCAGCCCGGGTTTAATTCTTGGCTTAGGGATTGAGTCCTTTCTGGTTTGTCATTTGTATAACTTTCTGCCATTTGTTGATTCTTTTTCCTGCCATGGATAGCTTTTGATTTCCTGTCTTGAATTTTCCTTTCTCTGAATTACCTTTGGGAAAATTCTAAATCAGAAAAGAAAGAAAGAGAGAAAGCGGAAGGAAGGAAGGAAGGAAGGTAGGAAGGAAGGAGGGAGGGAGGGAGGGAAGGGCTTACCATCTCTTTGGGACACCTTATGTATCTATAGTGAAATCTTAATCTTATTAAATCTTACTAATTTTATGTGGGAGGTTAACCGGAATCATTGACCGTCTCTACTGGCTAGAGTCTGATAATAAGAGATTTTTAAAAAAATTTTAAAGAGTTCTGTGGTTAAAATTAGCTTAATTAAAAACAGATATCCAAGCTATACATATATATATACATATATACATATATATATATATAAATTATGTGTGTGTATATATATATTTGTATACACACACACATAATTTTTTTAAGAGGCCTGTACGTTTTTTTCTCTTCTTGGATCTTGGTTGTTTTTGAGAAAGACTTTTTGTCTATTTGTTTTTCTTCTCGATCAACTGAAATACTTCTCCATTTTGCCCTCTTGCCATCCTTAATGCCCACATAAGAGAACATAAGATAATTTCTAACAGTTTCCATTCTGGAATAATACTAATTTTTAAAAACCCTCTGTTTTCCTCATGGAACCCTGGGAGTTGAAATTGGATAGACCTCTCTCAAAATCTAAGACCCTGTTCAGTTTTATATTATGTTACCTGACATTTCATTTTTTGACTTTTGGGGGTAGCAGAAATTACTTTGCATTATGGGAGAGCTTTTAGCCTTGGTGAATAATGACTAGATAGGAAATTTACTTTAAGGGATGAGAACAGTTATGGAGGGATCCTTGGCTCTTTGGATGCTTGAATCAGAGAAGCATGCTCTTGGCCATGGAAAACATGAAAAATTCCATCCCCCACCCCCAACACTGAGAAATGAGACTCCCATGAGGAATGGGCTGATTACAAAATGGACTGATTTGCTTTGGGTAGCCATGCAATGAAATGCATAGTAAAAGTATTGCACTCCCAGAGCATTTCCCTGTTTTGGGGAATTCAGGATGCAATATAAAAATGGAACTCTTAATTTTGAGGATCTGTTTTTGCCTTTCACCTGTCCCTACTTATTAGGCCCTAGAAACTACATGCTTTCCCAGTCCTATTCACTGAAGGGCTCCACCCTAAAGTCAGTAATTTAAGTTTTAAGAAACTTTAAAACTAGCAAATGAAAAAAATCTTACAACTACTAGATCTTCTGTCTGCCTATTTATTTATATGTGTGGTGTGTGTGATGCCTATATAAAAGAACTCTAATAAATTGGCTTAAAGAAAAATCCTTTCCATCAGAATAAAGGTTTTTTCCTTTTTTAAAAATTTTTGAGTTATTTTTTCTGTGGGCGGGGGACAGAGTCTTGCTGTATCGTCCAGGCTGGAGTATAGCAGTGCAATCTCAGCTCACTGCAACCTCCACCTCCCAGGTTCAAGCAATTCTCATGCCTCAGCCTCAAGTAGCTGGGACTTCAGGCATGTGCCACCGTGCCTGGCCCTGAGTTATCATTTTGAGTAAATGAATGACTTATGGTGAAATGTGATTCTATTTTGTGATATCCAGTGTTTTAAACCTTTGATATTTGACAAACTTTCCAAGATCAAATTCTAAGTTAAAAAAAAAAAAGTAGGTCTCCTAAAGTTCAAAAAGACATATTTGGCTTATTTAATGTATTAAAATCATGCAAGAAACATTGTCAAATATAAAATGGTGTTTAACTTTCTTTGGGTTATATTGATATGAATATGTTATTAGTATGTGGTACAAAATTGAATAAGATTTCTATAATTCTAATATGTCTCAGTATATGTTATCAGTAATAATAATTGTTGAATTTTTGTATGCCACAGAGGTAACAGATTTCCTTGTCAATTGTGTCTTTGTGGCTTCCCTAAAACTTTTTTTTTTTTGTCATCCACAGACAATTGTTGTCTTGATAGTTTTATAATCAGCTATAAAACTTTGACAGGTGCTCTTAAACGCAAGTTTCTGATAACCTTGGAGACTATGACATTAAAATAGAGGAAAAAACTTTCAGGACTCTCATAAAGAGCTGAAATGTTCTTTCATGTGAATAGATCATCTCAGTCTAGGTAGCAGGCCAGGTGAACCTGTTGGGTCATTATAACTAGCTATTAAATAATCTGTTTTCTCATTGACCTGAGATGCTATTTTTATCATATGTTTGTGAGTCTATGCCTGGATTCTTTTTTAACTTATTCATTAAACTTTGTCTATTTCTTTCTTTTTTTCCTTTCTTTTTTTTTTTTTTTTTTTTTTTGAGACAGAGTCTCTCTCTGTCACCCAGGCTGGAGTGTGGTGGCTTCCTGAGTAGCTGGGATTACAGGTATGGGTCACCACACCTGGATACTTTTTGTATTTTTAGTAGAAGTAGGATTTCACCATGTTGGCCAGGCTGGTTTCAAACTCCTGTCCCCAAGTGATCCACCTGCCTTGGCCTCCCAAAGTGCTGGGATTACAGGCATGAGCCACTGTGCCTAGCCAGAACTTTATCTATTTCTTTAATAGTACCACATTATTTAATTATTTTAGCTTTATAAAAATTTTAATGTTTAATATGACTAGCAACCCATTTATTAACCTATTTTTCAGAATTTATAGATTAAATTAGGGAAAACTGACATCTTATGAGCCTTGTCATCCAAGAACATGCTGTACATTTTCATTCACATAAATTATCTTCCCTGATTCTTAAGAGCATTTAAAATATTTCTTCATATAGACATTGCATATATCTTGCTATCTTGTTACATATTGTCTTTATTCTGTTGCGGCTATAAGTAGGATCTTTTCATGGATTAATCTTCTTACTGTTTTTTTTAATATATGAAGAATATGGATTTTAATTGAGTTCCCAGACTAGGTGTTGAATTGTTTTTGTATATATGATAATTTTTTGGTTGATTTTCCTAGTTTTTAAAGTCTACAGTTTGATCATCTGGAATCCCTTTTGAATTTATGTACCTCTGATTTCTTTATCTCATCTAGTTATGTTAGTTAGAGTTTCCAGAAAAATAACTGAAGTGATCATAGCAGACATATTTGTATGGCTTCTGACTTTGTTGAAAATGTTTCTACTAATTATTTTTAGGCATAATACTGAATTTTAGGTTAAGATCAATAATTTTTATATGTTAAGGAAATATCTATGTATTTCTCTTTTACTATGAATCAAGAATAAATGTTAAATTTTAACAGATGTCCTTCTAACATACACAGATATGACACATATGACAGGACTTTTCCCTTAAATATTTTAATATAAAATTAAATTTTAACCTTTAAAGTTGAATTAATGAAGTTTCTAAAATTGAATTTATAGAACTGATCTTCACATTTGTATAATAATCCCCATATGATCAACATATACCTTCTATTAGCAAGCTTCTGGATTCTGTTTACTAATGTTTTATTTAGGTTTTTGTATCACTAAACAAGTAAATTAATCTATAATTTATTGGTGCCTTTTTTGTCAGATTTTGCCCTGTATCCTTTTATCAAACAGAAGTTTTTCATCAATGATTTTGTTAAATAAGACACATATGAGAATATATATGACAATTTTTACTCCTTCCAAATTTGGGGGGATATATATATGACAATTTTTACTCCTTCCAAATTTGGGAAGAAATACAGTTGAGATAATTAGATTAGGACAGGCCAATTACATTACTTCCTGGATATAGCTCTCTAATTTTCCATGCACAGAGCATTTATATTTTGCTGGCTATTTGTGTTATTATTTTTCAGTTATGGAGAAAACTTATATAGATGCACTTCCTCTTACTATGAATTCCTCAGAAAAGCAAGAGACCGTATGTATTTTTGGAACTGGTGATTTTGGAAGATCTTTGGGATTGAAAATGCTCCAGTGTGGTTATTTTGTTGTTTTTGGAAGTCGGAATCCCCAGATGACCAACCTACTGCCCAATGATGCAGAAGTCTTGAGCTATTCAGAAGCAGCTAAGAAGTCTGACATCATAATCATAGCAATCCACAGAGAACATTATGATTTTCTCACAGAATTAACTGAGGTTCTCAATGGAAAAATATTGGTAGACATCAGCAACAACCTCAAAATCAATCAATATCCAGAATCTAATGCAGAGTACCTTGCTCAGTTGGTGCCAGGAGCCCACGTGGTAAAAGCATTTAACACCATCTCAGCCTGGGCTCTCCAGTCAGGAGCACTGGATGCAAGTCGGCAGGTAAGATTAAACAAATTTACACTCAGTCTTTAAAAAATGAATCATTTAATGGGCATTTGCCTCAAAGACTCCAAAATATAGTTCCCAGATAAAATATCCACTAAATATTACATTTTGCTAACGTGTTGTGAGTAAATTTTTTGAGCTTGATCAAGTTAGGTGGTCAACTGTTGCAATTCATCTCCCACTGTCTGCACCCTCAGCTTTTAGTTTGATGGAACTCCATGGTGTCAGCCTCTGGAGGCTTCTTGTCAGTACTAGAAACTAACGCTTGGCAGATATCTTTTCCTACTTCCATTACCTTGTATGAAACTGGTTCTATTTATGCACTGAGATTAGAAGCATTCATAAGTGATGTGGCACCACAAATACAGAAGAAAGATCAAACAACTCACAGTGTGGAGAACCAGGTCTTATATAAGTGTGATGTGCCTAAAACCATCCTCAACTAAAAACCCTGGTACTTATCCATCTAGGACACCATATACAAGTTTAAAGCATCTTGTTAGCTATGTTAATTCTACATCCTTATTTTAAAAATGGTTTACTGTTACATGTCATCATTCTGCATGGTGCTGACATAGCCTTTCGAAATAATTATGAAATAAAGAAAAGGAGTAAATACAGAATTAATTAATTGCTTTTAAACCAGGTGTTTGTGTGTGGAAATGACAGCAAAGCCAAGCAAACGGTGATGGATATCGTTCGTGCTCTTGGACTGACTCCATTGGATCAAGGATCACTCATGGCAGCTAAAGAAATTGAAAAGTACCCCCTGCAACTGTTTCCAATGTGGAGGTTCCCCTTCTATTTGTCTGCAGCACTGTGCATCATCTTGTTTTTCTACTGTGTTGTAAGAGACGTAATCTACCCTTATGTTTATGAAAAGAAAGATAATACATTTCGTATGGCTATTTCCATTCCAAATCGTATCTTTCCAATAACAGCACTTACACTGCTTGCTTTGGTTTACCTCCCTGGTGTTATTGCTGCCATTCTACAACTGTACCGAGGCACAAAATACCGTCGATTCCCAAACTGGCTTGACCACTGGATGCTCTGCCGAAAGCAGCTTGGCTTGGTAGCTCTGGGATTTGCCTTCCTTCATGTCCTCTACACACTTGTGATTCCCATTCGATATTATGTACGATGGAGGCTGGGAAACTTAACTGCTACCCAGGTAAATCTCTTCTTACGTATTTTCCTCTACTCCTGAAATCAGAGACTATTGCTACATCATATTCCATTTCATAATTACAGAAAGTCACTCTTCTAAGCATCTTCTTTTTTAAAGTAACTAGAATTAGAAATGTCATGTCAGTTTTTTTAAATGAGTCCAGTTGAGATCTCATACAACTATTAAGAATAAAATTTTAATTCCCAGGTTCATTTGGGTCCAGATCTGTATTCCCAGAGCTCATGGGGATATTGGCAAACTGACAGATTTCATGGCTCAAGAAACCTAATGACACTTGCCAGAATACCTTTGGGTGGCAGTCAGTTGTTACCTAATGTGTCTTCAAGCTTCTACTCTTCTGCATGCTACTTCCTTTCGGAAGTCAAAACTGACCATCTTATAAATAAGGGGGCTACTCAAACATGTGCCACAGTGAAGAAACCAAATTCACAAAAGAGTGCTTATAATTCCCTTAATGTTTGACTTGGGGGAAGTTGGCCTCAATAACTAGAAAACCAAACAATTCTGAGAAAATATCAAATATTATCTTATGCATAATCAAAAGATTCAGTTAGAATCAGCTGAAGGAGTCTTAAGACATTTCCAGAGGAAGTGCTATAAATCAGTTCTAGTTAGAAATAGCTAGTTTTGGTAGCTCTTACTTCAGTCTCAGAAAACATTAGTCAGTCATTGATGATACTCCTATGAGTTTCTCTACATTACTTCCCTAATAAATATTTGTAAGTTTCCTGGGTAAGAGTCACACTACAAGTGTCTGATTCCTCTCAACTTGTGGTGCAAGACTGATGTATTATATTATAACATAAAAAACATGAAAGAACCCAACTTTGAGAGTGTGAATAATCCACATATAAAGGAGAAAAACAGAATTCTGAAGTAATTGTTTGAGAACATCAAGTTTTGCTTGGGGAACAAAATACAGATGGTAATGAAGGTTTCAGTAAGTGTTTAGTTTCTTTTAGAATCTATAGGGAAAATTAAAACTTTCTACACAACTCTTAGAATCAAGTTCAAACAGAACCAATTACTTCTTTTTGCCAAAAAAGTAATTTCTAAGTGTATTTTTCACCAAAGTTATTTTAAAATAACTTTTAAGAAATGTCATACAGTTTGAGCAAATAATTTATGCAGAGGTATTTTTCAGTCCCTTTCAAAGTATGGACGGTTTGTAAAAATGTATTTTTGTAATTGCTTATAATTTTTCTTAGGCAATACTCAAGAAAGAGACTCCATTTAGTACCTCCACAGCCTGGCTTTATGATTCATATGTAGCTTTGGGAATACTTGGATTTTTTCTGTTTGTACTCTTGGGAATCACTTCTTTGCCATCCGTTAGCAATGCAGTCAACTGGAGAGAATTTCGATTTGTCCAGGTAAGAACTTTAAGATAATTTCTAATTTTTTATTTTGCTCCATCACTTTCCTAGCAATCACATTTAAAAACTCAAATTAGAAAATTTTGAACCCAGGTACAAAAGGCAGAATCCATACGGTTTGGTTTATTAATACAGCATTCCTTGCCAAGATTCCTGGCTGCCCCCAGATCCACAGCTAAAACAATAGGGTGAAAAGTACCAAGAATTATTAACAATTTTTGTGTGGAGACATACTAGATACAAGGTGAAAAGAAATCCCAAGTCAAAATTTCCCTATCTAAAAATTAATCTTACAACATGGACATACTGGGATGGAAAACCAGATGTTGAGATAAAGTTTAAAATCTTCAAAGCAAGATTTGATAGATGTCATCACACCAGAGGATTTAATGCTCTTCTGTAAGAGGGAAGATTGTTTTCTTTCACATATCAACCACCAACCAACCCCTCTTTAAAGGCAGTTAGTAACAACACATTCTTGTAGACCCAAGTATGGCACCAGGACCAGCAGCATCTGCACCACCTGGAAACTTGTTAGATACACAAAGCCCCAGGCCATGCCCAGGTCTACTGAATCAGAAACTCTGAACGTGTGGCCCAGAAATTTAACCTGCCTTCAAGATGATTCTGATGCATGCTTATTATGAGTATAATAGAATAGACCATTAGTCTTTAAAATTAGGTTAGAATTTTATAGAACTATTGGAATCTTAAGTCTTGCAGTTTCTCCCAGGGACCGAATGCCATCAACATGTTCTCATTAACACTTTTCTTCAAGGTATTAAGACAGAAATAAACATCAAGCTTTAGACTGTAGGCTGAAACAAGTAAGATTGGCTATTGCTCTTTATTGCGATAGAAATGAACTACGATCTGCTTTTAGTCAGTAACATATACTAAGATGGTGCTTCTTGAGGTCATACTGTGTGTTATTCATCTCGGACCTCAAAAAAGATGACAAATAAGAGTTCCACCTTTGGGAACCAAGGCAAGCTACATCATTTATTCTAACTTAGAAGAGTTTACTCCTGGGAAACTTTTCCATCCAACTAGGTTAAGATGAAGCAACTATATCATTTGTAAGCAACAATCTTGTTTTAAATGAAGCATTTACCATCCTGAAGAAGGGTTAGTGCTTTTTTCAATACTTAACAAAGTGTCTTAAACATTATAGGTCTCAAATGTTTGTGGTTATTGACAAATACCTATCGCTTGCTTAGAGTGTTTCACTTTAAGATGTAAATAATGTAAACTTACATACTTTTGTTTCTTGCTTGCAGTCCAAACTAGGTTATTTGACCCTGATCTTGTGTACAGCACACACCCTGGTATATGGTGGGAAGAAATTCCTCAACCCTTCCAATCTCAAATGGTATCTTCCTGCGGCCTACGTGCTAGGGCTCATCATTCCTTGCATCGTACTGGTGATCAAGTTTGTCCTAATCATGCCATGTGTAGACAACACCCTTACAAGGATCCGCCAGGGCTGGGAAAGGAACTCAAAACACTAGAAATCAGCACTGAATGTGAAAAACAGATATTTAAAGCAAAGTTCAATTTACCTGGAGTTCTGAACTATAGTTTTGAATGTTTAAAGAAGAATGATGGGTGCTGTTAGTAAAGCTGTTTTCTTACACAATGACTGAGATTCATGAACACAGAGGGAAACATTGCCTGTCTTTGAAAAATTGATACACTAGAAGAGAACACCATTTTATCTCAGGTTAGTGAAGAATCAGGGCAGGTCCCTGCCTCTTGTTTTCCTGGCGGCCATGGGGCTGAGACTGAGATTAGCTTTGCGGTTTCACACTAAGAAGCTTCTTGCTATGGGCAACATGCATGACCTAATATCTTGCAAAATCCAGTGGAAGTACATGCAACTTCCTTCTCTGGCTCCAGGGCTAAGTTAAGTGAAAGAAAAAAACAGCACAGTGGTGACCACTGATAAAGACTTTATTAGGTATATCTGAAGAAGTGGGCCACATGAAATTTAAAAAGGAAATGAGTTTTTTTGTTTGTTTTTTGGAAGTAAAGGCAAACATGTATTACCTGATGAATTCTAGTGAAATGACCCCTTGACTTTGCTTTTATCAGTACAGATATTTACTGTGGGGAACTATTTTATAATGTAACAAAAATTTACAATTGATTAAAAGTAACCATGTCTTGGATACAGGCAAATCTGCAGAGTTGTCATACAATTCTTCCTCTACAAAGAATAGGAAAGACCAAATAAAAATGAAGTGATATCCACTTGGATTCCCCTTGCATTGTGGAGTAAGCAAAGAAGGGTTAATAAAAGTCCTTGAACAAAAAGTTCAATGAACCAGAATTTTAGATAGCAAGCCAAATAAATATTGTAAAGTTGCACTATATTAGGTTTAGTATTATTTTGGTATTATAATATGCTTTGTAAATGTCATATTCCAAATATTATTCAGTATTTGTCATCTATTAAATTAATGTCTAGTATAAAGAGGTAGCCTCTATATCTGTCTTAGTCTATTATAATTGTAAGCAGTAAAATTAAATTAATAATCTAAAGCTATATATTTGAACAATGCATAGAGGATCGAAAATTATGGAAAGTCATAGGGCAGAAAGGTGTGAAGAGTCGTCATTATGTAAAACTTGGATCTTTCTCAAATCCTTCCTGAAATTTAGTATGGTTCTCACTGTTTTTCTGCGCTGATAGTACTCTTTCAAGGTGACCTTCAGGAGGATTAACCTTCCTAGCTGAAGCATGGAGCTAAAAGGAGCCTTATGCATGATCTTCCCACATACCAAAATAACTAAAAGGCATTGAGTTTGTCATTTTTCTGCCTGTTGTACTAAGACCATTTTTTTTACTTTTGCCATAACATATTATACATGACATTATACAAAAATGATTAAAATATATTAAAACATCATTAACAATCTAGGATATTTTTCTATTAATCCTTTTGAAAATAATGCTATCTATATTATATATTCAATTTTATATCCTTTTCTACTTAATAAAGACTTTATTTTCTTTATTTTTTATTTTTTTGAGACCATCTTGCTCTGTTGCCCAGGCTGGAGTGTAGCAGCACGATCTCGGCTCACCACAGCCTCCTTCTCCCAGGTTCAAGAAATTCTCATGCATCAGCCTCCCAAGTAGTTGGGACTATAGGCATGTGCCACTATGTCCAGCTAATTTTTGTACTTTTAGTGGATATGGAGTTTCACCATGTTGGCCAGGCTGGTCTCAAACTCCTGGCCTCTGCCTGCCTGCCTCTGCCTCCCAAAGCACTAGGATTACAGGCATGTATCTGGCCTTACATGATATATTTTCTTAATGGCTACATAATATCACATCAAATATGCATTTTTAAACCTCTTCCCTTATGAAACATGTAGGCTATATCCAGTTTTTAACTAAAACAAATAACATTTCAGATATCTTTGCACTGATCATGTTTTTTCCATATTTTTCATTATTTCCTCAGAATATTTGCCAAGAATTGGGATTAAAGAATTAAACAACTTTTACTAGCATTTGCTATATATTGCCAATTCATTTCTAAAGTGACCTTATCAATTTCATTATCATTGGATGAGGGTGTTGCTTTCATCATACCATTATAAATTGTCTTTTTTAATTCAATTTGCATTTATTTATAACTGATGGCAAAGGTACACAGAACACATGCTTCTTCAACTTATCCTTGCTACCCCAAGCAAGGATACAAAAAGCTGGAAGATGTTGAGTAGGATCATGGTATATATGGTGCTGACTCTACAGCATCAGTGGAAAAGATGGAAAATGTCACTACTCATCTATGTTTTGCAAAACAGTCAGGTGTGCTGGGGCTGGATACTGCTCTTTGACTTGAGCATTGGTTGATTAAGTACCATTCAGGCTCATCTAGAGAAGCCTTTGGAGTTAACCACACTCCTCTTTGTTAAAGGAGTAATACGGGTATCCTGGCCCAAAGTATATCACTAAAAATAGAAAATGCCATACATAGGTAAAATGCTGACCTATAGAAAAAAATGAACTTTAGTTTTATAGCCTAGCAAAAATGCTCTACTTGAGAACTTAAAAGCCATCCACAAAGCCTGAAGCTAAAAAGAACACCCTGGTGGTTTTGGCATAACAGCTGCATTGCCAGACCTGACCTTTGGCCGCAACCACAAGAACTCCAAGCCCCATCAGCTGACCAAAGAAAGCCCAAGTTCTCCTTCTGTCCTTCCCACAACCTGCCTCCTCCCAAACTATGAAATTAATTTGACCACATTAACACAGCTGACTCCTCCAGTTTACTTAAGGTAGAAAGAATGAGTTTACAACAGATGAAAATAGGTGCTTTGGGTGGACTGCATTCCTTTTAACAGGTCCAAACTATTGTACATTTAAAAAAGGTAAACGGAATTTCTTTACTGCTGATATGTTTCCTGTATTCTAGGAAAATTTTTATACATTCATATTATTTTTGTGCACTTTCCCCATGTCAAGGGATGATGGCTTTTGTAAATGTGTATTCATTAAACGTTACTTTAAAAATATTTTCTAGTTTTGTTTAATTCTGGTTTAAACTCATCAGCATTCCAAAGAAAGTTACTAAAAGGTTTTGAATCAGTCATTCCAGCATCTTGGACTAAAATACTTCCCTTCGAGGTTAAGGAAAAGAGTATGGGTTTTAAAGTGTCTTAACAGGGCTGCAGCTTCTTGCAATGTAAGCTTGAGGTCAGCAGGGTGGAGCAGTCCAGTATCCTCAGAGAGTGGAGAGCATCAGATGGCTAAATGGGGAGGATTGCACTATCCCACCCTGGACTTCTGTGAGAATTAGGAGAAAAAAGGCTTTCCTTCTCCACACAGACACCACAGGGACAGGGCTAATGGCCTGGCAAGCAGACATCGGGTTGGATTCAGACTGCGTGACTGGGCATTAAATGCGTTGCACGACTGAACTGCTGCAGCCCTGATAGGTGTTATCCTGCTTTCAAAAACAGCATTAAAATGCTTTATTTATAAAAGAAGGCCAAGAACCTGGAGGACACTAGAAGCAAATAGAAAGCCCCTATTGAAAAGCCATTTCAATTAGAAATCCATTTAGGAATTCTTCGTGCATTTATTGTTCAGGGTTCACAAAAGAGCCATGATAATGATAAATGTAGATTATGGATTTCTCCTCTGGGAGCACAGAAGCCTCTGGAGCTCCTTTCCAAAATTAAGGTGTAATGGCAGTCAAGGTACTGCACACAGTAGTTGCAATTTTCATTCTCCATCATCACAACCATCATCTCCATTACTACCTGTACAACACATGCACACACACACACACACACACACACACACACATGCACACGAGAGCCCACAGATAGTCTTACAGGATCCTACTTCAATTTTCTATAATGAATTATGATTACATTCTAGAAACATCCTTCATTCTTTTAAAAGTTTGTTCAGTAGAATTTGGGAAAAGAGAGTAAGTTACTCTTCAGTGTATCAAAAGCATTTGAACCAGAGTGACTCCTTCTAGAATAGCTGGTAAAATAAGGCTGAGATTGGCCAGGCACAGTGACTCACACCTGTACTCCCAGCACTTTGGGAAGCCAAGATGGGTGGATCACCTGACGTCAGGGGTTCAAGACCAGCTTGGCCAACATGGTGAAATCCCACCTCTACTAAAAATACAAAATTGGCCTGATGTGGGGATGCATGCCTCCAGCTACTCTGTAGACTGAGGCAGGAAAAGCACTTGAACCCAAGAAACAGAGGTCATTTGCAATGAGCCGAGATCACACCATTGCACTCCAGCCTACACAACAAGAGTGAAACTCGATGTCAAATAAAGAAATAAGACTGAGACCCATTGGGCTGCATTCCCAGGAGGGCAGGTATTCTTAGACACAGGATGAGATAGGAATCAGCACAAAGTACAAGTCACAGAGACACTGCTGATAAAACAGGATAAAATAAAGAAGCCGTCCAAAACCTACCAAAACCAAGATGGCAATGAAAGTGACCTCTGGCCTTCTTAGCTGTTCATTATATGCTAATTATCATGTATTAGCATGCAAAAAGACACTCCTACTAGCACAATGACAGTTTACAAATTCCATGGCCACATCCAGAAATTACCCTATATGTTCCAAAAGCAGGAGGAGCCCTTAGTTCTGGGAATCGCCTGCCCCTTTCCTGAACATCTCATGAATAATCCATCTCCCTTGTTTAGCATGTAATCAAGAAATAAGTATAAGTACACTCAGTCAGGCAGCCCATGCCACTCACTGCTCAACCAATGAGTAGTCCTTCTTTTATTCTTTTACAGTCTTAATAAACTTGCTTTCATTTTACAGATTCACCTCAAGTTCTTTCTTGTGCAAGATCCAGGAACTCTCTCTTGGGGTCTGGATTGGACCCCCCTTTCCAGTAACATATGCATTACCTCTCCTCAAACTCAAGGCAAAGTCCTCAAGTTTCAGATAAAACCCATATGAGGGAGGTGAAGGATCAAGTCTTAAGAGCAAAGGAACTAAGAAAAAGGAAGTGTGGAAGTGTAAGGCCGTGCTCTTGCCATTACCAGGTGAAGGCCAAAAGTATCCAGTACTACTTGCTTCCTGCTGCAAGGGAATTTTGGAAGAGTTTTAATGATGTGTATTGCATAATGCCATGAGCAGAGCTTATGCTAACAACTTCACATGCATTATTTTACTTAATCCTTACAACAACGAGTCTCTAAGGTATTCTTATCCTTATTTTTCAGAAGAGGAAACTGAGTTTTGAAAACTCAGTGCCTGGCCTAAGTTCATATAATGGATAAGAGGCAGAGCTGGGATCTAGGCATTCTGGCTCAAGGGCCATCTCCTTTCAACACAACAATATGATGGAGGACACCCATGCTGTCCTCCTAAGTGTCCCTTTGAATTCACAAAATAGGCTGAGTAAACCAAACCCACTGGCAACTCTTCTTAAAAACATTTTTAAGGACAAGAAACTTATTAGCATTTTAAATATTCCTGATTGCCCAGTCCTCAATACTCTATGTTTTGAGTGGCTGGAAGGAGCCTCAGCTTCCCTGAAAGCTCAGGGGTCCCACCCTTCTTACCCACCCAGGAGGAAAGCCCAGGGCCTCTGGCTTGTTTCTCATGTTTTTCTTTTGGGCAGTTTGATCACTGATTGAGTAAGGAATGATCTTTAGATTGTGGGACTTTTGTTTTTGTTTTTGTTTTCAATTTTGTTAAACCAAGAATGATTTCTCCTGCTTCCTTCTCCTCACCATCGTCCCAGACAAAGTTCAAAGGCCACTTCTCAAGCAGCTTTTGGCACCTTCAGCCTCAGAGTGGAATCTTTTAAATACAGGAACCCTGTGTCCAGGAAAGGGGAAAGGAACTTTGCCAATGATAGTGACCACAGCAAAAGCAAATAATAATAATATTATTAATAATAAAGAGAAATAAAAGAAATAATAAAATAAAAAACAATAGCACAGCCCTTGTTGAGGTCAGCAGGGAGGAGGGGCTGCCCGGAGTTGGGTCCTTGTCTGGATTTTGACACAGCAACTTCCTGTAGTGAGCACTTTGTATGAATCGTGGACTTCCTGTGCTCAAGGCACAGGTATTTATTCTGTAATCTGTCTAGAGCACACACTGAAATCCAACCTTCTAATAAACATGATGGCGCAGTCCCCTCCCCCCCCAAAAAAAAGGTTGATTTCAATTCATCCTCTATGGTTGTAGAAATATCGGATCTGCAGCTCCTGCATTAAGTTCAATCCCATTCCAATTGCCGTTTTAGTGTTCTCACTCTAGTCTGACCACAAACTTTCCTAAACACTAAAGGGAGCTTTGTTCTGGGGGAGATAGGCAAAATCCCCAGACCTGAGAACTCAAAGACAGTCAAGCAGAGGATAGCTCTTCTCCAGAGCTTAAAGGCAAATATTTTCTTTTTCCCTGGTTTCACCTGATTGCTTTGTGCACTGAGTGAACTTATTTGTTCTTGAGTTCCAGTAACCCAGGCAGGAAATTTCATAACACTTCTCATTTAGTACCTCAACACTAGTTGATGCATCTAGGATTACACACACACAACAGGCTTAGTTCCATTACTTATAGCGGCCAGTTTCTCAGTTCAGTTTTGTAAAAATGAAAGCTGCTAGACTGAAACTCACAGTATTGTGTAACAAAAACTATCAGATTGTGATCAACTAGAACACTAGAATTAAACTTGACCTTATGATTTTTAGAAAGTCAACAGATTTTGAAGGAGCCCAACCAGTGTATTCGTTTCATTTTTACTAATTCTTTTCTTCATACTAAGCTAGAGATGAAAAAAAATGACAGAGTTCCTGTTTTCATTTCATTACAGCAAAATAAATTTTAGTGTTCCATAGTTCTGTAGGATGGCTATAGTTAACATAAAATTTCAAATAGCAAAGACATTATTAAATATTCCCAATGCAAAGAAATGATAAATGTTTGAGATGATGGATGTGCTAATTACACTGATCTGATCACTGTATATTTTGTACATATATAAACATGACTATGTATCTCATGACTAGGTGCAATTATTATTTGTCAATTTTAGAAAATAAAAAAGCAGAAGAGATCTGCTACCAAATAAATGCAGGCATTTTCTATAGTCTCTTACAGCTTGCCTTCTAAGCAGGCTTAACTGTTCTCATGATAGAGTGTTGACCATCACCAAGAGGGAATCTTTCATTTTAGGAATTATCAGGGAGTTCTCTCTGTAGATAACCAAAGTTTTCCTAGTTGTGCTTCCACCCATTTTTCTTAGTGCCATCATTTAAAGCAATGCCTCACCAACTATCAGAGATGAGGGCCAGTATTTTTTTTTTCTAGTTCATTATAAATCAATGTATATATCTGTAAAACAAAATCACACAGTTTTATATCATGGCAACATCAAATTGCCATAAATGTTTCTAAACTTTGGACCCCAATTTCTGAATATATCACAGACTGCTAACAAACAGCTCACAAGCCAGCACCACGGGCAGACCATATTTGGAGCAGCACTCAAAGGTGGTCCTAACAACCTGACTTGGCTTGGCACTTCTAGAAACTGATCCTGATGCAAGGCTTCTTGTAAAAGAGTTTATACTGGAAGTTAAAAAGCATCAAATTATTAAATACTGGGAATGGAGTAATGAAGTAGACAGAGCAGGGAAGGAATAAAGTATGAATTTTCAAGCTGGTTAGCCATATGGACAACTGGAGCTCAATTTTGCTAGGCAACTCTGGAAGACAGTGTCAGATAAAATTAAGATATATAACCATAGTATTATAATAATAATATGATATATAACTATAATATTCCCCTTATTCCCATCAAGGAGAAAGAAAACTGTGCTTTTCATCCACCAAATCCTTGCTTAATATCGGAAGACAGAAGCTTCCATGACATTAACTTTCTGGCACTTCTGGCTTTTCCTACACACTTGCTGTGTACACCACCATGTCTGGGGGAAAAGGCCCACAGGCAAAGTGATACCAACATTCACACAACTAGCTTTCAGCTGTAGACGTGGCTGCCAAGAGGAACTTGATGCAGTGCCAGCTACAACTGCTCCACCATGCAGCTGGATATTACACAAAGAGTATGAACAAAGTTCACAGGGGAAACAAGGCTCTTCAACACATGAAAAGATACTCTACTTCATTCATAATGAGATCCGTGAAAATTGTAACTGTATAAAAATGCCATTTCTCACCTAGTAGATGGGCAAAAATCCAAAAGTCTGAGCACACATTCTGTACGTGAGGCTGTGGAAATGTGCATTCACGTACATTGCTCTTGGATATGCAAATTAGGCCCACTACTGTGGAGAGCAATTAGGCGATATATTTCAAAATTAAAACTGCAGAGTTAAGTTTTGATCCAGGAGTCTCACTCCTGAGAATGTATCCTATGGATACGCCCACAGGCATTAGAGATGAAAAATAAGCATTGCTATTTGTTTTTCTTGTTTTTCATGAATAACATTGTAAAAATAGAATATGGGCAGCGACTCAAGCATTCACCTTTGAGACTGGTTAAGTAAACCATGATGATTTCACAGGATGGAATTCTATGCAACTATTTAAAACAAACCAAGACACCTTCTTTTACATAGATTGAAAGATGTCCAAAATATATTGTTAAGTTTTTAAAAAGGTACAAAATAACAGATATAGTATGATTCCTTTTGCATATATGTATTTGGTTTTAATAGTCTAAAGAAACTCTCAGAAGAATTCAAAAGATCCCTACCAAACAAGACGAGAGAACAGAGCAGCAGCAGCAGGAGCAGAAGTATAATAGATCTTTTTGCATCATTCTGGCTTTTTAATTATATAAGTGGGTTATCTAATTATTCAAATAATTTAATTTAAAAGGGATAGGAAGATTAAAATAGAAATTTGTTAAAAATACAAAATTATAGATAGATAGGAGGATGAAGTTGCAGTGTTCTATATCTCTGCAGGATGACCATGGTTAGCAATGGCATATAGTTTCAAATAGCTAGAAGGAGGATATTGAATGTTCTCAACACAAAGAAATGATAAATTTTTAAGATGATGGATATGCTAATTACACTGATCTGATCACTGTATATTTATATGCATTGCAACATCACTCTGTACCCCATAAATATATATAATTATCATGTGTCAATTAAAATTTTTTAATTAAATAATTACAAACAAGAAAATTTTAAGTAATTGGTTGTATATCCTTGCTAAACCTATTCTTACTCACACTAAACCTCTCCAGCTCATTCATTCTTTTCTCTCATATAAAAATTTCTAAATTTTTATCATTCTGATGCCTTTTCTTCAGATCTGCAAACATTTTGATGTTCCTTTTAAAACAGTTCCCCAAACCAAAAACATGATATTTTTCCCATTTCACATTCTGTAATTAAAATAGTATTTAAATTCTTAGTAGACTTTATAGAAATATTCAACAACAAAAAGTTGTCCATTATTACCTCTCTATTGGAATTTTTCCCCATATGAAGAAGACTTAAAACTGCTTTAATATAAAATAAATTTGCAGTAAAAATAGTTCTTACAAAACTGGCTAAAAATAGCAAGCAGGAATCAAAAAAACACAACTTCAAATGAGGTGTGGGGTTAGAGTAGAATGCAATTGTTGCTTCCGTTATTCTAAAGTGTGAGTCTCTACTTAATTTAGTGTACACTTTCACTATAACTTTTCATAGTCACATAATTTCAGGATCACATCAAATAATATGTCTAAATTCTTTGCACATAAAGCATTACTTCCAGTCTCTCCATAATCTGCCCCTCTAGCCCATCTCTGCCGCCTTCTACCACCAACACCATCTACCCTACACTGATCACCATTAATATTTTTAAACCTAAGTTCAAAACAAAAATATCTTGCACTTATCTGCAGTACCTTTATAATAATGCTACAAATATAAAATTATTTTAAAATGCTAGAACTCTAAAGTTATTTTAAAATTAAAGGCTTATTTAAAAAAAAACCACTCACCCTATTGTTAAAGTTTATCTCATAGAAATTAACTTCTCCTTCAGCATAGAAAGTTATTTTAAATATTAATTCCAAAATATATGCTCTATGCATATTTCCTAAACATGGTTTCCATGTCTTTATTTTAGTTTTTGATAAGAAATACAGAAACTTTATGCACAACCTCCAACTCCAACTATAGTATTTTTTAGACTACGTGAAGTCTAGAGATTATCATATGAATTCATTTGGCAGATGTGGAAACTGAAGCCTAAGAGGGTAAAGTAATTTCTGCAAGGTCGCAAAGCTACATTACAACTAAGCAGAATTAGAACACAGATGACCTGATTTTCAGGACAGGGGTTTTTCTGGTCCTTTTGAATCAGGTGATTAAGTTGAAAACAAGTTGGTTGTAGAGCAAAAAAAAGAAAAAAAAAAAAAGCATCAAAAGCACTGATCCTTAATAGGTATATCCAGTTACAATTTTGAACTTTTCAGTCAGCGATGAATACTTTTTCTTTAAAACCAATGGCAAAGGCTAAAGAAGCAGCATTATCTATGGTATATTGAAGCTGACTGTGATTGCTGGAATTCTAAAGAATGATACACAGCATTCTCCCCTTCTTTCTTGTTCTCTATTTTTAAATTAATATTTCAATTATTAGTAAACATTTTAGAAACATTCAACAACAAAAAGTTGTCCATTATTTCATCTCTGTTGGAATTATTCCCCATATGATGGAATTATTCCCCATATTATATTAAAGCAGTTAAAACTGCTTTAATATAATAAATTTACAACAAAAATAATTTTTATAAAACTGGCTAAAAATAGCAAGTAGACACCAGTCGCAGTCATGGAAGATGACCTACTCAGATGTTCCTTCAATAGAAACTGCTTCAAGGAAACATAATGAATAAACAATCTTCAACTGGCACACCTTATTGATAAACATCACATTATTCACATGATCCATATGCCCTTGGGCTGCTGCCAACCAACGACCATGTAAAACAGAGATACTGGAACAAAGCCATCATTGCTTCCTATGAACTTTCTCTAATGGGCAGCATTTGCTTGGATATTCCCACTGGGCCAGCCAAGATGTTTTCACATCTGTACTATGATCTGAATCTCCTCCTATCCAATGTTTCCCTCACCTTCATCTTTTGCACATGTAAGACCAGCATTGCAATATGAAGGCTCCCTCCTCTTTTATCTTTTAAGGCATTTCTTCCAATAAATCTCCCATTCTATCTTGGTGTCTGCTTCTGGAAGGACCTAACTGACAAAGCATCGCAGGCAGAAAAGTAGCAAAATAAATAAGTTTTGTTAATAACATATCATAATAATTATGGCATTTATTGGCCCTTTCACTCAAATATACCCCTCAACAGACAGTTTCACTGTTTGTTATGTCCTAAGATGTTAGGCATAAATAAGTGACAAATATACAACATAGAGTGTGTTAGAGAAGCACATCTCTTTTTCCAAGTTTTCCAATCCCCTACCTGTGAAAGAGAAGAAAGTATGTGGCTCCTAAGAAGCCAGCTAAAACCCACCAAAACCAAGATGGCCACAAGAGTGATTTCTGGTCATTCTCACTGCTACACTCCCATCGGCGCCATGACAATTTACAAACGCCATGCCAACATCAGGAAGTTACCCTATATGGTCTAAAAATGGAGGCATGAATAACCCTCCCCTTATTTAACATATCATCAAGAAATTACCATAAAAAGGGGCAACCAGCAACCCTCCAGGGCTACTCTGTCTATGGAGTAGCCATTCTTTTATTCCTTTACTTTCCTAATAAATTCTTTCTTGCATGAGATCCAAGAACCTTTTCTGGGGGTCTGGATCAGGACCCCTTCCCTGTAACAAAACTAATTAATAAAATTGGGTGGTAGGGGAAAAGAGAAAGCAGTAGGTGGGTATTTTAAGTGCTGATTCTCATAGGAAATCAACAGACAATCCCTGAGAAAAAGAGAAGATTAAGGGCATTATTACAATTTTTTTTTTGGTGGGGGAATACAGGGATTTACTCTGTCGCCCAGGCTGGAATGTAGTGGTACAAGCTCAGCTTACTGCAAACTCCATCACCCAGCGTCAAGCGATTCTCCTGTCTCAGCCTCTTGAGTAGCTGGAATTACAGGTGTGCACCATCAAGCTCAGCTAATTTTAGTATATTTTGTGGAGAAGGGATTTAGCCCTACTAGCCAGGCTGGTCTCAAACTCCTGAGCTCAAGTGATTCACCTACCTCGGCCTCCCAAAGTACTAGGATTATAGGCATGAGCCACCACACCAGATAAAAAGTAACAATTAAAAATGGGCTGGATGTGGTAGCTTAATTTTTGACTAAGCAAATTCAAAAGATGAATGATAAACTGAGAAAATATACTCACAATTAAATGGCTAATATTCTTAATATATCAAGATTGCTTACAAATTGAGAAAAAACTAAAATCTGATAGAAAAGTGGCAAAATATATGAGCAGACATTTCAAAGAAAAAATGGCACTTAAATGCATGAAATAATACTCAAACTCACTCTCACTAAGGGAAATGCAAGTAAAAAGTGCAACAAGCTACAATCTCTCATCTATCAGATTGGCAAACATCCAAAAATCTGACAACATACTTTATCAGCAAGGTTGTAGTAAACAGCTGATGGGAATACAAAGTAGTACAACTGTTAGGCAAATAAATTTGATAATGTCTAGGGGAAAAAAGGTACAAGCAATCTGTATAGCAATCTCACTTCTAGGAATCTACTCCAAAATATTCTGGTTAAAAATACAAAATGATTTATACAAAATATATTTTTCCAATGGCAAGATGCAAGATTTTCCAATCTGTAAGGTGCAGGGCAGTATACATAATATGATACCACTTGGATAAGAAAAATGATTATTAATATAAACAGGAATATGTTTTATTTGTAAAAAGAAAAACTAATATAAAATGGATTAATAGATCAGTGGTTCTCAAACTTTAGTGTACATAAAAATTATCTTTAGGGTCAGTTCCCAAAGTTTCCGATCTAGAAAAAATCAAGGACTTGAAAATTTGTATTTTTAACAAGTTCTCAGGTGATACTGAAGCAACTAATTTAGAAACCACATTTGACTAAACTAAAAACAAATGAAAACAGTTGAACCTATCAATATATCAAATTGTATTATATACAGATAATAACATCTTTTAAATGACTTTTGAGTATTTCAAGTGTACATCTTAAGTAGAAAGAGTTCCAATTATAAACAGAACTTAAGATGAATCTTTAGTCAGAAACTACTAGTAATATTAATATTAATTTGAAACTAGTTTATATACAAATAAATACGTAGATACATTTGTGCATGAAGATAAATCAAAGAGGTTATAATGTCAATGTTAAGAACCCAAATTGTCAGTATAAGAGAAAAAAGTTTCAAGTTAAGTGAAAATTCTATAATGTCAAATTTGAATTGTAAATATCAGTATTATTTCAAGATTTTGCTTTTCTTTTCAACATTATATTCCTTAGTGCTATAATTGCAAAAATCTAGAGGACAATGACCACCCAAAAAACAAGATTGCTCCTACTGCTCACATTTAATTAGGATTTCCCACAACAAGCAACCAGAGTTCTATCACAGAATTCTGATTCCGGATTTGGGGCAGAAAATACATGAAATGGGCCTTTAACAAATTATTGTGCCAGAAAGCAAGGAGGGTAATTAAAGACTAATGGGAAGCAGAGTATGATGACTCATGCCTATAATCTTATTGCTTTGGGAGGCTGGAGCAGGAGGATTGCTTGAGGTCCGAAGTTCAAAACCAGTCTGAGCAACATAGTGAAACCATGTCTCTACAAAAAATAGGTGTGCATGATGGCATGTGACTGCAGTTTTAGCTGCTAAGGAGGCTGAGCGGGGAGGATTGCTCGATCCCAGGAGTTTAAGGTTACAGTGAGCTATGATTACACCACTGCACTCCAGTCTGGGCAACAGCACAAGACTCCATGTCTTAAAAAAAATAAAAAACTAATGGGATATGTCCAAAGGCTATAGGAGCAAATAAATATGAAGGAGGAATCCATTGACCAAATATGAGAATGATGAAAAGAAGTAGTGACTGCAATTAATTTCTTATAATCCATCAGTTCATCACTAAAAAAACAAAATGCACACATACACACAAATTTAGTTGGTCACCATTATAAGTATTTAATCATTTCCTTACTTTAGAAATTGGCAGTAGAAAGAAAAGAATTAAGCATTCATCTTGCATTTTCTGTACTGCAGAGTAACTAAACAGCCTTAGTTGACAGTGAAAAGTTATTCTCTACAGAGGAATTCTCGTTAATAAAAGTGAAAAGAAAGAGAAAATTCTCGTTAATAAAAGTGAATTCTCGTTAATTCGAATTCTCGTTAATAAAAGTGAAAAGAAAGAAAAAAAGAAAGTGACAATTACAAAATTGTCACTTTGCATTTCCTAATAAAATGATTCAGGCAGTTTTTATCAGTAGATGAAATTACTACATGAAAAGTTGTTAGGGAATTGTATCTCATCAGCATCACAAAAGTAGAATGAGTAGACAGTAACACTATGTACATTCAATGAAGCACATAGCACCACAAGTGTGTGCCAGTAAAGTTGAACCTGAATCTCATCTAACCTTGAATGCTAACTCCTTCAATTATCTGGGATAATTGCAGATATAAGGGATCAAGTAACAAGTTAAATGTAACTCAGAAGAAACATTTAGATAGATCCAGAGTTTGCGACATTGTACAGAATAAGTAACCCAATTTTTTTCAATAAGTCAACAACATTGATGCACAACTGCTCTAGATTAAAAGAGATTTAACAAAATGCAGTATGTGGACCTTGTGTGAGTTCCTTAATTGAACAAACCAAAAGTAAAAAGCTATTTTTGAAACATTCAAGAAATAAGCATTGAATGTATTAGATTATAGCAAGAAATTATTAATTTTATTAGGGGTGATGATAGTTTCACAATTTTTTGAATCTACCTTTTATTTTATTATTATACTACATACATATATCAGAGTAGACTAACACAATGTTTTGGATTTAAAATATTTCACCAAAAAATAAAGAAAAAAGAACAGAGGAAACGAGTGAGATAAAATGATTATTGAATTTGTCATGTGAGTATTTATTATACTATCCTTTCTATTTTATATATATTTAAAATTCCAAACATTTCAAAGGGAGAAGTCGGCTCAAAAATAAACTCTGCAAATCTTATTTAAAGTATTTCATGTAACTTTTCAAGAAATAGAATGGAAGATTCCAGATTATTGGTAATTATATTTTTCAATAATTTGAGACTTTAAAGCCCAGAGTAATAGAAAGTATCCTAGAATACAAATCTGGTAAAAACAAAACAAACAAACAAACAAAAAAAACCTGGGTCCAGGCCAGGTTTTGGACAAAACCTTGTGAATTTGGGCAAATCATGTAATCTTTTCAGATCTCATCATCTGTAAATTAGGTACTTGGTCCAGATGACTTTATGTCTTATCTTCACCTCTAATCAATAGAAAGTAATATGAATGCACTCTTGCTAATAAGCAAAGGCACACAATTGAGTAACAAAAAAAAAAAAACACATGAAAGAGCAGCTTAATCAGAATAACCTCCTTGAGGTTACTGGCATATGTGAAATATGTGGATTAGATTAACTTATCTTTAAGATGTTTCCTAGCCCTAAAATTTCATGAAATGTAACCACTGTAGTCGTGAGCCAAATAATTGTTTTACATCAAATTCTAACGGCCGATATTATCTCTCAGTTTCAGCCAGGCTATTGTATCTGTATTCCAGAAAGACAGCATGCTTATCAATCAATAAGATAGAAAAACGTAGGTAGACCAGGTATTCTCCAACCTTCTTATCCCTGGATATAATCCATGACCTGTATTAAGAAGGAGCCTATTAATAATAGAGAGGGAGCAAGTTTTTTCAGTGTTGTATTGCAATATCTCAAGAGACACTTAATGCTGTAACCCCAGATGAGTGTCCTTTAATATAAACTCTCAGAAAAAACAGTTATGATTAAGAAGTAATTGATATTGAGCTGGAGAGTTTAGAGTGTCCACAGTTTAAAAAGAAGACAAGGATTTAAAGCAACCTTGGTAAGTGATCTTAAAATATTATATTTGATTAGTTGTTATTGTGGTGGAGGGAAGTAAGGGGAAGCAGTTGACTAGGATCAACAGATAAAATTTACAGGGAGCCATTTTTGACCAAACATGGACTCCTATGAAACATACTTCGTAAGGGCTACTGCAGTCTGAAGGGATAGAATGAATCATTTTGAGAGTGAACTCACTACACTGGAGGTTATTTCACCAGAGGTTACAGTGCATTTTGCAAACAGTGCTAAGGCCTCAGGCATGGCATAATTTACACAATTTTAAAATTATAGAATAATAGAAGTGGAACTCAAATTAGCCACTTCATCAATTTTTTAAATGTATGATATGATACTGTCACAGAAGTATGATGAAGAGATCTAGATTACTAGTAATTACTGTTTTCTATTTGTCTGAGAAAATTACATCTTTTAAGTAATGGAATTTATAACTGGAAATTCAAGTTTGGCTATTCTGTATATGAAATAAGGAGGATAGCTATAAATATTTGTTAAATGAGTAAATACTTAAGAACTCACAATTGTGAAATTTAGGAAGAAAAATGCAATTCATTCACCAAATAGATTTTGAAAGCCATCTCTGTACCAGAAGTTGGCAAAATTCTTGCATTCATGGTGCTTTTATTCTAGCTGGAGGAGACAGACAATAAACAATAAAAAATAAATAAACTTCAGGTGATAAGCTTTATGAAATAAATAGTAAAGCAAACTAAGCAAACAGAATGGAGGAGCAACTAGTTTATATTGGGTTTCCAGGAAAGTGTCTCTAATATGTTAACATTTGAGAAAAGTGGCCTGAAGGAATTAAGAAGGTGAACCACATGGATATCTGACGAGAGAGCAAGTTTGAAGACCTCCAAGGCAGGATAGAGTTTGGTGCTCAAAATAGAGCCAAGAGGCAAGTATGGCAGGAATAGGATGAGCACGAGGAAAAATAGGTAGCCACAGGTTAGGTAGGTAGCCAAACCACTCAGCCATTGCACCCTGTTAAACTAGGGCAAGAACTTCGGCTTTTTGGTCTCTACAAAGAGAAAGTCATTATAAGGTTTTAAATGGAGGAATAACATGTTTCTTTCTTTCTTTTTTTTCATTTCTTTTTTTTTTTTTTTTTTTTGACAAGATCTCACTCTGTGATCCAAGCTGGAATACAGTGGCACAATCTCGGTTCACTGCATCCTCTGCATCCTGGGTTGAAACAATCCTTCCACCTCACCCTTCCTGGTAGCTGGCACTACAGGCCAATGCCACCATGCCCAACTAATTTTTTTTGTATGTTTTTGATAGAGATTGCTCATTTTGCTGGATGTAGAAATGTAGAATAAACTGTGTAGGGAAAAGGGAAGAAAGAATAGGGATATTAGAATATAAGGACCCAGGAATGAAAATACAGTACTTTGGATTGGGGTTGTAGCAGTATAAGTTGTAAAACATGATCCTCAGTTTTGAAGGAACAGTTTTGAGGAGAGAAATTTTCATTTTGGACATGTTAAATATAAGAAGACTATTTGACATATGGGTGGAAATGTCAAGTACATAGGCTGATATATATGCATGAGAATCAGGCTGGAGATGTAAATCTGGGAGTCCTTAGTACACGGATCTGTATTTGAAACCATGGGATTGAACAAATCACCTGAGACATGAGTATAGACAGAGAATAAATCAGATCTAATGACTGAGATACAAAGCAGCCTAATCTTAGAGAGTAGAAAGATAAGGAAGATATAGCAAAGGAGATCAGAAGTGACCAGTGAGGAAGTAAGGGAACCTGGAAAGAGTGGTGACCTGCAGGTGATATGAAAACAGTCAAGCAGAAAGGGATGAGGGCTTCTGATATGCCCAACAAGATAAAGGCTGAAAGTTGACCACTTAATTTGGCAAAAAGGAACACACTGGTGATTCTAATAACACCTGTTTCAGCAGAATAGTGGGGATGAAAGCTTAATTGCTGTGGGTTCAAGAGAGAATGAGAGGAGACAAAATGGTGACAGTGAGTATGAACGAATTTGAGAAATTTTACTATGAAGGAGAGCAAACAGCTGAATAGTACCTGGCAGTGGGAATGTAGATGATTGAAAGAGGAGGGGAGGCAGGTGTTATGCGAGGCTCAGCTTGCTTCAGCTCAGGAGGCAAAAGTCACAGTAAGCTGAGATCATGTCATCGTCTTCCAGCCTGGGCAACAGACGCTATCTCAAAAATAAATATATAAATAATAATTTTTAAAAAGGATCTAGAAAACAACAAAATGGCAAGAGTAAGTTGTTATACATCAATAATCATCTTGAGCAGGCATGGTGGCTCATGCCTGTAATCCCAAAAGTTTGGGAAGTCAAGGCAGGAGGATTGCTTGAGCCCAGGAGTTTGAGACCAGTCTGGGCAACATAGAAAGACCCTGTCTCTACAAAAAATTTTAAAAATTAGCCAGGCCCGATGGTGTGTACCTGTAGTCCCAGCTACTTGGGAGGCCGTCACAGAATCACTTGAGCCTGAAAAATCAAGCCTGTAGTGAGCCAGGATTACACTACTGCACTGTAGTCTGGGTGACAGAATGAGACCCTGTCTCTTAAGTAAATAAATAAATAATAAAAGTTTAAAAATAATAACATTAAATGAGATGGATTAAATTATTCATTTAAAACATATACAGTGACATTATTCAACATAGTACTGGAAGCCCCAGCTAGAGCAATTGGGCAAGAAAAAGAAATAAAGGGCATCCAAATTGGAAAGGAAGAAGTCAAATTATACTTCTTTGCAGATGATATAATCTTATATTCAGAAAAACATAAAGTCTCTACTTTTGATTATGAGTTCTAATACCAAAAAAACTATTATTTTAGAACATAAAATAAATTCAGTACGCTGGAAGATACAAAATCAATATATAAAAATCTGTAGCATTTGTATATGCAAGCAGTGAACAATATGAAAAAGAAATAAAAATGTAACCTCATTTACAATACCCCCAAACAAAATTAAATACGTAGGAATTAACAACCAAAGAAGTGAACAATCTCTACAAAGGAAACTATAAAATGTTGATTAAAGAAATTGAAGAGGATGCAAAAAAGTCTAAAGATATTCTATGTTCATGGATTAGAATAATCGATATTGTTAAAATGTCCATACTACCCAAAGCAATCTACACATTCAGTTCAATCCCTATCAATACACCAATGACATTCTTTACCAAAATAGAAAAAAAAAATCCACATTTTATATATAATAAAGACTCAGAATAGCTAAAGCTGTCCCAAGCAAAAATAATCAAACTGGAGGAATCATATTGCCTGACTTCAGATTATACCTCAGAGCTACAGCAACCAAAACAGCATAGTACTGGCATAAAAATAGACACATAGGCCAATGGAACAGAATATAGAATCTAGAAACAAATTCATACACCTACAGTGAACACACTTTCAATAAAGGTGCCAAGAACATGCATTAGAGAAAAGATAGCCTCTTCAATAAATGGTGCTAGGATAACTAGATGTTCATATGTAGAAGAATGAAACTAGACCCTATCTCTTGCCATATACAAAAATCAAATCAAAATGGATTAAAGACTTAAATCTAAGACCTCAATCTATGAAACTATTACAAGCAAACACTGGAGGAACTCTCTAGGACGTTGGTCCGGGCAAAATTTTCCTGAGTAATACCCCAGAAACACAAGCAGAAATGGACAAATGGGATCATATCAAGTTAAAAAAGCTTCTGCACAGCAAGAGAAACCATCAGCAAAGGGAAGACACAACCCACAGAATGGGAGAAATTATTTGCAAACTTCCCATTTGGTAAGTCATTAGTAACCAGAATACATAAGTAGCTCTAACAACTCTATAGAAAAAAATATAATAATATGGTTTTTAAATGGGCAAATGACCTGAACAGCTATCTCTCAAAATAAGACATACAAATGGCAAACAGGCATATGAAACATCACTGGTCATCAGAGAAATGCAAGTTAAAACCACAACGAGATATCATCTCACCCCAGTTAAGATGGCTTTTATCTGAAAGACAGGTAAATGCTGGCAAGGATGTAGAGAAAAGGAAACCCTTGTACACTGTTAGTGGAAATATAAATTAGTATAACCACTATGGAGAATCGTTCGGAGATTCCTCAAAAATCTAAAATAGAGCTACCATATAATCCAGTAATCTTACTGCTGGGTATATACCCCAAAAAATGGAAATCAGTATATTGAAGAGATATCTGTACTCCTATGTTTGTTGCAACGATGTTCACAATAACCAAGATTTTGAAGCAACCTAAGTGTCCATCTAAAGACGAATGGAGAACAAAAAGAAAACATGGTACACTTTTACATAATGGGGGACTATGCAGCCATAAAAATGAAGAAGATCCTGTGTTTTGTTTTTGCTTTTGTTTTTGTTTTGAGACAGGGTCTTGTACTGTCACCCAGGTGATGTTTGTCTTGGTATTCTCATGGTTCATTGCATCCACCACCTCATGGGCCCAAGGGATCTTCCAACCTCAGTCTCCCTAGTAGCTGGGGCTATAGGCATGCACCACCACATCCAGATAATTTTGGTATTTTTTATAGAGATAAGGTTTTAGATGTTGCCCAAGCCAGTCTAGAACTCTTGGGCTTAAGCAATCTGCCCACCTCCACCTCCCAAAATGGTGGAATTACCGGCATAAGCCACCATCCCCAGCCTGATCCTGTCATTTTAAACAACATGCATGGAACTAGAGGTCATTATGTTAAGTGAAATAAGCCAGCCATTGAAAGACAAACATCACTTGTTCTCACTTATTTGTGTGAAATACAAATTAAAGCAATTGGACTCATGGAGATAGGGAGTGGAAGGATGGTTATCAGAAGCTGGGAATGGTAGTTGGAGTTGAAGGGTAGAAGAGTGGGGGTGGCTAATGGGTTCAAAAAGTGCTTAGAGAGAATGAATAAGACCTAGTATTTCATAGTAGAACAAGGTAATTATAGTCAATAATAATTTAATTGTACATTTAAAAATAACTAAAATAGTATAATTGGATTACTTGTAACACAAAGGATAAATTTTTGAGGTGTTGGTTACCCCATTTGCCATGTGATTATTATACATTGCATACCTAAACCAAAATATCTCACATACCCCATAAATATATACACCTACTAGTACCCATCAAAAAACGTTTTATAAGATTTATTGTGATCCAATAGATGAAAAAACAAGACCAGGCACCAGGGATATTTTCAACATAGGAAAAATTATGCGAGGACACAGCAAGAAGGCATCTATGTGTAAGCCAAGGAGAGAGGCTTCAGAATAAAAACAATCCCATAGATACTCTTCGAATTGTGAGAAAATAAATTTCTGTTATTTAATCCTCCTTCCCTATCCCCACCACAAAATAAATTAATAAATAACAAGATTCAACTATATGCAGCCTACAAAGAACTCACTTTACCTATAAGGACACACATAGACTGAAAGTGAAGGAATGGAAAATGGTTTCCATACAAATGGAAACAAAAGAGAGCAAGAGTAGTTATGCTTATATTAGACAAAACAGACTTTGAGTCAAAACTGCAAAAAGAGAAAAAGATGGTCTTCATATAATGATAAAGATGTCAATTCAATGGGGGTAAATAATAATTGTAGATATATATGCTCATAATACTGGAACACCCAAATATATAAAGCAATTGTTTTTTAGATCTAAATGGAGAGATAGACTGCAATGCAGGGATAGCCCACTCTCACTAACGGACAGATTACCCAGACAAAAAATAAACAAAGAAACAACAGATCTAAACCTCACTTTAGATCAAATGGACCTAATAGAGGTTTACAGAACATTCCACCCAACAGCTTTGGAATACACATTTTTCCCAATAGCATGTGGAGCATTCTCCAGAATAGATCATGCATTAGGCCACAAAACAAGCTTTAGTCAATTTAGGAAGATCAGAATAATTTCAGGTATGTTTTCTGACCACATGTTATAAAACCAAAAATCAACAACAGGAGCAAATTCAGAAAATTTACAAGTTCATGAAAATTAAACAACATGCTTGTGAACAATCATTGGTTCAGTGGAAAAAAATTCTTGAGAAAAGGCAGGGTATGGTGGCTCACACCTGTGAAACCAGAATTTTAGAAGCCTAAATGACAGAATTGCTCAAGGCCAAGAATTCAAGACCACTCTGAGCAATGTAGTGAAACCCCATCTCAACAAAATAAAAATAATAAATAAATAAATAATTTTTTAGACAAATGAAAATGAAACAACATATCAGAACCTTTGGGATACAGTAAAAGAAGTTCTAAGTGGGAATTTTATAGCAATAAATTCCTACATCAAAAAAGAAGGAAGATCACCAACAACCTAATGATGTATCTTAAGGAACTAAAAAGAAAAGAACAAAATAAACCCCAAATTCATAGAAGAAAGGAAATAATAAAGACCAGAGCAGAAATTAATGAACTAGAGACTTAAAAATACAAAAGATCAATGGAACCAAGATTTGGTTTTATAGAAAGATAAACAAAATATACAAACTTTGAGTTAGACTAATAAAAAAATAGAGAAGACTCAAATAAATAAATTCACAGATGAAAAATGGGGCAAAACAACTGATACCATGGAAACACAAGAGATCAATTGTTGGTGAACAATTATACATCAACAAATTTGATAACCTAGATAAATAAACGGATAAGTTTCTGGACACATAGAACCTACCAAGATTGAATAATGAAGAAACAGAAAATCTGAGCAGACGAATAAAAACTGAGGAAATTGAATAAGTCGAAAAACACCTCCCATCAAAGAAAAACCCACGAGCTGATGGCTTTGTTGCTCAAATCTACCAATCATTTAAGGAGGAACTAATAGCAAATTATCCTCAGACGTCTCAAGAAAATCGAAGGAGAGGATCTAATTCCAAATTCATTCTACAAAGCCAGCATTACCCTGATACCAAAATCAGAGGAAAACACAACACAAAAAGAACACTATAACTATGATGAACATAGATGCAAAAATCCTCAACAAAATACTTGGAAACTGAATTTAGCAGCACATTAAAAAGATTATCTATGATGGTCAAGTGGAATTCATCCCAGTGTTGCAAAGATGATTCAATATAGGCAAGTCAATAAATGCGTTATATCACATCAACAGAATGAAAGACCAAAACCATATGATCATTTCAATAAATGCAGAAAAAGCATTTAATGAAATTAAACATCACTTCTTGATTAAAAAAATCAACAACATAGGATTAGCAGATACAAACTATACAACAAGGACCATGTATGATAAACCCACCGTTAACATTATACTGAATGAGAAAAAGTTGAAAGCTTTTCCCCTAAGATCTACAGCAAGACAGGGATGCTGATTTTCACCACTTCTATTCAACATAGTATGGAAAGTTTTAGACATAGCAATTAGCCAAGAGAAGTAAACAAAGGGTATCCACATTGGAAAATAAGAAGTCAAACTGTCCTCATTTACAGATGACATGACTGTATATGTAGCCAACCCTAAAGACTCCACCAGAAACCAGTAGAACCCTTAAACAAATTTAGTGAAGTTGTAGAATACAAAATCAACATACAAAAATTAGTAGCATTTCTATATGCCAATAATAAACTATCATAAAAAGAAATTAAGAAAACAATCCCTTTACAATAACTATTAATATAAAAAGTACTTAGAAATAAATTTTAAAATAAGGGAAAGATCTCTACATTGAAAACTGAAACATAAGTAAAAGAAGTTGAAGAAAACACAAATAAATGGAAAGATATTCCATGTTTATGGATTGGAATAGTTAATATTGTTAAAATTTCCATACTATCCAAAGGGATCTACAAAGTCAATGTAATTCCTATCAAAATGTCAATGACATTCTTCACAAAAATAGAAAAAAAATCTTACAATGTGTATGGAACAACAAAATACACCAAAATTTAGTTTAGCACAAAAAAATAAAAACTAGCTGGTGGCATTACACTACCTGACTTTAAAATACAAATCTATAGTAACCAAAACAGCATGGTATAGGCACTGAAAACAGACATACAGACCAGTGGAAAGGAATAAATATCACAGAAGTAAATTCATGTAACTGCAGCCAACTGATTTTCAACAAAGGTGCCCGCCCATATAGGGGGAAAGAACAGTCTCTTCAATAAATGGTGCTGGGAAAATTAGATATCTACATATAGAAGAAAGAAACTAGGCCACTATCAGTCACCATGTACAAAAATCAACTCCAAATGGATTAAAGGCTTAAACATGAGACCTGACATTATGCAACTACTAGAAGAAAAACTTGGAGAAACATTTCAGGAAAATAGCCTGGGAAAGAGTTTGTTGTGCATGACTCCAAAAATGCTGGCAACAAAATAAATGATGGACAAAGGGAACAATCAAGAGTGGGAGAAAAATGTTTGCAAACTATACACAAGACGAGTGGTTAATATCCAGAATTTCTAAAAGACTTGAAAAACTCAATAGCAAAACAAACAAATCATATGATTTTAAAATGGGCAAATGACCATAATAGACATCTCTCAAAAGAAGGCATACACATGGCCAGAAAGTTACAGGAAAAGATGCTCAAATTACTAATCATCAGTGAACCTGCAAACAAAAATCACAAGATATGACCTTATGCCAATTAGAATGGCTATTATCGAAAACAAAAGATAAAAAGTATTGGAGAGAATGTAGAGGAAAAAGAACCCTTGTAACCTTTGATGGGAGTGTAAATTATTATGGCCATATGGAAAACAGTATGGAGGCTCTTCAAAAAATAAAAGTAGAGCTACCATATTAGGATTAGAAGACACACAGTACACAACAGAGACCCCTGCATTTCCATGTTCATTGCCTAGTCAAGATATAAAATCAATTTATGTGTTCATCCATGGATGAATGTATTTAAAAATGTAGTATATGAACATAATGGAATACTATTCATCTATAAAAAAGAATGAATTTCTTCCAAGACAAGATGGAAGAGATTATGTTACTTGAAATAAATCAGACACTGAAAGACAAATACTGCATGATCTCACTTGTAAGTAGAACCTAAAAAGGTGATCTCACAGAAGGAGTGAATAGACCAGTGGTTACCAATAACTGGTGAAGGGAGAAAGTGGAGAGGGAATAGGAAGGATAGGTCAATGTGTATAAAGTTACAGTTAGGAAGGATAAGTTATGTTGTCTTGTTACACGGTAGAGTAAATATAGTTAACAATAATATACTGAATGTTTCAAAATAGCTAGAAAGAACATTCTGAATGTTCTCATTACAAAAAAAATGATAAATGTTTGAGATTATGAATATGCTAATTACCCTGATTTATCATCACACAATGTAAATGTGTATCCAAAAAATCACATGGTACAAAATGTGTAGATATGTGCACATATTTATGTACATAAAAATATGTACGATTATTTTATGTCAATTGTTTTTTAAAAAGTACCAAGTGTATATTATATCACTAATGATAGGATGTCTTCATGACAGGAATAGAAAAACAAATTACACATGTATGTATAATACATGGAAATATTTACAGCTATAAAGGGACATAAAGAGTTAAAAGGATACCTAAGCATATATGGAAATATGTACAAAATAAATGAAGGTACATACAGTGAACAATAACTTTATCTTGTCCATCCTTCTAGCCCTCTCTGTACCTGTAAGACTATTCTACACATAGTGCATGCTTAGTAAATATTTGTTGAATAGATAAATAAATGTAGATATATGTGTATGTGTATGTATAAGGGTATACACAGATAACATAATTCTGAAGTCTTTATAGAATCAGTCATTCATCTGCTTTGAAATACAGAATAAAATAAGTTGTTTCTCCGATTTAGGAGGACAAAGGTACAAAGGAAATAAAATGCACACTAACAGGTTGCCCAAATGTAAGAAATATACAAATGAAATTCTTCATATATGATTTAAAATAATTTTTAATGCTGACTATGCTTATGTAGTCGAATAATTTTTTTCCATTAAAAATAAAAATTAAAAGTCATAAATTGCCTGAGGGAGGAGATAGCATATATGACTAACATAAAAGCATTAGCTTCTAAGAGATAGCTACAGAAAGATGCATGCTGCTTCCAGTGTGTCTAATCAACCAGATATCTCAGGATAGACTTTCCAAATACCTGCTTGGAAATTTGACTGTTTTCTCAGATCTGTACCTGTGGTTTTAATTAAGCTAAAGATCATATCAATGTTTATTCTTGATATAAATGATTCCATCTCCAACTGCTTTCTAGATTTCTAAATAGCATGTGCATCAAGGATAGAAGACACTAAAGGTTACATATTATTTCATGCAGAGACTATCCTTTCCCTATTTTATATTATTGGCATCTTTGTTGAAAATCAATTAACTGTAAATGTGTGGATTTAATTCTAGACTTTCTATCTTGTTCCATTGGTTTGTATGTCTTTTTGTGACTGTACTATGCCGTTTTGATAAATCTATTTTAACTGGAAAGTTCAATCCATTTAAATTGGTGGTGATTACTAATATATATGGATTTATTTCAAACATCTCATTTTGTTTATTTTATGTTGCTTTATAATAATCCCTTTCCCCCTTTCTTGCCTTCTCTTGGATTAATGGACTATTTCCCATCATCTCATTATTTTTTTCTTTTTCTGTTTTGAAAGTTATACAATCTATTTTGGTCTTTATAATAAGTATCCTAGAAATTATAGTATGCATATTTAATTTTTTTGAAGTGTAAAGAGAATCAACATTTTTACTCTCCTTCTAGATAATACAGGGACTCCAATCACCATCCCCTTCTACTTACATCGGGTATTGTTGCTTGACATATTCCTCCTGCTGCTTATTTACTTACTCTCTCTGCTCCAATCCTACTCTATTCTACTCTGCTCTGTGCTGAGACTCTGCAGAATATCTTTCCCAGACTCCCGTGCCCACTGACTGCCTATTGTCTTTTGTGACTAGGGTTACAAAATGGGAGTGAAAGGTCAGAGAAGAGGAAAATAGCATTCCTTCCAATAGTTCCAGTTCTAGTCAATGATGCCTATCAATCAGTAGCTTCAATGGTCCAGCCTTCAGCATTTTTCTGAACCCCACTAACCTTGGCAATTTCCCTCAGAGCAACTAGCATCCTCCAGTGGCACCCCCTGTGAGATGTCCAAGTTGAAGCTTACTGCAAATGGGAAAATTAATGAGTGAAACATACAAGAAAGGTTTCAAACCAAATATAATGTTATAATGACACCTTGTGGATATTGGCAGTATACCACTGACCAAGCTTCAGTGAAATGTAACATTAGCTGTAAAATCACCAAACATAAAATACTACACATTTTGAAACTAAAATATAAAAATAAAAAGACACTTAACCTAAAAAAAAATGAAAAACAAACATAGAACAATAGAAACTACAAATTGGTGAAATCTTTTCCATATTCCTGTGAGACACAGCACTAGATCACTCCTTAAAGACTTGTTTTCTTCCGTTCAATTTACTGCCATTTTAATTTTACCTAGTTTAGGGCCTCATTTTTCTTTTCTTATAAATCAGTGCTTTTTATCCTTTTCTGAGAGTTAAATTTTTCATAATATATATTTCCTAGTTGTGTCTTGCAGAGGTCTACATTAGAAATTTCAATTAAAAAAAAAAAAAAAACTAAGGTTTTAGCAACCTGTCTTTGTAAATTAACTCTGTTTTTGTGTGAGGTAATGAAATTAGCCCTGATATAATCAGTTTATTCATGACTTTTTCTAATTTTTCTAAATTTTGCCTTTTGATAATAACTCTGTATTTGTATAACCCCACGTTACTTCTTATGATGCTCGTGTCAGTTACCACTTAAGCAGAATCAGATCGCTTTCATGTTTTATAATTAAATTAATATGGAAATTTAGTATGCCCTCTAATATTATGAGAAAACAAGAGATACGGTTTGAAAAAATCTAAATTAAAATTTAACTTGGCTATTTATTAGTGAAACCAGGGACAAGTTGCTTTGACTTAAATAACCTGAGTATAGTTCATCTGTAAAACAAAGATTATAAACATTACTAACAAATGTTAAAATATCTAGCAGTAAAATGTATATAAAACACTTATATACTCTAAAGCATTACATAGATACAAGTAGTTAAAATAGAATATATACACTACATTCAACATTTTCATTCACAAAAGTCTACTTACTTTAGAATTTTACGTGAAATTTAAAGTAGTTCATTCCATACATCTGGCAAACAAAATCATCACATAATTTCTGAGGATCTGTTTTTCACAAGATACTCTAAGAGACACAGAGGCAAATACTACCAGTGAGTACCCTTAAAGTTTTCTAATTTTATTGAGGATTTATGTACCCATGGTAAGTTGTTGCATAAAGAAATTTACCTTATCAAGATGTGATAAGAGTTTTAGTCTTGGGTGACATCACAGAAGAAATATTCAACTGGGTATGGAATAGAACACAGATGAAGAAGGACATTTAATGATGAAAATACAGCATGAACAAAGGAATTCTTTGATTTTCTTTGTCTTAACACTGCTATAATATTTCTTGTTAATACAACTCATTTTGCCTCCTAACTATAATTTCCATTGATAGTATTATACGTGTATTATATGTGTAGATGTCATGTTTCCCTGTATATAAATTACATGTTCACAAAGTATACAGATGTCTAATATAAGACATTTATTTTAACAGATGCTGGAGATTTACCCTATATGAGTGATTAACCCCTTAGCAGTGTATGAAAAACATGTACCAGAGCATGTACAAAGTACTTCAGAGTCCCAGAGGAGAGGTGATTAATTGTAAGCTTCAGAATAGCACAAACCAATTTTTGCATTTTGTTCCTATCACCCCAGAGCACCAAGCGTTATATTAGCTTTATAATAGGCACTCAAAACGTTAATGAACAGAAGAACTAATGAACAAACACAAAATGCAGACAAGAACAGGTACACAATTCCATGGGAATTACCCAGACTTGCTGGAAGGAAAAAGGTGGGAAAGTAAATTAGTGCCCAATTTTTGGAGACATGGAATCTTGGATAAAAAAGATTAGACTTGGGCCAGGCACAGTGGCTCACACCTATAATCCCAGCATTTTGGGAGGTGCAGAAGAGCGGATCACTTGAGGCCAGGAATTCAAGACCAGCCTGGTCAACAGAGCAAAATCCCATCTCTACTAAAATTACAAAAAAAAAAAAAAAAAAAGAGAGCTGGACATGGTGGTGCGTGCCTCTAATCCCAGGTACTCAGGAGGCTGAAGTGCGAGAATCTCTTGAACCCAGGAGGTGGAAGTTGCAGTGAGCCAAGATTGCACCACTGCACTCTAGCCTAGGTGACAGAGCAGACTCCTTCCCAAAAACAAACAAAAAAAGAATTAGACTTGAAGTTCTTCAAAGTTTATGGTAAGTACAACTCACTTTTATGTGCTTCAGGGGAAACAAGAAGTGAAAACTATACATGATTTCAAAGAACTATCAAAGTGTATAGTAAGCACAACTCACTGCTATGTACTTCAGGGGAAACAAGAAGTGTAAACTGCATAAACTGTATATGATTCCAAAGAACTGTCCCTCAAGGAATTTAACTTTTTAACAGCCCAGCACTCTGTGCCTGACAAAGAAAGTGTGTATTTGTTTTAATTAATTAGCGCATGGATGGATGGAAGGCTGGCTGGCTGGCTGGCTGGATGGATGGATGGATGGAATGGATGGGAATAGTTTAGGCAACTAATAATCCCAATTACTAGGTCATTTACAGAACTTTTACCTTTGAAAGTAAGATTTGTATTTACCAGGGATGTTGTCACCTGCTTTGTAAAAAAAATTGGTAACAATCGTATCATTTTGTAAAAGATTAACTATTTGACTCCATGGAGCAATGCTATTTAAGATTAAATAACTGTACTCTTGAAGAAAGGTAACATTCATAAAACAAATACTATCTGCAATTAACGTCATTTCTTTCTTTCTTTCTTTCTTTCTTTTTTTTTTTTCTGATATGGAGTCTTGCTCTGTCACCAAGGCTGGAGTGCAATGAGGTGATCTCCGCTCATCAGCTCACTGCAGCCTCCGTCTCTCAGGTTTAAGAGATTCTCCTACCCCAGCCTCCCGAGTAGCTGGAATCGCAGAGGCCTACCACCATTCCTGGCTAATTTTTTTATTTTTTTATTTTTAGTAGAGATGGGGTTCTATGTGGTGTTTTTTTTCCTTTTCTTTTAGCTACTATTAGTGATGTCTTAGGTTCGAATAATATGTGTACACTTTGAAGTGGACTAAGTTGTATTCAGTAGAATTAGGATATAAAGTATGATATAATTTCATAATTGTGAACCAAATTAGGTAGAACATCTTATGTTTTGAAATTTTCTGATAATATTATAACTGTTGGAGATGGCATGTAATCCGTGGTTCACATCTTATGTATTATCTTGACTTCTCTCTTAATGAATGTAAGGTCAGTATTTTTTCACCTGGCAAAATTAATTGTAAGCAGTTCCTTTCCCTATACTTCTTGTAAGATTTATGGGTCTTCTTTTCTCATCTCCATAGATTTTGAAATTATTTTGTGAAATACAAGCTAATATTGCTATATTATAGTTTATTTAGGAAGTAAAATCCAAAAAAGATATATAGACCATATCCAGACCAATGGAACAGAACAGAGGCCTCAGAAGTAATGCTACACATCTACAACCATCTGATCTTGGACAAACCTGACAAAAACAAGCAATGGAGAAAGAATTCCCTATTTAATAAACGGTATTGGGAAAACTGGCTAGCCATATGCAGAAAGCTGAAACTAGATCCCTTCCTTACACCTTATACAAAAATTAATTCTAGATGGATTAAAGATTTAAACATAAGACCTAGCATTGTAAAAACCCTAGGAGAAAACGTAGGCAAAACCATTCAGAACATAGGCATGGGCAAAGACTTCATGACTAAAACACCAAAAGCATTGGCAACAAAAATCAAAATAGACAAATGGGATCTAAACTAAATAGCTTCTGCACAGCAAGAGAAAATACCATTAGAGTGAACTGACAACCAACAGAATGGGAAAAAAAATCTTGCAATCTACCCATCTGACAAAGGGCTAATATCCAGAAACTACAAAAAACTTAAACAAATTTACAAGAAAAAAACAAACAACCCCATCAAAAAGTGGGCAAAGCATACGAACAGACATTTCTCAAAAGAAGACATTTATGCAGCCAACAAACATATGACAGTGAAACTCCATCTCAAAAAAAAAAAGAAAAATGTAAAATTTTCCACTGAACACTAGTATTTTGGATGCATAATAATGTACTACTTTCATGATCTTATTTCCCTTTTTGTTTGAAATGGAGTCTGACTCTGTCACCCAGGCTGGAGTGGTGTGATATTGGCTCATTGCAACCTCCACCTCCCAGGTTCAAGCAATGCTCTTGCCTCAGCCTCCTGAATAGCTGGGATTACAGGCGGCCACAATCACAGTTGGCTAATTTTTGTATTTTTAGTACAGACGGGGTTTTGACATGTTGGCCAGGCTTGGTTCAAAGTCCTGACCTCAGGTAATCCATCCACTTTAGCCTCCCAAAGTGCTAGGATTACAGGCATGAGCCACTGCATCCAGTCTATTTCCGAATTTTTATAGTTTAGTTTTATATGCCTTGTTTAACTAAAAAGTTATTTAAACTCAGATTTTAAATTTTTCAGCTATCTGTAAAACACTTTAATTTTTTTCTTGTTTTTGATTCTTTTTCAATTCCATTGTGGAATTCAACAGTTATCTTCAATGTTCTGTGAACAAGGTATGTAATGTACATATGTATTTGCTTTCCAGGATTTGTGAGCAACTTCCTTTGTGGTCTACTGTATAATTTTCAGAGATATTCTATATGAAAGAATGTGCATTTCCTTTTCTGTTGGGTGCACAGTTGTATATGTATGTTAGATCCTACTTGCTAATTGTGTCATTCTAGTTTTCTCTATTCTTATTTTCTGCCTAATTGATCTTTTCTCATCTAAAAGCAATGTGGAAAACTCTCCCAGAAAGATTGTGGATTAATCCATTCCTCATATTTCTATCACTTTTTATAAAGTTTGACACTGTACTATTTTGGCATAAAAGCTAATGACTGTTACGACTTCTTGATAATCTGTTTATTTTCAATATGAAATTTCTTTTATTTTGGGAAATAAGTGCTCATGAGCACTGAATTGAAAGCTGTGCAGGAAGGGTAAGGAGCACTAAGAGATGACAAATAGTGGCCTGGAAAAGCAAATGGAAGAAACCTTTCAAAGTACAAAGAAAAAAAGATATAATTCATGAGGAAAAAATACTAGAGAATCAGAAGATAAACACACATACACACACACACAATAGAACTCCAAAGTAACATTCTAGAAATTTCTGAACTCCAAGGATAAAGGAAAAACCTTACAAGCATTCAGACTGAAGACATAAGTTGCCTATTAGTGAGATCGGCAATGAATGTCTCATCTGCAATAGTAGAAGATAGAGTGGCCTCCGCAGATGAGTGAGAGAAAATATCTGTAGTCCAACTCTTCTATACCAACCACAGATTTGTGCATATGCATGAATTCAGAAAATACATCAGATTTAAGGAAAGATACCCAACAATAAATGAATGTGAACAGAGTACTCAAAATAAGGGTCTATGAAGAAAAGAGGAGAAGAGTAATTAGCAATGGACTTTGCAAAGTAAATGTATTTACATTTAAATTAATAATGATAAATTGTCTGGGGCTATAGAGAATAAGTAAAAATAAGTAACATCAAAATAGAAAAGACATAATGCCAGAGATATTCTAATAATAGTCCTGAACTGAAAGTAGTAAAGGTGCTTAGCAATTGCTAGGAGCAGGGGGTTGAGGATAAGAACTACTAAATCATTTCAAAAGGCAATGAGAAGAGGCTAGGAGAGGTGCAGGAATGAAAAAATATTTTAAAGATCTTATCTTATTGGGAAGAAAGAATGAGGAAATTGAGCATTCAGAAGGGACAAAGACTGGGCAGCATGTTTTTGAGAAACAGATGTCTAGGTGCTAAAAATTGAAAAATATTGTGGAACCTAGAAATTAATTAGCAGGAAAGAAACAGTAAACAACAAAGTAAAAATGAATTACATAGTACTATGGAAGGAATATCAAGAATATGGTCAGTATATAATACTCCTACAAGTATGTTCATGAAAGACTCCTTTCCAGATTCAACTGAAACAAAACCCAGGGACATGCTAGGTTTTGTTGTCTTCAAGAAAAACAGGGGAAAAGAGCGAAGGAAGGCTGGAAAATGAAATAATAGACTAAGAGATGCCAGAAAAATACAAATGTAAACAAAACAAAAGAAGGAAAAATTAAATCTAAAAAAAGTGACAGAGTGGTTGGCAACATGTGTGTACGACAAATATAGATAAGCTTGTACAAATTGTAAGAACAAATTTCTAGTAGAAAAACGTCAAAGGGCAGAAGCAGAAAATTACAGAGAAGAAAATGGAAATAGGCTACAATCATTAAACAATGTACAGGCTCTACTAGTTGGGGAAATGCAACAATGAGACATGAATTTACTCTCATCAGACAGGCAAACATTAAATGGAGCAATAGCACTTATTTCTATCGGTGATACATAGAAAGTGGTTTTGTGTCATTTTCATTTTAACAATAATATAAATAGAAATGGAAGCCATCATAGTTTTTCTAGAAAACTGTGTGGCAAATCTGTTAGAATTAGACATATCCTTTGATCTAGTAATCCTGCTTCCTGGAATGCCTCCCATAGGAAAAAGAACACTAGAAGGTAAGGATATATGTACACAGATGTTTATTGCAACAGAGCATGTTAAGGTAAAGAGGGGTAACAGGGAAATGGTATATAAAACATGGTATATCCACTATATACAACAAGCAATATTATACAGTCATTAAAAAGAAAAATTAGAGCTGTACTATTTTGTTGAAGATATTTCCAGTTAGTATTGTTAACTGAGAAAGGCAAAAACAGAAAAGTGCACAAAATACCATCCCATGAAAACATGTGCACATTCAATCCTATAAATGTGTCTTAAGAATATCATTATATGATATGACTAGGTATGCACGGGAGAATTGGAAGTAGCAAACAGAAAAAGAATTTCAAGTCTAGAGAGTTAGATTGGACACAGCTCACAAGGACAGCTTCCCAGAACCTACAGGAAATATGCGCTTAGAATCATTGCTCAGGTCATTTAAAATGTTAAGAAAAAGGGGCAGGAGTGAGGAGTGAAGGAGAGGGATCTCCAAAAAGGGAGAGTCTGGAAGCAATTCCTCAGCATTTTAAGTCCTCTGCTATAAAAATAGGAGAATCATCTTGCTTTTGCTTTAACAGCAACAGAAAATAAGATTATGAATTTCAAATTTGGGAGTTGTGAGGGCACTTACATCTAGGGCAGATGGCTGATTTTGGTGATTTTGTCCCCCAGGGACATTTGACACTATCTGGAGACCATTTTGATTGTGACAACTGTGAGTGGAGGGCGTTATTGGCACCTCGTGGGTAGAGGCAACAAGTGATGCAATCATCCCACAACACATATAACAGTCCCCCACACAAAGAATTATCTGGCCTAGAATGTCAAAAGTTCCTAGGTTGAGAAACCTTGCTAGGGTGACCAATCATTTTGGATTGCCCAGGACTGCAGGGTTTCCTGGGACTGGAGACTTTCAGCACAAAAACCAGGATAGTTCTGGTTTATTGCAAATAAAAATGATAAACAAAATACATGATTGTGAACAGAGCACTTTCTGGCATTCAAGATATTGATCCAGGCTGGGAGTGGTGGCTCACCCCTGTAATCTCAGCATTTTGGGAGGCCAAAGTGGGTGGATCACTTGAGGTTAGGAGTTGGAGACCAGCGTGGCCAACATAGTGAAATCCCATCTCTATTAAAAATACAAAAATTAGCTGGGTGTGGTGGGGGCACCTGTAATCCCAGCTACTTGGAAGGCTGAGGCAGGAGCATCGCTTCAACTCAGGAGGTGGAGGTTGCAGTGAGATGAGTTCATGCCACTCCACTCCAGCCTGGGTGACAGAGCAAGACTGTCTCAGAAAAAAAAAAAAAAAAAAAGATACTGAAAGATACTGATATAAGTTATAAATAGATCTCTTATCTCTATGTCTACAGATAGATTCACAGCTCCATTAGAAATTAAAGTGGTGCCACCTATTTTGCCGGGCGCGGTGGCTCAAGCCTGTAATCCCAGCACTTTGGGAGGCCGAGGCGGGTGGATCACGAGGTCAAGAGATCGAGACCATCCTGGTCAACATGGTGAAACCCCGTCTCTACTAAAAATACTAAAAATTAGCTGGGCATGGTGGCACGTGCCTGTAATCCCAGCTACTCAGGAGGCTGAGGCAGGAGAATTGCCTGAACCCAGGAGGCGGAGGTTGCGGTGAGCCGAGATCGTGCCATTGCACTCCAGCCTGGGTAACAAGAGCGAAACTCCGTCTCAAAAAAAAAAAAAAAAAAAAAAGAAAAGAAATTAAAGTGGTGCCACCTATTTTAAGAGTTTACCCCATTTGGAGAGAACTTTTCTTAAATAAAAACTGCAATTCCAATAGTTTTTTCTTAATTATTTACTCGGTAGATGGGCATAAAGACTTATCCATAAAGAAGTATGCATTTGCCAAAATCAAGCTAATATTTAAAGGAGGGAGGTTGCTGAATATCAATTATACCTCAATAAACCTGACTTTAAACGTTTTCCCTATATTTTTAAAATAAGTAATCCCAATTCATAAATTAATCCTAGGTCTAATGTAGATTTATTTTTTAATAGACATATAGTTTAGATCACTTAGTAGGATACCTAAAGAATAAAAATTATGCTTTAAAAGTTTTATCTGTTTTTCAGGGAAAGAGTTTCTGTGCTGCAGGTAACAAAACACTCAGCTACATTAAGTAATAAGGAGATCTACGTCTCAGAAGTATTGCAACTTTGGTGCAGCAAGTCAGTGGTCTGGTTTGTTCCTGTGAATTTCTTGTGTGTTCATCCTCGAATTGGTAAGAAAACGGATGTAACAGTTCCAGACAATCATTTCTTAAGTCACTTTCTTAAGAGCAAGCAGAGTTCCTAACCCCCAACTGACTTCCCTTCCAATTTTACTGGTCAGAATTAGACCACATGCTCACTCTTTTTGTTGTTGTTATTCATGTGGTGAAAATGCCTAACATAACTTTATCGTCTTAACAATTTTTTTTTTTCTGAGACAGAGTCTAAACTCTGTTGCCCAAGCTGAGTGCAGTGGCAAGATCATAGCTCCCTGTAACCTGGAACTACTGGGCTCAAGGGATCCTCCTACCTCAGCCTCTCAAGTAGCTGTGACCACAGGCGTTTGCCACCATGCCTGGCTATTTTTTATTTTTATTTTTTTATTTTTTAGTAGAAATGAGATCTTGCTTTGTTTCCAAGGCTGGTCTCCAACTCCTGGGCTCAAGCGATCCTCCCTCTTTGGCCTCCCAAAGAACTGGGATTACAGGAGTGAGCCACCAAGCCTGGCCCTCTTAACAATTTTTAGTGTACAGTTCAATAATGTTAATGATACATACATTGTCATACAACAGATCTCTAGAAGATTTTCAGTACACATGACTGAAACTCTATACCCATTGAACAACATGGTGTTTCCCCTCCCCCAGCCCCTGGTGACCCCTATTCTACTTTCATTTCCATGAGTTTGATTACCTCAGATAGCTCATACAAGTAGTATCATCCAGCACTTGTCTTTTAGTGATTGGCTCATTTCACTTACCATAAGGTCCTCAAGGTTCATCCATGCTGTAGCATATGACAGAAATTCTTTTTGAGGCTAAGATTCCATTGTATGTATATAAGACATTTCTTTATCTATTCATTCACTGGTGGACATTTGAATCGCTTCTCCATCTTGGCTATTGTGAATAGTGCTGCATGAACATAGGAGTGCAGATACCTTTTCAAGACCTTGCTTTCAATTCTTTCAGATACATATGCAGTAGGAAATGGCTGGATCATATGGGAATTCTAATTTCAGTTTTTTTAGAAACCTCCACGCTACTTTCGATAGTGGTTGCCCATTTTATAATCCCATCAACAGTGTGAAAGTGTTTCCTCCAGGGGCTCACCAACACTTGCTATTTTCTGTTTTTTTGAAAGTAGCCATCCTAACATCATACTGGGTCTGAAATGATAACTCACTGTGGTATTGTGGTTTTGATTTGCATTTCCCTTGATGATTAGTGATGTTGAGCATCTTTTCACATGTGTAGTGGCCATTCATATATTTTCATTGGAAAAATGTCTATTTAAGTTCTGTGTCCATTTTTAGATTGGAGAGTTTTTGTTATCGAGTTGTAGGAATTCCTTATATATTCTGGATAGTACTTTTCTTCTCTGGTATATGGTTTCATATTTTCTTCCATTCTGAGTAGGTTGCCTTTCAATTTGTTTTTTGATTATCATGCTCATTGTTAAGTTAATCACCAGCAAGGAGGATGGGATTATTAGCTCTGTTAAAAAAAAAAAAAAATCTTCTGGGTGGAATGGTTGCCAGGAAATCTATCACTTTGGCAATAACAGGACCCATCTGCCCCAAGTTGGTATTTCACCTCAATTTTATATTGAGAGAAGAGTTCAGATTTTTTCAAATAGAAGTATGTAGACAGCTGTGATGTGAATTGACAGAACATTGGACAGAGCTTCAGATACCTGTGCTCTTTTTAGGACTCTTAGAAACTGCTAGCAGTGTTACCTTGTTCAATACTTAGCCTTTTGAAACTTTATCTGTAAAATCAAAGAGCAGTTTATTAATTCTAGCCTAAATCATGATGGTTTTTTAAGGTAGGGTTTATGAACCTTTCTAAAGTGTGGCATCAAATTGCTGGGTAGGTAGTTGTGCTCAGGTATGAATATGTGTGGATATTGGTTTGTAGGTGGGGGTGGGTATGTATGGGTGAAGGTGTGCATGTTTGTGTATGCAGGATTGTAGAAGGGGTAGGTGAGGGTGGGTAGGGCAGAGGTGTCTGTGTGTGCATGTATGTGCATGAGACTATAGATAAAGATGGATATGGGTATGTGAGGTCAAGGCTTGGTGTGGGAATGCAGAAGTATAAGAAGAATGAGTACTGAGGGTAGGTTGTACATGTGAATGTGGGTGGATACCAGATTGTAGGTGACAGTGGATGCGGGTAGAGCAAGAGGGAAAGGGGTGTGTGTGTGTGTTGGGTTATAAGTGAGGGCGTGGTGGGGTAAAGTGCAGAGTCAGCAAATGACAGGATTATTCTATCAAAAATACTCCCCATTTTACTGATTTATATTTTATATATAGGATATAAACTCACTGTTAGAGATGTTGCAAATATTTTTTTCTAGTGTGTCATTTATTTTTTTAATTGTGTTAAAAAGGTAGAATTGTGTTAAAGTAACAAATCTTATTTATTTGTTTTAATTAACAATACTCCTTTCTTTTCATGTTCAATGTAAAAAAAAACAACACTATAAACTACATGTAAGGAATAATTAAAAAAAAGGTTGCACATAAACTCAAAACCCAGTGATAATCTTAACAACTCAGTCTACAGTTCAAGTCTATAGTGGGAGAAATATGCAATGATGTCATTATATGTAACTGTGTACCTCTATATGGACCTAAATGCTCTGATATTCTATTGATGATAGGATAAATCAGTTACTAAGTTCCTGGGAGGTGATTTGCAACAGGGATCCATAATTTCTCTAAAACCTTGTCCCAGTAAGTCTAGTTTTAAGAATATGTCTAATAAAGCAATTCAAGATGTGAGCATAATTTTAACTATGATGCTTTTATTTCAGCATTGTGTGTAATAATAAAAGCTTAGTTACAATCTAAATAGTTTGGCATTGATTAACTAAAGTGTAAAAGGCTCATACGATTGAATACTCTGCAGTCATAAAAAATATATAATGAAATTAAAACATTCTTACATTTTGCAGTATTTATGTTTTAATCAAATTACCCTCAGCAATAAGCAGTCTTCTGCACCCAGTGGATACGAGTTTTAATGGGGATTGATGGTGATTTTAAAGCTCAAAGGCTTTTAAAGAAACGTGAACTTGAAAGAGGAACTTTGGTTAGTCACAGAGGCACAGGAGGAACATTTAAGCACTTGTGATAGCTGCTTCCAGAACCTGGAAGACAGGAAAAGAAAGGAGCATGCGAAGGCCCTAAAGATTACATTTCAAACTTTTCCTAGATTGCCTTTTGAAATTTTTCCTAGATGTGCTTTAAAATATCTATCCACAGCCTGAAACCAAGATACATTTCCCTAAGTTTTTGAGTTCAAATGACACTCTCTTTCCATTTAGTGGTGTGCTGGTAAATGTTTAACAAGTCCATTCGTGAGGACTCCACTAATTTGCATTTCCCTGATCATTAGTGATGTTGTGCATTTTAAACTATATCTGTTGGCCATTTGTACCTCTTCTTTTGAGAAGTGTCTATTCATGTCTTTTGCCTACTTTTTAATGAGATTGTTTTCTTGCTGTTGAATAGTTTGAGTTCCTTGTATATTCTGGGTATAGTCCCTTGTTGGATGAATAATTTTTCTAAATATTTTCTCCCATTTAACAAGTTATCTCTTTACTCTGTTGATTGTTTCCTTTGCTGTGCAGAAGTGTTTTATTTTGATATAACCCTATTTGTCTGTTTTTGGTTTTGTTGACTGATTTTTTGAGGTATTATTCACAAAATCTTTGACTAGACCAGTGTCCTGAAGTATTTCCCAAATGTTTTATCCTAGTAGTTTTATAGTTTCTGATCTTACATTTAATTATTTAGTCCATTTTGAGTTGGTTTTTTTAATATGGTAAGAGACAGGGATCCAGTTTCATTATTCTACATATGGACATGCAGTTTTTACAGCACCTTTTATTGAAGAGAGTGTCCTTTCCTTCGTTTATGGTGCCTTATCAAAAATCAGTTGATGGTGGATTTACGTCTGGGTTCTCTATTCTGTTCCATTGGTCTTTTTTGTCTGTTTTTATACCAATAGCATGCTGTTTTAGTTACTCTAGCCTTATAATGTATTTTGAAGTCAGGTTGTGTGATGCCTCCAGCTTTGTGAATTTATATTTAGAATTGTTATATCGTCTTGCCGAATTCATTTCTTTGTCATTATAAAACTTTGTCTTTTTTTTTTTTACTCTTTTTGACTTCACTTCTCTTTTATCTAATATAGTTATAGCTACTTCTGCTTGTTTTTGGTTTCTGTTTGCATGGAATATCTTTTCTCACCCCTTTATTTTCAGTCTATGTCTGTCTTTACAGGTGAGTTGAGTTTCTCATAGGCAGCATATAGTGGAGTCATGTTTTTTCAATCCATTTAGCCAGTCTCCATCTTTTAAGTGGAAAGTTTAATCCATTTACATTAAAGGTTACAATGGATATGTGAGGGCTTATTCCTGTCATTTTATTGTTCTCTGGTCATTTTGTATATTCTTTGTTCCTTTCTTACTCTCTCATTGTTTATCACTGTAGTTTGGTGGGTTTCTGTAGTGGTAACATTTGAGTCATTTTTCTTATTTGTATGTTTGCTCTACCAGTGAGGTTTATACTTTTGTGTGTTTTCATTATGGCCAGTATTTTCCATTTTCTTCCAGGTGTAGGCCTCCCTTAAGCATTTCTTGCAGGACCAATCTAGTGGTGATTAATTCCCTCAGCTTTTGCTTATCTGGGAGAGACTTTATTTCTCCTTCACTTATGAAGTATAGCTTTGCTAAGTATAGTATCCTTGGCTATCAGTGTTTTCTTTTGCCACTTTAAATATGTCATCCCATTTTCTCCTGGTGTGTAAGTTTTTTGTTGAGAAATCCTCTGTTAATCTATAAGCAACTAAATGCTTTTTTCTCTTGCCATTTTTAGACTTCTCTCTGTCTTTGACATTTGAAAGTTTGACTATAGCATGTCATGAAGAAGACTTTCTTGAAGTATATCTATTTGGGTATTTCTGAACTTCTTATATCTGGATGTCTAAATCTGTTGTTAGACTTGGGAGGTTTTCAGTTATTATTTCATTAAATGTGTTTTCTATTCCTTTGGTCGTCTATTCATCTTCTGGAACACTGAAAACTTGAATATTTGGTCACTGTATGCTGTCCCTTATGCTTTGTTAATTCTTTTTATTTTTTTCTTTATTTTTGTCTGACTGGATTATTTCAAAAGATCTGTTTTCAAGTTCTGAAGGTCTTTATTCTGCTTGATAGAATCCATTGTTGAAGCTCTTGAAGGTACTTTTTACTTCATTTAATAAAATAAAATCCAGAATTTCCATTTGGCTATTATGATATCTATCTCTTTGGTAAACTTTTCATTCATATCCCTAATTATTTTTCTGATTTCATTATATTATTTATTTGTTTTCTCTTCTGTCTCATTGAACTTCTCTAGTATCATTATTTTGAATTATTTTTCAATGATTTTATAAATTTCTTTTTCATTGAAATCTGTTGCTGGATAATTAGTGTGTTCCTTGGTAGATGGCATATTTCTGGGAGAATATTTCCTTAACTGTTCATGCAATTCACAATGTAAGGGCTGTAGATGCAACACACTTTTAACTTAAATCTTTATTAACATATTCTCCAAAATCCACCTCTAAATCTAGAGTACACAATTTAAAAAAATACAGTAAATGAGTCTTTTACTTGCAGTGAAAACTGATTTCCATGGTGTAAATATTCCCTGACCATGGTGGAATAAACTACTAACTTGTCACAATTCAAACTACTAACATGGTGTGACTGAATCTGGAATTGAGAATGGACATCCAACACAACATTACACAGTACTCATGCAGAAACATCATTAAAAATTGATGCATTTGCAGTATTTATTATCTTGATTTTCAGGTAAGCTAACAAATTTCAAATTATACTATTGGCAGTGTTTCAAATAGGCTGGAAAAATGCCTGAAAATGGGCTCACTAGCCAGTATGAGCCAGCTCCCGTACCTGACTGTTGCAACACAAAGCCCTGCAGGTCTTCAGAAATCTCAGATAGAGGTAATAATTCTGAAGGAATGTCAAATATTTACCTGTACATGTGTTTAATACTGTTGTTATTGGTTCCTAGCTGCCTTAGGTAAGGTCATTCTTTCTAACAATGAAATAAATACATTTCATAGAAAGCCTCTCTAGGGCCTATTGGAAATCTGCCTACACTGTTGAGTATGTTTATAGTTGGTTACTGATTGCCAAAGGTCAAGAGAGCAATGTGATTCATCTGCTATTACAGTTTATACTTCTTGATTCTTCTATTTGGCCACCCTGCAAGAAAACAATCCTCTAAGAATCACCAGCTTCTACCTATAAGACTTCACCTCAAGATGCAGGCAAGTAAAAGACATGTACTGAATATTAGACTGTTCCATGCAACTCCAATGTTCTAATTCTACTAATCGGGAATAAGAAAGTTCCTAATCTTTGCACTTCTACTGACGCATTGGTTTTTAAGCTGAGATCAATTAATCCAGGTTTCTTTCTCAGCTTTGCCACTGATTTCTTAGTGCTATGAAAAGAGGCAAGTAACTTCAGAAAAAAAAAATTATATAAAGTAAGCGAGATCTTATTTTAATTAAGAAGCTCCCAATTTACATATAGCTGACTTATGTATAAGCTTCATGGAAATTTGGCTTTCTGGAAGTATCTACTCCACCTAGGCACCTAGGACTCAAGAACAGTCATTTTTCCTTCTCCACAGCTGCAATAATTTGGAATTTTTCTTCCCAAATTCCCTCCTCTCCCATGCTTGTTCAACAGACAGAAATTGTTCACCTTCCCTTCCTTTCTCTACAAGTCTGGCTTCTCTATTTATCTCTGGTTCTGTGTAAACTTTGTGACATCAGGACTGGCTGGATAAAGAGACTGAGTGAGATAGGAATGGGGATGGAGAATAACTAAGCCCTAGGCGCTCTCAGGTCCTTACCCTGCTCTACCCTGGCTCCAGAACTGCTTCTCTTTAGAACACTGAAGGCTTTAAAGAACCTTTGAGGGCTTGCCTGAGAACCAGGCATAAAGTGACTTTTATAGAAGAATATACCCAGGTTGCAAAAATTAGCTTCTAGAATTAACACCCCATAATCTACTAGTCCAGTATTCTTAGTAAGAGTCATCCTAAGACAACTCTGGTGCTGAACATGGGTGATTTTCTATCTGAGCATACAGGTCCCGTATTCAATATTCTGCTCTCTATGTGATCCCAGACATGGTAATAGTCACAAGCAGACGTTGGAGAGACTTGATAATCAATACAAGCCTCAGAAAACAACAAATCACAGCCAGTTCTTGTAGTCATTTATTAACCTACCCTTTAGCTACCCCTTTAGCCAAGCATATATACATCTTGTTCATCAAAAAAAAATTATCTGCACTAAAATTAACCCTTATATTGATAGTAATACCATGATATAGATATATATTATTTTAGACAATTGCCTTACATTTAATATTCTGATTTCTGAAATGCATTCTGCTCAGGAAAAGAGAAAACAATGTCTCCAAATTCTTGATCCAATAGAAATTACATAATCTTAAAAGGAAGAGCCCTGAGACAACAGTGTGAGGTTGAGAAAAGATTTGAAATGACAAGATGAGCAATTAATACTGGAATTGCTATTAGTCTGGTAACCTACAGCAAGTCACAGAGTCTCAGTTTCTTCATCTTGCAAAGTAGAAATACTCTAAGTAGTGTGGCTGGGCAAAGTTAAAGTAGGCCATCAGAAAATACTTTGTAGTCTATAGAGCGTTATCTCATCCAGGCCCCTACTCAAAGTACAAACCTACTCTTTAGCATCACTGACAGCCTCTTCTTGATCACCTCTAGTGACGGGGAACTCATCTTTGGAAGGTCATTTTGGACAGCCCTAATGACAGAGAAGTATATACATAAAGTGTGTGTGCATGCAAACATACACACACATATACATATACACACCTATGTGCATACATACACATATATGTATATAGGCATATATATTTAACCATAATAAATTCCTCCAACATCAGCTTCCTGGTTAATCCTGATCAGCAAGTCTAGCTCAGAGCTTCCTTCAGGGAAGGAACAGGTCAGTAAGAATCCCTTCTATAGGAACAGGAACATGGGAACATTTGTCACAGCTAATGACTGCCCTTGCTGTGTTTCGTTAATAACCAATTTATCTCGCTTATCACGCCTACTCCAGGCAAGCAGAATGAGTTTGCTTTCTCTGAGTTCCAGGAAGGAGGAAGCCAATGCAGATGAAAGGGTCCCTGCACTGTCCAAGAGGGTAGTACTAGCTACACAACTATTTCAATTTGTATTAAATTAAAATTTTAGTTCCTCATTTCACAGGCTCAGTAGCCATATATGATTAGTTACTGTGTGGCACAGAATCAAACATTTCTATTGTGACAGAAATTGTTTGAAGAACTGTGGTTGATGATTCATTATCACCTACAATGTGCCCGGGACCAGTTAAATTCTACATGTAATCACTAAAACATCAGTAGTGGAAGTTTCCTATCCTTTGAAAAAATTACATGATAGCATGATTAACTGAGTTCTTACTCTGGACAGTTCAAGAGAAAGGGTGGCTTTTATTCCCAAATGAATATCCTAGGCTTCACACTCTTTCCCAACAATCTTTAAAAAATGGAGATGGTATTAATTGGTTACCTATGTTGCTATCAAACACTCATTTCCACTCACATTTGGAGGTCTGAGTTTCTCTCGAAGCCAGGGGTCTTTAAATCATGAGGTGCCATACCCACATCAGAACTAAACAAAAGCTGAAACTTTAAATTGGCAAATGTTATTGCTTATTTCTTCCTGACAAGTGAAGACCTATGGTTAATTCAACCATAGGATATGGTGAAATAACTACAGTTACTGAGTTACACTATTTCTTTCACCACATATCTGAGTGAAGAAGTCCCACTTGGATACTATATGCAGAGCTTTATATTAACTTTTCTCCAGGAACAAGAAAGTGTCCATGCTGCCTTTTGTGTTGAAAACATAACCGGGGAAGGTGTACCACAAAGAATGGGATTCTCTCTGAAAGCATATTTAGCTACTGTCACAGCTTTAATTGGGAAGGGAGAAATATTTACATCTGGCTAAGTCTGCTCTTCAAGAGCTGGGGCCAGTTATTTGCCATCCCTCAGCCTTGGTCTTTTCCTCTGTAAAACAGCAGGATTGGAGTATATGATCAGAAAGGTTTCTGTAATTCCCATGACTTCCCAAAATAACTATGACCCACATCTTATCTATAAACCTCACATAGTTCTCTCCCTAACCTGTGCTACTATCACCACCCTCCTACGGTCTTTTTTTAGGATTTAGTAAATTGTTACGACAAATAACAGTACTCTACTCATAGGCTTTATCTTATAAGCCTGTATCCTGGATGAGTTTCCAGCAGTGGTTGGTAAACTACTGCCCAAAGGCCAAGTCTACCTCCTATTTCTGTACACCAAGGAGCTCAGAATAATATTTACATTTTTAAATGGCTGGAAAAATAAAATGAAGAATAATATTTCATGTCATATGAAACTCTTATGAAATTCAAATTTCTGTGTCTATAAAGTTGTATTGGAACCCAGCCACATCCATTGATTTATGTATTGTCTATGGATACTTGTGACCTACATAGCAGTCTTGAGTGGTATGTGGTCATACCACTATGACTACATAGTCTACATACCACTATGTATGTGGACTCTCTCATACAGAGACTGTATGGCCCACAGGCCTAAAATATTTACTATCTGGTAGCCGGGCACAGCAGCTCAGCCTGTAATCAATCCCAGCACTTTGGGAAGCCAAGGCAGGCAGATCACCTGAGGTCAGTAGTTCCGGGCCAACCTGGCCAACATGGTAAAACTTCGTCTCTACTAAAAATACACAAAAAAATTAGCTGGGCGTGGTGGCAGGTGCCTGTAATCCCAGCTACTTGGGAGGCTGAGGCAAAAGAATTGTTTGAACTGGGAATCGGAGGGTGTAGTCAGCCGAGATCGCACCACTACACTCCAACCTAGGTGACAGAGCAGGACTCCATCTCCAAAAAAAAAAAAAAAAAAAAAAAAAAAAAATTTTTACTATCTGGCCCTTCACAAAGTTTGCTGCCTCTTGGTGTAGAGCACAGACTCTGGAGTCAGATGGCTTGGCAGCATACCTCAGCTCTGTTCTGTTCCTTCCCCTTCCTCAACTGTATAATGAGAATGATAATAGTACCTATTTCACGGGTTTTATTAAGACTAAGCAGATAAGTAAAATGCTCAGATGAGGATCTGGCATATTTTTATTATTCTATACATGTCTGATGTTATTATAAGTTGCCACAATTTTCCCCCACAAACTAAAGTATTAGCAGCTGACCAATTTGTTAGCAATAATTTTAAGAATTGAATGTGCAGCACTTCATTAAAATTCAGTTCTTTACAGTAGAGCAGTAGGAAGATGTCTGAGGACAAGTGATAAGACAATTCGTATAGCCATTTATCCACAAAGCTAATTCTGCATTACTTAAAAATGTGTTATATGCTTTATACTTTTTTCAAACTTGAGTCTTGATCTTACTCAACTTTTAAGTTCAGTCCTGACATCTATTCCTTATAGTTGGTTACTTCTTTCTGAAGAAACAGGCTTCCAAAGAGAGACCAGGGGGCCCATAAGATGTCTCATCTACCTTGATAATTGCTACCTTGATGACTGAAAACAGTAACCTGTGTCCTGAATCAAACACAAAAGAGTCAACAGGCAGTGTCGTTGCTACAACAGGGACTATTTGAATTTTTCTGATGATTTAGACCTTCGTTTTCAACAGGGCTTACAAGGGAAGTTACAGGAGAAAAACAATGAACCTAAGGAGGACAAAGCCCATGAATTTAGAAAGGAGGAAGCCGCTCCACTACAGCGAAAAAGCACATCACCACATTGGCGGGTGCTCCAATATTTGTGGAATGTTGATGACCCTTTAAATGTTTCTGTGCAACCTCTACAACAAACTACTGTGAATCTTGCTTATTAATGCGTTTCTCAGTATGTTAAAATTCAGGAAATCATTAAGTCTAGTTCTTAACAGTGAAAGGCAAGCAATTTTCTGTGTCACTGAAATTACACAAAACAAAACAAAAAGCTCACGCCTGAATTGCTTCAGACTGTTCAACTGGGAGAAAGAAAAATATGTGAAGTAAAGAAAAATAACCTACATTGAAGTTCCTATCTCTTATCTTCCGGAATACTTACCAGCACACTCTTAATTTGTTCTAAACTTTGCTTATATAAAAAGCAGCTGAATAATTTTAGGAAAATGGATTGTTTTGTCTGACTCATCCAGAAAATTCAAACAATTCATTTTCCTAAGAGCGATATGGGTGAGGCTGTCCTGCCGGGAAAATGTCCTCTGTCCTACTCAGGACACGAGCCACGCCCAGCTTAAACAAGCAACAAATTGTCCCCTAGGAAGGAAATACGCAGTTGTCGTTCAATGAATTTTGCAACCAACCGCAAGCCAAACTCTCCCTTGCACAGTTTGTCAGGTTAATGCCTGTTTTCCAAGGGCGCTTTTGTATTTTCACCTTTCAACGCCTCCTTCACGCGCCAGCACCCAAGAATTGCCCTAACACATTCAGCCCCTGCCTCGCGATAGTGCGCTCCGCTTATAAAGCTCCGTCCTGTCCAATAAAGTTGTTTAAAATAAGAAATGTGTCGGATAATAGTCAAGTCCGAAGGAAAAAAATAAAGAATTCCTGGCGTGGTGTATTGGTGTTGGAACGTGCCATTAGTTTCAGAGGGAGGACAGTCCCTGACGGGAATTACCTCGAAGGTCGTAGGCCACCGCTGGGCCTTCGGTCGTGCACGGCATTGGCACCGACATGGCAAACACCCGAGGAAGCGCGCAGGGCGGGGAGCCGCGGCCGCGCGCAGAGGCGGGAGCGGGAGGTGGCTGCGGGGCGCGTCCCCCCGGCCCTCGTGGCGCGCTCGGGGGCGGCCCCCTCGCGGCGGGGCGGGGCGGGGCGGGGCGGGGCGGGGCGGGGCGGGGCGGGGCGGGCGGCGGCGAGGCCTGGCGCGCAGGGCGAGGGCGGCGGCGGCGCAGTCTGCACCATGTCGTACCCGGGGCATCCTGGCGCCGGCGGCGGGTACTACCCAGGCGGGGTAAGTGCTGACTGCGCGAGATCGCGGCCCAGGTGGCTCCGGGGCGCGAAGAGGCCACCTCGGAGATGCTGCAGCCAGCGGGGTGAGGCGCTGCTGGGCGGCTGCCCGGGCTCCTCCCGCCCCCAGGTTCTCCTTGCGCTCGCGGCCTCGCCCTAGGCCCCTGCGGTTCGGCCTCTCCCCTTGTCTCTCGCGTCCCTTCTCCTGGATGGCTCTGCGGGTCCAAGGTGCGGGTGGATGGGGACCCAAGAAGCCCACCTTGCGGCTTATCGGATACGCGGCGTGAAATCGTGTTAATGAGTGTTGGCTGACCCCCACCCCACCCCCGCCTCTTGGTTGCCTCCCAAAGCAACAACGTTGAGTCATTTTATTCTAGAATGATTCTGCGATCTACCTTCCTCCCTTAAAAAAAAAGAAAAAAAAAAAAAGTGTAGGGGGACAGAAAAAAAGGGAAAACCTGCTGGAGTAGGAGACCGCCTCGCGGGGCGTGTAGGATGTGCGTTGTCTTGGGAACTGTTTCCGAGACAGGCTGTTTCCTCGCCAACCACGAAATACAGCCCGGCCAGACTCCTTACTCTTCCCTGGGCTACACCCGTCTTAGGATGTTACTAACTCCAGCCTTCCGTCGTTCTTAAAACGCTTTTGAAATACCATAAAAGCTGTTAACAAAAGGAGAATTCCAAGCCCTGCCTTTCAGTGGCTTGCTTAGTTTGCACTCACCTCAGTAGCCTGAAGGTTAATAGGGATTTTAAAAGTTGCTTTACATATGCAGACATCACTTTCACAGCAACTCTGTAGGTCCAAGTAGCCAGTTTTTAAATTACGGGGTGAGAATGGAAGAGAGGAGTGGGATGGTGGCAGTTTGAGTGTGCCCGGTGGTGGGCAGGTGAGCCTTGTGAAGCGGGAGGTGGGGGCGAGGGGGGCGGGGGCAGGCGGCGGGCAGTTGTCTGGCCTTGCACAAAAGCCTTCAGTGGTGAAAGAAGAAAACTTGATTGGCAGAATGATGTCTATGTGTTTCCTGTTTCACAGTATGGAGGGGCTCCTGGAGGGCCTGCGTTTCCCGGACAAACTCAAGATCCGCTGTATGGTTACTTTGCTGCTGTAGCTGGACAGGTCAGCTTTTCCCTTTAATATTAAAGAGTGATTATAGTCTGCATTTGTGGTAGCTTTTGATCTAGTGACACAGCAAAGCGAACTTCTTCTCGAACTGAGTCCCCTTGCTACTGCAAAACAAAAAAAGAAAGAAGGAAAGTTGTTACTTTAGTTTTTTATTTCTGAATGTTCAGAACAAATTAGGACAAGGTGTTACTCATATTTATGTGAGTTCAGCTGGAAACCAAACTTGTGGTTGAATTAAAGGGTTCAGGGTAGTTTTAAGTGAAGAAATTCAAGATCTGGTAGATATAAACCCTTGTTTGTACAACTTAAAGACATAACCAGATTATAACAGACACTTTCTTGGGGTTGAACTTGATTGCTAATTGTTCACCCCCTTAGGAAAGATGGTAAAAACCCACCAGCTTCTAAATAAGAAAGTAACTGCTCTTCTTAGTATCAGGAAGTTAACCTTGTGAACAACGTAGTTTCTCTTTGATGCAGATGCTGTTACTAGGTCCGCCCCTCCATGTCCTTATTAGGTATTGTGGCCTGTTGACCTAGGGAAGCAGTTAAGGTCAGCTCCCCAAGACATTTCACTTGTCTGCATTCTGAGTTGCATGGCAGGTGCTGTCGTACATTGAGAGAGGATACTTCCCTAGCTCACAAGGTCACTGTGTGCAGTAAATACACTGTTGGTATAACCCAGACATGTCCAGACAGAGAGGATATTTGTTATGAATTCAACCTAGTCTTGTTTTGACCAAAAACTAGAAATAGCAAAATCTTATTGTGAAAACTGTAGAATCTTCCGGGATAAAAACCTAAGACCACTTTTTAAGGTAGCACTCTGAGAAATACAGCTAAAGAAATTGAATGGAAAATATAGTCTAAAACTGGAAGACTTTCCCTTAAGTATCTACTTAATCTGTTAATGATCCGTGTCTTTGAAACCTCAAGACATGGCAAACCTTAAGACTATAGCATTCTTAGATTGCCAGTGCCTCCAGGATGTAAATGACCCCACCTGCTTAGCTTTCAGCAGCCCTGGCCTGTGTTCAGCATACCCATTGTCTTTCAAATTATTGATCCTGCTCTTCATTTATACCTTATAATACCCAGTGACTTGAGGATTTATGTATTTTGTTTTAAAATCCCTAAAAATCACATATATTTAGTTCTTTCCCAGTTCAGTCAATGATTGGGCACTGGGAATCTAACGGGGATCTTTCAGATGTATTCGTGCTCTGAAAAAAACCATTCACTGTATCATAAGAAAAGGTGACCAAGGAGGCCACTTTCTGTTTGAACCAAGCCTTCTATTCACTGGTGTCTGCTGTGTATCCTGCTCTCTCCATTCCCCTCAAAAAAAAAAAAAAAAAAAAAAAAATTAAATTAAATAAATAAAAGAAAAGAAAACAAGGAATTATGATTTTAAGCAACTTGCATAAATAAAAGGTTTACGTGTAGCAGTTTCCTAGCTCAGATTGAGAGAAAAGTAGTTGTCCAGACAAACTCTTTTTTTCATCATTAAATTACTTTTGAAAGTGGGTTAAGGAAAAGAATGCCCACTTTTGGAAGTCATTCCTTTTAATAAAAAGTCATGCATGATGATACTGATTTTGTTTGTTGTTATTGCTTCATTGAATGCTGAGGGTAAACAAATAACTTGAAAGTACAAATCACTATTATGATTCCTCTAATTTTTTTTAAAGGACGGGCAGATAGATGCTGATGAATTGCAGAGATGTCTGACACAGTCAGGCATTGCTGGAGGATACAAACGTAAGTTGACAGTCTCAAAGTTTGTCTAAAGGTACTCTTGTGTTTCCTATTTTAGCTGTTACTTCTGATTACAGCCCTCAAGGAAACAGCTTTTCTGATCCAGCAAAGTTTAGAATTCTAAAAGCTAAAATAGATTGCTATTTAAAAAGGTTGATTTGAATCACTCTAGGCAGGGCACAGTGGCTCAAACTTGTAATCCCAGCACTTCGGATGCCCAGGCTGGAGGATCGCTTGAGGCCTAGAGTTTTTGGCTGCAGTAATCTATGATTGTACCACTGCATTCCACCCTGAGCAATAGAGCAAGATTCTGTCTCTAAAATAATAATAATAATAAATTATTCCATTCTACCTGCCAATTCAGTGGATTTCTCAGATTTGGGTTTTGTGTACCTAGAACCAGTGAGACAGTTTAGGTGGCCTCCTTCACAGAGGACAAGGTAGGGTGCTGAAATGAAATCCACCAGGTCAGGTGTCATTAACTGGCATTTGGAACTGACATTTGCTGTTAATTGCCAAGAGCCTACTCTGCCCTGACCTGGTGGCACTAAGGCTTTGAGTGGCTGGTCCTGCACCCCTAGTCCCTGAGTGGCCTGTCCTGCACCCCTGGTCTCTGAGCTTTGGGCATGCTCCTGCTAACATAAGTGCTTGCCATGACATCCCTCAGGTCTTTCCTCTTCCACTTCATAGTGTGTGTTCAGGCTAAGTGGGAAGTACCCTTTCTACTTACTGGAGCTGCTGCTTCATAATTCAGCTCTTACCCCACCTTCCTGCCTTTTGAGCACTCTGCCATGAGCTGTAAGTAGTGAAATAATGCAAAATGGCTTCATCTCTGGCTGGGCACAGTGGCTCATACCTGTAATCCCAGCAACTTAGGAGGCTGAGGCGGGAGGATCACTTGAGCCCAAGAGTTCAAGACCAGCCTGAGCAACATAGTGAGACCTTGTGTCTACAGAAAATTTAAAAATTAGGCATGGTGGCATGCACCTGTGGTCCCAGCTACTCAGGAGGCTGAGGCAGGAGGATTACTTGAGGCCAGGAGGTAGAGGTTGCTGTGAGCCAAGATTGTGCCACTGCACTCCAGCCTGGGCAACAGCCTGTCTCAAAAATCCAAAAAAGTGCTAAATCCCAACTGGGGCTTCTCGTCATCCTACACACATGAAGTGGTTCCTCTTGAAATTAGATCATGAACATAATAGATTTCCAGGGCAGAGAATAATGTCTTAGTTCAAATACATTATCTGCCAACTTCTTTGCCAGTTGTTAATTGAGACAGAACATCAAATTGAAGACCCAGTTTCATAGCTGTAGATTAAAATGTTGAAAGCAGAATTCACACCTGTGAATTTACAGTGGCTTTAAACACACACACACACACTTTGACTTGGCATCTATTAGATGGCTGTCTCTGAACTCCTTGCATTTGTTTCCATCATCCTTTGTTTTATGTGACTTTGGTATCCTATTACTATTTCCTAATTAGAGGAATTAATACAAACAAAGAACCTTTCAAGTTCCTGTTATTTAGTCTAGTCCTATGCAAAAGGAGCACTTTCTGGTTTATGGGACTTTTTTTCTTTATTGTGTAGGCAGTACATTTAAATTGTTTATTGTTAACCTCAAGCAGTACAGCTGTTAAACGAGGTAGGCCTACCTAATAGCAGGGTTTATCAAAGTGCAGTGAGATCCTGGCATGGCCTGTTACTCTACACCCTTTCAGTAGATGAGGTGTGGCAGATTTTAGCATCTGACTAACAATATGGGTTATGCTTAGAGAGCAGTCCTTTTAAAATTTCATTGAGAAAGCCACAATTAGTGATGGCCTTAGGTCAATGCATTAAAGAGAAGGCATTTTCTGAGTCATGGGACTATGTGATTGAATCATTTGCCTGCTCTCTCGCAGCTGTACTAAACCACAGAACCATCCTGCCTGTCAGGTCTCAGGATTTTGTAATACTGATATTATATGGCCGTTAGTCTTTTAAACCCAGCTTCCAAACCAAAAGGCACAGATCCAAATTGGTTAGGCAGGTGGGATACTCCAGCTCAGTGCCTATGGGCCCTTCTTAACCAGTTTAAAAGGAAGCAATCATACCTAGAGGTAGAGTTGGTGAAAGGTTGTGTTCCAGTCAGTAAGATTGTAATTCACCTTCTCTTTTTCCCTTGAATTTAGTTGTTCCTCTGTGGTAAGGTTGAGAGAAACAGCTGGAGGTAGGGCTTTCTTTCTAGATCCATTATATTGTATGTTTCTACAAGAAGAAAAGATGTTTGAGGCATTCTAGTAGAATGAACAGAAGAGAAGAAGAGTAAAGGTGAAATCATAGCAGTGATTCTTTGAAAATTATTAAAATTTACATCAATTTAAATTAATTTGTTTTTAAAATGTTTAATTTTAATTTATAGTTATATGTAGTTGCATTTATATTATAGCCATATAATATGTGATACTTATAATTTTAATTAATAATTTTAAATAATTAGAATTAACACCAATAAAAGCTATTTCTAGAGGAAAAATACTATGAACAAAATTGAGCAAGAGTTTTCCGTACCCAAACTTATTGGACGTCAGCGTTCTAGTTCGTTGGAACTATCTGTATTGATACATTTTTTGCTCATTCACCTTTGTTCACTGCCATCTCACTGCCCTTTCAGATTCTTCTCACACAAATGGCCAGATTCCCCACCTTCCTGACACACAGCTCTAACCTGTCCTTCTCCTCCTCAGTCATTACTAACGGCTTAGAAGGAACTCAAGGTCTTCTATAATGCAGCCTCCCTGACCAACCATATCTGCTCCCACTTTTTTTGTGCACTTTGCAGGTCATATTGAGCTTATGCTTTGCCTGTCCTGGGCCTTCTACTTCTCCCTTTGCTTACGCTGGTCCTTAGCTGTCACCAGATGCCCCCATCATTCTTGTCATTCAAGGCTTGGCTTAAATTCTGTCTTCTATGAAGTCTTTCTTGATTCTCCTACTAGGAAGGAGCCTCTCACTCCTTAATCCCTTCTGGTACTTTCTGGCACCTCCATTATAATTCGGCACTCTACCATGATTAGGGTTGTATGAGTATGTGGCTTATCTTTTCCTTAGACTGACAGCTAGGGCAGTGTGCAATTTCACATTTGTGTCTCTTAAAGTTCCTGTTACCCTGAACCCTGAACATAGTAAGTACTTAACAGCTGGCTGCTGAGTTAATAAATATGGAAAATTTTCTAAGCTAGAAAAATCAATAGCCCTGTAGCCTCACTGACATTTTGATTTAAGATTATACATTACTTTTTTGAGTATTAGTAAAGATCAGATCTTATTCACAAAACACATTCCTTCTTAGATGTCTGTCTAAGAGGGCTGTGCATATAAAATGCAGGGCTCTACAGCTTCCTGCGTGGGGGTGAGAATTCGGTGCCATCTATCCATTCATTCATCCAACCAGTACATTTTTAGTGGACACTTCCTATGAGCTAGGTGCTGGCTGTGCAGCCACAATCAATGCCTGGAAGTTGGGAAAAGCACTGGGAAAAGTAAGGAGAGAGGCTGTGGAATCACATAGGATGGGCACACAACCCAGACAGGAATCAGGAAAGTTTTCCTTGCAGAATTGATACGTAAGCTGAGCAGAAGTGAAATTCCAGCAGAAATGATGCTGACCATGAAGTGACTGGGATGGGAAGTTGTGTCATAGGCAGTTAGAACAGCATGTGCAGAAGACTCAGAAAGAGCATGGTTCAGTCAAAGGACAGAGAAATTCTCCATGAAGATAGGGGTTGAACGAGAGTAAGAGATGAGCCTGCCTGGCAAAATAAGTGTACAACCTTATATACCAGTTAAGGTGCTTGGACTTTATCCTGAAAGCAGTAGATCCCTGATACTGTGTTTTACAAAGGAGAGCACATAACCACCCCTGACTGTAGGGTAAAGACTAGTAAACTGGGCGACATGGGAGTAAAACAAGAGTCAGGGATGCCCACTAGGGAGCTGCTGGAGTCACACAGGTGAGCAAAATGCTAACTAAAGTGATAGTGGGGCTGGAGATGGACTCTACAGCTGTTTAGAAAGTGATTGATTATTTGGGGAGAGGGAATTGAGGAGGCTCCCAGGTTTCTGGCTTCAGTGACTGCAGAGTGGATGGGTATGCCATTCATTAAACAGAAACAGAGAAGCTATCTGCCTCACGGCCCCTTTAATACCTTGAATGTGAGCCCAACACAGTTGGCTCTGCCCTGTGGTTTTTTTGTCAAGCCCTCCAGAGCAGTAGTTCATAAACTTGAGCAGCATTGGCATCACCTGGAAAGCTTACAAAAACCAGATTGCTGGGTCCTGCCCCAGAGTTTCTCTTTCAGATGTCTGGAGTAAGCCCTGAGAATTTCACCTTTAACAAGTTTCCATGTGATGCTGGTTCAGGTTGAGCCAGTTGCTTTAACATGAATATATATCACCTTTATCATGAATATATATCACCTGTGCAATCCCATCCTCCTGAGTAGCTGCAATTACAGGCACATGCCACCACGCTCAGCTAATTTTTTTAATTTTTAGTAGAGACAGGGTTTCACCATGTTGGCCAGGTTGGTCTCAAACTCCTGACCTCAGGTGACTGCCTGTCTCGGCCTCCCAAAGTGCTGGGATTGCAAACCGATAAAATTCGCCTTCTTATTTTACTGGTGTAGGTTAAGGGCTGCAATTCTGCAGTTCTTCAAGCTCCTGGGTGATGCTAGTATGGCTGATCCAGGAATCACACTTTGAGTAGAATGGTGGTCTCAACCTTGCTGCTCACTAGAATCATCTGAAAAGCTTTTTAAAAATATGACTACCCAGCCGGGCGCGGTGGCTCAAGCCTGTAATCCCAGCACTTTGGGAGGCTGAGGCGGGTGGATCACGAGGTCAAGAGATCGAGACCATCTTGGTCAACATGGTGAAACCCCGTCTCTACTAAAAATACAAAAAATTAGCTGGGCATGGTGGCGCGTGCCTGTAATCCCAGCTACTCAGGAGGCTGAGGCAGGAGAATTGCCTGAACCTGGGAGGCGGAGGTTGCGGTGAGCCAAGATCGCGCCATTGCACTCCAGCCTGGGTAACAAGAGTGAAACTCCGTCTCAAAAAAAAAAAAAAAAAAAAATATGACTACCCAGGTCCCACACTCAGAGTTCCTGATGTAATTGTTCTGTGGTGCAGCCCAGGTATCAGAATCTTTTAAAGCTTTGATTCTGTTAAGCACCAGGGTTGAGAACTACAGCTGCAGATTAGAGGGACTTCATACTGCCACACAACTTAAAAGTCAGAATGAAGAATCTCCCCAGCTCTTTCCCAAAAGTGTAAATGTGCTTCCTCCTCCTCTCACCTCAGAGAATATTATCTGTGGATCAGTGGAGATTGAAATAGAAACAGTAGAATGAAAGCAGAATGGAATTGAAAGTAGAAATAGTCACCAATCTTTATTTCCAGTAAAGCTCATGCCAAACACAGGAATCTCTTAAATGTGTAAAACCTAGTTTGCACTGTTGGGAGACATTACAGTCATTAGTTAGCTCAGTTATGTTTTAATTTCATTTTGGTTAGAGAAAAATTATGAAGCTAGAAAGAGCTGTAAAAAATGTTAGCTCTGTGTGTTAACAAACTTGCAGAATTCATACCAGCTTTTCCCACATGACCCTGGTCACTTCTCCCATTTAGCCTTATAGTTTCTTTGTACCTTTGCAGTTTCATCAGTCATTAAATCCCATTAATACCATGTAAGATGTAAAAGGTTGTTTTAAATTTCCTATTTCTTAGATTACCAGTAACCTCACCGATTGCATGTGCTCTGGTTTAGTTACGTAAGTGAGGTACCAAAATGCCCTCAGAACAGTCCTAAACTGTAGCTAAGTTAAAAAGGCTTCTGAACAGTGACCACCACTGAATTGGTCATGGGATCTTATCCAGAGTGCTCTGATTTAACACATAATTCTAACAAGCATATTTACCTGGTTTCATATATAAGCTAAGAGGTCATAGACGACTTGAGGTAGGAAGTTTCTGTTCAGTACCTGACGTTGAAGGGAAAATAGAAAAAGAAGTAATCAGACACAGAATCCGCAAACTTAACAATTTATAGTCACTTATGAGCAGGAACAAAACAACCCTACCTTCCCACCCAACATGTTCGATATAATACATTATGGTTTGTTATGGTGACTTGAACTCACCATATTACAGTTTCAAAGCACGAAAGTATGAACAGTACACTATGTAATCCTTATTTATTTATTTATTTATTTATTTATTGAGACAGTCTTGCACCCAGGCTGGAGGTCTTGCATCCAGGCTGGAGTGCAATGGCACCATCTTGCTCACTGTAACCTCCTCCTGCCAGGTGCAAGCAATTCCCCTGCCTTAGCCTCCTGAGTAGCTGGGATTACAGGTGTGTGCCACCACACCTGGCTAATTTTTGTATTTTTAGTAGAGATGGAGTTTTACCATGTTGGCCAGGCTGGTTTCAAAGTCCTGACCTCAGGTGATCATCCTGTCTCAGCTTCCCAAAGTACTGGGATTACAGGCATGAGCCACTGCACCTTGCCTGTATAATACTTTTTAAAAAGAATTCTATCAAAGTGATTTAAATCAGATTTAGGTACTAGTGAAAAATCCTCTTTATGGAGAAAAAGCTACTTTGAAGTTCCATATGATTAGTCACACATAAATTGAGTAGCATGTAAACATAAAAGTATATAATAATCATTTTTTAATTAATTTGAATGTATCCAGTGTAATATGAATTTTTGGAATTGTGTTAATATGTGTGTACTTTTCTTGACAGCTTTTAACCTGGAGACTTGTCGGCTTATGGTTTCAATGCTGGATGTATCCTTTACCTTGATTTTTGTCCAGAATAATTTTTTTTTAATTCTAAAGGAATTCATGTTAGAATTAATATTTAGTAAACACAAAGTAATGAATGATCACTAAAAAGCTTTCTGAAATAATTAGCTTCTATTACAGGATGTAATTTGGTATGAATAAAGGAAGAAAATAAATTTAGTAAACAGAATGTTGTTCAGAAATTCAAAGAAACATCAAAGTATTATAGAACAAGTATAGAGTCCAGAGTGTCAGGAAAGCCTTTTTATTCTTTAACACTGATTGCTCTGCAAGTGATGGAATTTTTCACATCCCAGTTGTTGGACGGAGTTTAGCTACTGCTGATCATCCAATGCATTCCATCCCACCTCAATTGTCTGGGAGGACTAAACAAGGGAATATTAGTACCAGAAATGACACTAGGACAGAAGGGCAAACAGCATACCCTGAAGCAGGCAGAAAGTACAGCCTAGTTCCACTGACAAGACGTCTTTTTATATGTGGCTCACAATGGCAACACTGTTTCCTTATCATCAGGTCATGTAAGTTATCTTTTTCCCATAGTAAAAATAGGTACTTGAGGTTTTTCTCCATAGCCACTTTTTATTATATTTTTAAATCATGAATCTTACATCATACCAAGAATAATCTACAATAACTTTTGTAGCCATTTTAGTGGAAAGAATATTGAATTCTTCTTAAACTTGATCTTTCATTTAATCCTTAGAAAATATTACAAAATACAGCTCTGATCCTTGATTCTAGTTCAGAGAGATATGTCTGGCACAATGGGTTTCAATGAATTTAAAGAACTCTGGGCTGTACTGAATGGCTGGAGACAACATTTTATCAGTTTTGACACTGATAGGAGTGGCACAGTAGATCCACAAGAATTGCAGAAGGCCCTGACAACAATGGGTGGGTATGGCTTACTAGAACTCTCCATTCATCAGTAGAAGTAAGTTGTTTTTTATTTTTAAAACTAGGCTGGGTGCGGTGACTCACGCTTATAATCCCAGCACTTTGGGAGGCCAAGGTGGGTGGATTGCCTGAGCTCAGGAGTTTGAGACCAGCCTTGGCAACACGATGAAACCCCATCTCTACTAAAATACAAAAAAATTAGCCAGGCATGGCAGCATGCTCCTGTAATCCCAGCTACTCTGAAGGCTGAAACAGGAGAAGCGCTTGAAAACCTGAGAGGTGGAGGTTGCAGTGAGCCGAGATTGCGCCACTGCACTCCAGTCTGGGCAACAGAGTGAGACTCCCTCTCACAAACAACGAAATAAATAAATTGCTATCTGAAGGCAGTTTCTGTTTTCTTAGTAATTGTGTGTATTCATAATTAAGTTCGAAGTCTTATTTTATTTTTTAATGGGCTTTTGCAATCCTTTAACCTTTTTACTGGATGACTTCTTTCTTTTAGGATTTAGGTTGAGTCCCCAGGCCGTGAATTCAATTGCAAAACGGTATAGCACCAATGGAAAGATCACCTTTGATGACTACATTGCCTGCTGCGTCAAACTGAGGGCTCTTACAGGTGAGTTCCATGAGGTCATGTCATCACCGCAAGCCAAGACAGTTTTCATGACATTTCATCTCTCAGTGCTTCTCAACTTTTATTCTTCCCCAATTTTTTTCTTGCTTTAGTAGTTTTTTCAGATTACTATTAAGCATATCTAGCAGAATATTTTTTTTTTCCAGAACTTATTTTGGATTAGTAAGTGGTCTGCCATTAAAATAAATAAATAAATTTTACTAAAATGTTCTAAAACATAATCAGCTAACTTGGGCATTTTTTATCAGATTATGAGGAATTTTTCCCTAGAATGTGGAATATTTGGAAAGAGTGAAAGTGAAGCCTTTTCTACAGGGCAAAGCTGAAATGGCGGAGAAACTGATCACAGCACATTTGTTGTATCAGGGACTCTCTGCTTTTTAAGCAGTATCTTTGTTATTAAGAAGATAGAAATTCTTCCTGTAAGTAGCAATGCCTGCTTTTATCACAATTAAGTAATGGCCATGGAAGTTGCACAGCTTTTACTGACTTTGGGTAAGATATTTTCTCCAGATCCACATTGAAAAAGACAGCTGGCCAACTTCTGTCTGTTACTTTGTTGCATATCAAATCTTTTACTATTCATATAGTTGGCTTCTTTGCTTTGGTCTTTGTTTATGTTAATTGGTTGCACAATTTAAATGTTATTATAGTGTTGAACACAATGCCAAAACAATTAACTTTTTTTTTTTTTAGATGAAGTCTCGCTCTTGTCTCCCAGGCTGGAGTGCAATGGCATGATCTTGGCTCACTGCAACCTCCGCCTCCTGTGTTCAAGCGATTCTCCTGCCTCAGCTTCCCTAGTAGCTGGGATTACAGGCACTTGCCACCATGCCCAGCTAATTTTTGTATTTTTAGTAGAGACAGGGTTTCACCATGTTGGCTAGGCTGGTCTCAAACTCCTGACCTGAGGTGATCTGCTCACCGTGACCTCCCAAAGTACTGGTATTACAGGCATGAGCCACCATGCCTGGCCCAAAATAATTCTTTTATGATTTTAGAAAAACCATTTTAAAAACCATGAATTTTACTGTGTTGTTTTACAGACAGCTTTCGAAGACGGGATACTGCTCAGCAAGGTGTTGTGAATTTCCCATATGATGATGTAAGTCTTAGAAATTAAGAGATATAGTAAATGAAAATGATGAAGTAGATGAAAAAGGGATACACCAGATGTGATCCCTTTGAAATTAGCTGTTAAGAACATCTTAAGGATGCCAGAGAAATAAGGGATTCAAGGGTTACATAGAAAGAGTTATACAAAATTTATTAATTTCATGTATTAGTCTTAACTATAGTTAGACCATGGTTTGATTTGCATTCAAAGACCCAGCTTGTTGCATTTATTAACTGGGTCACTTAAGCAGGTTTCTTAATTGCTGTGACACTATATGAATAAAGTAGATACAATAGCAATGCCTTTTTCACTGAGCTGTTGTAAGATTTCTATTAGAAATGCCCTTGAAAAACACTATGCAGATAAACTATCTGCTTTTGTCTTCTATAAAAAAATCATGTCAGTCATTGAGAACCGAAAACAGCTCAAAGCTATGCTTTGCATTGAGGGCATAAGGCAGGCACCAACTTAAATCACAATTTAAAACAAGTTATTTACTAAACAGCCACACTAAATGAGGGTAGGGCAAGGCCATGTAACCAGTGCAAACATAACCAAGTGTGATGTTATTAGCTGGATGTGTATAACAAGGCTGGGGAGATTGATTACTTGTTTCTTCAGTTTTGGCTCAGCCATTGATTTAAAAAAAAAAAAAAAACTTGTTAGAATTGAAATCAGTGTAATCACTGAATATTCTAAAGTGTTTCTCCATTACAAAATATAAGATGCATATATTTTTGGTTTAGCAGCTGCTGCAGTTATTAGTAAACTAATACACTTTTAAAAGCTTAGTATGTTTGTGTAAATATGCTTATTTTACTACTTAAGGGTGTGTTCTCTTGAGCATGCATAAACTTCTTAGTTCACAGTCCCCTTGCTCTTTCTAAAGATCAGGAGGCTGCCTGGGGGATGGAAGGACCATGGGCTTTGGCTTCAGAGGGGCTACTTAAAAGATTTCTAAACATTCTGATCCTTATTTTCCTTTTCTCTAAAATAGGGATAATCACATTGACCTTGTGATAGAGCTGCAAGCGTTAGCAGTGCACAGTACCTTACCAGTGTAGGGAACACCAATAGAGTAGAATCTATTGCTTTGTGTTTAGTGTGGAAGCCAACATGTCACAGCAAATACCGATATTGCTAATCTTCGGTGTCTGAAGGGTTAGCTGTTCTGTTTCTGTGCATACATATACTTGCATGCTAGGATTTATTTGAATAAAGCAGATTTTAAGGGACTAAACTGTTTAAAGGTGCTCCATTAGAGTAATACCGTGAAGTTTGGAAATCCCCACATGATACAAAAGTATAAACTCCAGTTATTTGTGTTTGTGGTAGGTATCTTTGACTATGACCATTTCTGGAGTCTTAGATATTATTAAATAATATTTGAATAATTATTTAAATTAGTTATCCATTGAAGTAGTAGTATCTGCTTTCTGTAAGAAGTTTTGGTGTGAGAAACCCTATGGATTTTACATTTGACCGCTTCTCTAAAAAAAGGAAACTTTTCCATCTGTCATTTAGTGGGGGTTGTTTTACTCATGTTCACATTAGAAAACCCAATGTAAGCTGCCAGAAATAGGCTATGCTGTGTAAGTGTTTTGAGGTCTGTTGTATAATGCTGATTTTTCTTTCAGTTCATCCAATGTGTCATGAGTGTTTAAATCAAGAGGAAGCTGAATGAACATAATTGACATTCCAACTGGAGCTCTCCTTCGCTTGTCCTCTCTGCCTTCAGTAATATGTGTAAACTTACATCACGACTTTTCAACAGCTGTTTTAAAGTTTATTACTTTATGTACAACTGAAGTTTTATTTTTAGTTTTGATAATAAATTCTTTGGAACTTTAATAAGATCTAGTCTGTTACACCATTTAGAACTTCCTTGAGCCACTGTCAGTCATGCCTTATTTTCTTGCTAAAACTCTCTGTAAATTTAAGTGTGCAAAATGTTTAAATCACATTATTTATTTTTCATTGAGATACTAAAAACTGTTAATCAGACTATAACTGCCATCTTTCCTCTCCTAGAAAGACTCCAAACATAAAATCTTATGTAAATAACACAGACCCAGTTGGGTGCAAAAAAAAAAACAACAAAAAAGGTAATCAGGCCGGGCGCGGTGGCTCAAGCCTGTAATCCCAGCACTTTGGGAGGCCAAGGCGGGTGGATCACGAGGTCAAGAGATCGAGACCATCCTGGTCAACATGGTGAAACCCCGTCTCTACTAAAAATACTAAAAATTAGCTGGGCATGGTGGCGTGTGCCTGTAATCCCAGCTACTCAGGAGGCTGAGGCAGGAGAATTGCCTGAACTCAGGAGGCGGAGGTTGTGGTGAGCCGAGATCGTGCCATTGCACTCCAGCCTGGGCAACAAGAGCGAAACTTCGTCTCAAAAAAAAAAAAAAAAAAGGTAATCCAATAATCCATGTCAGGATTCATCTTAGTAGAAATTTAGCACAGGCCCTTTAAAACCTGTTCAATAATTTAATTGGCAAATACTAACTATCTGTCACCAAGTCCCTTTTGTCATCATTTAAACCTTTGTTAACTATACTTAAAAATCTTGTATATTATAAGATTAACTATATAAAAAGAAAATTGATAGAAAAAGACTAAGGGAATATATGAAAACCTTAACAATGTTTCTTTTGGTTAATGGAATTCTAGATGACTTTAATTTTCTTTATATATTTCAGTATTTTTCAGATTTTCTATATGCTTTCCTTTTTAAATCAGATTTTAGTTTTTAAAATACTGATACATCCATTTTGATATGCTATGTGTTCACACTTTAAAAAATATACATAGCAGAGTATTGGAAAGCATGTCCCAAAACACTGATCTGGCTACCACTGGGAGTCAGAATCATGAGTTCATCTTCTCCCTTCTTACTGTTTTTCCAATATTCTCCAATAAGCAGGTACTACATTTGTAATGGAATAAATTTTTTGAAAAAAATTTAAGCTGTATGCTTTCAAGGAAGATCTGAATTCTAATGCTGGCTTGTGCCTCTTACTATGTGGTTTGATCATTATAGATAATACCAATACCAAGTTTCAGTTTCCCCATCTTTGAAAAGAAGATAATATGTTACCTCTTGGGGGTAGCTCTGAATATGAAGTGTGTTGATACAAGAAGCACTAACAATGTTTCTGTTTCTTAAATTTAAAACTGGCCTGGTTTGCCCTTTTTTTTTTTTTTTTAATCAAGAGAGCTTAACAGATAAAAAATGAAATTAGTCTATTTTCTACTTGCCAGCAGAGTGTCTGTCTTAATTTAGGATGCAGTATGAGAGTTAGTTACCATTTAACTGAACAATTAGTTGTCAACCAATGAAAATAAAACATTTTCTTTAAGCATCTTTAGCCTCATTTCACTATTACTTTTTAAAATATTGTTAAAGTATATATTCATTCATTTAATATTTATTAAAACCTAACATGTAATTATGGCAAGTTAGCCCAGGTAACATAACAGAATATGAAGCAGCCTGCTATATATTACATGGTGACTATAGATTTCATCTCCATATATTGTTTGTGAGGCTACAGAGCTCTGCTTGAGCCTGAGCTGTCTAGAAAAGGGCTAAAAAGAGGCTCAGAGGATTAGGAGGCAGGTAGCTCACCTTCAGTGTCCCAGCACCTGCTGTTTGGTTTCAACTTACCAGGGTCCTCTGAGGAAATCATAGTCTAAGTAAATGGTAATTTTCTGGTTGAGGATAAGCATTAGGGAAGAAGGCCCTTGCTGACCCAAGGTTACAGGCCATAACTGAACAAATCCCAAGGTATGCTTCATCAGTTGTGGTTCTGAATTGGCTTTGGGGTGAATGCTAAAGTATTACAAAACCATGCCTCTGACATTATATTAGTTTGTTCCCACACTGCTATAAAGATACTACCCAAGACTGTGTAATTTATAAAGGAAGGAGGTTTTAACTCACAGTTCCACATGGCTGGGGAGGCCTCAGGAAACACAATCATGGTGGAGGGGAAGCAGGCACCTTCTTCACAAGTCGGCAGGAGAGAGAAATGCAAGCAGGGGGAATGGCAAATGCTTATAAAGTCATCAGATCTTATGAGAACTCACCATCACAAGAACATCATGGGGGAAACTGCCCCCATGATCCAATTACCTCCCTCCCTCGACTTGGGGCTTACAGGTACCTCCATCAACACATGGGGATTACAATTTGAGATAGAGATTTTGGTGGGGACACAGAGCCAAACCATATCAGACATCATTCAGTTAATTTCATTTTAATTATTAATACCTCAAAATGAGTATCTCCTCCCCTTCTGCTTTCAGCCATTCTTTCCAAAAGCATGGAGCATAGTCTTCAGGATGTCCCTGTAGTTAGAGAGTTTCCTTCCCCTTGACAAATTTGATGGATTCATCTCCTTTCTTTAATTACAGCCAGTCTTGGTTACAAGTGAATCTCCTGTTGCCTTATTTCTATTTTATGTTGGATTGTGTTTCATTCCTTGTATACCTCTAGTGCAGCCTCACCCACTACTTTAAAATTATTTACTGGTCTGTTTACTTTTTCTTAAAACATCTAGTTGGAGCGTGGTAGAGCTGTAAGCTCAAGCTTGATTACTTCAACTATTTGGAGAATTAAGCTCCTCAAATCACTCTCACTTAGGATTTAATTTTATTTTGGAGATAGATATGTGCTTTACTCATGTGCTTCAAAAGATCCACGATTTATGAAGTAGTTTTAATGCATTTCATGCACTTCCATAGGAATGTGGCTGCCAGAGACCCGGTTCTTCCTGGGGATAGTTGGCGTAGATTTGCACTACAGCAGTCATATTAAATTAAAGCTCTTGCTTCCATGGAGCCAAATTGGAGTTTAGACTCTCCTTCAGCATGATGTTCCCAGTGGTACCATCAGTCCATGAGATGGCATGTGGCTAAAACTTCTGCCATCTGTGCACTAGACTTTGCTTTGGCTCAGCTGAGTGTGTTACTATTTCAGTGTTCATCTAAATGAATTATTATATGACTAAAATATAAATACAAGAAATTGAGCTATATGTAATCATCATAAACTTTTAAAATCTCATAATAAATGTACAAACCCTTCATCAGTGACTTCCTTCTCTTTTTCTCACATTAAAACAGTACCTTGACTACTTATAACTTATTTCCTATGCAGCCTGTGAGCTGATGGCAAGGACCCTACAAATGCCAGAATAATGACTGGTAAGTAAAATGGCTGCCTGGAAGATGAAAAGGCCAGGGTGGAACAGTTTTTAGGCAATGAACTCATGAAACTAAACTGAGCCCATCCCAGGCTCAGTGCTTTAGAATCCAGCACAGGTGAACTTACTCATAAGAGGCTAAGCCCTAAGGTGATGCAGATCACCTTAGTGGATATATATATCACTTATATATATGTAATATGTAATATATATGTAACATATATATTATAAGACAGGAAAATACCTTTTCTTCATAAACTCTGCAAGTTTATTGAACACACTGCCTGGTCCACAGGCTAGCATGTAGGAAATTGATCCTCCTTAGGGTGAGGGAGGACATGCTTATGAGGAGAGGCAAATAGATAAATAAGTGAACTACTTCTGCCCCCCAGATGAGGAAACTGCAATAAGTCAAGCACTCAGGCTTTGCTAAAGGGTATTTCTCATCATGTTAGTCATCCCTTCCGGGACACTGGTGAACAAAAAAAGAAACAATCCCTTGACTGTACCCCTAACAAAGCTTCTGAAAGAGAAAATGGAAGGAAATAAAGAGAAAAGAGCCGTGCATCAAAATAACATAAATCTTTTATTGAAAGTCACTTTACTGATGTTACAATGAGAGTAACATAGAAAACTGTGGTATCTTATTAGCTTCAGAAGTGAATACTAATAAAACTGTGCCAGAAATTTGAACCTTAAGTTACAGTGACCTTTAAAAACATCAAGATTTTGTTTACCTACAATGTAAGAACAATTTTATAACTTGAACAGCCATAAAACAAATCACACTTGCTCAGAAAAGCAGTTGCCATATACATTCCCATTGGTGTTTGCCAGAACCCCAGGAATTATTAAAATAGCTTAACGAATCTGAAGTGCAGAGTAGCAGAGAAATGTTGAAATAATGCAATCTAAGTATATACACGATTACCTGATTACCAAAGGTGAAACCATGCTGCTATTAACAGCTCCCCATGGGGTGGCTTCCACCATCTGTAGATGGACTTCACCTGTCAAAGGTGATAAACGTGGAAAACACTAGTGCTGACCTACTGCTGGCTAACATGTAAGCTACTATTTTTAGGTAAAACACCCAGTTTCTCAAAGAAGTCTTTTGCAGGTGCTGGGGAGGGGCAAGTCTTCCAGCAAGTTAAAAAAGGAGTGCATGCTTAGTTATCCTGAATAAACCATTTTTTAAGCACTTTTGCAGTTAGTGTAAAAAAAAAAAAAAGTTTTTCTATACAAAACAAAGGTGTTGGGTCATTTTTGCCCTTTAAAAAGACTGGTTGTAGAATCAGAGTTTGATTTTGTGCTGGATTGGAAAAGAAAAGTGGGGTTTCTAATCAGGCAGTGATACACATGTATAGTTTAGCAGGAACTTTTGTATTATTACTAAGAATTAATTCATATCAGCTGTTTCTGCATTGTTACCTTGCACAATTTAGCACCGCTATATTTAAAGATTGGGGTTATTAGCAGCATTTTAGAGCTTAACCATCCAACACAAATCGCAGCCTGAAAATTCATAAAATAATAGGCTAAGCTCTAAAATGAATGTAGATCAGCATATTATACATTTTTTTACAAGAAAGAAAAATACCTTTTCTTCATAAACTCTGAAATTTTATTGATGATTCTGTATGTGCATTAATTTTAGTCTCATTGTATGCCTTTTTGTAAAACAAAACCAAAAACACACATAGTGGGTGGTACTGATTTCAAGGATACTTAAAAACATGAAATGATGATTACCTGATCAAACGCCTGCCAGCCTTGAAGCCTCCCCATATGATACAGGTTCTATGAACAACGCCAACAGGGATGCGTCAGGCGGGAGTGACCAGTCTATTATGGACTGGACCACAAAGTATTCACAGAGCCAACACAACTGCCAAGCATGTCTGTCTTAGGCATCCAGCACCTCTCTTCCCACCACACCCCTTGTGACAATGTGTGCTCTCCTGCACATATGGCTTCAGCAATTTTCCTGTGGATTTCCAATCTGTGTCTATGCCAGGACTAAATGCCCCATAGTCTCCCAAAGTTCACTGCTTCTTATCTCCTCCCCATCTTGAAATTCACACTCTTTGGACTTCCTAAATTGAATAAGCTGCTAGTGTGCCAGTGGGTGAAGATAAAGATGACTGCCACCTTTACTCCCTAGGGCATCTTAGGGTTTTCCCAAGTGACAACTTAGCCAAGGGAACTGACACCTGCAACAGAGAAAGTTCCTAGTCAGGAAGAAAGGGCTGCACAGCTACTGAAGGGGGAGCTACCTGGGAAGCAGAATGGTTCCGGAAGCATCCTGCAAAATCTCACTGTGAGAATGCTTACTGTTTGTCAGACCATGGAAATAAAGAATAAAAGTACTAGTTAGACAGGATTTTGGTTTTGAATGTTTTGTTTTTTCTGCTTACAAACAACCAGAAGATGTTCCATCTGAAGGACTAACAAAGCAATGAATAAAAAGTAGAAACACTGTCCTGTTTTCTGAAGTCCTGCTGCATCTTTGCTCTGCATCTGCAGATGTGGTAGAAAAGCTCCTCTTGGAATTAAAAGCATCTCCCCCACAGAGCATATGCTATGAGCATGTGCCAACAATTCCCAACACAACAGGTGTACTTTTAACAGCTGGGCTACTCACACACAGTTGGGATGGACTGCTGCTGCTCAGCTGATTTTTACAAGAGCAGACTGGGCCCCTCATTATATTATACTATCAACGGGAAACTGTCAAAAGTCCACAGTCCTTCCATGCCAGGAGAAAAGTTGCTGCATCCAAAACCAGAGTAGCCTTAACCATTCAAAAAACATCTCGAGGAAAAACAAAAACAAAAAAACATTTGAGCCCCAAATTAATCCCTATTCCATAGAAATGTTTGCTTCTTACACATCTTAAACTATATCAGCAAGAATGAGAAATTTATCTTGACTCCACACACTTAATGGCGTGGAAAGGTATTTAGGTGGCGTTTTAGGGAAAAAAACATAAATATGAAAGGAAAAATATAATTAAGAACATAAAAAGTAGATATGATGCTGCAAATGTGATTCAGAGCATTTCATGGAAAATTCATGCCAACTTACCAACTGGTAGGGTGATATTTACAATATGCTGCCCATGTGGGCATTCAGTGGCAGCAGCCAGATGTGTCCCATCACACTGTGCCAGCAGCTGTCTCGTCCCTCTCACTCCTGCCAGTTGTAAACTTGGCTCTCCTCTTCCCATATACTCTACAAGCTACTCAATATCCTGTCAATAAATTCCCTTTCCTTTAAATAAAATAAAGTAAAATAGTCTTTTCTTTAGATAAGGATTTATTATCATGTTGAATAACATAAGGAAATATTTAAAGTTATATATATATATGGTTAAAATAGAACTACATGACAATAGGAAATGAATGGATATAATGAATAACAAACAAACCTGATTTTAAAACACTGAAAAAAAGTGAATGGAAATACTATATATCTTCTGGTCCAAAGGTAACTGTAAAACATAAAGAACAAAATCCCAAAAAAGATAACAGGTAAAGTAGCCACAAGAGATCTGGGACAATACATAGGATTAAATTATACAGATAAGCAAGAGAATCACAGAAAAGAAATGTAAGCCTGCCATGAAATTTAAACATAAATAGTCATTCTCTGAAAGTGCACAGAATATCCAATTTTATCTTTCTGACAACTCCTTTAGAAACCCTATTAATGTTACTTTCAGAAATTCTATGCTGGACTGACCTTATATACAAACACAACGGTAAAATCCTTTTTAAAGCAAGACGGACGAGAGAGAAACTGTGGCATCACTTAATAAAGCACCAATATCAAAGTGAAAAATAAGTTGGCATTTTAAATCCACATTTGCTTTATTTGCCATTTTTTAAAGGAACAACTCTAATGATAGGTAATTACTAATCGAGACTCCTGGTTTCTTGTTAAAAATACAGCAACCACAGCAAATTGAAAGCCCTCACCATGTTGCACTGTCTGAGAAGTACTGATTTATTCCTTTCCACAGATTGCATGTGCCCTGGGGATCATTTCCAGCCTGCAGAGTTCAGAGGACCATGCCACTTCCCATGTAAATAAAAAGTGGCTGGATGCAGAGGACAGTTCATGTGGCTAGTCCATCCTTAAGGACTCCCTGCTATCCCGCACCTTCCTATTGACACTTACTGGAGTGTCACTTACTGATTTAAATGTTCCTTTAAATCAGGGTTTACTGCACTGCAATGACTATGAATAAATGGAACATCTCAGGGAGCAGGGTGCCAGTCTGTAATCATCAATGCATAAAACCTTAGAAAGAGGGGGAAAAGGCATACAATGGAACGCAAAGGTCAAATAACTGCTCTCTTCTGCTTAGCAATGATTCTGTAGTGGACTGGGAAATATAAATATTAGTTACATGATATAAACTGTTACATGACCTCAAAGTTTCCTCCAAAATAGATATTTAAAAAGAAACGATGCTGTGCTTGTATATTTAATGCTACGGGTTCACATCCTACCTACCTCATTGGATGAAAAGTCATAAATATTTAGATGTAATGCCTCTAGAACCCCAACCATGAGTACAGATATAGATACTTCTTGAAACTATCCCTTGAGACTATAAATTTATCAGTGAATCCCACAAATGGCTCTGAGAATGTTTAAACATGGGAGATAGAATAGATTCCAAAAATAGAACATTAAAGTTACTGTATACCTAAAATCATAATCTCTACAAATAGAAAAAGTTTCATTCTGTTTCACTGGAAGGTTATTACCAAGGAGGGTGATTACAAATGATATGCCTCCAGAGCAACCATGTCTCTGAAAAGGCACATGATAATGATCTTCAATAGAAATAATAACTTCATGTAAGAATAACTTAGGTGAGGGAAGACAGATGGATGGATGATAGACAGAGATGTGTTGACTTCTCAGCTAGCCATTTGTGGATTCTTTCAAATTAGAGCTTGTGTAACTGTAACTAGGAAGCATATTTACATGAGGCACCTTTCAAATCTATAAACTCTTTTATAGTCAAAATAAACCTTATAGCATTAGCCTTTTATACACTCAATACCAAGAAACATTCAGTGCATGTTACAGTGATCTTGGTAAAAAATCACTTTATTTGCTACATCTTTCAATCTGTCTGCCCTTCTGTCCTTTGCTTGAGCTATGTGGCAACACTACCCAACACTCACCCAAAACTTCCTGTAATGAAAAATGCTGTTTTACAATATGTAATTTTGGATCGTTACATTGCTTTCCAAACATTTCAAAGACTTTTAGAGGAGAGGCCCATTATGGAAGACACGGACACACAGTATAAATGCTGCCTTCTAACTCAGGCCTTCAGTTTGGGCATCATATGTAATCATATGTAATCAGTTCGATTACATACAAAGATGAGATGGATTTTGTCCATGGATACTATAGGAGAGGATCAAATTTAGAGAGTTTTTCTGAAACCCTGTCTGCAGATTCTATTCCTCTCAAGAACACACAGAAAATGAGGAAATCAGACGTATACTTCAGAGCAGACCATGTGACTGAACGCATCAACTTTCAGCCTCATTAGGGTAGCTAGCTTTGTTTTGGAATGACAGATCTGCATTGTAACAGCTATCAAACTTTGGTTTTAAAGAAGGGGCTTTCAACATAGACTCTTATTTTCCCATGGATTAAAAAATATATGGTTCAAAGCATCAGATTCTTTCCCCTGCCAGCTGTTAGAGTAGCTTCTCAGTTGCTGCATTTCTGTGGTTTAGATCTAATTTAACCCTTTATGAACAGTGAGGTGGCCCAGCTCAGACAGTAGAATATTCTGTCATCTTGCTTCAATCAGTACAGAATGACTTGTTGGGACTCACATTCCAGTGATGACAAATATCCTTAATCAACAGTGTCAGAGTTGTTTTTGTTAAAACAAGTCATTCATTTCACAGATAAGAGTGACTAACGTTTTGTGAAGGAACAAAACTTCAGGCCACAGAGTTAGAGTATTGGCAAGTCAGAAGCTACCAGCTCACTGGCAGTATGTGGTCTCATGTGTCTTTGGTGCACTTGCTTAATCTCAGCAGGACACACTGCTGAGGGACTGGCTCACTGGGATGACATGGGAGGGATGGATGGGACGGATGATTTCCAGGGAGCAGCCCATCGGCAGCAGAGTGAGCTCCTGCGTCAGCAAACAGTGGAGGCCAGAAGGTTTTGCTGGACATTTTATTCTCTCACTCGATTACTTAACTGCCTCCAGACTGTGCACAGTTTAAAGGCAGCATGACAGAAAACCGCTGTCATCAAGGAAGTGTGATCTCATGTTTTGGACAAATACCAGTTATGGAGAGACACATTTACAGTATTGACCACTGTATTTACATCACCTGCTTATAGTCATTGAAGATCACTGAATAGATGATGATGATGTGATTGTGACTGAATTTTTAGGCATTTGGCAAAATACACTTGTGTGTAACAGCTGCTTTTTTAAAATTTTAAAAAATGTTACATATATACAATTGTCCTTGTATGCTAATATAAATATGAAAAGTAAAAAACAAAACAAAAATAAAAATACTTGTTTAAAGTTAGCCTATGGGATATTAGTCTCTCAAAGCTTTAAAGTCCTGCAGAAAAATCCTATATGCCTTAGCCCTGCATGCTTGTTTCTATTATGGGATGTTGTTTCCTTAAATATAGAAAACAATAAACAGAAGCTTCATGCATATAGCATTACTGTTTACAATGAGGATGTGCTTCAGAACGTCGAGTTCTGAATCCACTATTGTCCCTTAGGAAACTTGCTACATTTTGGGTCATGTGAGTTAATTTAATGAATATTTCTACATATTATCTGTCATGCGGATTATCCATTAACATACCAGTACCTTTATTGTTCCATGTTATAGTGTAACATTTCAGTAGTTCTTTTCATGGTTCAGTTAAATCCAAGCCAATGACAAAAAGAAAATGGTAACCAGATGTGAGACTTGACTTCCTCTCCTCTGTAGCATCTCAGAGGGTCTTCATATAGTCTGAAGAGCAGATAGACTTTTAATGATTCCATGAGCCTGGGATTCTATAAAAGTTGAAGTAAACAGTTTCGATGTATCACATGTAAACAGATGATCTTAAATGGATGTCTCCCATAGCTGCACAACAGAGAAGAGCAAAATTGCACATTGTAAAAGCAGGAAGCAGGTGTATTCTGAGTAGGAGATGAGAAAGATTCAGTGATTCCATCCATATGTATGTGATCGTGGATGCACACTCTTGCAAAGTCTAATAAATTGATAGAATAAAAACTCCAACTTTTAGTTTTCTCCTTCTGAAAACCTGTGTCTCAACCTTTTTAACAAAAGCTTATCTTTTGATACAAAAACCATCACATCCTCATTTAATGTTACTAAACATTTTGAATAAAGTAAATATTGTGTCTCAAATGAATAAAAGAATTTAAAATATTAGTTTTTAAGCTTCACATGCCCTTCCTTTCCCCAGGATTCTCAGACAGCCAGCTAGAGCAGTGGTTCTCAACCTCATCTGTACATTACATTAATCTGGGGAGGTTTCCAAAATTCCATTTCCTAGGCAGCTCACCAGACCAACTAAATAAAAATCTCTCTGGGTGAAACTTAGGCATCAGAATATTTTTAAAGCTTTCCTGATAATTCCCTTGTGCAGCCGCGACAGAAAACCTCTGACATTTTTTTCTAGGGAGCTATCATTTTTGCAGGCTCTCTTGTGTGGTAACATCTCCAATAACAGAAACTCTGACATGACAACAGCTGAGAGAGAATGTCCCCAACTTGCTGGAGCAAAACAGGGATACAGACAATTTAGGAGGAAAACGTGGGGTGCTACACTTAGACAATTCTTTGAGGAGGGCAGGAACAACATCGGTCTCAGATTTCATTATCACAGATCACATCGTGAACAACTAGATACCAATCAAGAAGTCTTTCATTAATTCAGAAAGCTGAATGCTGGGAATCTGAATTGTTTTGTTATCTTTTACCATTTCTCATATTAACATATAATGGTAATTTATAATGAGTAACAAAACACTGCTGGTAGTTTTTAAAGACTTTTTCATTAAAACAGCTTTTAATTATTTGTGCCTTCTTACTGACTCTGAGTTAATCAAATTAAAATTTGAATAATCCATATTTCCTTTGAACCGCATAATTTATGTTTGGAATCAAAGAGGTTCCAAAACATCTCTTAAGACCAAAAAGTCTAAGATCCCAAGACCTACCAGCAGCTAAAGATGCCGAGGCTTATGAGCTTTATTTATTTATTTATTTATTTATTTATTTATTTATTTGCAATTACTTCAGAGAAGATCAACATTACAGTGTAAATGACCACAACAGAGCCTGGACATCAATAAAGGTAATTATTCTGTGGTTATATCCTTCACTTAAGTCTCTGATGGTCAGTCTGTCACCAAACTCCACTGTAGCTCAAATTTCATATACTGATATGTTTCAGGAATGTTGTGGGACAGAGTGGCAGTGTCATTAAAATGTAAAAGGTCACATAGCAAAATAGTTTTGTTTATTCTAGGTTTTAATATATTAGCTACAATAATATATAAACATATAGCAATTATAGAAAATACAATCTAGACTATATCAATGCAGATTAAACCATTTGCACATATAAATCTGAAGCCCAAAGCCCCAAGAATCTCCTTATTTTCAAGTTTGATTTTTTTTATTTTCTTAGGAAGAAAGGTAGAAAAATGACTCTCTCTCTCTCTCTCTCTCTCTCTCTCTCTCTCTCTCTCTCTTAAAACATAAACTCATAAATAAATGATAATGACTGAACATGCAAGCACATGGAAGAGGTTTCCACATACCCTGGCACTTTGTCGGTTCACTTTCTTCTCCTCATCAGGAAGTGGAGGCATTGGGTAAGGGTATTTTCTACTGGAGGCAATAGACCCAGTTGATGAAGAAGGAGACTTGGCAGGAGATAAAGTCCTGAGATGTTGAGAACGTGAAATAAATATCATGTGATTGCACAACATTTTTCAAATATCTGAAAAGTGGGTTCAGAACAAACCCTCTGACTTCTAACTTTCATATGCCAGTACTGCAAAGATTTAACTACTGGGAAGACACTGTGACATTCTCAATACTGAAATGCTGCAATTTTATTTTCCTGATTTCATGACTGCAACAGATTAAATGTTAGTACACAGAATGATACTTTTCAACTACAAGCCACTAAAAATGTGTCCTATGGAATAGATAAAAAGCTAAAACGGACAAGGGATGAAATTATTCTAAGAGCTTATAATGACAAATTAAGTGTATAAAATATTAATATTATGCCTTATTTTTACCACTTAATGTAAAAATGTTTAGGTACAATAATTCTATCTTAAGATCTTAAAATCCATTACAATTGATATATTTATTAGTTGCTAAATTACACATCAGTTTACACAACACTCATGCATTCAGAGGCCAGTGTGTTAGTTGTGAAGGAACAAAGGCAAAAACAGGGCTTTTAATAATAAATTAGTAAACATGCAAGCAGTAAGGAGTGCAGAGTTCCAGCCAAACAAATTCTGATGAGGACATACAAAAATGGTCTAATTCGTCCCTATAATCAGCATTTCTATGTAAGCTGTTGGTGTATTAGGCTGTATATGATTGATTTTGCATGTGTAGTGGTAATTTGAGACTAGGCTGAACATACTAGACTAGCCCAAATCTATTGCTAATTTGTCTTTAAAGTGAAAAAAGAAAGCTGAGTAAAAAATGTCTACTCATGTCAATGAAAAGCAGACGTGACAACTATAGTAGCTACTCCATTCACAAACGTTACCACTACACATCCACTGCTCCTTATTCACTGGTGCAAGGTGGGAAAAGCCCGCATCACTGAACTGGCTATACTGCCGCATTGTAGCACAAATATTTATTTCAGTGGAATATACCTCATCTGCTGTGACTGACCCAGCCTGGGAATGTTGGTGGGGGGCAGGGGCAGCACTGGGTAGGTCAAGATCTACTGGCTACACTGCATTCAAAAGCATAAAGATGTCTTTTTTCCTCCCTTGTTTTAAATTTTGGTTTGCATGTACATCATATCCTTTGCTCTGGTTCTGCCATAGTTTTAATACTAATTTCCATTTTATGGACACTGAATTCAAGCTAAAGTTTGAAAATAATTTTTCCTGCATACCCTAAGATAGTAGTGAACATTCTTGATAGATTTTAAGAATGAAGAATTTTAAGAATTGAAGTGGTACGATTCACTTTTAATCTGTAACTCCTATTTTTGAAAAACGGTCAGGACCACTCCTTTGCATGAATGCTTAGACCACAGCAACTGTTTGATTTCTCCTATGTTAATACTCTCCATTGCTAAGTGGATAGGTATAACTTATGCTAGTACTTCCAATTCTCTAAAGTTCTATTAAAGCAATGTTCCACTTCTTATTTTTCTAACTGAGAAATTAATTTATTTTAGGAAAAACATTTTAAATAGGACTGTGATCTTTAAAAAACATATTTGGTACATTTAAGATGATGGCAAACTTCTCCATTTAGATATCTAAATACACCTTTCTAAAATGAGGACTAGTAATCTGGCATCAGCTTTTTAGCCTACTCACTACTGATAAAATATCCAAGTTCAGGAAAGCTAGCAAGGTACACAAATAATTAAATCTTGTTTACTTTAGGGGATCATGCAAAATGGGGCATCTTTTTAATCTGCTGCAGCAGGTGCACTCACAGCATTAGCTATTAGCTTTTAGCTTCACAGTCATTCCAGCTATAACTTGACCATGTTCCAGATGGCCAGCCTGGTACATGTACAAAGCCATTCCAAGAGGGGTGCTGAAGGTCCAGTCTTCCTCTCAAATATCTTTCCATGGGCAAAGCCAATTTAGAACAAAAACAAGAGGTTTTCTCCAGAACCCCAAAGAAATTGCACATATACTACTTAGTAAAATAACATGCTAATTAATTGACACCTTGGACCCTCAGCAGAAGAACAGAAGCTGAACAGGAAAGTTTTAGCAGGGAAAAGGGTCCTGGAGGCTACGTGGTATGTGACAGCATAAAAGTGATTATCTTCAGGGGATGGAAAGCACCAGAGCAGGAGTCAAAACAGGAGTAAAGAACAAGGTAGGGTAAAACACTTTAGGGAAAATAAACTCAAAATTTCTCACAAATGTCTAAGGAAGACATTTATTCAAAACCATTTCCAGGCTCTTTTCTGACCCTGATTGATTACTTGCCTGGCAGTTCCAAACTGGCTTTCACTTAAAGCCAGGCCTCAGCCCAGCCCATTCACTTAAAAAGTAAAGTGCATCACTGGATACAGATCAACCATCATTATTACTGCATTTTATTTTAATTTTATTTCTTAAGACGGAGTCTCACTCTGTCACCCAGTCTGAAGTGCAGTTGGCATGACCTCGGCTCACTGCAGCCTCTGTCTCCTGGGTTCAAGTAATTCTCCTGCCTCAGCCTCCCAAGTAGCTGGGACTATAGGAGTGTACCACTATGCCCAGCTAATTTTTGTATTTTTAGTCGAGACAGGGTCTCACTATGTTTGCCAGGCTGGGTTCAAACTCCTGACCTCAAATGATCCACCTGCCTTGACCTCCCAAAGTACTGGGATTATAGGAGTGAGCCACCCCACCTGGCCCATTACTGTATTTTTAAAGATGATACTTACCATAATGGGTGCCCTATTCGAATCATACAATAAAGGTATGTTTGTGTGCCAGTGGATTATGATGCCTCTTGGAGCTACATCAAACTTCCTGGGATTACCTTCTGTATTTATGCCTGTAAAGCTAATCTCAGTTCAGTTCTACCCCCAAGTACAGGCTAAAAACCAGGCCAGTCACATGGAGAGGGACAGAAGTCCATCTCTTATTTACTTGTGTTCATATATGAATTTTATAGTAGGCTGATCCAGTAGAATTTTTGTTTTTAATTTTATTTATTTATTTATTTTTATTTATTTATTTTTGGGATGGAGTCTCACTCTGATGCCAGGCTGGAGTACAATGGTGTGATCTCAGCTGACTGCAGCCTCCGCCTCCTGGGTTCAAGCAATTCTCCTGACTCAGCCTCCCAGATAGTTGGGATTATAAGCACACGCCACCATGCCCAGCTAATTTTTGTGTTTTTAGTAGAGACGGGGTTTCACCATGTTGGCCAGGATGGTCTCTATCTCCTGATCTTGTGATCTGTCCGCCTCAGCCTTCCAAAGTGCTGAGATTACAGGCATGAGCCACGGCACCCAGCCTTGATCCAGGAGAATTTGTTAAGTGTACTAAGAGAAAAGTAGTCAGTATCCACTCTGCTACTTTAAATTAAAGTGAAATGGAAAAGGTACAGATTTTGGACTCAGAGCCAGGCTATAGTTCTGGTTCTGACACTTACTAGCTGTGACACCTTGAGTTACTCTTTGTACCTCAGTTTCCTCCATCTACAAAAAGGTAATAAGAATGCTTATACCCTAGGATGTGAGGAAGAAAGTTATATCATAAGCACTTGATACACAATAGTTGTAATTATTCGTTTCCTTTCAGAGTCACTAACAATTCCAAATAATCATGGAAGTGAACTCAAAAACCCTGATGAAGTGAGTAATCAACGGAATAATACCCAAGAGTAAGGATACCTTCTAAGAGCTTATAAAGCACTTTCATCAACAGAACTGCATCCAGGATCTGGGTGTGGTGAGATAATGCTCTTGCCCTGATCTCATCTGCTCCTTCCTGGTGGCCTGAATCCATGCAGAGAACAATCTGAGCAACCACTGTCATATCAAAACTGGATAAGGAGGCACAGCAGAGGCACTGATCACTCGATACCTTTAGGCATTTGCCTTGCTCTCTGTAGCAGTGTGGCTACTATATTTTAAATGCTGGACTATATTTTGGACCAGTTTGCTGCAGATTGCATTTTGATAAGGTTGCCACAAAGCCAACACTACATGGGTGTAATCCTGGGACTCTGGGAGGCCGAGGTAGGTCGATCGCTTGAGCCCAGAAGTTTGTGACCAGCATGAGCAACACAATGAAATCCCATCTCTACAAAAAAACAATAAGGTGGCTTTTGCCCTCACTGGTGGTTTTGACAGTGAAGGTAATCCTGAATGACCTGGCCACAGAGGAAGCAGATCTGAACCTAAGCATAGAGCTGGCAAAGCACAAGCCAAGGTGTGGATGCACTCTGGGCCTCCTATATGAGGCTTGGCATGGATACGGAGTGGATGAAATTCTCCCTTGCATTAGAATTACTGTGTTAAACGTTTTGGGCCATCTCAATTTATTCACCACCACCACCACAGAAATTCTGTATTGATCAAGTTTTATCATCCTTATTAACCTAAAAATGAGAGTTAAACTATAACTGTCCACAGAACTTTATGTAACTTTTAAACATAAATATAAGTTTTAACAATTAATTCTTAATTTTACTATCTACTGTAGGAATCAACACCTCATATTAGAAGAGAAAATAAAGGAACCCTCTAAAAATTGCCCTTGCAGTTTTGCACGTGCAATCAGGGGTGCTAAAGCATTTCCCCATTCAAATTGCATTTAGTCATGTGGCTTCTGGGCAGACCTGGGTGCTGATTTTAAGAAACGTGACCTCTTTCTCTGAGAGTCACATAAACTACTCAGCTCACCCAGGGGAGGTAAACCAACTCTTCCGGGGTACCATTTCACAAATTATCACTGCAAAAATGCTAAATCTGTTTGGGAATAAAAGCCCTAACCCACATAGGACCAAAGTCATTCTGTTTTGGTTCCATGGCTGGTACAAATTACAATCTGCCCACAAGCCTGAGGAAAACAGAAAGGAGAAATAGGACTGCAGGTGAGCCAAGATTACAAGTAACAGTCAAAATCATCTTACCTGTCTTCCTGCCGTTGGCCATCTTGGGAGCTACAGATGAGGGTGGGATGTTTGAATGTGAGTGTATGTGTATGAGGTTCAGTGTGGGAAAGTGTGGGGCAAGCAGAGGGACAGGGCAGAAGGGAAATATGGGTTATAAAAGCAGGATATATTTTTGTGAGCAGGCAGGAGTTATGCTTTCCTTGGGGTATATGCAAATGTTATGGATCAAATTAAAAGGCAGGTAGGTCTAATCATTTTCTCAAACTATACATAACTAAACTAAATGGTACACTGGAAGAGAAAGTCCACCTTATACGGGTGCTGAGAGTTAAAAACACATGCATATTTTGATATCTGTTCAATGTTGACCCAAGTCATGGCAATCAGTAACATGAAAGCTTATTGTAAAATTGTGTTCAGAAGAGGTAGTAATTGAGTCCATATTTCTCCTTTACCTTAGCTCCACAAAGTGGTCAGATATAAAGTGGACATTTACCTCTAGGAAATCACTTTGATATTATAAAGGGTGAAAAATACCATTAAGAACTCTTGGAAATTCTTTCTGACCTGTAATGTTACACAAAGCTGCAGTGAATTGAGTAAATTTGATAGTTTCTAAAATGTAGCACTATTCTTCTATTTTGTGAGTCAATAATATATTTCCAGCTGCTTCCTGTTCTATTTGTAGTATTAGATGACAACATTTGTATTAGCATAAAAAATTCCTTAAATGCTTTGTTGAGAATCTGTAAAACACTTCTTAACACAGCCTTTCTCTGATAGGAAATGGTTATACTGAACAAACAAAACCTACTTCTACATACTCCCATGTGGTCAATGTTATCTCAATAATTTTCCAGTTAGACCAAATTATTGTTTCTACTCCAAGTAAAATCCCATCACATTTCATTTAGTTTCTTTTTACCCTTTTCCTTGAGTTTTTGTATGCACTATGCACTCTTAGGCAGTAAGTAGGAAAAATGCATTATGAAATTGCTAGATTCTAGAAACAAAATTGTTCAGGTTAATAGTACTTTATTAGTGGAAAGTATGTTTCATGCCCAAAGAACACTACATAGCGTAAAAATGAAGAGAAAGCTACTAAAAAGCTTAAGATGGTGATAGGGACATGCACTAAATGGCAACCCTTTCACATGGCTTTGTTTAAAACATTCAGAAAAGAACCAGACTTGTTCACAAAGCTAAAAACAGAGTCAAAGGCAGCAAATAAACAAGGACCCCTTTCCACCTAAAGGAACTTGTATTGGGAGATACAAGATAGAGAGCCAGTCACACTACAGTATTTGTATGTGCTGGGAGAGTTTGAAAAGGATATAAAAATTAATTTATAAAATACCTAAAGTATGGTCCTTCAGTGTTTTTATTCACATCTTCTACCCACTTAGCTACATTATAGTCTCTTTTGAACCATGGGTTTAAATACCTGCAGAAAGCAATGGAAGGAACAAAGAAAGCAGAACAAGATAGAAAATCTGAAAATACACAGCACAAGCTTAGCAAGGATGTCTTCACCCTCCAAATGCAAGTGACCATGGCAAATAAACCAGAATGGATGTTGGGTGATTATGAGGCAGTCTATACAATGACATAAGAATAATCTCAGCTACAACAAGGCTCAAGGCATTCTACAAAGTATTCAACATTTCTGGGAAAGCCTTTTCCAGTGGCTTCCCAAAGTGAATTACAAGCTCCCTTTCAATCACAATACAGTCAGCAGTCCCACTCACCCACCTCCAAAGTGGCTTTTTCCAGGCCACCTCTCATTTGGCTTTTTGGTTTTTAAATGACAATGATGCTTTTTGAAAATATTCAGATGGCTGCAGTTCCAATCTGGCATTTGGGCATACGTGTGTACACCCTAAGAACAATTAAAAGGAACAAAGTTCTCTTTCCAATATAAGAAGAAGGCTTTTACATGGCCACTATTTTACTCCCTATAGAGGATGCCAAGCTAGAGTCAACATGAAAGTACGTTCCAGTTGGCCCTGTAAGGAGCAAAAAGGGTCCCACTCTTCTGATCTTAGAGCCTCAATGCACATTAAGTGTGGTCCAAATAGGCCTCCATGATCCTGAAGCTGAGTTTAGTAATTTAGTTGCAGCTGAATGTTCCTTTCTCTTCTTTGTGCACTTCAGAATAAAGTGCTCATGTTTCCATTAGGAACTAGCCCTTAGAGGTTGCCTTCCAAGTGTTTGACCATGAATTGTGTGAATGACTGTCAGAGAATAATAATGACCTTAGTTAGCATTTCCCTGATGGATCTGGCAATGTTTCCATCAGAATTACTGTGCAAATTTTAAAGGTAATAAAATTGGAGCGACGTCTAAGCTGTTGGTCTTCCCCAGAGTTTCCTTTCATTTTTACCCTGGAAGCCAAGCAAAAATACATCCCCCTCAGTTTGCCCTTATAAAATTATGTAGATTTAACAAATTCTGTATTAGAAGAATTTGGAGGGGTTTTTTTTTCCCCACTTAAAAAGTAACTTCTAGAGATACTAAAGATTCAAGCTCTATAAAACGTTAAGTTATTTGTAAACGAATCAGGGGAAATTATAAAATACATTGTTTTTTGTGACATTTTGCTTCTTTCCCCCATATTTAGTTATCGGGCTGTTCATAAATATGTTTAAATTAAGACTACATTTCCAGTTATATAAAAATACCAGGTTAGTTTTTCCACAGCCCTTTCCTTCATTTTTAGTCAAAATCAAGGTAGTATACAAAATAACATCATGAAATTCTCTTCTGAAAGAAGTGTTCAGTTGCTTTTTCTGCTTATAAGACCATTTTTGCTAAGACGGTATCTTCTGATTCAGAAACAACTCATTAGTTTTGCCTTTAGCCGCAATCATTGCCAACTTGTGCTTTCACAGATAGCCAATTAAAACTTGCATAAAGATTTCTACTGAGACTCTCAACAAAAAGAAAAAGTCAAAAAGCAAGTGCAGCCACAAATGAAGGCTAGTGAATGCTCTGGCCTGGGGAAAACCGGAAAAAAAGCCCATGCAGCTGTAATCAGGTGAAACATAGCCACACAGCAAACTGAGTCACCCACAGGCACATGGCCACTTCCAGGAGACATTTGTTCCTTTCACTGACAATCTTAGAAACTCAAAGGGCTGGTACCACAGCTATTCCATGAATGCTGCAACAGCATGGCTTGACTTGCACTTGATGGACTTCTTGTTTCAGGGAGCATTTCAGAAGGCTAAGATCACTTCACCAGAGAGGTTTTCACTGAAAAGAACTCCCATTTTTTTGTTCTTTCTGGGGATATGCCCATGAAAATGTCTTCACAGTGAGCTTCCTAACAGCTCAAGGTCATGGTGGCTGGAGTGATGGGATTTTATCACATTGCAGTAAACCTGCCTACGTGGCTTGACTTGGCATATAGCGCAACATGCAAAAAAAAAAAAAATGCATTAGATGGGACAGGGGAGCTCTTTGTGTTCTCCAGGATGGAAAGGCAAAGGAAAATTAGCTGGTGCTGGCTGGACCAGGAGCACCTACCAGCAAACGTGGGGGGCTTGCTCAAAGATCAAATGACCCTGTGTTCAGCCAAGGAAAGGACTTGGAGGGAGATTAAGTGGCAGCCCAGAATGAAGGGGCAGGTGGAGACTGACCTGTGATCCAGACTCCCTGTCTGGGGGCTTTCAGAGCCCCCTGGGCTTATGCCTTGGGATGGGACTGTCTGGGCGAGGGAGTGCCCAGGCTCAGGTGCTTGGGGCTCCCTCCTGTAAAAACACAATATATAATACAAAGTCTAAGCCAAAAATTTTTTTTACATCATGTACAACAATGAGGAAAATTCAAAAGTTTTGACTGGAAAAACAATACAATAAATGAGGACATTTTATTGTCTTAATTAGCAGAGCATGCATTTATAGTGCATGTTTTAATTCATGTTCCAATTTTTCATCATCTTTTGGAATAATGAGGTACTAAAGGGAATGCTGAGTAATGGACCTGAAATATCTCTTATTTGAAAAAATAAAAGATATATTAGTCTGTGGTCATTCTGCTCCTCATGCCATCAAACAAATGATATTATACTATCAGACGCAAATGAGATTACTTACATATGGAAAGTATTAAAAGTTTGCCAACATAATTCTTGATATGCTCCCTATCAGGAATCCTTGTAAGAATGTGTGTGTGTGTGTGTGTGTGTGTGTGTGTGTGTGTAAATATATATAGATACGTTTCTATATATAGAGAGAGAGACAGTTCCTGTGCAAGAAGGTATGTGAGAATTGTAGTCAGCGTCACAGACTTGGATCCATTTAATTAACATGAGTCGTGTAACCAAAATCAGAAAAGTATGAAAAATCTGAGGAAGTCCTTAATTCTCCCTCACAAAGACAATCCTATTATAATGTATATGAAATATTTTAATTTAATTATCTCATAGGCAAGATTTCTCAAAGGCTATCTATTGTATTACAATGTTTAATCATACGATATGAGTGAATATTATATATAACATTTTAAAAAATAAGTAACTGCACTAGAAAACATTGTATGAATATTGTTAAACACCAAACGTACTTTCGGTCCTGAACTTAAAGCTTTAAAATAATGCTGTTTTTTTTTTTTTTAACCTAGGAGTTTTTGAAGCCTTGTTATAGGAAATGCTGTTAGAACACTAAACAGTACACAAGGAAGTTCTAAAGAACATTTCACAATTTTATCTGTACTCCTGTGAGCAACTAAGATAAGTTAAGGAGCTCTTACTAGGTGACCTCATGCAGAACAAACCAAACAACATTCCAAGAAGAGTTTATCAACAATGAGCCCTAAAGCATCCAAGTGCTTTGGGAATGTATAAGATAAACTCTAACACATTAGTTATTTATGATGGAATTCTATGATGCCATTCTGGACCATGCAATGGTATCACTTGAAATTGTCTATTGTGTCTATAAAGTATCCTCTAGTAAACGTTGATAAGCCACTTACAAGACAATACCATTCAGGTGGAAGGTCCAAATTTCAGAGCAATGTTATTATTCCTGGACTGAAAAAGGCAGGGTATATGATGGAAAAGCTAACATAAGTTTTTGACAAGCAGTTTACAAATACCTGCTATTCAGACTTTCCAAGTATTAAGGCATGAAGAAGCAATAGAAATCCTGGAAATAATAACTATCACTATGGTGAGAAATAAGTGAAAAATTTTAGGAAGGATTAAAAAAAAGTATGGGTAATAAAAATCAGGTGGCAAGTTCAGTCCAAAAGGATACTAAGGATGTGTTTTATTCCATGAAGGGAGATAAAGATTTGAGGAGATTTTGTTTTGCTTTTACTTTCTTAAGTGGAGAAACAAACAAAAAAGTACATTATTTACTTCACTATAAATGACTTTTAACGTGACTTCCAAACCCACCCCTCTTAAAAAAAAGTAAATTCATGGCTATCATTTAAAACAGATAATGTTGCCTTTAGTGACAATGATTCAGTTAAAGAGCAAGTTTGGGAAAATGCCCTTTTAAACGTTCTCAGATAGAAAACTTAAAATGAAAACTTATTCCATTAGTCTGAGAGAATGCTTAGATTGCAGCCATGAGGACCTCATAGGGGTGATTTCAGATCGTGAGCAGTATCATGCTCTCGTACAACAGGAATTTTTCCCTGATGCTTACAGGCTGTGTGAGTACTGGGGAGAGGAAGGGTGACCCTTTGAAATGGTTGAATCCCAGATGATGAGAAGAAAGGAATGTTATCAAATTCCCTTCATTCAGAACCAAGACCCCACAATGGCAGGTGACTGGAGGGAAAAGCCTGCAGCCAGGGTGAGACCCCCACTATCAATGAATATTGGCATGGGCACAGTTGCGGAGATGCCTATGTAAAAGAGAAAAGTCATGGTTAATTTTTAAAGGGCAAAAAAGAATTTAAAAGACAAAACCAAGACTGGAGACATGGTTTACAGTTCTTTGACTATGTGTGTAATTTCCTTTTGACACGAATTGCACAGGACCTTGGAGGGCCTTTTTCCATTAGAGGTTCAGACTTACTCAGTTGAATTAGACCGAGGTCTAAATCTTTTGCCTCTGATTTTCTTTTTGTTGCCTCCCAGGTTACCTGAAAAAGATGGTTTAGAGCTAGATTTCCATGTAAATAAGTGATTGCCCTATATCTAATTATGAGGCATTTCAAGTGGGTATAATTTATAAGGAGCACCACCGTGGAACCCTGGGTTTGTCACCCTGTGCATCTTTCTCAAATGTGTCTAGTGTCCTGGTGCTATCAATCCTATCATTTCCCATCCAGATAAAAACTAGACTCTCATTCTACGTATTCTCCTCTCTGTTGAGAGAAGAGCTAAAGAACTTCCAAGAAATAAGGCTTTACAACCAGGGGCCACAGAATATAGAACTTGATTGTGTGGACAGACGGAGTCAGAATGCCAGCCTCTACCTTGCCAAGAGTTACTTCGAGGTCGCCCATTTTCACAGATGTCTGAAATATGTTTTGTGTCTGGAATCCTTTCACTCCAAGAATGAGAGAGCCCATTTGACCTGAAATTGAAAATATTGGTAAATTGTTCAAAAATGTAACCAAATGAATTTTCAGAGATCAGTAAGCAAAACTTCTAAGCATTACTGTGCATTAAATAAAATAAATCAAGAAAGAAAAAATCTGAAATGAAAGAATGAAGAGAACATGAAAATCTTCATGAAGAAGGCAGAATTACACAACATCCAATTTAAGAAAAGTCAAATACAATGGAACCCCATTACAATAGTATATAAATGAAAAGTATCAAAACACAATGCAAGCCAATTTACATTCCCCAGAACGCAGCAACCACAGCGCAAATTCACTATGTATTTCAGAATAACCCCAGCAGCAGCGTTATAATGGGGTCCCACCATAGATGTTTCTTAATTGTAAAGCAATGGTTTCCATTCAAATATTATGAGAACATGGACTTCCAAGAGATTACATAAAGATTTGCTCAAGTGAACCTGGTTAAACTTTATCAAAGAATTAGATTTTCTTAAGCAATAAAATTATTTTATAAGAATTGGCATTTTTCTCTACAAATATGGTCCAAAAAAGTGTAGTATATGTTGGCAAATTGTTCAGTAACTGAACTGACTCAGATGTTTATCATGACAGTGTCTCTCACAAAGCCCATGTACCACTGAGCCCTCTTGCTATTTGTGACCTACCATCTTTAAATAAATTATCTACAAGAAGCAAAATTTACACACCTACCGTGTACCACACAAGAATTTTGACAAGCTACATATACTTCAGAGAAGGCTTAATAACTTTTAACTGCTTAAGAATCATAACCCACTGAGATTATTCTAAAATCTGGGAATTATTTAAATTGATATTTTAAACTCTTTTTTAGGTACCTTAGAAAATAGCACTATACTTAAAACTCTTTTCCACATATTATTCTGGTTAATTGTTAATAACGTCTATTTTAAAATAAGCCTTCTACTGATGAGTGAAAATAAATGGAACTCAGCACCAACTATTCCATATAAATTTCCTAGGCTGGAATTTCTCAACATCATTTGCTACTCACAGAATGACTCATATTTTGTACAAAAAAAAAACAACAGAAATTCTGCTGGAACTCACTAATTTCTCCACTAATTTATTATGTAATTTAAAATTTAATATTCTATCAAGAAAATATTTGTATGAGAGAATTCAAGTAGATCCCTAGTCTTCTTCTCTTAGCCAACAAGCCCTCTATAAATTAAAAGAATACATTTTTAAAAACATTATTCTGTAGGACCATACTCCTTTGGCAACAACTAGTGTTTCTACTTTTGCTTTAAGCTATGTTATCTAAGTGAAAACTATCCTTCATGCTTAAGAAAGTTCCATATAAAGTAGAGTTCCCAGGTCTCACTAATTCCTTCTATTCTCCTTGTTCACTTAACATTTACAAAGACTGAGAGCCATTGCAGAATATTTACAGATGATCCACTCTACAAAGAACTCCAGAACAGGTCAATAAACTAGCAATAAACTAGCAACTTCCCCTTCATTCTGCAAAGTAGCTAATGTGCCCTAAGGCATGAGGAGGGCTACCAAATGTTTTTTCCTATCCATTGTACTCTTATTGGCAACTTTAAATAGATTCTTCCACAAGAATATTTTTGTTTCCTTCAATGTAAATATAGGTCTCATTTCCTAAAACATGCCAACTATTTATTGTTTATTTTATTAAGCAGTTACAAAGCATGCAGAATTTTAAAAGGTGTCATATACCTTAAGATGCTAGAATAAGAATATAGCATCATCATTTAAGGCATATAAATAATATGTTAATCCCACCTGTGCCATTATAAAACTCAGACAAAATTAAGCATACTTAATTTGTCAACTGAATTGTAACTTACAAAGTCTAGAAATAATCATCCCCCAAAAAAGGCAAAATCATAATACTCAATATATGATTCACAGAGAAGCAATCTTTGTTTCATAGCGAGCTTAGCTTTGATATATATAAAATTAAAAAATATTCAATGCAGCACTTATAATACCAGTTTATTTAACAATTGCTTTTATTGAAGCATGACAGTAACCTTTTTCTTTGACTACCAAACATGACATAAAGCCCACCATTTAAATATTACTAAATACTATGTATAGTTTCTTAAGCCATAAGTAGCAAGACTAAAAAACCCAGAGGTTTCAATAGAGATTCAGAGTTATTGGTTGGTTTGCTTTGTTTCGATTTTGTGGCCTGATTTGTATAAAGAGTGGTTCTGAGCATATGGCATTTTGAAGTAGAGTAATCAAAGAACAAAGGATACTATTTTTTAACATTCAAGAAAGAAGGAAGAAGTAATCAAACCTGCTGCAAAATAATGAAATGTTCTGACTAATGGAATAATGTGTGATGGAACAGGTAGAAATCTGAAAATGCGACAGAAAAGCAGACCTCTTCTTAGAACTAGATGCTGAGTTTGTGCTGACTCCGGGAGGAATGTCGCTATAAAAAGAGTCACCATCTCCAGGCTTTTTTACATAATCTCCCTGGGGTAACTGTCTAAGGCATAATAAACATTTCAGAGTCAGAAAACAAGACACACACATGAACACAGACATATACAAATATTATTTCAGGAAAAAAGAGAGGTAGGGATAATGATCTACATGAATCAAATCTATCACAACACATAAAATTATCAATAAATGAGACAAGTTAAAGTCATTCTAACTGTAGAGGCCAGAAATGCAATTACAAAAGCCTTCATCATTTGGATGAATAAAGCTTTGCTTTGGGGAAAAGATATGAAAATATGAGTGTTTTCATGGTAACTTCATTACACTTGAAAATGTTAAGTGCAGTTTTGTCTTTAAAAAAAAAAATTGATGTCGAAGGTGTGTTAGGACAGACAGTCCCCACTCAGATTAAACACAGTTTTTTTTTTCCTTGTAGTGAACAAACTATTTAAAATTTCTGAACATTATATAATGTAACCTGGATTTGATCTTAAAAGAAACTGATTGACTTTTAAGCTATTCTAGAATTTAATCCAAATAAGTCCCTATTAGAGTTTGATGTTCAATTAAGAGCTTCATTATTCATTTAACAGAAATATGAAGATATGGAAAGATTCAAAGTTGAATCAAAAAGATAATTTTTAACCATTCAGTGGAATATGTGAAGGAAGACAATTTAGCAAGAGAAAGAAAAGGCTGAAAAGAATAACTGAATTTTTGTTGAGATTATAGAAGCATATTTACAGGTAGCTGGTGACCTTAGTTCTCCATCTCTACTGTAGTAGGAGTGCCCAAGTAAAAATGTATTTAATCTGCAGTTATTGACCCAACTCATCTGATTTTCAATAAACTAAGATTGGGACAGATTTTTCTTACTTCTCCTAAGGTAATCAGATAGAAACTTTTAGTTTCTACCAGTGAACCCTCCTGCAATAGCTAATCTGGTCACTTGTCAGTGGTGTAGCCTCCAAATAGCCAACTGCATCCAAAACTTGATCCATTTCTATTCAGTACTATTGCTGGAGGTGCCACAAACTAGTGCCGGACTGAGAATTTTTAACAAACCTATGCTTAATTAAATCTCTAACAAAAGCACAAATTTGCTAACTTTTCCTTTTCCTATTTGGTTTCTCTTTATTTATTATTATAATTTTGATTTTTGCTGATGCTGAATTTAATCCCCCAAAATGCCATTTTCAGGTGTTTGCTTGCTTAAATAATCATCACATTGTTGTAAATGTTTAAAATTACTTGGTCGTGCATTCTCTTGAATGATTGAATACTCTCTCATATTATTTGAATGCTATTTAGTTACACGTGTGTGAATCTGAAAAAGATTTTTCAATTGGTATGAAGCATATATTTTAACTTGTGTGATTTAATCTACTCCCCTTTATGTTAACTAAAGAAAGTAGAATTTCTCATGAAATTAGTAATGTAGGACTAATTCCACCTATAATTATTTGATATAGATTCTTCCAATATATTTTTTTAATTCTATAAATAAATTCAGCTCATATTACTTTTTCTCTTCCTCTGTATATTATAAAATATTAATTCTACAGAAAAAATAATATAAAATCTCATATTTGTACTGTTACATGACATCTGATATATCTTCCCCTGTAAGAGATCTTTGTAATATTTTCTATTTTACAGTAAAATATTCTATTTATCAGTAAAATATTCTATTAATGCCAAAAAAAATGCTCTCAGTAAAATCAGAGTTCTATATTTTTGACTTGGGGAGAAAACTTCCCTTTTGTATTATATCAATATTTGTAAAAGAATCCCATGAACACTGCATTTCCAGTAATAATCTTTATGGTTAACAAATCCTATCTGTCACTATTATCTTCACTAATAATCTTTATAAACTGATGAGATATGCCTCACCAAATTCAAATTAATTAAAGACTAGGCTGGGCACAGTGGCTCATGCCTATAATCCCAGCAATTTGGGAAGCCAAGGTAGGCAGATAACGTGAGGTCAGGAGTTGGAGACTAGCCTGGCCAACGTGGTAAAACTCCATATCTAAAATAAATACCGAAATTAGACCAGACGTGGTGGCACACACAGCTGTAATCCCAGCTACTTGAGCTGAGGCACGTGAATCTCTTGAACCTGGGAGGCAGAGATTGCAGTGAGCCAAGATCGTGCCACTGCATCCAGCCTGGGCAACAGAGCGAGACTCTGTCTCAAAAAATAAATAAAAATAAAGAAAAAAAAAAAAGAAAAGCCATTATACATGAGCTCTGAACTACACTTGACCATTCCCAGTATTCCATCCCCCAAATCACCTTCTCTTTACATGAATCTGGTTGGCCTTCAGGCATTTATCCTGGCAATTACCAAGGCCTTGCTTAGCTGACACTGAGGATGTAGAGGGACTGCCTTTCACAGTGGATGGGGCCCAGTTTTGTTTCGTGTTTTTAACTGAGCACATCTTACTACCCCTTCAATTTAACTTCTCTGTAGTCCACAGTCATTTTTACACAGTGCTGAAACATCCTAAATGCTAAATATGTCATGAACTGTGGGTTTCAGTCAAGGGGTTGGAAGGGAGTTTCAGTTCAATGTACTTCTGGAGCACCATCTTCTTTTCATTACATTGAGCAGATCAGATTCTTATCTATGTCATTGCAAAGCCTCCAAAGGACAGAAAATTGCTGCCTTTTCCTTAAAATTACATGAGGAGTGAATGTAACTTTCTTCATATGGTAAATGTCAATGATAAGTTATGAATTTTGTTAAAGATCTCTTAAGAATAATGTTTTTGGGAGGCCGAGCAGGGCAGATCACAAGGTCAGGAGTTCGAGACACGCCTGACCAACATGGTGAAACCTCATCTCTACCAAAAATACAAAAAACTTAGTCAGGTGTGGTGGTGCATGCCTGTAATCTCAGCTACTCAGGAGGATGAGGCAGGAGAATCACTTGAACCCCGGAGGCGGAGGTTGCAGCGAGCCAAGATCGTGTCACTGTACTCCAGAGCCTGAGCGACAGAGCGAGACTCCATCTCAAAAAAAATGAATAATGTTTAACATCCTTCATTGTCTAGAAATTTGTCCTTTTTACAATTATTAATTGCATATTATAACCAATCTAATTCTTCTTGCTTTAATAGAGACTATCAAGCGCCCACGATAAATAAAATAACTTTTCATCATTTGTTGAGAAAGATATAAATGGCTAAATGATTCTTTAAAATTTTTAAATCAAACTTCTTTTTCCAGTCCTTTATTATTTTTATGGCTTTATTCCTAAATCTTGAATGCTTCCTTATTTTGGAAACTGAAAGTGATCACATTAGGTGGCCTGATTAGTGCTTAATTTTATAATGGGAAAATTACCTCATATTACTTATATTATATGCAAATATTTTAGACGTGCATGATTTTTTAGTGGACAATAGCCAAAATAAAATAAACACTTATGTAACTAGTTTTTTTTTCCCCCTCAAAATGTATCTCTCCCTGCATTAATTACATGTTGTCTTTTTCTACTCTGTACAACCTTGGCATTTCATTTGGTGTTTTGAATTGATGCAGCCCATTAAGTGACATTCTTTTGAAGGTATTCCCTATTTTCTAAGGTAAAGACCAACCCCTGTAACTTAATGATTCTGAAGGAGCTAATTTATATAATTATTTCTCTCCAGGTCTACAATACTCTGCTTATTGCTTGCTTATTCTTATTCCACTTCAGAAAACAACTCTTAATGTGTTCACAATTATAAATCATCTAGTTGTTATGTTAGCATTCTAAATTTAAACATTAAGTAAGACCGTTTCTCGATCAGCCCAAAAACTTTAGGCAAATTGGTGCTGTTATGAGAGAAGTCTAATATTTCCTAAAAGCATCCCTTGAATTATATTTATCTCAATAATTCTTATCCATACTTAGAATGCTGGGGGAAAACCATTTAACCAACTCTTAACTTTAATGCTGAAAGATGCATTTCTCCAATGCTTGGCTGGTATCTGGGCTGCCGCTTACTGGAATTGTTACTTTACTGTGTTAAGAAATACTGTATAATGTGTGCCAAGTCACACTGACAGATGCAGGAATATCACCGAAAGAATAACAATAATATAAAAACAAACTAAGAAAGGTTTGGAAAAAAGATAGGAAGTTCACAAGCATAAAATAAAATGGCTAAATGAGGTGAGAGACAAAAGAAATGGGGCAGGGGAGGAGATTCTGTTTAAAGTAAAATCATAGATCAAAAAGATATAATCTAATTATTTTTTCCATTTCTCATCAATCATAATGGTGTGTGTTCATCTCAAAGGAAAAGAACAAGATTTCAGCTAAATATAGATGTTTTATATATCTAAGTTCAGTTAATGTTTCTTATTCTATTGCTATTTGCAAACTTACCCTAAAAACTAAAACCCACTTATAATTCCCATTACAAGTCATATAGCTTCTAAGTCCTAAAGCAATTGTGCTACGTATAAATAGTAATACCAACTGAAAAAACTGAAGTTTTCTTTCCTGAATATTTTAAATAAAAGGATAAATATAATCATCCTTCTAATTACCTAATATCTAAGGCTGTAGCTCCCTGGTTCCATAATTCTGCCCATCACAAGACACTGGCAGATTTAAAGTGATGTACATACGTGGAGTTCTGCCTTTACTATGCCCCTGAATGGAGTTTTGGTTTCTTTTTATTATGAAGTTTGTTAACAAAAAGAAAAAAAATGGGTCTGCTTCTCACCTTTTTATCAAACTTGCAAGTAAACATACAATATAATACTTTCCTATACTGAAAAGCTTGAGGACCCATCCTCAGGAGAGAAAATGTATCTGGTTATGAAACTCAGTCACAGAATCACTTGCCTGTCCTCTCTAGGAATAGGAAAGTTATGCCCAGTTTGGCACTTCTGAGCCATTGCAACACTATTAAAAATCTGATAACTGGCTATTGTACTTATTATGTCTTGCACTTAGTGTCAAAGCAAAAGTTACATTCACCAACATTGTCAGCACCTCAAACAGTATATGTGAGGCTCACTCATGTCAATGAATGCTGCCCTCTTCTTTGAGAGCAACTACATTGACCTCATTCATTCAAAGATTAGAGAAACACAGTCTTCCAAAACCACATGCTAATAATTTCCCTTCACCAAAATGCTTTGCAGATTACAACAAACCTTACTTGATTTCAGAGTTGAGGAAAGTTCGATTTTCCAATACCACATACTAGTAGATTTCTGATTCCTTGTAGATTGGTTTCCCTACCATAGAACCTCAAAGAAAAACGTAATTTAAAAGCAATAACAACTCAAAATTCTTAATTTTACTTCCTGATATCTTTCGGAATTGGGAAGATCTTCACAGGACTGAACATTTTTTAATGCATGTTTTGGTCTGCTGGCCTTACCACTTTCTCTGTAATCACTAACATGTATTCTCAAAAAGGAAAATCATTTAGAAAACACTTATACATTCACTACTTCCTGATCTAAAGTCTATTCTTTGCCATTTCTCCACTTTGAGACCTACTGTACAAACCTCGTATTCATTAGTTATGGTCAAGGACAAAAAAAAAGTTGTGTTGATGTATATCAAACTATATAAAATAAATATCCGCTGAAGATGTGACAACTCTCAAAATATGATAGGCTAGATTCCAAAAGAGTAGCCAGAACAATGAAATGATGACTCAGTAACACCAGGAGACATGAAATTATATCAGGCACATGAGATTCTTCATGTGAAAATGTTCTTAACTATATCTCTGTACATATTGAGTTAGAACAAAAAATCTGTGCATACTTTTCAATATTATCATTTTTCTAAAGTGTGGGCAATTCCCTTATTCTGGTAGAATCCCTAATGAGAACACATCTTAAAGTACTGTGCTAGCTTTGCTTGTTACATATGAGACATTTCACTTTCTTTTTCATATATTCAGCAATATTAAATTACATTATAGCCTTAGCTCCTGGGAAATGAAGCCAAATAATTAATCTTTTTAATCTGATTTGCCTAATTCTGTTTTCCACTAAAGAAAGTCACCAAACTTAGATTTCCAATACTACCAATCAACTTCTACCCAACAGAAAGCCTAAACGGCGGCTCCTGCTCTATTCAAGTGCTTTCGAATACAAGAGTTTAAAACATGTAACAAAGAAATCTGGTTGTGTTTAAAATGTAATTTTGTCCCAGTTTTACTTTTGCCGTTAATGATGAATTAGTCACTCTAGGGCAAGGTTAATATTTTCTGTTGTCTACACAAACTGACCAGGATTTCGAATGGTAACCCATGGGCACCATATATTTATACAGATTCTATAGATACTTATAGTTAAAGCCTTATGGGAATTTTAATTTATTTTAAAAAAGAGCAAAGTTTAAAATTTTGATTTGTGAAAAAAATGAAAGTTGTGATGGAGCATGACAAACTACCACATTTATACATCTTGTTGATAAGCTATCACAGGGATGCAATTCCACAATGGAAAAGTTAAATAAATAGGAATCTGTATAAATACCATGAGTATAGAACTAAACACCATATCATGTGTAATACCTGGTCTAGGTTATCAGTTTCTAGGATAATATTTTAGTATTTTTTTATCAGTAGCTAACAGCACTAGTAACTTTTTAAGTGTGAAAAGTGAAGCGTGCGCTAATTTAGATTCAGATAAAATGGGTAATTGTTATAGAACAGCATGAATGCTTTGTATCTCTTTTTAACCAACAGTCTATCAAAACTGTTGGCTAAACATAGATTTTTAAGGTTATGCTATAGAGGATGTCTGACTTTCTCAAGAATTAGGCATTTTTATTAAAAAAGAATACACAAGACTATCAGAGATTCCAAGTATGCAAATTCTTTCTTTAAATGTTTGATTACCTAATCAATACAAAAAAATTCCTTAGGCAGAGATAAACAGGCTCATCAAATGCTAGAGCATTCCCAAAGCAACACTGCCCAAACAATCTTTGTCATTTATGAATAGACATTACTACATAACAAGAGTAACAAATTCCCTCAAAAAGTATTAGGCAATAAGAGTATTATAAACATGAAGAAAACCTAATATTAATGTAAACAAATGTGGCACCTTAACATAGAGGAAGTTTGTTTTATATGGAAAAAAAATCAATTTCTATATATATTACTATTTGTAAAAAAGCAAAAATCTCCACTAATTTTAGTATTATTGGATTAAAGAACCATTAAAATTAAATCCCAGGTCTATCTTAAATCACCATATTTCACAGTACCATCATTAAAGTTATCTCAAGATAATGAAAAAATCACAATTAGTGTATGATCACTGTGGCATAAAAACAAAGTGAACTTAATTATAATTGCAGGTATGAATTTCCACAATGCTAATATGAGTCAAACCTTCCAATTATATGTTCACATTATTTTTATCACATACCTCTGTTCTCGATAGTTTCTTTTCATGGACAAGAAGAGAGAGGGGAGAAACACAAGAGTTAGTTACCTCTGGAAGGACATCGAGAGGAAGCACTAAACATAAAAGCTCTAGCTTTCATTGAAAAGTCTTCACTAGAGGATTTCAAATTACAGAATTAAAATGGGGAATGCATACACAAAAATGTCACCTCATCATTAGGAGAGGTGACAAAGAGTGACAGCATTGTCTAACAACTATCTATTTTTAAAACATAAATATGTTGCAGTCATTAAAGAGTAACTGTTTTCTCCACATCAATCACTGCTCTAAAGTAAAGCTGATTTCAAATACAGGTCTTCAGACATATATTAATTTAAATAATGAAATTAATGAATCAAGTTACTTATATAAATAACCGTATTTTCACAGAAATAAAATCATAATTCATTCCTAATGGAATACAAACCCCAAACTATACTTATTCATAAGAATTTCAAAAAGGAGGATATAAGTGAATACCAGAGCATCCTACTTCATCAGGTATGATAAACAGGAGTAAGTTAATTCATGGCAGTTAAGGATCTCCTAAGTAATTACTACTTATTAACTGAAGCTTCACATTGGAAATACTTTTTCAATGTTTAGTCTCTGTGTTTATCTAACCATAAACTAAAATCAACTTAAATACATTTCCAACTAAGTGGATCTTATTAAAAAATTACTCTAATGGGTGTGGTAGTGAAGTACCCCGTGACTTTTCAAGAGTTCGTTGCTAACTTTATATCTTGATAAAATTAAGTGTTAATATTTTGGAGACATGTTAAAAAGGTCATACAACTGAGTGGTTTGGGGCTGCTTCCTCTAAGATCAAGGATAATGTTTTCATACGGATTTCACTGGTAACGTCATTACTTGCCAGTCTATTTAATTCACATTATAAGTATCATGTTTGATAACAGGCACATGATGGCAAAGGTGACAATTTGTTATTATTTTTAATTCTGGAAAATATCAGATGCGGAAAAAATAAGCCTGGTATCTTTCTTTTCAACATGTTTTGTTTTTTATTCCCTCAGTCTGGTTTCCCAAGCCATACAGTTACAAACAAGCATTCTACATTTTTTGTTCCTGCTGTTCTCTACCCCAAGGCATGGAGAAAGGCTAGAAAGTGTAAATGAACAGACTAATGAAAAAATGAGTTCTCAGGTTCTAAATCTGGTTTTAAATTTCAAATAGAATAAGTAAAACATCATATTCATGAATTTAATTCCTCTACTAAAATGTCTACATTCCCATTCTATTCCTAAATATATTCTGAATAATTTTAGAAATATTGAAACTTTATTTGGACTACTTATTTATAAAGAGGATACTGCAGTATGCACAAGGTTTGTCTTTTTCCTTAAGTTGCAAAGTGTATATATTCAGAAATGAACAAACCTCAAAAGAATGCTATAAAAACAAGAAATCACATACAGAAAAGGTGCCTTTCATTCTAATCAATAAAAGCAAATAGACACATAATCTAAAAAGTAATAGCCGTGTTTAAATTTTTAAAAGATAGGTTTTCCAAGATTGTGAAAGTGAAATATCCACTTCCATCACTAGGTGGCAGAAAATCACACACTCCCGAATGAACAATTTTTTCTTTCCTTTTTCACATAACCAAATGAAACTACTGAGCTACTTCAAAACAACAATCTTTGTGATGGCAATTACTACTTAAATCATGCATTAAGTCGGAGGAATGGTGTGACTCCAACATAGAGCTAATTTGCTTGTGGTGCAAGGAGAAATCAAATGACAAACAGAAAAGCCTTCCTATGAGATGTATGATTTCATAATTCCAAACGTTATGCTGAAGTGTGAATCTAAGTGAAATATACCTAGTAACCTGCACACCAAAGAGGTCCATAGGTTGTAAGCATCTGTCATGAACTTATTATTATCACCTAACATGGTCTTAAACCAACTGCACCAAAGGAAACACCTTTATAAGTATATACAGCAATTGCTTGTAAGGCCAAAACCATGAAAGAGTTTATTTAGCTGAAAAGAGAGAGCAATTAGTTTACTGCCAGAATAAGTTTTGTATGCTAGAAGCATTAATAATACATGCATTTGTGGAAAACTATATGGTACAGGGCTAGGTGTTCACTTAATCAGGGAAAAGCTTACTATGATGCTGTGCTCTCCTTCACTATGATGTCATGTCAACCACGTTATGCCAAACTGTACCATGCTGTCTGTGCTACTCGTTATATATAGTCTTCCACAAATGCCTGTATTATTAATGCTTGTAGTGTCCAAAACTTATCCTGGCAGTAAACTAACTGCTCTCCCTTTTCAGCCAAAGAAAGTCTTTCATTGTTTTGACCTCACAAGCAATTACCATGTATACTATAAAGGTGTTTCCTTTGGTACAATTGGTTTAAGATCATGTTAAGTGATAATAATAAAGGCAAACAATTACACAGGGCTTACTGTGGGCCAGGTACTACTTTGAGTGTTCGACATATGTTAACTCACGGAACAAAGCTGAGTCTATCAAAAAGTTTGGGGTAAAAGTCTAAACTTTTGATTCTAATTCCCAAAACTTTGAGTTATCTAAGTTTGGTCCATAAGGAAAAATGTGCTATGAAATGAGGTGATGCCGAGAATGCCTAGCACAAGCTGCAGGCTTTCCAAATGGAGAAAAACCCCAGTCCTGTGGGCTGGAACATCATCATCAAGGATCAGCAGAATATTATTTTAAGTTGAAATATTAAAGAACACTTAAGGTTCACTGTATTTTTTAACTTATTAAACTTAAGTTAGTTATTTGAATACAAGGCAATTTTTCACATCATAAGGCTGAAGCACTTAAAAAGGAAATTGAATACTCTGGTTTCTTTTCAGATTACATAAATCATAAAAAGGAAATTGAACGAATTAAATAGATAAGTTTACAATGTTTGAAGGCATTTACTGAGCAAAATGTTTAAGGCTATCAAATTCTCTTTAAAAGTTGCAACTTAAAAGTTTTAAAAAATTTTAGACTGATTTCAATTCACTGCAATGATTTTAAAATAACACCTAGTCCTTTTACAATGGAAGGAAGTTGTCTGGAAATCTAAGAAATGATGTTCTTATCACCCCTCACCATGCCAAGAACAAGCACTGACTGGCTGCTAAGCCAGACTGATTTGCATTGCAAGTATATTCAACCAATGAAACAAAACTTTCCAGATGTTTTCATATAATCAAAATGTTCAGAAATATATTTTGATAGTAACAAGACTGAGACATTTCACTTACTTATAACCCCATGCAGTTATTCCTAATATGAGGGCCAGCACTAAAATGGTGCCAGCAATTATGCCTATTATGATATTGGTGCCAGCAACACCTGAGAGGAAAAAAAGAGAGAAGGAAGATCAGTGGTATAAAATTCTTTCAGAAACTTTATTGTTCAGATGTGTAATCATCATACGAACAACACTGTTTTCAAAAATGCACATATTTCAAAGGAAAGAAAAATCAAGCATAATTCAGCAACCCACATCAGTTGTTTTAAAAATAGTATTTGGTGTATGTCCTTTTCAATTCTTGTCCAAGTACATCTTGCACAGTTTATTTTCCAGAAAACATGATGTCATTGAACTAAAAGAGGGAAGAGTAATGATACCTACAGAGGAACTTGTAGAAAATCTGTATTCCTTTTGATCCTTACCTCTTTATCAGAAATTCCAGAAATGTTATTGTGCATATTATTCCATTTTGACAACTAAAGCAAGGTCCTTATTGCTCTTAGTTGTGTGTGTGTGTGGGGGGGGTTATATTTTGTCTCTCAAAGTGAATATGAGCTTCTTAAGGGAGAAAACATGTCCACAGACTTTTGTGATTACTGCCCAGGTGGTGTAGATGATAAAAACACTGGGCTTGTAATTCCCAATCTGGGCAATGATGGCTGTGGCATTCTAGAGAAGGAAAACCCAAAGGAAAAAAAGAGTTGAGTGAGCTGGAGGATAGAAGCTGATGTGGCAGGAGAGGGGAGGGAGGCAGCACCACACTGGCAGTGAGACAGGCAGGCAGAATCCAGGGCAGGGTTGAGGCCTAGGACACAGTGATGGCATTGTTATACCAGTATCCATTGTCAGGTAGGCTGAGATATAATCTTTTAGAGGATCATCACAACAAAATGGCACCATGAGTCAAAGTCTTGGTCAATAAGCTCAAAGGAGGGCTCAAAGGCAGAAAAGGCTGATCTGAATGAGGTGTGGCTCTGACACCAGAAGGCCTGCTTTGCTGATAATGATTTATGCCGCATGGTTAACTGCAGAGCTTTCATCCAGAGCAGCTTAGATCCATCTTTGCCTGCTCCATTGCTGAGGCATCCTTTTATACATCAAAGGTCAGGAGTCATGGGCTATTTGAGATTTCAATTCTCCATGACAGGAATGGCAGCCTCTGTCTGGGAGCGCTCAGAAGTCCTATCAGACAGCAGGGCTAGGACATCCAAGCAGACTGGTGGACTCCAACCTGCCAGGTTCTCTGTGGGATGCACAGATGCAGCTACCAGAAGATCCCTTGGGTCAGTAGGATTTTTTTTACTACAAGACCTAGCATGTCTGTCCTCCCTTCCTTTTCTTCCAGGGACTTAACAGGGATTGATAAACTTAAATGTTAATCTTGTTTATTTCTAAGTAATGGGTATGGTTTTGACAAGTCACTTAAATCCATGTACCTAAATATTATTGTCTGAATTAACTACTGGAATAAGCTCCACACTACCACTGCTAAGACTGGCATTCTAAAATCTTAGTCATCCTATGATTTTCTCTATAAAAGTCATATTAGCTAAGACTGTTTACCTTTCCGGATTATTAGAATGAACTTCGAGATTTGAGCATTATATTGTATAAAAGAATACTCAATAATAAAATGGTGAAATAGTGTAAAAGGGGACATTTACCTACAATGTATTAGTTCTTTCAACCATCTGCATTCAGTTTCTATATCCCCACTTGGGCCACCCTAGTTTTTAGGACTGCATCTGTTATTTCTTATCCATGTCCTTAAAACCCCTCCAGGAACCTTGGCCAGGACTACTGCTTCTAGTTCAGGCTACAGAACTGGGGTTGAACAACAATGAGATTCTATAATAAACAATATTAAAATATTTTAAAATCAATTAATTCTTTTAAATTATTCAGTTCAAAAATTTAAAACTCTTCCTTTAAATTCACACAGTTATGAGTTATGACTACTTTCTTCATTTAAAAGAAATGTTATAGTTTATTGACAGCCTCAGACAAGTATAATACTTGAAAAATCTCAGAATAAAGTAGGTCAAGATAAGGTTAATTAAATAGACTAAGTTTACATAATATTACATATCATTATAATTTAATGGACATAATCAGTTTCACAAACTGGACCCTAGTTGTATAATTCATTATTATGAAGATGTTTGATTGTCATCAAAATAACTCAGGTAAAGGTGTTCAGAGAGCAGTTTTCTCTGTCTTTGTGTAAAAAGACTACATGATGTTACCAAATTAAGTACTTACCATTGCCAGACAGAGTGATACCAGTCTTTGCATCATCATTATGAGGGAAGTAAGTGTTGCAGTCAGAACCTATCCAGTGTCTGTTACAAACACACTTCAGCTCATTACTGCAAACCTGAAATCCAAAATCAAGCCAGAGTAAATGTCAACTCTCTGGTACAGAGGCATGAAAAATAAACACTAATTTCTTACTATTATATGCTTAGAATTTGATAATTCTGAAAAATTATTAGTATGTTCTTCCTAATACTAATTACATTATTTCGCCCTCCACTACCTCAAATAAATGTTTCCTAGAGACCAACAACTGACCAAAAGGGAACGATGAATTTTAAGAGAAATTTATCTCTGTCTATAAAAAAAAAATCAAAGAAATTATTGTTTTGAATTTCATTAACTCAAATTTTATGAGGAAGATTTTAAAAACTAAACAGACATACAATAATCTGTCAGTTATCTAATACAAAGGTTTCTTTGCTTCCTTAGTAGGCATCTTTATGCAAAAATGTTATTAATTTTTTAGGAAGCAAAATGAGATAAAAATCTGATGAAGAGGGGAGACCTGATGTTTTGCAGGGGTCTGAGAAGTAAGTTTCACAAGGCTATAACCTTGGCACCTCAATCCATGCTGTGGATACTAGCTATGTCAGGGTCAAGGAACTCCCACAAACAGAGTATAGAAAAAAAGATTCACATAAAATTGACACCATTTTTTTTTATATTATAGGAAAATTATCTCTCTCCATTAGTCCACTCAGGAAACAGAATATACACCTAAATCTAATTCAAAACAACTTTGAATAGAGAATGAGGAGAGAGTTAAGTTAGGTTTCAGATGAGCTAAGTTTCTCCTGAAACAGGTTTTCACTACAGGGGTTTCCGTCTTGTCTGATCTAATTTTCAGGAACACAACATACATCTACATCCAAATGTAACTATAACCCAGCTTCACTAAGAGCCACAGATTAACAAATAGGCAGAAAGAAAAAGGTTTAGGCTTAAAATTAAAAGGCCTGGATTTGAGTCACCCTATCACTCCTATCTTGCTAAGGGACCTTAATCAAGTCACTTGGCTTCTTTAAGCATCAGTTGCTATGTCACATATCAGGTATCAATGAAATAGTGACAAGAACAGACAGTGATGCCAGGGTACAGTAATAATAATAAATAGCACAGCTTATATTTATATCCCAGGCTTGTTTTAAGTGCTTTACAAGTTAACTCATTCTTCGCACAATCCTTTAAAGCAGGCACTATTATTATCTCCATTTTACAGAGGAAGAAATTGAGTCGCAAAGTGTATGAAATTTGCCCAATGTTACCCAGCTAGTAAAAAGCAGAGTTGGGATTCAAACCCAGGCCATATGATTTCAAGCCCACACTTTTAAATACATAATACATAGTACATAAAGAATACTTGTATTAATTTTTCCTGTATTAATTTTTGTCACAAATACAGTTGAGTTGCTGTAAGTTAAAATTACCCCAAATATAATTATGTATAATTATTGTGAATACATAATTATATTATGTATTTATATATTATGCATAATTGTTTTAAATTATCTGAATGCTAAGTTGTCATCTGATTTACTTGCATTGGTTATTCTTCTACTAATTAATTAAACAAACGGTCACTAAGTACAACTATGTTTGGTCTCTTGTATTTTGTTTCAGAATCTTAAGATGGATAAGGTATGATTATTCATTAGCATGGATGATCAAGAAAAATTCCATTATTCTTCTCCTCTGATACCCTAAAAGTATTTCTCCCTGACATCCTCTTAAAGATTAAGGAAAGAAGACTTGGAAGACTCCTTCGCAGGAGCAGAGCTACTCAGTACATGTCTGCTCTACTCTTACATGCCACGAGAATTCCTATGCTTTGGCAAGAAGGAACAATTAGTTACTTTCCTAAATAAATTCTTGGCATATCCCTGAGGATGTGCATGGAATGACCAGAATTGAAGGCTTACAATCCCAAAACAGAAATCCTTTGTTTTAACTGAATAATACAACAGTTCAAGCAAAGAATCTGGAACAAAGATAAAAAGAATGTCACAGTGCATGCTAAAAGAAATAGAACAAAAATATTTTTGGTAGTATTAGAATTCCTAAGTGAAAATGAGAAAACTTTATCAAGAGTAGAGAATGAATATTTAACCTGGAAACTTACCTGTACAGGATATACATTATCTGACATATAACTGAAAGAATAGAATTAAAAGTCTTTCAAATGCCATTTTTTTCTATTCATTTGTAAGAAACATTTCCCTAAGTTATTCTGTTTTTATTTCTAGGACTTATCCTCAGCTTGTACACACTGGTGTGGCTACAGCAGTTATTAATAGCCTGTTCAGATTTGTCAGTGCCTATACCACATCAGTTGTTAAATACTGTGGCCATTACATCTAATTTTTATTCTCTTTCTTAAAATACCATTATAGTTTGTTAAAATTTATCTCCTAGTTCACTTGAGATAAAAGTTGGCAGATAAAAAAGAAGGATGTAAGAATTTGGTTAGAAAAATTATCCTTTCCTCAGGAGGCTGAGGCAGGAGAATTGCCTGAGCCCAGGAGGCGGAGGTCGCGGTGAGCCGAGATCGCGGCATTGCACTCCAGCCTGGGTAACAAGAGCGAAACTAAGTCTCAAAAAAAAAAAAAAGAAAAATTATCCTTTCCTTATTCCCAGGCTTTCTTAGATTATATAACAGAAATATTCAAATAGCTATAATTAAATTAGTATTTACATACCAGCTGGAAATATGAATAATCAATCATGTTTTCCATAATTAAGGAAATAAGTAGTTTAGGGCCATATCTGCTTCTGTGATATAAAAGAAATAGTTCCCAAGAAGGTACTGGATACTTACTCCATTTCCTGAGCAAATAGTGCCTTCTTTACTGCTCAAGCAAGTGCTAAAGTTGAAAGAAGCCACCGGAAGACACCTGTGTTCTAAGCACATCATTTGGGGGCCACAAGGTGTCCCATCTTCCACATAGCCAAGATCTACATCTTCTTCAAGCTTTACATGCCCACCACTAAAGACAAATTTAGAGCAAAAAATGAGTCTAGTAATTAATATTCATTTTGAAAATATGCTCAAAAACTTAAAAGTAGACAATATCGCTTCCTTTATTCTATTGATTATTTAATAAAAACTAGTAGCATAAGCCAGTTCAATCTCAGAGAAAGCCATTGAATCTTTTGATCTAATTCCTTTTGGAGAAATTGATAGTTTAGGATTTAAACATAATTATCATAACTGGGCCCTGAATTGAAACAGCTTTATCATTTCACCTGGGCTACAAAAGTTAAATAAGGCATTATTAGTAGCATGTAATTTGATAAGTAGGTTTCAAGATTTGAAGTGTGTTTCAGACAAGGATGAGAATTGGTTTTGGTTTACCCAAAAAGATTGCATATGTATCAATTATATTTGAGAATGACTAAACTATTGTTTTATCATTCAATATAGCAAACCTGCATATTAATTAGAAATGTTTTTTAAAACCACGGTAAGAATTGAAAATATATATTCATAATTTATTCATACGGTGCCACATCATTGCTACTATAAAAGTCCCCATTCTTTTTTTAACTTTTATTTTATGTTTAGGGGTACATGTGCAGGATTGTTATATAGGTAAACTCATGTCATGAGGGTTTGTTGTGTAGATTATTTCATCACCCAGCTACTAAGCCTAGTACTTAATCGTTATTTTTTCTTACTCACTCCTCCTCATCACATACCTCAAGTAGGCCCCAGTGTCTGTTGCTCCCCTCTTTGTGTCCATGTGTTCTCAATATTTAGCTCCCACTCATAAGTGAGAACATGTGGTATTTGATTTTCTGTTCCTGTGTTAGTTTGCTAAGGATGATGGCCTCCAGCTCCATCCATGTCCCTGTGAAGGACATGATCTTGTTCTTTTTTAAGGCTGCATAGTATTCCATGGTGTACATATATGTTCCACATTTTCTTTATCCAGTCTGCCACTGATGGGCATTTAGGTTGATTCCATGTCTTTGTGACTGTGAACAGTGCTGCAATGAACATATGTGTGTGTGTATCTTTATGATAGAATGATTTATATTCCTTTGAGTATATACCCACAGGATTGCTGGGTGGAATGGTATTTGTTTTTAGGTCTTTGAGGAATTGCCCGACTGCTTTACACAATGGTTAAACTAATTTATACTCCCACCAAAGGTGTGTAAATGTTCCCCCTTGCAACCTCATCAGCATGTTATTTTTTGACTTTTTAATAATAACTATTCTCACTGGTGTGAGATAGCATCTTACTGTGGTTTCTCTAATGATCAGTGATATTGAGCTTTTATTCATATGCTTGTTGACCACATGGATTTCTTCTTTTGAAGTGTCTGTGCAGGTCCTTTGCCCACTTTATAATGAGGTGGTTTTTTTCTTGTAAAGTTAAGATCCTTACAGACGCTAGATATTAGACCTTTGTCAAATGCATAGTTTGCAAAATTTTTTTCCCATTCTGTAGGCTGTCTCTTTACCCTGTTGATAGTTACTTTTGCTGTGCAGAAGCACTTTAGTTTAATTAGATTCCATTTGTCATTTTTTGCTTTTTTGTTGTGATTGCTTTAGGTGTCTTCATCATGAAATCTTTGACTATTCTTAGTGTCCAGAATAGTATTGCCTATGTCGTTTTCCAGGGTTTTTATAGTTTTGAGTTGTATATTTAAGTCTTTCATCTATTATGAATTGATTTTGGTATATGGTGTAAGGAAGGGGTCCAGTTTCAAACCTCTGCATACGGCTAGCCAGTTATCCCAGCACCATTGTATAGGAAGCCCTTTCTCTATTACTTGTTTTTGTCAGCTTCATCGAAGATCAGGTGGTTATAGATGTGCTACTCTATTTCTGGGCTCTCTATTCTGTTCCTTTGGTCTACATACCTGTTTTTGTACCAGTACTGTGTCGTTTTGGTTACTGTAGCCCTGTAGAATAGTTTGAAGTTGAGTAACATGATGTCTCCAGCTTTTTAGTCCCTGTGAATTTTAAGTTTTTTCTAGTTCTGTGAAGAATGTCACTGATAATTTAACAGCAATAGCATTTAATCTGTAAATTGCTTTGGGCAGTATGAACATTTGAATAATACTGATTCTTCTGATTTATAAGCATAGAATGTTTTTCCATTTGTTTGGGGCATCTCTCATTTCTTTGATTAGTGTTTTGTAATTGTCATTGCAGAGATTTTTCATTTCCTTAACTCACTGTATTCCTAGGCATTTTATTATTTTTATGGCAATTGTGAATGGGATTGCATTTCTGATTTGGCTCTCAGCTTGGCTATTGTTGGTGTATGGGAATGCTAACGATTTCTGTAGGCTGATTTTGTATCCTAAAACTTTGCTGAAGTTGTTTATCAGCTGAAAGAGCTTTTAGGTTGAGACTATCGGTTTTCTAGATAAAGAATCATGTCATCAGCAAAGAGCAAAAGTTTGACTTCCTCTCTTCCTATTTGGATGTCCTTTATTTCTTACTCTTGACTAATTGCTCTGGCCAGGACTTCCAATACTATGTTGAATAGGTGTGTGAGAGAGGACATCTTTGCCCTGTTAAGTTTTCAAGGAGAATGCTTCTAGCTTTTGTCCATTCAGTATAATGTTGGCTGTGGGTTTGTCACAGATAACTCTTATTTTGAGGTATGTTCAACACCTAGCTTATTGAGAGTTTTTAGCATGAAAGGATGTTGGATTTTATCAAAACCCTTTTTTTTGCATAATCATGTGATTTTTGTCTTTAGTTCTATTTATGTAATAAATCGTATTTACTGATTTGTGTATGTTGAACCAAACTTGGATCCTGGGAATAAAGTCTACTTGATTATGGTGGACATGCTTTTTGATGTGCTACTCAATTTGGTTTGCAAGTGTTTTGTTGAGGATTTTTTAATCAGTGTTCATCAATAATACTGGGCTGAAATTTTCTTTTTTTGTTTTGTCTCTGCCAAGTTTTCATATGAGGATGATACTGGCCTCATAGAATGAAACAGGGAGGAGTCCCTCAGTTTTCTGGAATAGTTTCAGTAGGAATGGTACATCCTCTTTGTACATCTGGTAGAATTTGGCTGTGAATTTGTTTTGGTCTTGGCTTATTTTTGGTTGGTAGGCTATTTATTACCGATTCAATTTTGGAGCTTGCTATTGGTCTGTTCAGGAAATCAGTTTCTTCCTGGTTCAGGCTTGGGAGTGTGCATGCGTCCAGGCATTTTGTCCATCTCTTCTAGGTTCTCTTTTTCTTTTTTTACTTTTCTCTTTTTCTTTTCTTTTCTTTTTTTTTTTTTTTTTTTTTTTTTTTTTTTTTTGAGATGGAGTTTTGCTCTTGTTGCCCAGGCTGGAGTGCAATGGTACCATCTTGGCTCACCGCAACCTCTGCCTCCTGGGTTCAAGTGATTCTCCTGCCTCAGCCTCTTGAGTCACTGGGATTACAGGCATGTGCCACCATGCCTGGCTATTTTTGTATTTTTAGTAGAGACGGGGTTTATCCATGTTGGTCAGGCTGGTCTCGCACTCCCAACCTCAAGTGATCCACGCACCTCAGCCTTCCAAAGTGCTGGGATTGATTACAGGCATGAACCACCACACCCAGCCTCTTTTAGGTTTTCTAGTTTGTGTGCCAGAGGTGTTCATAGTAGTCTCTGATGATTGTCTGTATTTCTGTGGGGTCAGTGGTAACATCTCCTTTGTCATTTCTGATTGTATTTATTTGGATCTTCTCTATTTTCTTCATTAGTCTAGCTAATGAAGCTAATTTTCTTATTAAGTTTTTCAAAAAATAAACTCAGATTTGGTATTTTACTTGGCTTTTCACATCTCAATCTCCTTCAGGTCAGCTCTGATTTTGGTTATTTCTTGTCTTCTGCTAGCTATGGGGTTGGTTTGTTCTTGCTGCTCTAGTTCTTCTAGTTGTGATGTTAGGTTGTTAATTTGAGATCTTTCTAACTTTTTGATGTGGGCATTTAGGGTATAAATTGACCTCTTAACACTAACTTAGCTGAGATTCTGGTATGTTATATCTTTCTTCTCATTCGTTTCAAAGAACTTCTTGATTTCTGCCTTAATTTCCTTATTTACCCAAAAGTCATTTCAGGAGTAGGTTGCTTAATTTCTATGTATTGCATGGTTTTGAGAAATTTTTAGTCTTGATTGCTATTTTTATTGTGTTGTGGTCCAAGAGTAGGTTTAGTATAATTTCAGTTATCTTGCATTTGCTGAGGATTGTTTTATGTCCAATTGTGTGGACATATTTTATCAAATTTTAGAGTATGGGCCATGTGATGATGAGAATAATATATACTGTGCTGTTTTTAGGTGAAAAGTTCTACAGAGGTCTATCAGATGCATTTGGTCCAATATTGAGTTCAGGTACTGAATATCTTTGTTAATTTTCTGCCTTGATGATCTATCTAATACCAGCAGTGAAGTGTTAAAGTCTCCCACTGTGTTTGTCTGGGAGTTTAAGTCTCTTTGTACGTCTTTAAGAACTTGCTTTATGAATCTGGGTGCCCTGTGGGGGTGTGCATATATATTTAGGATAGTTAGCTCTTCTTGCTGAATTGAACCCTCTACCATTACATAATGTCCTTCTTTGTCTTTTTATATTTTTGTTGGTTTGAAGTATGTTTTGTCTGAAATTAGGATTGCAACCCCTGTTTTCTTTTTCTGATTTCCATTTGCTTGGAAGGTTTTCCCCCTTCCCTTCATTTTGAATCTATAGGTGTCACTGCATATGAGATGGGTCTCTTGAAGATAGCATACCACAGGGTCTTATTTTTATCCAGCTTGTCACTCTGGTGCCTTTTAAATGGGGCATTTAGCCCATTTACATTCAATCCCCATTCACTTCATTTATTTTTATCAAAATTACATATGCATGCAGTTTAAATAATCAATAGATAAACCGTTTTTAAACACAATAAAGTCTGAAACACCTCTCTAGATATTCTTCCAGATACTCCTCCTGAGAGAAAGCCACCTTCTACTCTTAATTCATTCTTCTGTTACTTATGAAAGTCTCCTGGCGTTTCAGGCCTGCTCTTATCTGTTCTGATTGTGCCAGTTTCATAGCAATGTAAACCATGAGCCGGTTTTGTAGCAATGTATATCTTGACTTTCATCTCACTATCAACTTGGGGATTGCCCTGTCTCTCCTTGTGGTATCTTATTTCCTATATTCCCTGTCTTTTTCTTTCTTGATTTCCTTTGTTTTAGTGGATTGCAATTTCCAGTACCTTCCTGAGGAATTTGCAGCATAACTAAACAGGTCTTTATTTTCTACTCTCACACTTGATTGATATTTTGCCAGAGTACAAAATTCTAGTTTGTAAATAATTTTCTCCATTAGTCTTCTCACTCCTAGGGCTCCTGTTGCTAAATCCTAAACCACTTTAATTCTTAAGTCTGATTTTTTTCTCCTCTCTGGAAACTTTTAAAATTCTTTGCTTCGTCTTAAGGTTCTAAAATTTCATAATGATTATGTTTAGATGTATCTCTAATTTCACTCATTGTATTCAGCACTTGGGAGAGCCTGTTAATATGGAAACTCCAGCCCTTTATTTCTAGACCATTCTCTTGATTTATTCATTGAAAATTTCCTCTTTGCTGTTTCCTCTGTCTAATAGGTTAAGATTTTCTTTTCCATTAATATATTCCATTTCTTTTCCTTTTTAAATTTACTTTCTAGAATTTCAACTATGTTTTTTCTTTCTGAATGATGTTTTTTAAAAAAAGAAAAAAACAAAACAGCATCCTATTTTATTGTTTCATTATAGAAGTCTTATCTCTCATAAATATTGATAAGTGGTTTTATTTTTTCCCCTTCATTGTCTCATTGTTTTTGTCTCCTTTTTTTCATGTTACAGACTTTTCTTCACATCTCTGATAACCTACATATATTTGAGTCAGGAGGCCAAATAGATGACTGGAAATTGGACCCATTAAGGTTGGACTACTTCCATGCAACACTGATATAAATACTGCTTGCTGTCCTCCAGTTTAGAAACTTCCTCTTTTATTCTCCATAGAGTATAAATTTCCAGTCTTCCATGGGAGGGAAATCCCCAGTTTAGCTGAGTTGGGGGAAGTAATCTGAGTATCTCACTGCTTTCATCTGTTTTCTGTATTTCAGCCCCTTTCCCCCATGCCTTCCCTCCCTCTTCCTAACGTAGATGATGCTGTCAATTTCTGAGCCTGTGACGAAGTAAGAGTTTATCTTGGATTGATTCTCAGTTTTCCTAAGTACTGACTCAGGAATTCAGCTTTCTCAGCTTCGATAAGTCATGTGCCACACATCCATTTGCTTTATATATAAAAAAATATTGTTGCTATTGTCTCTTCTCTCTTTCTCTGCCTCCCTGTGGATATATGAACTTTTTAAAAAGATCAATTTGATATCATTTTAGTGGGATTTCATAAGGGAGCAAAAGTAGATGCATATATTTAATATGTTGATTTTACCCAGAGTCCTCATTTTCCTTAATAAGAATTAAATGGAAACCAAACTCTGTAAGACTTTACTGACCAATCTAAGCCTAACTCTAGTAATCACATAATATTCTTCATTCAACTATTTTTTTTGTCTTCTTTTTATCTCTTCTCTGTCAGGATTTACTCAATCATCTCTATGAACTAGATTATATTTTGACCTACTAACATATACATGAATTGAATACAGAAGGAATCCTAAACTGCATTCCTGAGAAAAAAGGTGACTCAGGTTCTTACAGAATGCTTAGATGATTACCTGCAGTTTAATGTTCTTCCTTGCTGCACAACTAAAGTAGATGTGATTTCACCATCGAGTTCTCCAAGCCTTGGGATATTACCAATATTGGTACACAAAAGGTAACCACAAAGCACATCCCTGTGTCAAAAGATTACCAATTACTTCTTTTCCCAAAGATAAAGCAAACCACGTATAGTAAGAATGATAATCTTCTCTCATTCTAGCGTTTCATTTTCATCAAGTACATTATCTACTCATATGCCAAGCAAAATAAAGTAAGTCCAAATTAGTGTGCCACCTACTCTAAAAGTGTCTTCTCTGAAACTCTTGTTGGTGCACCAAAATCCCCATTGTTTCCTAGCTTTTTCTTTACTGTCTGTTAGTTCAAGTATTTAAAGAATCAATCAAATAGGCTTCTTTTATATTGACACCTCTCTTCCCCTAAGACAATACTGGATATAGTAATCTATTTCTTCTTCTTCTTCTTCTTCTTTTCCCCTAGAGTCAGGGTCTTACTCTGTTCTTCAGGTCAGGTTGGAGTGTAGTAGTGTGATCATGGCTCAATGCAGCCTCAAACTCCTGAATTCAAGTGATCCTCCTGCCTTGGCCTCCCAGATAGCTGGGACCACAGGTGTATGCTACCATACCCAACTAACTTTTAAATTTTTCACAGAGACAGAGTCTCACTATGTTGCCCAGGCTGGTCTTGAATTCCTGATCCCAAGCAGGAACCTCCTTCCTCAACCTCCCAAAGCACTGGGGTTACAGGCATGAGACACTGTGCTCAGTCAATTTTTTTTTTTAATGGTAACTGAGTGATATTTGTATGAGCATTCTTTTGGAATACAGATTTTTTTCCAACATGTTGCCCTAGAATTAAAGAAGAAACTATATACTACATATATTTTATAGATTGTCAACTACAAAGGCTCATTATCCTTTCTTCAATATATTTTACTACTTCCCCAACTATTGCATATGATACTAATTTAACTTACAAAATATCTTTACTGGTGTTAATACAATCTTACATATTATTTATATCCAACGCATTTTAATTATTGGTAGAGATAACAATAAACATTTTTAAAATATCTTGTGAGGATTAATTAGTAAGTCTGAAAGATTATATATTAAAATATCAGACTTTATCAGATGAAAAATAAAGAAAAATTAGAACCTATATTTTTAACCAACACAGAAAAGAATGTATTAATTTTTTCTTTAAAAATGCTTTTTAAAATTATGTCATCATGGTACTGTATCTATCATAAACAAAAATGCTTTCTCAACAGAGAAGAGATATTCAATCCAAATTTTCTGAATGGCATTTATGTATCTAAACCTAAGTAATTTAGAATATATAAAGAAAATTCGGTATTATTTTTATCCACAAAAAATTATACTCTAGATGAGATGATATATCACAAACATAAACATAAAACAAAATCAGGGCCAAATAAATACAAAGTGCTGTGGAAATTCACAGAAGACACAGATGATTTATTTCTAGAGTAAATCAGAAAGGAATTTATATAAAGTGTTTTCCAAGCTGGGCTTTGAAGAATAGATATATTATTGGCTGGTGATGGTATGAGTTAAAGGGTGTTTCTGGAGAAATAAATAGCACAAATGTAGACATGGAAGTACACATATTAGGAATGGTAAGGTTTGCTAGATTTGGAACAATATAAATGAAATGACAAAAAATGTAGGTTGGGGAAAATTGTGGAATAGGTACAGTGTCAAGCTAATGTTCCGTTTAATTTGTTAATAAGACTATGACATTCAGCAAAATGGTGAAGGGAGAGTTTTGAAATCATACTCTCCAAATTCTAATTCTGCTTATTATTACGTCCCATATACATGACTTTGGGCAAGTTAACTGTGTCTCAGTTTCCTCCTCCATAAACCAGGAGGACTGCCATAAAGATTAAATGGTATAACTTATATAAAGTGTGATACAGTGCTTAGCCCATAGTGTTCACTCAATCAATGCTGGGTCCTATTCTCATTATTAATTAGCCATGTGGAAGCAGTGAAATTTCAACAATGAATTGACAGCAAAAAAAGATCTGAAAGATTATTCTGATAGTAGTACACCAGGGAATCCTGGCACAGAAAACTCTTAAGAGAATTCTGTAATAGTTGAAGCATCAATATAGGTCTTAGTTCAGGTAATGGCAACAGGCATGTAAATGAATACATGAATTAAAGACAAATGGTGGCAAAGCAAAGGGAAGAATGGACTTAATTTGGCATTGGGACAACGTGTAGAGGGAAGGTAGCGCGTCAAGGATCACTTTAAGGCTTCTAGACAGAAGGACAGTGAAATATTGAGACCTTTGTCAAAAAAAAAAAAAAATGGTGGTTTGGGAAAGTTAGAGCCAGTTAAATTCAATTCAGTAGCACTGAGTACATATTCTGGTGGCTTTATGTTCTGTTGCTTTTGAGATGCTGAAAGGTGTCTTCTAGGTAAGAAAATACTGAGGTAGCTGCAAGTATGACCTGGGCCTTAGGAGAGAGGTAAGCACACATGTCAAGGTTCGGAAGCCCTCTGCATAGGTGATGCTGCAACACTGGGAAGAGATGAGGTTAAAGAGGCAAGAGCACACTTCGTATTATGCACAAAACTTCCCAGTCACTCAAAAGAGTACACTTGGAATTGACCAGGGGATGAATTCCAGGCTGACTTCTCCACCTCACCGTTTGTTGCACTGTATCCATGTGTCTTTGTCTTTCCCACAGTTACCCTTCTCTGTTCCTTCAATATTCAGTTTCTCATAGCAGTATTTGTCTGATGCTGTCACCTCTGAGGCAGAAAAAATTTGTTCAGTGAGGCAAGTAACATTTAACTGCTCAAAATCTTTGCAAAAAAGGAAAATTGTAATATAAGGACTCTTCATCACTAGTGTTATCAATCCCAAAAATGTTACCAATGGTTCACAACTGTACCATGGATTGTAGATATCCATGACTCAAATATATTCCATTAAAGCGCACTTGAAATTTAGAAAACAAATATATTCAGATCTCTGTTGGGTTTCAGGCTGCAGGCTACAAAAACAAACACTCCTTGGAATTTGTCCAATAATTAGGGGAGGGCAATACCAAATAGTTCCTTGAATATATTCTCCATTCTTTAACCTCAATACTAAATATAATACATGAATTTCTCATTCAGCATATTTTATTAATCATAAAGACAAGTTTATTTAAATAGTTATATCCTAGAAGATTCAAGAAACAGTGGTACAGTTTTTACCTTGCTCACCACTTCTTAGCAGCTATCAAAAGCAATTTTACTTTGCATTAAGACCAACTTGAATTCATGCTAAGTCTCTGAAAGTGAAATAACATTTTAAGGTATGTCGGTATCTTGTTCGAGCTTTTATCTCTTCTAAAGCCAGGGACGGTTGACAGAGTAATCTAAGAATTAGGACAAAATTCGAACTAATCAAAGAATAATTGTTGGTATATATTTTTTTAAAAACCAACTAGTTATGATGGTAGTTTCTTTTCCTACTTCTTGTTGTCAGCTACTCTTTTTGCTCAAGTGGATAAAACAAAAATGATACATTTTTTCAGAGTACAAACCTGCCTGACTAAATGTTTTCCCATCCCAATGTTTCCAATTGCTTAAAGAGAGCATACACTTCCCCTCCTAAAAGGATTGTGGCACCTACTTATGACAATTAAGAATTATCATTATTTTGTATCCTGAAACAGTTTACAGTTACAAATTGTATCCTGAATCAGTTTAAAACAAAAACTGCTTCCAAAAGTTTGAGCTAGTAATACTTCTAGACAACAATATATTAAATATACATTTAAATAGAGTATAATTTAAATACAAATGTTATATATTTTCCTTTGAAAATCTGATAGACTTTAAAGCCTAAAACTTTAACATTTCTTTCTGATACAGCAAAGCCACCTTAGCAGAAATGCTGCTGTTCTAAATCAAGGATATCCTGTCCAGGGTTCATGTCCATCCCATATGGTTCCGCAGCTTTGGCTTCAGGGCACTCAGCTGAGAAGAGTATACATGGAGCTGAAATCCAGGTCTGCTCTATTCTCCAAGCTGTGCACCCTGGCATGGGCTTCATCTGCCCGGCAGCAGAGGCACTTTCTGTCTCGTCTACAGGCACTGCCAACTAGCCAAGATGTGCTGGGCTGTCTTCTCACAGCGGTGCCTTACTCTAATTTCCAGAAACATCCCCCTGCTAAGATCTGCAGTAGCTTTGAGAATCCCCCAGCCATAAAGTGGTCAAAAATTTACTTTCAGCACACTTGTCCTTGAAAAGTCTGCCTGATATCATACTTTAACACTGATCAAGCCACACTATTTACTTACTTTGCCCCCAGATGTATTTGCATTGTCTATCCCTGGTTTTACATCTTCCTCCAAAGCAAATTCCCTAAAATGGAAAAGCAAATACCCATTAGCAATGCAATATCTGCTTATGTCAGATAACTGAAAAAGAAACTATGATCTGGAAAAATAATAGATGAATAGTAGACCTTTTATCTTCAGAATTGATTATAAACATTTAAATGGATCTTCCTATTTTGACAAGATTTCAGAATTTCTTTTATGCTGGTACACACGAAAAATTTAGGTAAAAATGAAGTGACCTACCTGAACACCATCACATGAATATCCATCCATTTTATGAATATTAGGGGCACACTAGGAAAAAGAGAACAAACAATTAATCAAATACAGTGAAAAATAAATGGATGAGCTAATCCCTTTCATGTTTTCACTTTTAAAAACACATTTGATAATATCGCTAGTACCTTATACCATCTGAAAATAAGATGCAAAGGAGGTCAAGAGAAAGCAAGTATATGTCCTTAAAGTCCGGGTATTTGGTTAAGAAAAAAAAAAAAATTAAAGAGCTGACTACAATACACTCAATTAATGATATATTTAAAAGCATCTTGATTCATACAGATAAACTATTTTTCAGAGCAAGAAAGGGGACAAGACAAAAGTAAAGAGTAGGTCGGCACAGAGGGAGTAATAACTACAGTTTCCTTTCTTTTGCCATGAGAAGAAACATAGCCCTTATACTTAAAATAATGGCTTTCAAGCCGAAGTCTACTTTAAGAATGTCAGAAAAGAACACACTTTATAATCCTTTTTTGCAGCAATTATAAAAAATTATAAGGCACTCTTGAATGAGTATAAACAGAGAGCAAATCGCGCAGTTGTGTTGCCTCTTTGTCTTCCGGTGATACCGTGCCATTTTGCAAAAATGGAATATCAAGAAAGGAAACTGGCCAATAGAGTTGGAAGTGCAGCAAAGAAAATTGATGACAACAGAAGTCAAATGCAAATTGAACTTACAAATGGAGTTATAGAAAAAAATAGCTGACAGTGGGAATATTGATACTGCTGTTCAAGAGCCTCTAGACATGCAGCACCCCAGAGGAACTTGGTGAAGGAGGACCTAATGACATTGGTGAATAAGGTGACTATGACATATAGGTGACAACTGCCCTGAGTGGGTAATGCCAGCAAGAAATTTCACGTTCACGTCTTCACATCTCTCGGGTATCTCATGACATTGAAAGCACAAAGAATAAAATGTTGAAAGCTGATCCAAACTAGGAGTGTGACAGCTCAGCAAGGCACAGAAAAGACACTCACTCTCTATCATAAAGCTTGTAAGAAGAAGGCAAGCTCTATTCAAACTACCCTGGTAAGTATTTTACAAAGGAAACAAATCCTTTAATTCTCAATGTTCCTCTTTTAATGTACAGTATGCTAAATAAATATTATTCTTTCACCTCTCTATGCATTTAAAACCAACAGTAAGAGAGTTTTTAATAATTTGACAGCATTTTTTGAAGATTGTAAAACAACTGCAATATTTTTCTGATTATTAAAATGACTTTTAATGTCATTTTTATGGTTTGGCACAACCCTTCAAAGTGAGGACTGCCTGTAGGTACACTGTCCATTTTGAAATCTGTGAACCCCCCGCAAAGTTTATTCAATTTATCTAGCCTGTCTATTTATAGCTAAGTGCTATAAAATTCAAATGCAGCTATTAATGGTGATGCAAGCTGTGTCAGAGAGGAGTCAAGAGAAGGAAATGGGTCCTCTCTAAGAATCCAATGTGCTTCTGGGCCCTTGCCTCCGCTGACTCCTGTTTCAATCAGCTGAAGAGAAAGAATTTTTTTTGTTGCTTCTTTTACTAAGTAAATGAAAAGAAAATGCCTACTTAATACAAAAACAAAACAGTTAAGGCATGCATGCAGTCTGAGGTTACTTCAACATTAAGACAAAAATTATGTTCAACATCTGCTTCAATCACTGAAACTGAAATTCCTAAAAAAGTGGAAAGACAGTGAGAAGTAATGTGAAAGAGACATGAGCATCTTGCTCATTTACATTTCTCTTTAAGGGACAGTATGCTAAGGATACCTCCACTTTTTCCCATATGGTTTAGAGTAGTTATTTTGTAAATTACCTGGCTCGAATTTCCTGAGCATGTTTCACGAATATCACAATCATTTACTGCTTCTCGGCACACAGTGCCCATAGGCTGAAACTAAAATGAACAAAAATCAATGTGTGAAACTGCAGAAAAGAAAAAAAAGACATCTTACAATATCATCTAAAGAAAGCAAAATGAAAATTGTTTGGCTAGAAATACTTTAAATTATTCTAAGATGGTTATCTGTGAAAACCACAGTTAGTTAAAAAAAATTTTTTTAATAGCTTTAAGAAACAGTTTCTTGTGTTGATGAAATTTCCATAGTCATGACACATAAGCCTTATATTATACTGCTAAATTCCACAAGACAAACCAGTTAGTCCAGGTTCTAGTAATTTTTCTGTACACATAGCTTTTGAATTTACCCTTTATCCTTCATTCTCACTGACATTTTTATCACATGATTCTTTTTTTGCCTTATCTACCAAGAATTTTAAAATTATATTTTGGGTTGAATAATAAAAATTAGATTTTCTGGCAAAGTTATTTCCTCCAATGCTTCTTCTTACCTTCTCTCCTGCCTTATTTTTACATAGATTTAGATCCTGGCCTTTTATTCTTTTCTAGTGTTTCTATTATTTATGCCTATGTATAGGCACTTTCGTTTTTCTGTTTTCCATCACATCAAATACTTCTTGCAAGCGTGAGAATTGTATAAACAAATTTTTAACTTCATTAGGTTAAAAATGTGAATTACAAGAGTACTCATTAAAACAAAACAGATGAGAGATATACAGCTAAAGTACTTCCCTTCCCTCCTCAATCCGTCTTTTTTCCTCTCCGAAATGGTAGCATTCAGGGCTGGATCCTTAACACGGTTTGTCTCTGCTCACACAAAGGCACATGTTATTCTGTTTCCCCTACTTTCTAGATAAGCTTTATCTTCTCTAGCTGCTCAGAACCCTACAGGCATTTGAGTCTCTGGCTGTTCCTAGCACATACACTACCCACATAAACTCCAATCTGGATTTCAGCAAGTATTTTTTTTCAGAAGATCCAAACAAAATATGTATTCATTCATACATTCATCAAGTATTTAATAATGTGCAAAGCACTGTTCTAACCACTGGGAACTCAATGGAGAACAAAACCCAAGAACTCTGCTCATAAGGAACTTGCATCTTAATGTGGGTTAAAAATAAAGAAATAAAAAAATTTAATTTCACATGTTTCTCTTCTTCCCTGGGACTGAGGGAAGCCACCATTTAGAATATCTAGGGTAGAAATATGAGCAAATTTGGAGCAGTTTAGAGGAGTGCAAAATGTTCAAGAATTTCCAGGAAACTTCTAAAAGAAAGAATAGTGAGCAGGGATTTGCACTAAAGTACTAGGATACAGCAGTAAATAAATCAACCAAAATCCTTGCCCTACTGGAACTTGTATTATAATGGAAAAAGAAAAGTAATAAACAAGTAAACAAGCACTCTTTAATAGCAGTGGTCTGCAAACTGTGGCCCAAGGGTCAAACTTCAGTGGCTGCCTACCTTTATAAATAAAGTTTTACTGAAAACATAGCTATGCCCCATTTGTTTCTGTATTTTCAATGGCTGCTTTCAAAGGCAGAGCTGAGCTGCAACAGAGACTTTATGATTCACAAAGCCTAAACTATTTACTATAATGGCTCTTTATAGAAAAAGTTTGCCAATGCTGGCTTATAGATACACTATTATAAATACAGGTAGAAAAAAATAGAGATACACATGGTTTCTTATCTTTTCCTTCTATTCTCCCTCCTCCATTCACTATTCTGCCTCTGGCTGCTATAGAGTCCAGAGTGGCAGGTAAGAGTTGAGGAGGATGGTAAAGAGAGTGGCAAAAAAGATCTCTCTTGAGTCTTGACTGGTACAGCTATAACTGTACAAATGGCAGTCATGCCATTTTATTTTATGTATTTTAATTGTATTATTTTCTACTTGTTCCTTGAAATGATTATATCACAGGAAGCCTAATTATATACATCAAAGGGAAAACGGTACAATAAAATGCATTTTATAGATGGGTAGACTTAAAACATTGAGGATTAAGATAAATGATTTGGGATCTCATGTTGTAGCAGTGGAAAAAAGCTGACAGAATAAACAGGGGTGGTAGCCAAAATCAAAGAATGTCTTTTGCATTTGGTTTTATCTTCTCTTTTACAGAGTGCTTTCAGAGATCTCTGCCAGTGCCTGCTTGTCTTAAAAAGCTGCCAGGAGACACAGTGGCAGAGTGGAAACAACAGAAGCTGCTGCCAGCAGATCTGGGGTGTAACTGTACATCTATTCCTTTCTGGCTGAGTGAGCCTGTAGAGGTTAACTTCCTTGAGACTGAGATTGCTTAATTGTAAAAATCAGGATAATAATGCCTATCCCAAAAGTGTGCTTGTGAGCATTATCTCAGACAGTGGTCTCAACTAGGGGTGATTTTTATCTCCCAGGGAACATTTGGCAGTGTATGAAGATATTTTTGGCTGGCCCACCTAGGAGGGGTGCTGCTAGCACCTAATGGGTGTAATGCAGGGATACTGCTAAATATCCTACAATGCACAAGACACACCCTTACGACAAAGGATTATCCAGCCAAAAATAGTGCCAGAGTTGAGAAATTCAGATATAAGATGATACAAAAGTGCATAATCTCTGGCACACAGTGGATGCTTACTATGATAGTTTCATATCCCATCCTCCTTTAACTCATTAGACTAAAGTTACTGAATCAGCAGATTATCACTGAGAGAGTGCTGTGCATATTTATTCACTCACTGAACAAATATTTACTGAGAATGTATACCAATTACTGTCTAAGTGCCTGGCTCTGCTCCATGAAATGCGCAAGAGTAAAGTGAGAGACAGATATTAAACCTCAGATATAATGTAGACTACTATACCAGATTTTACACGAGAAAGATTCAGATTTCTTTAGGGGAAGTAAGCCTCAAATTACTGTTAGTCTTTATATAAAGGCTTAAATATTTGGGGATAGGTGTGAGGATGCTGCTGAGAGGATGAAAACATCAAGTGTGTAAAGATGCATTCTAAACCTGCAGCAACGATAATATATGCAAGGTATGATCACGTCTCAAAGTACTCCCTTCCTCCCTCAGCAGTTAATGCAAGAGACACACCAAGTTGGGCAACAAGAAAACATCTATTGAAACTCTCCTTGGCTTCACCAAGAAAATTAAACATCATTTAAACATTAGTAACACCTGGTTTCTTTTAATGTGCATGCTCCACAGGAAGTATGGAAAGGACAGCCTCTGAAGATTAACAGGGTTCACACCCTAGTTCTCCCAACTTCCTTGGTGTAAGACCTTCGGCAAACTACTTAACCACTACTAGCTTTAGTATTTTCATCTGTTAGGTGGGAATAATAATAAGCAACTACACCTCACAGGATTTTATGGGGATCCTGTAAAGCACCTGGCACTTAGTCATTTAATATGTAATAGATACTATTTTTGTTATTAGATTATATTTACCTAGCCTTAAGGATTTAATCAAGTATATTCTTTTTTTCTGTCAAATGGCCATTTATGTTTATTTACCTTGCACTTTTTACAGCAAAGACCATCACTGCACTGAGAGTCTTGAGTCAAGGTGCATTTCTTACAACACTCTGCTCCTTCAAGGACACATTCCTAAGAAATAAAGCATCAGAAAATGGTGTCACTTTCCTGAAAGTAAAAGAATGTTTCCAAAATAAATGTACAAACTCACAATAATAATCTTTCTTCCACAAATCCTATAAAATTTCCAGGCATGACACTTGTTCCAGTGTGTGGACCTGGAATGACCCTGAATTACCTAGAATATATCAACAAAACAACCAGAGACTTACGGCTGGGGTTCCACAGTCACACTCCTCTCCAGTTTCAATGAAGCCATTGCCACACTCAGGAGGATCAAGAAGCTGTGGGAGGAAAACCAAAAAGTGAACTAAAATATAGAAAATTCAACATCGAAGACTTTGAGAGACCCTAAGTGCCATATCCAAATACACCTGCCCTGTCAGTCATTCCAAAATATAGTTTTATTTTCCTAAACTAGAAAACATGACTTCAGAACTTGGAACGTTAGAACAGAAGTGTCTACACACCACATAGGGTCTGACAAACATCTTCAACATTAAAGATGATCTAACCATTCACTAAAATCAAACCAGACTCTCTCCTGAAAATTCATTTGAAACCGGAAGTGGTGAATCTGGAGTCAGATGTATAAATTAAAATCCTGGCTCAATTACTTATCTCGAGTAAACTACTTAACATCTTAGAGACCTTAATACCCAAAACAGGAATAATAATAATATTAGTTGTCCACCTACATCAGAAAATTGTTGTGAAGGTTAAGTTTAGTCATCTGTGAAAAACCTTTTATTACTATATCTCCTTCTGATACAGGAAACTATTTCATAGACAATGAGAAAAGCATCAAACAATTAGTATATCCATTGATCTACTTAACATAAAATACAGCTCCTCCTATTAAGATAGTTTTGCAGAGAACAAAAATTAAATTTGCCCCAGAGATTGAAGCAAATTTTGACTGGTCCAAGAGTATGTTTTAGGTCTGTTTTATTGTTTAGCTCTTCATCAATTTTGTTCTCTTTCGAATATAATGTATCCTATGGTGATATGCAAATTAGTAAATAATTGTTATATGCCAGATATATAATAATCAAAAGCTAATAAAAGTTTACATATTATAGAATTAAAATGTACACACACCAGTAAACAGATGGACATACACACACACACACACACATACATTTTCATAACTAGAGGGAAAAAAACAACAAAATAAAATATACAACAACAAAACCCACTTGATTTTAAACATTCTCTCTTCTACAAATGAATCAACTTTTGTCTTTACTTCATTTTTGGTTGAAAGTGATGACAAATAAAAAACAGCCAAAATAAAAACTTATCCAAATTAAAACCACACTTATTCTCTTACTCTGGGTTTACAATAATCAATTATTTTGGTAAAAATACTTGAACTGTTTAGTATTTGTGGCAGCAGCGATACAGCTCAAATTTTCTCTTTCCAAGCTTTTGGAGAGTCTTAAAGTTGTCAATTTGCTTTTCAATGCAGTATGATACATTTTCAAAATTTCACTGTAGTGAACAGAAACTAAACCAGGTAAATGATTACAAAGGCAATGGTGCACAGCCCTGTGGTGCACAGAAGCATTTCTTAGTTCACATAATTCACAAGGACAAAGTATTCTTTTTTAACATGGAAAGTCTTCAAAATGCAGGAGGAAAATCTGCTTTCTAGTCAGTAATCAGAGGATATGCTGCAAGTTGTAAAAGGCTGTGACAAAGTCCAAGACTTTCTCCATTTCTGCTTTAAGAAGACTTGCTTTTCATTTGAGAAACACATAATTTTAACATACTGCTCATTCGGAAAGGCAGTAGCAGGTAGGGAGTGATGAGGGTAGATATTCCCCCATGTTCTACCTGTGTGAGTTGTGATTAGGTAACCAAAAAAAAATAAGCATCAAGAAAATGAAAAAGAAAAGTAAAATAAAACCATTTTTTTAAACTAACTTTGAATCATCACTTGGCTATATAAAAAGAAAACGGAAATTTTTCAGACAGCAAACGCTGTTATTTCTACCTGCTTTCTATTCTCATCAGAATAGCGGAAAAATGCCCAACATTAAAGCTGACTTTGAATATGCAGATATATAGCATCTCTAGAATATGCATGTACATGCCAAGTTGAAAAGCTCTCTTATATGCTTCAATCACTGAAAATATGTATTTTAAATATTTTAGAAAGGTTAATAATTAATATTATAAACCTTATTAACCACATTTATTACCTTAGAAGGTTTGTTGAAAAGGCAGGCACCACCTCCACTATTCAGAAAGTCATGATACTCTTCAATACTACACTGGGTGAACTTTTTAGGAAGATAATAGCTATAAAAGAGAGGAAAATAGCCAGGTTCAATTCATCTTTCTCGTTTGTGAATTAGCCTGAAAACTGAACACTTAAAATTGTATATTACTCTTTAAAATGACGGAATAAAGTCTACTTATGTACAACATTTATATTCACTCTATAAGAGTTTTATTCAATCAATATTATTTCTAAATTCTTCATTTGGGGACTAACAGTGGCTGTGAGTTGTTCATTATTTGCATATGCATTCAAGTTAAATCAAGGAGAGTTAGGAAAAATTTATTTCATAATGAGTCTTCTCTAAATATTAAAACTAAGCTAGAATCCAAACTGCAGAGCATTCCACAAAATAACTGACTTATAATATAAACATGTCAGGTCTTAAAAGTCAAAGAAAGACAGAGGAACTGTTCCAGAATGAAGGAAGCTAAAGAGACATAAAACAAAATATGATGCCTTTTGCTACAGATGACATTATTGAAACCTGGGACAATTTTGAATGACGGCTAAGAATGAGATAATTTTACTGCCTGTATTGTGGTTATGTATGAGGATGTACTTGTTTGTAGAAAATGCACAGTAAGGTGTTTGGGAGTGATTGCATACTAAGCAATTTATGATCCGAGGGACAAAAGCTTGTTATTAATCTTGCAACTCTTTTTCAGGTTTAAAGTTGTTTTTTTAAAAAAACTAATAAAAGGTCAACAGTAAAAAAAGATGTTGATTAGAGAATAATTTGGCAACATGCATTAAGAATCTCCAAAAGAGCACACCTTTGGATCTAGTAATTCTAATTTTAGAAACTTTTATTGAGGAAATAATTAGCTATGTGCACAAAGATGTACGAACAAAGATTTTGTGTTGGCACAATTTATAATAGAAAATAACAAAAGCATAACCTAAATGTTCAATAGTAAGAACTGTTAACCAAACTGTGATATATTAATAAAACAGAATACCATATAGTTATTAATGATCATAGTGTTGAAGAACACTCAGAAAAATGCTGACTATACACTGTTAAATTAAAATACAGTGGTATTTTAAAATCAACCATGGTTATTACTGGAGAAGTCACCAAAATTTTATTTTCTATATGTTTAAAACATTGTTTTACATTGAGCTTTGATAAAAAGGGAAAAAAATAAGAATGAGTAGTTTTTATATAGTCTCCCAGCATCATGCAAAAACTGTCTATTTATATCCTTACTTCTAAGCTCAGCAGTTCATACTTTGTTATCAACTAATGGAATTTATAAATAATTATTTACTCTAAACTCATTTTTAAAGTGCTTCCTGCCAAACTCTCCAAATAAAGCTGTCTTAGGTTTAAGTTGTTTGAACTACTTTATTTCCTTCACCTACACTTCCTATAAGCAGACAAGGAGGGTTACCAGAGACTATAAGAATTCAATCAACTTGAGCCATCAGCCTGTTTTACAGTCTCCTGCCTTGCAGCCTGCTTTTTCTCAAACTTTGTGTGGAATATGGGGTCACCTAGTCAGCTGGAACCAGCTCCTGACAAATCCTGGCAATTTACAGATGAACTCAAGTAAACTTTCCTCATTACCATGCTAAAGTCTCCACCACAGGAGCAACTATAGCTTCACTACCATAACTTGAAACCTACATGCTGGCATAATGATTCACTACCTGTGTCTGCACCCCTGGGACCCTTCACTACATCTAATGACACACCCGCTCCCTTTCCATTTCCCATAAAATCCTCCTGGTGATTTTCCTCAGGAAGACACTGGTCTGGAGAATACTCTCAGAGCCCTCTTTACTTGTGACTAGTAATAAAACTCCCATTGATCAAAACCTGCATTTTTTTTTTTTTTTTGAGACAAGGGTCTCATTCTGTTGTCCAGGTAGGAGTTAAGTGGTAGGATCTCAGCTCACCGGGCTCAAGTAATTCTCCCACCTCAGCCTCTGAGTAGCTGGGACTATAGGCATGTGCCACCACACCCAGCTAATTTTTAAATTTGTACAAAGTTTCCCCATGTTGCTCAGCTTGGTCTCGAACTTCTGGGCTCAAGTGATCCTCTCAAAGTGCAGGGATTATAGGCATGAGCCACTGAGCCAGCCAAAACCTGCATTCTTGTGAAGAGTTGTTTATTCTCCCCAGGCAAAGGGACCAGGTTTTTTCAGGTAACAAACCCTAACGAGACATAAACTTTATTCTTCATTTGAAAGTTTCTTATATTGTAGCACCAGACCAATCTGGTCCAACTTTTATGTAATAAGGTTATGAACTGTTTTTCAGTTCCCATGAACTCTCAGGTCACATAGCCTAAGCATGCTCAGGTGAACCAATGGTACAACCACAGGAAGAACCTAAGTGTTCAGCTAAGAAGCAGGGGCTGAATTAAGCAGCAGACATAATGATATAGTTTGGATGTCTGTCCCCTTCAAATATCATGTTAAAATGTGACCCCAATGTTGATAGTGGGGCCTAATGAGAGAGTCCTCCCATGAATGGCTAAGCATCCTCCAAGAGAAAATGGCTGGTAATGAGTTTACAAGAGATCTGGTTGTTAAGAAGAGCCTAGCACCACGCCCCTTCTCCCCTGCTCCCTCTCTCGCCATGTAACACACCTGCTTCCCCTTGCCTTTTGCCATGAGTAAAACCTTCCTGAGGTCTCACCAGAAACTGAGCAGATGCTAGTGCCATGCTTGTACAGCCTGCAAAACTGTGAGCCAAGTAAACCTGTTTTCTTTATAAATTACCCAATCTCAGGTTTTCATGTATAACAATGAAAAACAAACAAATATACACTGAATGACAGGATTCAGGATCCAAGCAGATTGAGCTCCGGCATCCAGTCCAGTGATGCCTCCCAGCACCACCTCATTACAAGATTCAATGAGATCATTTCTCATTACCCTATGCTTATAGAACCTGAGACAGCTTCCATCTCAGGGACACACTGCTTTAGGAACTATCCATGGTATTCTACTTACTTTCTAAAAGTAGTAAAATCCCTTTCACTTAATCTTTCTTGGTTACAACCATTAAGTTGATACCCACCAAGTGACCAACCAAGCCACCTGTTTTGCAGTAACAATATTACTTCCTTTTTTCCTGGCAATGCTTATACCCCAGTCAATGTTTTTATCACCTATTCCTCTAATCCATCCAACATATCTCTGCCAGAGTTATCAAATTTAAATTGGTCTCTTTTCAAAGTCCTTCTTTATTCTACTGGTCAACCTAAGTTGGCTCCATATTGCCAAAGTAAAAAGTCACTAACTCTCAGTGTAGGATTCTTAGAACTTGAAGTCTAGTTAAGATTCCTACAAAGGCCTCTCTGTAAAGGCACCGTCAGGGGTCACAGCCGAGCCCACCTTCCTGCCCACTGCAGAGCTGGGAGGAAGCTCAGTCTGTTCTCCAACACTTGGCAGTGACAGTAAACTCACTCTCCCACAGTGAAGCTTTTTAAATATATGAACAGTTGAAAATTTATGGATTGCTCTTACTTTTATTTTGCCACATCTGACTTCTAACTTCTGAACAGTTTTGTATTCTTAACTACATAAAGCCTTATTCCTCTGCCTTAGCATAGCCCTTCAAATACCTGAAGGCAGATATCATGTCTCTCCCCTACCTCTGCACCCAAAACTTCTGTTTCACAGAGTAATATAACTATTGTTTTCGGAGCATTCTTCAAATTTTAATTTTTATAGCTTTAAATATGACTAAAGGTATTCATTTCATTTTAGCATTACAGAACTTCAGAAAGTAGAAATGGTAGGGAATGTACCCATGGGAACAAATGTCCATAATTACTGCTGTTTGGTGATATTTGGCATAGATCAAATTATAGAATCATATGCCATGGTTTTATACAAAGGGCTTTTCTCTTGTTTGTATCTCTTTAATGTAAGAATTCCAATGTACACAGTTGTACGTATTTGAAGGTAGCCATTTGATTTCACTATGTATTATGCTTAGCGCTATACAGATTATCTATTAAGCATTTTAATAATTAGAATAATCAAATACACTATGTAGGATTTAAAAGACAAGAATCTCTAGTATGAAATTTAGTAATTGTTGAAACTTCAACTATGGAACAAGGACTTTTATCATTTCCTCTCATTACTAAACAAAGATTTTGGGAGAAATATTTTACTTTATTATTATTATTATTATCATTTTTTGAGACAGGGTCTCACGCTGTCACCCATGCTGCCATTCAGTGGCACAGTCATCTGCAGCCTCAACCTCCCTGGAATCAGGTGAACCTCCCACCTCAGCCTCCTGAGTAACTAGGACTACAGGTGTGTGCCACCACACCTAGTTAATTTTTGTATTTTTTGTAGAGATGGAGTTTTGCCATGTTGCTCAGGCTGGTCAGAAACTCTGGGGCTGAAGCAATCTGCCTGCCTCAGCCTCTCAAAGTGCTGAGATTACAGGCATGAGGCATTGCGTCTGGCTGGAAAAATATTTTAAACACATGTTTGCATATACATTCCCTCTATCATTTATTTTTCTTGTCATACATATCCTGTGAGTTCAAAATTCAAATACAGTCAAGAAATATTAGTTGAAAATCAAGTGTGTACAAAGGATTATGGTATGAGTCTGAAATATGTGTTAGTATAATAAGTAGCCTCTCAAAAATGTATAACTATCTAGTGAAAGGAAGTATAAGTACATATAGAATTAAGTTATAATGCAGGGGATAAAATTAAAATACATCTGAGATGGTTAGAAATGTGATTAGAGAAAAAAAAAGGAAAGGCATTCCGGATAAAGAGAATATACTAAGGAAATCAGACAAAGTTGGAAATTAATGTACAATTATGGTGAGCAAGTTTTTAAGAAGCTGAAAATCTATGTAGGATTATGGTTAGCAAATCAAAAAACCTAGAAACTTCTGTACAATTATAGTAAGCAAACCAATCATGAATAGTAGGAGAAAAGGAGACTGCAAACGAGAATGAAGAAAGATTATGGGCATCTAAATACTGAAGTTAAGAATTTGAACTGCATTCTTCAGACATCAGAGACTCACAACACTTCTGAGCAGGAGAATGGCATGTAATGAACAAGAGTTGAATATTTAAAGGATGGGTAAACCTCACAAACATCATGTTGATTAAAAAAAAAAAACAAAAAACAGCAAGTACCAGAAGAACACATACAGCATGATGCCTTTCACATAAACTGAAAACATGCAAACCAATGCTATGTTTTACTCCAACATGCATACATACTACACAGTAAAAATATAAAGAATGACTTGAAAATGATAGGAACCAAACTCAGATGGTGGTTACCTTGGCTGGGGCTGGGAATTAATAAGGTAGGACACAAGGGAGATTTCACCACAAATGTAGTATTTTACCCTTCAAAAGCTGCAAAACGGGTGTACAAGTGCCCACCGTTTTATTCTTCATACCTTTTGAATGATGATGATTCCAAGCTTACCATCATTACTGTCCTAGTTTAAACTTTGACCATGTTTTGCTGTTATTATTTTAGTAATATTTCAAATTTTTTTATTTCCATAGATTTTTGGGGAACAGGTGGTATTTGGTTACATGAGTAAGTTCTTTAGTGGTGATTTGTGAGATTCTGGTGTACCCATCATCCAAGCAGTATACACTCAACCCAATTTATACTGAGTATTTGGAATGTCATTCAAATAATAACAGCAAAAGATGGTCAAAGTTTAAACTAGGGCAGTAATGATAAGCTTGGAATAAAAGGAATAAATTTTTTTTCTTTTTTTTGAGACGGAGTTTCACTCTTGTTACCCAGGCTGGAGTGCAATGGCACAATCTCGGCTCACCGCAACCTCCGCCTCCTGGGTTCAGGCAATTCTCCTGCCTCAGCCTCCTGAGTAGCTGGGATTATAGGCACGTGCCACCATGCCCAGCTAATTTTTTTTTTTTTTTTGTATTTTTAGTAGAGACGGGGTTTCACTATGTTGACCAGGATGGTCTTGATCTCTTGACCTCGTGATCCACCCACCTTGGCCTCCCAAAGTGCTGGGATTACAGGCTTGAGCCACCACGCCCGGCAAAAGGAATAATTTTAAAATTTATTTACAAAGAATAAAAGACAAGCACTGATGACTGAGTGTGTGAAGGGGAGGACAGTATAAAAATGAAAACATTTCTCAGGAGAGCAGATTGTACATTTCTCTTCCCAACTCCTTTTTTAGTGATACCACATTGTGAAGCCATCAGTGATGGCTGAAATCAGCCATTGTGGGAATATTTACACCTCAGAAATGTGAGAAAGCTACAAATCCAGGCTGTTTTCTAATTTTTGTTTTCAAGAGTTAACTTACCAGGGACACTACTGTTGATAAACGATTTAATTAGAATTGAAGAAATAAAAGGAATGGGAATTAGCAGGTAAGCCATCAAAAACAGTTTTTCCTCATTTCTTACATTTCTAGCCTAGATTCAAGGCTACAGAAAAAAAAAATCTCTGAGGTCTACCAACTTAACCGACATCAATCTTTTTTTTAATAAACAAGAGGTTATTTTGCAAAAATATGTTATATACAGAACCATTAAGAATATTTACTTCTGATGTCTCATAAATGCCTATGGCTAGATTCCATGCACTAAGCTACTGAGTGTCATATTCCTAACAACACAACGGCATGGCAGAGAATGTAAGACTGAGCTATTTTCATATAGAAGTGGCTCACCCGGTATCTCCCATTATGCACCCGGACCACGTATCCTCGCATTTACATTCACCTAAGAGAAAATTAATACACAAGCCTTGTTGTAATGTGAACACAGGTGCATTAAAGTACTTTCTATTTTAAAATCATTACCTCCATTTTATTCCTTAAGATACCTTTTAAAAAGTCATTCCTTCTTTCTAATTCATCTTATAATAGTTTTAATGTAATATACAACAACAAAAATATGCTTTGATTATATAATAAAAATTATATAATCTTGATTATATATAATTATGTAATAATATAATACCAAAAAGTCCTTGTATTTTAACAAATGGCCATATTTAAACCTTTTATTTAAAATGGATTAATTGAAAGACAATCAAATACCAATGGAATAGTGAAGAACTTTATGTCACCATTGACAGGATCTCAATTTCATAGGCCTTCATGAGAACTATTATACTTTCTTGCCCATTTTTGAAAGTCTCTGCATGCACCAAGGTTTCTGGTAGAAGGCGGTGTAATATATTAATGGTTAAGCAGAAGGGCTTCAGAATACTAGGGTTCAAAACATGAGTTTGCCATTTGATATAAGTGTAATCTTAGAGACATTATACTTGTAAGATCTAGTCACTTCATCTATAAAATGGGCCTAAAATGGGTGTCCTGTAGAATTATCTGGAGAATTAAATGAGTATCTAAATGGAAATAATACTAGTACTCAATCATTTATTATGGTAACAGTTGATTACCATACTCTGTAAATGGTAACAGTTATTTTATTCTACTTTATTTTATTTTATTTTATTTTTGAGACAGACTCTCACTCTGTTGCTCAGGCTCGAGTAAAATGGTGTGATCTCGGCTCACTGTAAGCTCTGCCTCCCAGGTTCAAGTGATTCTCCTGCCTCAGCCTCCCAAGTAGCTAGTAATACATGCACTTGCCACCACACCCTCCTAATATTTGTATTTTTAGTAGAGACAGGGGTTTCACCATGTTGGCCAGGCTGGTCTTGAGCTCCTGACCTCAGGTGATCCACCTGCCTCTGTCTCCCAAAGTGCTGGGATTCCAGATTATAAAAATAACATTTTAAAGATTTGTTACTAAAATGATGAAATAAAAATGGAAATAAAGACATTTTACATAGTATTTGACCATTCAGGGTGAAATGACGTTAGCTACTTGAAAAAAGACATTATTTATAAAAGATGCCAAACCTAGCATATTATACTAGATGCATATATTAACTAAGCTTTTTTTTTTTTTTTTTTGAGACAGAGTTTCGCTCTCGTTACCCAGGCTGGAGTGCAATGGCGCGATCTTGGCTCACCGCAACCTCCGCCTCCTGGGTTCAGGCAATTCTCCTGCCTCAGCCTCCTGAGTAGCTGGGATTACAGGCACGCGCCACCATGCCCAGCTAATTTTTTGTATTTTTAGTAGAGACGGGGTTTCACTATGTTGACCAGGATGGTCTCAATCTCTTGACCTTGTGATCCACCCGCCTCGGCCCCCCAAAGTGCTGGGATTACAGGCTTGAGCCACCGCGCCCGGCCCTTAACTAAGCTTTTTATCAGGTCTGATCCTGACAGGGAAATTCTATGTCTGTGACCATGTTCAGAAATGTTTTAAATAAAACATAATAAAACAGTATGTCTGAAGCCTATATGCCTGGAAGTCTCTACTAAACCATTTTAATGAACAAACTGGGCTTATTTTGTCCCTTATAAGGTTAAATTCAGCTTATATTTATTATCACATGGCTTTAAAGTTTATTATACATGCAGAAATTTCCATCTATAATGTAAATATTCCTTTGTATTACTTTGGGAAGCAACCGTTTGTGCCCTGGCTGTTTATCATTTATTATCACTAAAATTCTTTTCAAGCAACTAAAATCAAAAAATTTAACCTCCAAAATATTTTACAAATAGTCTATTTTAAATACAATTAACCACACACGTACTAAAACTTACCACTTGCTAACTTTCTTTTGTCTGAGATAATACCAATATTATGGGCTAATGACTGGGCAAGTGTAACAGCCATTAAATCAGTTTTCCCAAACTGAAAAACAAAAAGAAAAATAAAATGTATGTAAATCTAAATTGTCAGTGAAAAATAACAAGAGAAAAATGTCACAATATCTTTGAAAACAAGTAATTTCTAAGCAATTTCTTTAGCAGAGGCTAAACAACACATTGTAGCCAGCACTGAATATGCAGTTAGGAAAAAATGTTAAGAAACAAAAATCCATGTTTGATGAGGTCTTACAGGGAATACTAGAAGTCAGGAAATAATCACAGCTTTTGGGTTTTTGAAATGTCTATCTGAGTCCAAATTTCACCACTGAAATTCTTGAAAAATTCAATATTGGTATATAATTAAATCAGTCTTTTCAATAATACAAAATAAAACTAAATGTGTAAATTGTTTTTAGGACTTGTCCATCTTTGTGTTCACTTGTACTCCTGAAATTCCCCTCAACCGAAATTTAAGAACTGAGGATATATTTTTCAATTTGTAGCCTCTTAAAGATGCAAGTATTTTCTTTTCGATCATCTCTCATCAGTTTAGTGCCTTAGAAGTGAAAGGAACCCTTTGGAAAACCTATTCTATTTTTCTTATCCCCAAATCTGTTAAATACTAAGGAAAAACTATCAAATTGTGTTGTTAGGTGGCAAGCTGATGCTTCAGGGAATTGTTGAATTCCCTGGAAAATCATTCAAAGTGATAAATAGGGCTTTATTTTCAATGAAGGTAACGTAAAGATTCTATTTAATCTGTAAATAGCTTAATCTGGAAATTATTCTAAATATAACATGAATGTATAATAACTGACATATATTATATCACTATTTCCTGAGTTTATCCTCTGGTCACTTATAGTAACCATATTTTATTTATTTATTTATTTATTTATTTATTTATTTATTTAGAGACAGGTGTCAGTCACTCTGTTGCCCAGGCTAGAGTGTAATGGCGCAATCTAGGCTCAATGCAACCTCCACCTCCCAGATTCAAGCCATTCTCCCACCTCAGCCTCTCCAGTAGCTGGGGCTAGAGACACACGCTAACACACCCAGCTTATTTTTTGTATTTTTGATATAAATGGGGTTTTGTCTTGTTACCCAGGATGGTCTCAAATTCCTCAGCTTAAGTAATCTGTCCTCCTCAGCCTCCCAAAGTGCTAGATACAGGAATAAGCCACTGTGCCAGGACACCACACTGATTTGTAACATAGCAATCTAACATCTGGAGTGTATGAATACTGAGAAATTATCACTTAAGTATGAGGAAAACATTTTCAGCCATCATACCACTTTGTATTGTACAGATGTTCACACCTACTTCATTCACGCCTCCTCCTTTCAGCAACGAGCAAATCCCACCAATATAAGCTGCCCCGCTCCGGCTACTTTCAAATTGACTCCCCCTTTTAGAAAAGGAAATGAAAAATGCTTACTGTTCACAGTTCAAACATCATAGCATCTCTCATTATTAGTTTACTACATTTATTTTCACAAAATACATAAGATTTCTATACAATATATTCATGTTGTAAGGGAAGAATGTAAAAATTGTTTACACATGTAACCAAAGCAAAAGGTTTCTGAGGCATGTTTTCCCATAAGATTAATAAATATCTTAAATTGAAGTATATCTATTAAAAAAGAATTGGTTGATATGACGTACTCTGAGAAAGACACAAGATCACCTCTCTGGTATTTCTGCCAAAAATACATAACTTGAATGTCATAATGAGAAAACATCAGGCATTCCCATAATGAGGAACAGTCAATAAAATAATTGGCTTTTACTCTTCAAACGTGTTAAATTCACAATAGACAAAGGAAAGCTGAGGAAATCTTTCAGATTAAAGGAGACTAAAGAGACATGATAATTAAATGCAATGTGTGAAACTGGCTTGGATCTTGAGTGGGGAAAATTATCTATAAAAGATATTATTGAGACAATTGGTGAAATTTGAATACAGACCATGGATTGCATAAAAGTATTGTATCGATGTTAAATTTTTGGGTTTTAATAATTTACTGTCATTATATAAAAGAATGTCTTTTCACATTTAGAGAATACATACTATTTAATAATAAATGCCCAGTGTCTTCAACTTACTTTCAAAAGGTTCAGGGGAAAAAAAAAAAAAAAAAAAAAACTGAAGGATGGATGATTAGAAAGAAGGGAGGGAGACTGGAAGAAAATTATAAAACAAATGGGGAAAATGTGAGTAACTAATGAATCTGGATAGAGGGCACATGCAATTTCCTTGTAGTATTCTTGTAACTTTTCTCTAAATTTGAAATAATATATAAAGTTATCCCAAAATAAATCTTTTCTTCCTTTTATAACTGCCTTCAACAGCTCTGACTTTAGATGATAGATTTTTTAAAAATTCTACTATATATAATTTGCTATTACGTCAAATATGTATGCTATCAAAAAAAGAACATAAGAGTGAGGAAAAAACTAAAAATAAATTCCAGAAATACTAAGCTCTCATTTTAGAAGCAAAAACAGAGAAAACATTAACATTTAAAAGACAGTAGCTTTAAAGAATATAATTTATCTGCAGTTAAAAATGCTAAATAAAAGTATTAGCAGTATTTTTACTCAGCAAATGCTCTGATCCATTAAATATCTTGAAAAATTAAAACAAACATTAAATAATAAAATAACTCAAAATTAAATCATTTACATTTTCATGACAATTTTAAACGATCTATACTTTAAAACTTTTTCCAACTCTATCTGCCATCTGCCATGTCAAATCCTAATTGTGTTATGTAGCAGAAAGGATACATTTCAGTCACAATAAAGCTTATTTAACATGGAATCAAAAAAAGTAATAGGTCATTACATAAGTAACGTACGAAAAAAGGTGAACTGCATCACTTTTCTCTTTGATAAAATCCCTCCTGTATTTCATAAACTCACGCAGGGTGATCATTGGATTTTCAGATATGGCAAACTTGTTGTCAGTCGCCCAGGTTTCCATGGCAACCAATACTATCCTGGTCTTAAGTTGGTCTTGATATATCTAGTATATTAATAAAATGAACACATCAGCTGTACATGTGGTAAAATCAAATAGTTTATGAACAGGACTACAAAACTCCTTTCATGGAAAATTCTTGGGTTTTAGTTAAAGAAAGATAACTTTCTAATTTACATGCATTTCCCTGGGGTAACAGAGAATGAAACTGTTGACTGAGTAATACCCAAAGAACAGAGAACATTTTAGAAACAAAAGATCCCGTTTTTAACAAATAATTGCATCCTATTCAAGGCTCCACCTTAATCTGTTTTCTGGTGCCCTGGAAAAAGAATTCATGCATGTGCTCAAAAATGGAGCAATGAAGACTCTCCAAATAATTTCCATACAACCTGATTGGCTCTGATTAGACTTGTGAAGAAGGTACCGGGACAGCCCTGTCACGGAAAGATTTGGGAAGTACGGAGGTAGAGTGGAATTACTTAGTTGCATCACTGCCACAGCACCAGACACTCTTAAGAAAAAGTACAACTGTTGTACTGTTTCTCCCTCGCTAGAAGTTACTATGAATACCTTTGGTAGGGGTATAACACAACCTTTATTTTTACAGTGTGAAAAAACACATGGAATTTCAGGTATATCTATGGATAACTTTGACCAGTTCCTCTTCCCAGCCAGAGATCAAAGTCAATAAAGTCTATTGCAATGTCACCCAGAACTTACTAGACACCTTGGCTGAAGTGCAACATAGAGCAGTGAAACTATATGAACCATATTACCCATTCTATTAGCAATCAGGAAAATAAGATTCTTCTAGGGCAACAATGAATTGGGTTGATACTTACTAAATCTGCCAAGTTCACCACAGATTTCGCATATGTATTCGTATGTACAACAGAAAGCCGATGTTTTTTAAACTGAAAGCAAAAGAAAACAAACAAGTGAAGGTCTTCTGAAGTGATCAGAAAATAATCACCTCATCAGAGAAAACATGGTGTAATTGAAAGAGCTCTAAAAATGTAAACAAATATATTTTCTGTAAAACAATGTTAGAGTCAGAGTTGAGATCAAGTTCTTTATCTGCTGTGTTGCCTGAGACAGGGCTCTTGAAAGACTGAGGCCTTGATTTATTCATCTGGAAGATAAATAAAAAATATCGAAACCATTCATTTCATAGGTTTATTTTTATCAGGATTGTTATCCAAAATGATAAAACATATGAAAGTCATCTACGAATTGTAAGACATCATACAAACCTAAGTAGGGGTACAGACAGTAAAAGTGGATGTGAACATTGCTGAAAGCATAAAAATTTGAAAGTTCTACACAACTTATTCAGCAAGAAGAAAGCTCAAAGATAAAGGTTACAGTGAGGTGGCATACAGGACAGATGTGGATCACATACATCTTTGGTCTCAAGTGTGTTTTAAAAATCAGGAAGTATCACGTAAAATCCAATTCCTGGTTTCAGTTAAAATTAGCATTCCCACTTGGTAGTAACTGGCAAACACTGAGAGGCAGGTGCTCCCCTTAGATGGGCCATGCACCATTCTTTTCACCACAGGCCTCACCCATCTCTACTGTCTTATACCAGGTTCATTTTGCTTATGTTTTGTATCTACAGATGTCTATGTACATCTGAATTTGTGACAATCTAAAATGCTCAAAATAGCTTATTTTTATTTTATAAAACTCTTAGAGAACAATAATATTCACTGGATTCGAATGGGTAGAAAGATAAAACTTAGACCTAGCTTGAACAAGGAAGCAACACTCAATCCTGATTTATCCTGTTATTATTATTAGCAACAGTAATAATTAAGATCTAAGTTATTTCCATATATTTAAGCATATATAAATAAATGACAAATTTTTCCTCAAATAAATAGTTCAAAGTAAATTAAAATGCACTTGTACTGGAAATTAAGATAAGTTCAACAGTATGTACCTTCTTAGTTTAAAACTCTGGTTACATGGAACAATTATCATTATAACTCATTGCTGTGCTATGAATGTAGTCATACTGCCTGCAACATGCCCATGAACTGAATATAAACACTATGGGTCAAAACAATTTGATTCAGCAACATAAAAGTTTTGTCAAGTTCTTATCCTAAGAATTTTCACTGGTTAGCTCTGTAAGCATTTCCATATGATTTCTGCACAGTAAGACTGAAACGGAAAAACTGCTTTCCTTTTGTTAAGATAAAGCTGTACCTTGCAAACTAAAATCTTACACAATTGGTGGCTCACTTTTTCAACATATAATGGGATTTCCATTTTTTTTAAAACCTTGTCATTTTAGTAAGTGGAGATTCAAATTATTAGTACCTCTACTAATCAAGTAAATTCAAAAGTTGATACTATGAGTCACAAAATACTTTTGACAACTCAAAAATTACCGCTAGTTATTTCCATCTAAGAATATTTCCTAATTTCAGGTTGTCGCGAGCTAAAAAATAAATTTTATTATACAAATACCTTCTTCAGATTACAGCTTGATGGGCCTCTTGCTTTTTCTAAACATATTTTTGCACTCACCAGTTTTACCCTAGGCACGAACAGGTTTAAAAACAACAGCAAATCCTACCATAAGATGATCATTCACAATCATCAGTTCAATGTACTTGGTTTCTTCTTCTACATTACGAGGATATCGACGAAGCTGTAATACAGTAAAAGAAAAAGCACCTAACTCAGACCTCTAAACTTGGCTGTGAAAAGCCACAAAATGTGGAAGAAACTGACAAAACAAAATTTTCCTTTTTATTCCTTTAGCATTTAAAATCTTTTTCATCAATTTGCTTAGTTTCTGAATTGGTAATAGATTTACATGGCTCAAAAAATTTAAAAAGTATAAAAGGGCATATGATGAATGTCTTCCTCTCACCTCTATTCTCTACCTACTCAGTTCTTACTGCTTCCCCCACAATGGGTACAGCAAGTTACTGGTTCCTCCCAGAAATATTTATGCATTTAAAACTAAGTGTGAATATATCCTATATTTTGTACTTCCATTTATTTCACTCCCTTCTGCAACTAGCGATTTTCATTTAACAATCTATCTTGAAAATAGTAACACATGAAGAGCATACTTTTGGATTTAATTTAAGGTCCTCTGAGTATCTGTGCGAGGGTGCAGACTGGAGTGATGGGCACTTTTATTATTTAATCTCCACATTGGGAGTGAGTCATGAGCCTTCATCTAGGATGGTTCAGGGGATCCCCAAATGACATGGGGTCTTTGTTTGAATAGCTTTGAGAACTCCTAGGCAGTCTTGAGTTGTCTATTAACAGCTAGCTTTCTCTGCTCAACAAGTTTTCTCCTCCTTCAAAATCATGATCAATGACTGTTATAGGAAAGAGCCACTAAGGCAGCCATTCTCCTTCTTCTCTATAGTTAGCCTATAATACAATCATTAACCAGGTATGTAAAGCTAACTTTTTCCTTTATGTCATAGTTCAATATAAATTTTCCAGAAAACATTTTGATCACTTACCCACAGTCCATTTTTGTGATAAGGGTATACAATCAAACCTAAATATCAATAAGTGTATGTCTGTTTTGAGTGGTGCTGTTAAAATAAACTTTTAAAGTGCTGCTATATGGATTCTATCATTGCTAACTGCATTCCTAAGCTTAAAAACTTTAAAAAAAAATCTCCTATAACACCACGGTGATAGGGAATAATAGATACAATTCTGAGGTTGGAAACCAAAGAATAACACTAAAGTGCACCTAATAACAAGAGTCATTTTTTTTTTAAGGGAGGGGGGTGTTTTAGGGCAATAGAACTGCTTTGCTACTTGTGAGAGACTAGTTAATACAGTAAACTTTTCAACAAGTCCCAACACTTTGCTAATGTCAGAGAGTTGTCATTCTGGCCCACAGTTTTGTAGCACTTCACCTCCATGGGACCATGGCTTTCTCAGAAAGAGTTATTAAGGACTTGACCACTTACCAAATGACTAGACGTTGAGATGTTTATGAAGAACTTCAGGACACATGTCAAAAGACTATTATCCTATTCTTTTAGTCTATAATTCACAAAAATACTGTTTCACATTAAATACTGATGGTAATTATTTTACCTAACTGGGACTCAAGATATAAATGTCTCTATCTTCTATTCATGTATATATAATATATAAACATTCATAACATTTATAAAAGTTGCAATAATAATTCGTGCAACACATGGGTCTGAGAGGCAATACTTGGTGTATATGTGGTTATAAGCACCTCTCTGAGACCAGACTTCCTAGGTCAGAATCCCAGCTCCACCACTGAGTAACCCTACGTGGCTTTGGCAAGTTTCTTAATCCTCTTATGCTTCAAGGCATCTTTATCAGTAAAATGGGGATAATATAGGTTGAGTATCTCTCATCTAAAAATCCAAAACCCCAAATGCTGCAAAATGAAAAACTTTTTGGGCACCAATATTACATTCCAAAGAAATCCTCATTGGAGCATTTCAGATTTTGAATTTTTGAATTGGGGATGTTGAACCACTAAGTATAATGAAATATTCTGAAATCCACCCCACTCCCCCGCTACAAAAAAAAAAAAAAAAAAAATCAAAATCTGTTGCAACAATTCTAGTACCAAGCATTTTGGAAAAGGAATACTTAACCTGTAATAATATCTTCCTCTTAATGTTTTTATGAGGGTTAAATGTGTTTACATAGTTAAAATTCTTGTAATAGGGCCAGGCACAAGGTAAAAATTTAGCAATTATTATTCACAATAAAAATCTGTCTGTAAACATATTTTATTTCAAGGTAATAAAAAGAAGATATCTGGTTCCTTCAACTTCTTGATCTTACTAAGAATCTATTGCCTTCATCTTGTATTTTTAACACCTATCCCTCTGCCCATACCCACAGTAGTAACATCTTGACTCTGATGGCCGTAACTTAATTTTTTCTAAACTATTTACCAACTCTATGATTCTGAGTAAGTCATTTTCACATGTCAGCCATCACTTTTCTTTCAGTGAAAGGGGAATAACAGTACCGACCTCACTTGGTTTAAAGCACTGTATCAACAGTTATTATTACCCAGTCCAAGATCCAGTTGAACAATCATAAAGCCCCTGACCTAATTTTATATCCCGGACTCCAAAATTGCTCAAGTGAGACAAAAACATTTTGTGGCTTCACAACCTGATAGATTCATTCCTAAGGGGTTATCTTCAAGGAAATAAATACAAGGATATATTCTGTACAAATGGACTCCAGTGTGTGGTACTTATCTGGGCAAGAAAAGAAGGCTATGGTAGAAAGAACCTGAGATGCCACAAGCAGGAGCCTTATAACCCATAATATGATGAAGAATCACATTATCACCACTATCTTGAATACTTACTGCATCTGTGAAATAATATGGCCCCTTTCTACTGCTTCTTCAGATCTGTCACCCTACGGTTTATCATACCCTGACAAATTCCTGAACTAGTACTCACCCTTTCACACAGACTACCTGTATACTCAAATGATTGGCAGCTGACAGTTGTTTTAAAATATCACGACACACCACCATGAATACATACCTGCCGTTTACTCCTTTTTGGTCTTGGCTTCAAAATAAATTTTGGTGGAGTAATGTTTACTTGTTGAAATTCTAAAAGGAAATTAAATTTAATTTAACTTAGTGCATTTGTCAGATTTCTTCAACAGAGGGCAAAGTTTTACCTGTCCTTCTTCTTACGAATTTTATAATATATAATGTTGTGTTTAATGATTACACAGAACATTAAGTAACTGTACTACATCAATATTAAATAAACATATAAAGGATGAATATAATTTGCTAAATCTAGAACATTATTTCTGTTCTAATTTATCTCAAAGAAATTTTCATATTTCTTCAATCAATACCATTACATAGGAATCTTCTAAACAGCCAACTTGACTTTCACTTCCAATAGCAAAATAAAGAAGAGAAGCAATAAGAAGAAAGTAGAATAAATAATCACATATTCATAGGTTCACAGTTTATTAAGAACTTACTATAGGACACCAAAGTTTTGAGTTCCTTTTTTCAATTAATTTACATTCTTCTTTGCCCATAACCAAATTAATCTCAAGTTTTATCTGCTCCTGGTAGCAGATACAAAGATTATATATCAACTGTTTATACACACAGATTAATCTCTGAATATAAGATTAGGTTATTTACAAGGGAGAATTTATTCTACAAAGTGAGAGGAAAGCTGCTATCTTTCCCTAGGGTAAAGATTGCCTAAAACTTTGATGGCTGACTGAACAACCTGAAAAGGCTTATTATAGGAGTAATGCTATACAACACTACAGGTGAACCATTATCATTATCTGTGGATACTGTTAATAAAGAAAAGATAATCATGGTCAGAGAAATCTGTGATCAAGAAGCTGAATAATAAAATCAGGGTAAGGAAATTAATATTCTCTGTTTATTTCATGTTCAAATATTCTCCCATCATGCTGCTTTTGAGAATGTTATGGCTTGAGTATATAAGGGATTTGGTGAGGAAGGGAATAAGTTCTAATTAACTAACCGGACAAACATAAAACTAATAGGACAAATTAACTAATAGGACAAAAACAGAAAAACAAGATCACAAAAGTAACACATCTCATATCACTAATTAGATTAAATAGACTAAATGTTATACCTAGAAGTAAAGATTGCCAGACTGGATTTCTTTTTAATGCAAGACTTAATTATGCTGTTTACAAGAGGGGCACTTTATATATAAAGTATGGAAGAAGATATACCTTACAAACATTAATCACAAGAGAACTGTGAAGAAAATATTAAATATCAGACAATGTAACTTCAGGGCAATAAGTATCTGGGAAGAAGGGAACTATTTCCTAATTATAAATGTATTGATTCATCAAAAAGACAAAATTATTCTAAATGCTTTTTCACCTAATAACAGTTTCAAAATACATAAAGCAAAAACTGACAGACCTAAAAGGAAAAATAGACAAATTCAAAGTTATAGTTAAGGATTTCAACAATCCTCCCTCAGTACTTGAAAGAAAAAAGTAAACAAAATCATATGGATATAGAAGATTTAATGCTATTAACCAATTTGACTAAATGGGTATTTTTACTTTTATTTTTTTATTTTTTGAGACAGAGTCCCACTCTCTCACCCCAGTTGGAGTGCAGTGACGCAATCTTGGCTCACTGCAAGCTCTTAACTCCTGGGTTCAAACGACTCTCTTGCCTCAGCCTCCTGAGCAGCTGGGATTACAGGCACCCACCACCATGCCTAGCTAATCTTTTTTTTTTTTTTTTAGTAGAGATGGGGTTTCACCATGTTGGCCAGGCTGGTCTTGAACTCCTGACCTCAGGTAATGTGCCCACCTTGGCCTCCCAAAATGCTGGGATTACAGGTGTGAGCCACTGCGCCTGGCTTAACTTGGCATTTTTAAAACACTTTACCCAATAACTGAAGAATATTTCCTTTTCAAGAATATATGAAACATTCACCAATACAGATAATATGCTAGACCATAAAGCAAGTCCCAATAAATTTTATTTAAAGAAAATGAAATGACAGCATTTTCTCTCGTTGCAACTCGATTAAATTTAAAATCCGTAACAAAAAGATGCCTGAAAAATATAACCAAATATTTCGATACCAAGCTCTACATTTTTAAATAACCCATTGGACAAAGAAGAAATCACATGAGAATTTAGAAAATGTTTTGACTAAAGTAAATAAAAATATGACAAGCCAAAATACAAGGGATGCAGGCAAGGCACTTAGTGCTTGAAGGGAAATACATAGCTTTACGTGGTTATATTAGAAAAGAAAAAAAAAAGTTTAAAACAGTGATCTAACCTTCTATCTTAAGAGCCCAGAAAAATAAGAGTAAATTAAACACAAATCAAATAGAAAAAAATGAGACTAAAAACCTAAAAAAAAAAATCAATGAAATTGATTAGCAGGGCTTGTCTAATAAAGAAAAAAATCACTACAGATTATGTAGATATTAAAAAGATAATAGGATATTATGAAGAGCTTTATGCGAATAAATTTGTTAATTTAGATAAAATTCCTTGAATATGACGACTATATATAAAAAATCTGAATATTCCTGTATTATTAAATAACTGTAACTTTTAATTTAAACTCTCCAAGAAAACCACAAAATGTAAATTAACCTTAAATGTAAATGGGCTAAATGCCCCAGTCAAAAGACACAGACTGGCATATTGGATAAAAAGTCAAAACCCATTGGGGCACTGTATCCAGGAAACCCATCTCATGTCCAAGGACACACATAGGCTCAAAATAAAGGGATGTAGGAAGATTTACCAAGCAAATGGAGAGCAAAAAAAAGCAGGAGTTGTAATCCTAGCCTCTGATAAAATACACCTTAAATCAACAAAAATCAAAAGAGACAAAGAAGGACATTACATAATGGTAAAAGGATCAATGCAAGAAGACGAGCTAATGATCCTAAATATATATGCACCCAATACAGGAGCACCCAGATACATAAAGCAAGTTCTTAATTATCTGCAAAGAGACTTAGACTCCCACACAATAATAGTAGGAGACTTTAACACTCCACTGTCAATATTAGACAGATAAATGAGACAGAAAATTAACAAGGATATCCAGGACTTAAACTCAGATCTGACCAAGCAAACCTAACAGACATCTACAGAACTCTCCACCCCAAATCCACAGAATATACATTCTTCTCAGCACCACATCGCACCTACTCTAAAATTGACCACATAATTGGAAGTCAATCACTCCTCAGCAAATGCAAAGAACGGAAATCATAACAGTCTCTCAGACCACAGTACAATCAAATTAGAACTCAGGATTAAGAAACTAACTAAGAACTGCACAACTTCATGGAAACTGAACAACTGGCTCTTGAATGTTGACTGGATAAACAATGAAATGAAGGCAGAAATAAAGATGCTCTTCAAAACCAAAGACAATGAAGACACAATGTACCAGAATTTCTGGGACACATTTAAAGCAGTGTCTACAGGAAAATTTATAGCAATAAATGTCTACATAAGAAGCAAGAAAAGATCTAAAATCGACACCCTATCATCAAAATTTAAAGAGCTAGAGGGGCAAGATCAAAAAAACTCAAAAGCTAGCAGAAGACAAGAAATAACTAAGATCAGAGCAGAACTGAAGGAGATAGAGACACAAAACACCCTTCAAAAAATCAGTAAGTCCAGGAGCTAGTTTTTTGAAAAAGATCAACAAAATAGACAGACTGCTAGCCAGATTAATAAAAAAGAAAAGAGACAAGAATGAAATAGATGCATTAAAAAACCATAAAAGGGATATCACCACCAATTCCACAGAAATACAAACTACCAACAGAGATTACTACAAACCTCTCTATGCACATAAACCAGTAAACCTGGAAGAAATTGATAAATTCCAAGACACTTGCACCCTCCCAAGCCTAAACCAGGAAGAGGTTGAAACCCTGAATAGACCAATAACAAGGGCTGAAGTTGAGGCAGCAATTAATAGCCTGCCAACCAAAAAAAGTCCAAGTCCAGATGGGTTCACAGCTGAATTCTAAGAAACATACAAAGAGGAGCTGGTACCACTCCTTCTGAAACTATTCCAAACAATCCACAATGAGGGAATTCTTCCCAAATCATTTTATGAGACCAACATCATCCTGACACCAAAACCCAGCAGAGACTCAACAAAAAAAAGTAAACTTCAGGCCAATATCGATGATGAATATAGATGTAAAAATCTTCAATAAAATATTGGCAAACGGACTGCAACAGCACATCAAAAAGCTTATCCATCATGATCAAGTAGGTTTCATCCTGGGGACGCAAGGCTTGTTCAATATACACAAGTCTATAAATGTAATCCACCACATAAACAGAACCAAAGACAAAAGCCACATGATTATCTCAACAGATGCAGAGAAGGCCTTCAACAAAATTCAACAGTCCTTTATGCTAAAAACACGCTATAAACTAGGTATCAATGGAACGTAATCTCAAAATAATAAAAGCTACTTATGACAAACCCACAGCCAGTATCATACTGAATGGGCAAAAACTGGAAGCATTCCCTTTGAAATCTGGCACTAGACAAGGATACCCTCTCTCACCACTCCTATTCAAAATAGTATTGGAAGTTTTAGCCAGAGCAATCAGGCAAGAAAAATAAATAAAGGGTATTCAATTAGGAAAGGAGGAAGTCAAATTATCTCTATTTGCAGACAACATGATTGTATATTCAGGATCGTCTCATCCCAAAATCTCCTGAAACTGATAAGCAACTTCAGCAAAGCCTCAGGATACAAAATTAATGTGAAGAAATCACAGACATTCCTATACACCAATAACAGACTTAAAGAGAGCCAAATCAAGAACAAACTGCCATTCACATTTGCTACAAAGAGAATAAAATACCCAGGAATACAACTAACAAAGGATGTAAAGAACCTGTTCAAGGAGAACTACAAACAAAGTAAGAGAGAACATAAACAGATGGAGAGACATTCCATGCTCAAGGAAATAAGAGAGGACATAAACAGATAAAAAAAAAAAATTCCATGCTTATGGTTAGGAAGAATCAATATTGTGAAAATGGCCATGCTGCCCAAAGTAATTTATAGATTCAATGCTATCCCCATCAAGCTACGAATGACCTTCTTCACATACTGGAAAAAACCACCTTAAACTTCATAGGGAACCAAAAGAGAGGCTGCATAGCCAAGACAATTCTAAACAAAAAGAACAAAGCTAGAGGCATCATGCTACCTGACTTCAAACTATACTACAAGGCTACAGTAATCAAAACAGCATGGTACTGGTACCAAAACAGAGATATAGACCAGCGGAACAGAACAGAGGCCTTGAAAGCAACGTCACATATCTACAACCATCAGATCTTTGACAAACCTCACAGAAACAAGCAATGGGGAAAGGATTCCCTGTTTAATAAATGGTGTTGGGAAAGCTGACTAGCCATGTGCAGAAAGCAGAAACTGGACCCCTTCCTGACACCTTATACTAAAATTAACTCCTTAACTTATGATTAAAGACTTAAATATAACACTTAACACCCTAAAAAAACCAGAAGAAAACCTAGGAAATACCATTCAGGATATAGGCAGAGGCAAGGACTTCATGACTAAAACACCAAAAGCATTGGCAACAGAAGCCAAAATAGACAAATGGAACCTAATTAAACTCCAGAGCTTCTGTACAGCAGAAGAAACTATCATTAGGGTGAACCAACAACCAACAGAATGGGAAAAATTTTTTGCAATCTACCCATCTGACAAAGGGCTAATATCCAGAATCTACAAAGAACTAAAACAGATTTACAAGAAAAAAACAAACCCATCCAAAAGCGGGCAAATGAACAGACACTTTTCAAAAGAAGACATGTATGAGGCTAACAAACATATGAAAAAATGCTCATCATAACTGGTGATTAGAGAAATGCAAATCAAAACCACATTGCGATACCATCTCACGCTACTTAGAATGGTGATCATTAAAAAATCTGGAGACAACAGATGCTGGAGAGGATGTGGAGAAATAGGAACACTTTTACACTGTTGGTGGGAGTGTAAATTAGTTCAGCCATTGTGGAAGACAGTGTGGCAATTCCTCAAGGACATAGAAATGGAAATTCCATTTGACCCAGCAATCCCATTATATGGGTATATATTCAAAGGATTATAAATCATTCTATTACAAAGACACATGCACACATATGTTCATTGCGGCACTGTTTACAATAGCAAAGACCTGGAACCAACCCAAATGCCCATCGATGATAGACTGGACAAGGAAAATGTGGCATATATGGAATACTATGCAGCCATAAAAAAACAATGAGTTTGTGTCCTTTGTAGGGACATGGATGAACCTGGAAACCATCATTCTAAGCAAACTGACACAAGAACAGAAAATAAAACACCACATATTCTCACTCATAGGCAGGTGTTGAACAATGAGAACACATGGTCACAGGGAGGGGATCATCACACACTGGGGTCTGTTGGCAGGGAATAGGGGAGGGACGGTAGAGGGTAGGGAGGTTGGGTAGAAATAACATGGGGAGAAATGCCAGATATAGGTGACAGGGGATGGAGGCCGCAAGCCGCATTGCCATGTAGGTACCTATGCAACAATCCTGAATATTCTGCACATGTACCCCAGAACCGAAAGTGCAATAATATATATGTGTGTGTGTGTATATATATATATATGTAGACATATATATGTGTATATATATACATATATGTATATATGTGTATGTATGTATATGTGTATATATACACATATATATTATTGCACATGTGTATATATACACATATGTATATATGTATATATGTATGTGTATGTGTATATAAAGAATGCAAATTAGTTTCATTTTCAAGACATCAATTTATACAATTCATCAAATTACTAGATTAAAGGAGAAAATTATATGATCATCTTAATAAGTACAGAAAAACATTTGATAATATTCAACACCTATTCTTGATAAAAACTCTTAGGAAACTATAATAACAGACTGAGAAAACTACTATGTGCCATCTTTCATGGAACAGGAAGGATGAGCAGAATCAAGAGCTGAGAACATAGAGCCAAGAGTCATGTGGAATTATTTCCAGGCCTTGAAAGCCAATTAAGAAAGAGTCAACATTTGTCCAGCAGAATTTCAGAACCACTTTGTCAATGCTTTTCTTGTTCCTTGAATTTTCCCTCTTTTAAAAGGTAACATCTACAGTTCTTTTTTTATTACTGGCCCATGACTGGATGCTAGGAGTATGTAGGGCAGATAAGTTGTCTCTTTAGTTTTACATACAGAATGATTAAGAGAAACTATACCCAAAGACCCTCATCCACACCTGGACCTGATTTAGATAATGAGATTCTAGATTTTGAGCAGATGCTGTAATGGAATGAAACTCTTACAGACCTAGAAAAGAGAACGTATTTTGCAGGTAAAGGGGACAGGAATCTCTGAGGGCCAAAGAGAAGACCTTGACAGACTTTAAGATGGCCTCTAATAGTCTCCACCTCCTGGTACTCATGCCCTTGTGTAATGCCCTTTCACTGAGTGTGAGTAAAACCTGTAACTTGCTTCCAACCAATCACATCTCAAGATAACATCATACAAGATTGTAATTCATCTTGCCAGAGACTCTTTTCCTTACTGGCTTTCATGACATGAGCACCAGTGTTGTGAGCTGTCTTATGGAGAGGTCCATGTGGGAAAGAGAGCAACCATTGGTCAAAAGCCAGCAAGAAACCAAGGCCCTTGGTCTAAGAAGCTAAAAAGAACTGACTTCTGCCAACAACCACTGCAGATCTTTCCACAGCTGAGCCTTGAGGTGAGACACAGTCCTAGCAAACACTTTGACCTCAGCCTGTGAGGGGCCCTGCAGCAGAGAACCCATCTAAGCCATACTTGGACTCCTGATCCACAGAAACTGTGAGATAACAAATCTGTGTTATCTTAAGAGGTGGGTTTTGTGGTAATTTATTACTCAATTGCTTCCTGGTTTTTCTGCACATAAAAACTTATTCCTCAGTAACAGATAAATAATACAATGCCACTGTATAATCTTCTTCCCTTGAGAGCAGGCTGGACACTGGGACTCATTTCTAATAAATACTGTACAGCAAAAGTGATCAGATGTTACTTTTGACATCAGGTTAACAAAAAGACTGTGACTTCCATCTTAGGCATCTTGTCTCATTCTCTCTCTTCTCTTGGTCTCTCACTCTCTCCTGGAACAAGTTGGCTATGATGTTGTTGGGGGGCAGCCCTGTGGAAAGGCCCTTATGGTGAGATACTGAGGAGTGACAACAGTCATATGAGTGAGCTCAGAAGCTAATCCTTCCCAGTTGAGCCTTCAGATGGAACTGTAGTCCCAGATAACAGTTATGCTACAAACTCTGAGACACCATGGGCCAGAGGCACCCAACTAAATCACACCTAGGTTCCTGATTCTCAGAAACTATGAGATAATAAATGTTTGTTAATTAAAGCCACTAAGTTTTAGAGTAGTTTGTTACACAGCAATAGATAACTAATACAATATCTACACTAAAAATGACCAAACACTGAAAGAAATTTTAGACTCACTACTAATAAGATGTCCGTTTTCCCCCATTAATTCATACTTTTAATACAATTCTAATAAAAATCCCAGAATTATAGAAATTGACAAGCGGGTTCTAAAATCTGTAGGGAAATGTGAAGGGCCCAGAATAGCCAAAGCATTTTTGGAAAAAGCAGAATTGGAAGATTTATGTTATCTGATTTCAAAACTTACATAAAGCCACAGTAAGAAAAAAAAGTCTGAAAAGGGTAGCCAAATAAAATAGAGTCAAGAAATAGACCCATATTAATACTTTTTGACAAAGACATCAAAGCAATTCATTGAGGAAAGGAAACTCTTTTCAACAAATAGTATTAGAATAACTGTGTATCCATGTAAAAAATAAAATAAAACTTAACCTCTACTTTCACCATGCACTAAAAGTAATTTCAAGAGGATCCTAGATCTAAACATAAAAAATAAAACTATAGAGTTTTTAGAAGAAAACACTATATAATATCTTCAAAACTTGGGAGCTAGCAAAAATTACTTAGCATAGAGAAAGCAATAATGATAAAAATTAATGTTAAACTTCATGAAATTTAAAACATCTGCTCATCACGAGATGCCATTAAAGTAAATGAGCAAGCCAAAGACTGGGAAAAATATATTCATAAGACATATTTGGCAAAGGCCTTCTATCTAGAATATATAAGTACTCCTACAACTTAACAACAAAATGACAGAAATTCTGATTAGTGGCTAATAAGTATATACTACACATCATTAATCACAAGAAAAATGCAAATTGAAACCAAAGTAAAATACTTCCACATACACCAGAATAGCTAAAATTAAAGAATGACAGAGCAGATGTTGGTCAAGATGTGGAACAATTAAAACTCTCACAGAGTGCTGATGTAAGTATAAAAGAATACACTCACTTTGGAAAAATGGTTCAGCAATTTCTCAAAAAACAGTGGCTCTCAAAGTGTGATTCCAGCACCAGCAGCATTAGCATCACCTGGAATGTGTTGGAAACGTAAATTCTCCAAGCCCACCCAAGATAGAGTGAATTAAAAACTTTCAAGATGGGGCCAGCAATCTGTGGTTACTGGTCATCTAGATGATTCTGATGCATGCTAAAGTTTAAGAACACTGTTAACACAGTTAAACATGTACCTACCCTATGTCCCAGCAATTTAATTCCTAGGTATTTACTGGAAGAAATGAAAATAAGTGCCCACAGAAAAGACTTGTACAAGAACATACATAGTTGCTTTTTTCCTAAATAGTCAAAAACTAAAAACAACCCAAATGTCCATCAACTTAATAGATTAAAAATTGTGGTATAGGCTAGGCGCAGTGGCTCACGCCTGTAATCCCAGCACTTTGGGAGGCCAAGGTGGGTGGATCAACTGAGGTCAGGAATTTGAGACCAGTCTGACCAAAGCGGTAAAACCCCGTCTCTACTAAAAATACAAAAATTAGCCAGGCATGATAGCGCATGTCTGTAATCCCAGCTACTTGGGAGGCTGAGGCAGGAGAATTGCTTGAACTCAGTGGAAGGAGGCTGCAGTGAGCCAAGAACTCACCACTGCACTCCAGCCCAGGCAAAAGAGCAAGACTCTGTTTCCAAGAAAATAAAAAAAGTGGCATCTTCGTATGACACAACGTACTTAATAGTTTAAAAGAATGAACTATTGCTACTCTTGACAACATAAACCTTACAGCCATGTGCTAAGCAAAAGATGCTGCACATAGTACATGATTCCATCTGTTTGAAGTTCTATAAGAGACAAAAAGAACAGCAGAGGTGCAAGGTACTGATTACAGAGGGTACAAAGGAAGTTACTAGCATGACAGAAATGCTGTATCTCAACTAGAGTTTATGTATGTAAAAATTCACTGAATAGTATGCAAGGCTTTTATATTTCATTGCATATAATATTTTAAAACTGGGTACATATGTGTCCAGGGAAATAAGATTTTCCCAAAATATGTTCTCAGAAACACTAGTCCTGAGACATGTATATACCATGTAAAACAAAGGGTTCCACAGTCCAACAAGTCTGGAGAACAGCCGATACATAAAACATAGCAAGATGATGATGTTGATAATCTATAACTCAGTTAAACTTTATGCAATCTAAAATAAATAAGCTTACTTTCGAGACATTCACAGAAACTGCATTTTTGACATTATTTGTCTATTTCTTGTTTTCTTCTAATTTAGCACAGTAAATCATAAGTAAGGTTGGGAGACAAATTCTCTCAAACTTGATAGTGCCAACTTCTGATGAGAAAAGAAAACTAGAAATTAATTGAGACATATCTGAATTTTCAAATAATATGTCCAAAAATCATTTTAATAACAGCAAAACTCCCAAGTCACCATCAAAGTTTCTGCTGGAAATAAACCCTGAACAATTTCTTCAAAAAAAAAAACATGAGGTTGTATCCTAGCAAGACTACAATAAAGTCTTTAGAAGAAAACCTTTATTTATTACTTTATTTTCTTTCTTTTTTTTTAATTGCATTTTAGGTTTTGGGGTACATGTGAAGAACACGCAAGATTGTTGCATAGGTACACACATGGCAGCGTCATTTGCTGCCTTCCTCTCCTTCACCTGTATCTGGCATTTCTCACCATGCTATCTCTCCCCAAATCCCCAACTTTAATATTTAATACTTTAAATATTAATTAATGTTGACTGCTTCCAGTAATACCTATTAAATTATAGCTTTATTCCCACACAGCTAGTAATGATTTATTTTCTTCTCAGAATAGGGATTATAAAAAGTTTTATAAGATCACTGAAAGAACAGTCTATAAAGTCCGTGTGAAGTAACAGCATCTATATTCCCATTTGAAGATTTTTCAAAATTGTGAATTCTATTAAATCTTCTATCCCTCTGGCAGCAGGAAAAAAGGGGAGAAAATGTTCATTTCTCTGTAGGGAGGTTACAGGAGGCCAAGGAGTTACAAAGTTATTTCAGAGAGAAAAGAACATTAGGAAACATTTATTTCATTTTCTGATGAAGAGACAATGTAAACTTCTAAGTGATTTTCTAAGTACTGGTTTAGGATTACTCTCAGGCTGGCAATTTTTCCATTTCCCCTGTGTTTCTCTCCCACAGTACATTTTCATAGCGTCATAACTCAAAACTCAACTTTACCCCTTGCTAGCTGTGGGACCCCGGAAAAGACAAACTAGCTGAGCTCGGTTTCTTCATCTACAAAACAGGAATAACATCAATCTTACAAGGCTGCTGCAAAGATTAAAATGAAATAAAAAATTAGAATAATCAAGGCTCACTACATAGGAGAGGAAGCATCTCCACACCAGATATTCAGAGTGCTGTCTGTCTTCAAGAGAAAATAAACAAGCCCAGCAAAGCCAAAGACAAATGCACCCTGCAGAAGGGCAAAGTATACACACACACTGCCCTTCTTGTCATGAGGACTTGGAAGTAACTCTTGAAGCAACATCAGTTGCTAGGTCCATTCATTAAATCTAAAGTAAATAAGCTTACTTTTGAAAATATTTCACAAAATTTGTAATTTTGACATTTGTTTGTCTATTTCTTGTTTTCTTCTAACTTATTACAGTAAATCATAAGTAATCTTGGGAGACACTCTTAAAATTAATCTAGGTCTATTTAGGTATAGATGAAAAGAAAAGACTGATTTCACAAATAGCACATAATGATAACAAAAGTTAACCTAGAATAGTTCTTTCTTAAAATGCTAGAGTTAAAAAGAGATGAGAAAAATAACCAATAGGGAAATGATTAAAAAAATCAGCCCCATGTTTACAAGACCAGTATTTCACCAAGAGGGAATTTGTACATATTTTATCTCACAGACCAATTCTTGTTCCAATCTTGTCTCTCCTCTAATGCCTTAATTTGAATCATAACTTTTTTTTAAGTTTTCCTTCACATCTTTGCAAATTCATCCATGAGGCCAGTTTTCATTTTATTCTCCCTCTTCATGTGACTTGGCTCTCCCTCTAAAAACATCAAAAGCAGGTGTGGGCTAATGATATTCCACATTTAGATTCATTCTAAGGCATTTAATAAATTATTGAAGTTGTCCTTTAAATAAAAAGTCACTATATGAACATCATACCAGATGGAAGATCATCCAAGGGAAATTCAAACAGTCTGGATTTGTAAACCGAATGAAAATGGAAATCCTCCTGAAATGACACAAGCAGTGATTAAGCATGTACAATCGGATTATCTCCAGTCTTAGGCAAACGTAGCTGGAGACTCTTAAAAGAACCACAGCTTGCCTATGCATTCTCCTGGGTTTAGAGAGGTGATGAACCATTGCCCAACCCCTCCTATTCGCTCCTGTCTTCTCCCAGCACCAGAGCAATATCCAATTAGAAGAAAAATGCCTACACAGAGAAGCCAAGGCCTACAGTAATGGAAAACAAATGAATGAATCTATTCCCCCAAGGACAAATAAAACATTTGGCAAATGAGTTAATGTTTTTTTTATTATGGGTTCCTTTCACAGATCCCTGCACCCTTTTAAAAGTCAGATAGCTTTGGTAGGCAAAGACTACAGAGTTAACAGTCCATGGACTCTGTTCTGAAATGCAAGTGTCATATATTAAAAAGCATGAGATAAAAAGTCACATTTTTCTTCTACAAAATTAATAAACATTCAAATATAATTTCATCTGGCTTCATCCAATTATTTTTAAAAAAACAGAATGTCATAAATAGCCAGTTTTGTTTTTTGTTTTTTTTTTTTTTTTTGGTAAGCCACGTTTTTTTTTTTTTTTTTGCAAACCAGTTACCTTACAAAAATCATATCATCAAGCAAAGTGGCAGGACAGGCAGCAGTGGGTACCCATAAAATAATATACAATACAGAGAATATCCGAGACAAGACGGTTTATGGGTGACAAAACCATGTACATTCCTTGAAAGGACTTGCCTCTCTGTTTGACTAACATTGTGTGATAAAAGGAAGAACATTTGTGTGTACAGAGCTAGAATGAAAGTGTATTATGTTTCTCTGTAGTCTATAATATTAATTCAACTTCGTCTAATTTGTAGGAAATGAATATTTCAACTAAGGTGAGGGAGAGAATTAAGAAGACTCAGGTTTCTCTAAAATTCATCAGCAAAGGGCCTTAAAAGCAACAGACAACAGAGAAAAATCTGGAATCTAGAAAACAGAGGAGGGGTGAAAAATCACAGATCTGTGGATTTCATCTCTTATGGACTCAATGTATGCGTGTCCCCAACATTCTCATATTGAAGCCCAAGCCCCCAGGGTGATTCTGTCTGGAGATAAGGCCTGTGAGGAGGTGATAAATATTAAGTGAGGTCATAAGGGTGACACTCTCATTCAGTATAGCTGGTATCCTTATAAGAAGAAGAGACGACCAGAGTCCTTGCTCTCTGTCTGCCATGTGAGAACAGTGAGACAGCAGTAGTCTACAACTCAAGCAGAGAGCCCTTACCACATGTCAACCCTGCTAGCACCTTGATCTTAGACTTTCAGTGCCTAGAACCATGATAAAGCAAGTTTCTGTTGTTTAAGCAACCCAGTCTACAGTATTATGTTATGGTAGCCCAGTCAGACTAAGACAGATCATAAAACATTAGGGTGGAGACGGAAATAGAGGTTTCAGAACACCTCAAATGGAAAGTATTATATTTCCAATATAAAAGAGAAAGAAAAAAAGAATTTTCTTTTCTTTTGAGACAGAGTCTCACTCTGTTGCCCCGGCTGGAGTGCAGTGGCAAGCCATTCAAGCACTCAGCCTCCTGCCTCAGCCTCCTGAGTAGCTGGGATTACAGGTGCATGCCACCACACCTGGCTAATTTTTGTATTTTAGTAGAGATGGGGTTTCACCAAGTTGGCCAGGCTGGTCTCAAACTGCTGATCTCAGATTATCTGCCTGTCTCAGGCTCCCAAAGTGCTGAGATTACAGGCGTGAGCCACCATGCCTGGCAAGAAAGTTTTTAAAAAACAATTGTGGTTTTGACTTACTCAATATTTAGTTTTAAACATACAGATAGTCGCCAATTTACATGTTTTTGACTTTATGATGCATTTATCAGGGTACTAAATACATTTTTGACTTACGGTACTTTTAATTTATGATAGGTTTATCAGGACATAGACCCATCATAAATCGGGGAACATCTGTACATATGTTTACTATCCTAGTGCTAAAAAATATAAAAATGAAATATAGAGAAAAAGAGGGAGGAAGAAAGCTCTCAGCATAAACATTTCCATTTGCCACAACAAATAAAAGAAGTACTTACTTGAGTAGTATCATTTTCTTCTGGCTCAATGAGATATGTGTGGTTCCCGTCATAGAACATCCCACTGCCAAGGACAAGAACATAATTGGGCATGGCTATCGACACTCACCCCAGAACAAGATCATTTTAAAATCAGCAGCAGCCAGAGGACCCATTTTGCTTCTCAATGCTCATTTCCCAGTCCCAGCCATCACCTCCAGACATACCAGAAGGAGGGAAAGTCCCCTCCTTCTGATTTCTTATAAATAGAGTCACCTCATCCTCACCCAACCCCATGCTCAGGATTGCCATGCTCTACCTGTTGCTCATTATTCCTCCTTCTAACACAGAATTCCAAGATTTTAATATGAAAAAGCCATTCGGAGAGCTAGTAAAAACGCAGGTTGTTCAGGAGTCTTCTCAGATTTCTGGACTGGGACCCAGGAAACTGCATTTTAAATAAGTCCCAGGTGATCCTGATGCAGGTTTTCAGGGACTCTACTGAGAATGACCCATCTAACATACACATGGAAGATGCTCTAGTAAGAAGAGCTAACACATTTGAACAACTTGCCACAAGCTAAATACTTGACACTCACATTTAATCTTCTCCACAAATCTACAAGGGAAGTACAATGACTATCCT